>NC_073303.1:325799678-326424678 GCF_027595985.1 Sorex araneus
AACTCCCAGTTCCAGAAGGCCAAATCTAAACGTTGGACATGGGAGTCTCCCAGTGGACAGTTCCACAACAAAATTGATCTCATCATATACAATAGACGGTTTTGCCTGACCAATGTCACTGTTGTCCAAAAATTCCAAACAGGATCAGACCACCATCTCCTTCATGCAAAATTCTACTTCATGGAAAGGGGAGAAAAGGCTGCAAAGTTTAAGAAAAGAACTCCCAGAACGACCACCAACTGGGAGCTCTTTGGCACTATTGTGGCAATATGGGAAGATGCTGGCGTTCGACAGGAATATAATCGACTGGTACAGCACCTCCATGACTGTGCGAGGAATGCTGAGGGTGAGAAAGTCACAAAAAGACTCCTGTCTTTGGAAACTTACAGGCTCATTTGCCAAAGTGGTTTGGTTTGAGCCTCAGGAAATCACAAGCTAACGTCTGAGCTCGCAAAGCTGAGCAGAGAAGTGATAAAAGAAGACCTCAAAGAGAGAATAGCATCGGCGCTGGCAGATGTGGCAGAAGCCGGGAAAAGTATTCACAACACCTGCCTGTCCTTTGCCAACTACAAGACCAAGATAACTGCCCTTGGGAGTCTTGGTGAATCTATTACATCTTCCAGAAGAGCAATGGAGAAAGTTATCCACGATTTCTATTCGGATCTCTTCAATAGCCACGTCAACCTGCCCACATGCCAAATTCCACAGGATGGATATGTCTTTCCCAGCATTCTCCCTTCTGAAATCTGACACACCATTTTGTCAGTAAAGAAGCATACAGCATCCGGTCCAGACAAGGTCAGTCCCAAACACCTGAAGAGTCTGCCACCAGTAGTCATCAATACACTAGTCCGATTCTTCACATGCTACTGTCTGAATGCAAGGTTCCATCCCAATGGAAAACCAGCAAGACCATTGTGTTGTACAAGAAGGGAGACATCTACAACATCGGCAACTATAGCCCAATCTGCCTGTTGTCACTCATCTACAAGTTGTTCCCTCAAGTCATCCTGAATAGGATTGGCAGAACACTAGATGAAAGTTAACCATGTGAGCAAGCTGGGTTCTGAAAAGGATTCAGCATGATCGACCATATCCACACAGGGACCACGTTCATTGAGGTTTTGCAAGAGTTGAGGATGCTGCTCTGTCTAACATTCATCGATTTAAAGAAGACCTTTGATTCTGTTGAGATTGAAAGTGGTCATCGAAGCCCTAGCCAAACAGGGTGTTCAAACTCAATACATCAGGATCCTCTGTGAGCTATATTATGCATTCACCACCAGGATCTCACCATTCTACGAGGAAGTGATCATCGACATAAAGAGAGGAGTTTGGCAGGGTGATACCATTTCGCCGAACCTCTTCAGTGCCACACTCGAGAATGTCATGTGACAATTGGAATGGGAAGGAATGGAAGTGAAGATAGACGGTCAGCAACTATACCAGCTCCACTTCACTGATGATATCTTTCTAATAACACCAAACATTAACCAAGCAGCATAAATGCTGGCCGACTTTGACCGTGAGTGTGGAAAGGTCGGACTGCAGCTGAATCTCACGAAGATAATGTTCATGAAAAACAGACTAGTTCCTGATGTTTCATTTACCCTCAATGGAACAAACATCTCCAAATGCAGCAGTTATGTGTACCTAGGTCGAAAACTCATTATGACAAACGACCTGGCACCTGAATGCGCAGGAGGAAGTGGTGTGGAATGCCTTTAAGAGCTTGAAGAAGTGGTTAAGAGGACAAAGAACCTCCAGCTCCGGGCATATCTTTTCTACTTCACCATTCTTTTTGCACTAACATACGCCTGGGCCCTATGAAAACAGGATGAGAACTCTATTTGGGTCTCACAAAGAGGAATTGAAAGACTTATGCTTGGAGTATCAAGTTTCACTCAAGTGAGAGAAGGAATCCGGAGTTCCGATCTCCATCAATGATCGAGAATCGGGGACGCTCCCTCATTCGCCGAGGAAACTCAGATGGGCCTCACACATAATGTGAGTTGGATATGACCACTGGACTAGAGCCATTACTTACTGGATTACACAGGACATCAAAAGAATGCATGGCCACCCACCTACGAGGTGGTCAGAGTTCTTCATCAAGACCCTGAACAAAGGGTTTGAGATTCTTCATGTTCCTGGGACAAGCAGATGCCATTGTGCTACACTAGCACATGACAGGGATGAATGAAGATATACTGGCACCCCCTTGAGCAAATCGATGAGCAACAGGATAACAAATGATACAATTGATTATTGGACCTAAGAGAAATTTATAGAATTCTCAATTTGAATGTCTTACTGGGAAAAGATTAAATTGATAAAAGGATAAGTATGTAAAGGCATAATGATTTGTCTAAACACACAAAATTTTTTAAAACTTACACTTGTATCTTAACAAATAGTTTGGACTTACTTTGTAATAGTGCTGAAAATGCTTTTAAGGTTACAGTGGCACAAGGGCCCCTTTAAACTTGCTAAACTTGTCTTTTACATGCTAGATTTAAAACCATGAATTTAAAGGTAAAAGGACTGTCAGAACTATTTTTAGTGAAAACAAAAGAGAAGATAGAGTCTCTCTGTCCCTTTTCTTTGGCATTATCAACTATTTTTTTTCCTTTTAGAATTGATTTAAGTCACAAAATACACAGAGAAAGTATTTTACTATTACAAATTCTTGAGAAAGAAATTGCTCTTTTTTTAGGTTATTTGTCTAATGACTCTATGTTTTCCTAATACTGCCAGAATTATTTGCAATTTATCTTGACTAAAACCTGACAAGATATTTAAAATTGCTAATTGGTCTTGTGCTAAGTTTCTTAAAAATAAAAAATTCCTTTATTAAACCAGTACTGCAAGTTAAAAATGGAATAACGTCCATAGACTGACTAATTTGGCTAAGATAAGAGTGAACAGAGAAGAAAGAAACCATTTTATATCTTGGCAGGCTCCTTTGCCATAATTTATAAAAAGGAAAATGTAGGAATGAGGATACCTCTATCAAATATTAAGCCTAGCTATGTGTGAGCATAAAGTGAGTTCTTCCAATGGTTACTTTATAAACCAGGAAGTTTTACAAATGAAATTGTAATGAAATTTAGAGATTTTGGTGTGGGTCTATCTACTGTTTTATGTCTCGCCTTTCATATTATATTTGGTATCTGGATATCATAATTAGAATTCATTCATATTATATATGGCAACAATATAAATTCTAAGTTTGGAAATATGATAAAACGATGCAAATATTTTCAGGAAATGTGATGTGAGATAATATTGAAATTTTTAAAGTAACATTAAAACATAAAGATTTAATCTGACACACTCATCTCTCTGTAGGTACAAAATTGGGTGTAATACCTTTATCATCCTGTCTTATTAATAAGAATTAGGAAAATAACTGACTTGTTCACACAAGGTTTTGTGAGTAATATGGAGATAATAAAATGGAAGTGATTGTGTTAAACTCCATTTCACCCAAGAATGCTCTTAAGTCGAAGAAAGTTGCTTGAAGAGTGAGCAATTTAAATAAATGATAGACATCTCTAATAATGATTAATCTCTTAGAGATTTGGGGTAACTTCAAAAATTAGAGTTAGGTTAAAATTAGTAATAGTTTAACATTAAAGACTGTTTCTGTCAAGATAATCTTCATAGTCTATTTTCCAGATTAATTAGATTAAGATTCCACCCCTGGGAGAAACTGGTGAAGTGTTATTGGGTTATTGAAGTCTTCTGAGGGTTATTAGAAGTGATTTAATTTTGAGTATGTTTCTAAACTTGTTTCTCAACTTTATTTGAAAAAATAAAATTTTACTTAGGTAATAGAAATCCATTGACTATCTAGAGTATTAGATTTACTAAAATTACTGGACTAAAAATTAATTACTAAATTTAAAGCTAAGAATTTGTATGTATAAGATGTGATTACATTGAAAATTATGCTGTAAAAAAGAAATGTAGAAATTGTGATAATTTATTTATAGGTTTTCTAAAAATATTCATTTTTTTCTAATTATAATTTGATATTAGAAATCAATTTGATACCATTTCACCGAAACTCTTCAGTGCTGCCTTTGAGAACATCATGCGACCACTGGAATGGGAAGGAATGGAAGTGAAGATAGATGGTAGGCAATTACACCACCTCTGCTTCGCTGATGACATCATTCTCATAACACCAAACATTAGCCAAGCAGCACAAATGCTGGCCGACTTCGACCGTGAGTGTGGAAGGTTGGATTGCAGCTGAATCTCAACAAGACGATGTTCATGAAAAATGAACTGGTCCCTGAAGCTCCATTTGCTCTCAATAGAACGATCATCTCCGAATGCAGCAGCTATGTGTACCTGGGTCGAGAAATCAACATGAGGAATGACTTGGTGCCAGAACTGCGCAGGAGGAAGAGAGCAGCGTGGAATGCCTTCAAGAGCGTCGAAGAGGTGGTTAAGAGAACGAAGAACCTCCTACTCCGAGCACATCTTTTCAATTCCACCTTTCTTCCTGCACTAACATATGCCTCAGAGACCTGGGCCCTACTCAAACAGGATGAGAATGCTATTAGGGTATCCCAAAGAGGAATCGAAAGAGCTATGCTGGGAATATCATGTCTCACTCAAGTGAGAGAAGGAATCCAGAGTTCTGACCTCTGTCTATGGTCAAAAATCAGGGATGCTGTCTCGTTTGCCAAGGCATCAAAAATCAGATGGGCCAGTCATGTAATGCGATTCAGAGATGACCATTGGAGTAGAGCTGTTACAGACTGGATTCCACGGGATGTCAGAAGACCTCGTGGCCGCCCACCAACTAGATGATCAGATTTCTTCGTCAAATCTCTGAATGAATGATTTGAGGCTCTTTCTGTTCCTGGAGCGAGCAGGTATCCTTGGGCTACACTAGCTCACGACAGAGACAAATGGAGATGTTACTGGTGCCCGCTCGAGCAAATCGAAGATCAACGGGACTACAAGTGATATAAGTGATTAGAAATCAAGGTTTTAAGGGCATACAGTATAATAATTCTATGACAGTATAGCTAATAAAAGTTAGAAAATGAGACTAGGTGTAAAGATATTAGATATGTTTTTAGGAAAAGAAAATATAAAACAGTTAGGTATTTCAGTGAAGAATTAGAAGGAATTCTGTCTCAAGATAAAACTGATTATTTGTGGAATAAAATGAAGAAATATTTGGGACAAAATTTAGATGTAAGAGCAATGTGTAGATTTATGGTAAAAGAATTTTTGGAATAGAGGTGCCATGTGGCCAAGTTAGAGGAAATCTAGTGTATTGTCTTAAAATTTTAGTCAAGTTTTCATATCATCAGTATACTTACATAAAGCCTAGAATTTGGTTTGTTCCACTGTTAAAAGAAAAGAAATATTTTTAAGACTATTGTCAACTTTAATAGATTGTAAACCATTAAGTAATATTTATCTGTGGGATATTAAAAAAAAAACCAGTATGACAGTAATACCCAATGCCAGGGAAAATGGACCAGGAGGACTGATCAATGGTTGGTCAATGGTATGGGAGATGGGTGATAGTTAAGGTAGAGTAGGATCCTTTATGACAATGCTATTGGAAATGACCACTATGGACAAGAACCAAGTCTTGAAAGCAGGTAAAAGGATATATATGATAACCTTTCAGCATTTGTATCACAGACCATGGTAGCACTGTAGCACTGTCCTCCCACTGCTCATCGATTTGCTCAAGCGGGCACCAGTAACATCTTCATTGTGAGACTTGTTACTGCTTCTGGCATATCGAATACTACATGGGTAGCTTGTCAGGCACTGCTGTGTGGGCGAGATACTCTCGGTAATTGCTGGGCTCTCCAAGAGGGATGGAGGGATTGAACTTGGGTCGGCCGTGTGCAAGGCAAACGCCCTACCTGCTGTGCTATCATAATAACTAAAACTAGAGAAAGAGAAAGAGATAAAAGAGAGGTGCCTGCTATAGAGGCAGCCTGGGTAGGGGGTGGCTTGAAGGGGTGGAAGGAAAAGTGGGGACACTGGTACTGGGAAATTACACTGGTGAAGGGATGTGTGTTGGGACATTGTATGACTGAAATGCCATCATGAACTATTATTTAATGCTCTATCTCATGGTGATCCCACGAGGAAAAAAAATTCTTAATGAAAAAAAAAACTTAGAAAGTAATGACATTAGGGGATGGGAACTATAGTACAGTTGGTAAGGAGTTTGCCTTGTGTTTGAATGAACCAGATTTGATCCTCAGCATCACATATTATCCCCATAGTATTGCTAGGAGTAATTCCTGAGTTCAGAACCAGGAGTATGCTTAGAGCACCACTGAGTTTGGTGGTGCTCAAACAAAAAATAAACAAAATAAAAAATCAAGACATTTCTTACAAAAGAACTGTATATGATGACTGTCAATTTTAATATCAGATCCTTAATTACTTCATATAAACAAAGTCTAAATATTAAAATAATTAATTTTAATTTGCAACTATAAAATATTATATTACTTTGGAAATCTTTGTCACTTTGGTTAAGCTGAGTAGTTAAGTATAATATTACAGTCCTGAACTGTGAAGAGTTTAAAACTTTTTATATCTATGACAAAAGTTTGTAGAGATAAGAATTTAAGAAAATAATAAAGTCAATTGATAAAAAGAACAATAAATATTTTAGAAGAATTTCTAAGGATATCCATAGTAATTTTTCTCTCTAGTTATAAAAGAGAAATATATAGAAAACATCCAACCCCATCAGAAAATGGGGCAATGAAACAGAAACGTTCTCAAAGAAGATATTAGAATGGCAGGGACTAGAGAGATACTACAACATTCATCATTTTTTTTTTACTTTTGGGGTACACCCAGAAGTACCACTCAGCAGTGCACTCAGGGATTATTTCTCATGGAGCTCAGGAGAACCTGTGGAGCATGAGGAACTGCATCTGGGTTGGCCATGTGCAAGACAAGTGCCCTTACCTGTTGTACTATCTTTCTAGTCCCTGCTATTCAACTTTTCTTTTTTTCCTTTATTTTTAATTTTTTAAAATTTATTCTTTTATTGAATCACCATGTGGAAAGTTACAAAGCTTTCAGGTTTAAGTCCAGTTATACAATGCTTGAACACCCATCCCTTCACCAGTGCACATATTCCACCACCAAGAATCACAATATACCTTCCCCCCCACCCTCCATCTCCCCAGGCCCCTGCCCCGCCTGTGTAACTGATAAATTTCACTTTTCTTTCACTTTACTTTGATTACATTCAATATTTCAACAAAAAAACCTCACTATTATTATTTGGAGTTTCTTCCCCCTAAAGTTGGACCTGCTGAAAAGGAAGCATTTGATAATTTGTTTTCCATTGCTGAGAATGAAGAGATATGAGGTCAAGCAGCCACACTAGCAACCGCACGGTTTTGGATTTCTTTATCTAAAATTCAACTTTACTTAACTTCGGATACCACTTGTTTTTAAAAACCATGGCTGTGAAACAGTAATAAAAAGTCTCACCAGAAACAAAAGTCCTGGCCCAGAAGAATTTACTAGTGAATTCTTTCAAATCTTTAAAGATGACTTACTCTCAATCTTTTTAAAGCTTTTGCAGGAAATTGAAGAGTCAGAAACACTTACAAACAATTTCTATGAGGCAAATATCACCCTAATGTCAAAAGCAGATAAAATACCACAAAGAAAGAGACTTACAGGCTGATATTCATGATGAACACAGATGCAATGATCCTAAACAAAATTCTAGCAAACAGAATTCAGTGCCTCATCAAAAAGATCATACACCATACATAACCGAATAGGTTTCATCCTGGGGATACAAGGATGGTTTAATACTCACAAGTCAATTAGTATAATACAACATATCAATAGATGCAGGGAAGGCATTTGACAAGATCCAGCACCCTATCATGATAAAAACTCTCAACAAAATCTAAGTTGAAGGAGCTTTCCTCAGTATAGTCAAAGTCGTCTACCACAAGCCTATCACTGTATCACTGTATCACTGTCATCCCATTGCTTGTTGATTTGCTCGAGCGGGCACCAGTAACCTCTCCATTGTGAGACTTATTACTGTTTTTGGCATAATGAATACAGCACGGGTAGCTTGCCAGGCTCTGCCATGCAGGTGAGATACTCTTGGTAGCTTGCTGGGCTCTCTGAGAGGGGCGGAGGACCACAAGCCTATGGCAAGTGTTATTCTCAATGGAGAGAAACTAAAACCCTTCCCTTTAAGATAGGGGAAAAAGACAAGGTTGTCCATTCTCATCACATTTATTCAATATAGTACTGCAAGTTCTTGCCATAGCAATTAGGCAAGGAAAAGATATCAAGGGCATCCAGGTAGGAAAAGAAACAGATCAAGCTATCACTATTTGTAGGTGACATGATACTATACTTAGGAAATCCTGATGACTCTACGAAAGCTCCTAGAAACAATAGGCTTGTATAGTAAAGTAAGGTTACAAAATCAACACCCAAAAGTCATGGCTTTTAGTACAAATAATGAAGAGAAGAAAGAGATTTCAAAACCAAATCCCATTCACAATAGTGCCTCAGAGAATCAAGTACCTCGGAATCAGCTAAACTGAAGAGGTTAAGGATCTATGCAAAGAAATTTACAAAACACTACTTCAAGAAATAAAAGAGGACACTAGAAAATGAACAAACCCCTGCTCATGGATTGGGAGGATTAACATTGTCAAAATGGCAATACTCCCCAAAGCATTATACAGATTCAATGCAGCCCCTATAAGGATATCCATGACATTCTTCAAAGAAATGGACAAGACACTGCTGAAATTCAGATGGAACAATAAGCCCCCATGAAAAGCTAAAGCTATCCTTTGCACAAAAAAAAATGGTGGCATCACCTTCCGCAACTTCACTCTGTACTAAAAACAATAGTAATTAAAAGAGCATGGCATTGGATTAGAAACAGACCTGGAGATCAATGGAATAGAGTTGAATATTCTCTCACAAACTCTCAAGTATATGATCACTTAATCTTTGATAAAGGAGCAAGAAATGTGAAGTGGGGCAAGGAAAGCCTCTTCAACAAGCGGTGCTGGGAAAACTGGACAGCTACTTGCAAAAAAAATGAACTTGGAACTCTGTCTAATGGGAGGCACAAAAGTCAGATCAAAGCAGATTAAGGACCTCAATATCTGACCTGAATTCAATTTCCTACATGTAGGCAGAACCCTCCATGACATTGAAACACCACGGAACAAGCAAGTGGAAACAAACATAGATACATGGGACTACATTAAATTAAGAAGCTTCTCTACCTTAAAAAATGACCAAAATACAGAGAGAGCTTACTTAATGGGAAAAATATTTAGCCAATATCCATCAAATAAGGGGTTAATATTCAGAACATACAAGACATTAGAACTGTACAAGAAAAAAAAAGACCCGACCCCACAAATAATGGGGAGAAAGAGTGAACAGAAACTTCCTCAAAATAGAAATATAAATAGCCAAAAGGCACATGAAAAATTGCTCTACATCACTGACCATCAAGGAGATGCAAATTAAAACAACAATGAGATATCATCTTACACCACAGAGACTGGCACACATCAAAAAGAACAAGAGCAACTAATGTTGGCATGGATGTGGGGAGAAAAGGACTCTCTTTCATTGTTGGTGGGAATGCTGACTGGTCCAGTCTTTTTGGAGAACAATATGGGCATTACTTAAAAAGCTAGAAATTGAGCATCCAATTTGACCCAACAATGCCACTTCTGGGACTATATCCTGGGTGTACAGAAAAGCATATTAGAAAGGACATTTGCATCTGTATGTTCATTGCAGCACTGTTCACAACAACCAGAATCTGGAAACAACCTGAGTGCCTGACTGGTTAAAGAAAAATGGCACATCGACAGAATAGAATACTATGCAGCTGTTAGAAAAGATGAAGTCATGAAATTTGCTCATAAGTGGATGGGCATGGAGAGTATCATGTTAAGTGTAATGAGTCCAAAAGATGGGGACAGACATAGAATGACTGCACTCATTTGTGAAATATAAAATAACATAATATGAGACTAACACCCAAGGACAGTACAGACAAGGGTCAGGAAGATTGCTTCATGATTGGAAGCTTGCTTCATGAACTGGGGGAGAAGGCAGCCAGGATAGAGAAGGAATCACTAAGTCAATGATGAATGGAGAGATCCTTGGGATGGGAAATGTGTGCTGAGAATAGATAAAGGACCAAACATGATGGCCTCTAAGTATCTGTATTGCAAACCATAATGCCCATAAGTAAAGAGAAAGAGGGAAATTGTCTGCCATGGAGGCAGAGGGAGTGGTGGCAGGGGATGGATGCTGGGGACATTGGTGATGGAAAATCTACACTAATGGAGGGATGGGTGTTTGATCATTTTATGACTGAAAATCATAAAAGCTTTGTAACTGTATCTCATGGTAATTCAACTTAAAAAAGAATGGTTGAGGAAAGAAATATATCTAATTTAATGATATGAAAGTAATGCAAGACAAAGTTAATAGAGTCTTAAGTTAAAGTTGAAAAAAATGATTGAATTAGTAGCAAAAGTGTGATCCTGCCATTGCTACAGTAACCTCAAAATTTGTATTCCCTGCCATTCAATGGGATATATCTAGAGGGGCATGTTCAGTGTAGAAAGAACTTTGATAAGCAGTAAGTGAGCCTGCCTATATGCTACCTTCTTGTATGGCTTTTCAGGGAGGGACAAGATAAAGACAAAAAAATCCAAACACCTTCCTTTGCATATTCAACACTTCATGCTCAGAAAAGTTTGTTGGATTTAATTTTATCTCTTAATTCTTGGGGGTTTTATTACTTATATCTATACTAAAAATTGATTTATGAATTCAAAGTGTCTACTTGAAAGTGATAATAGTCTCAAAAATTCTTTCAAGATTTTTTTCCTGATGGTTTTCTATACATACTCGAGTGAAATAAATTGGTTAAATTGCATAATATTCCCAATTATATGAGAATTATATTAAAATTATATTAAAAGACTGAAAAGGATTTTTTAAGAGATGAATGTGATCAAATCTATTTACTTTTGTTTAAAAAATTCTTTGGATTTTTGTGTTTAAAAGTTGATATGAGTTTTTAACTAAATCTTGTCACCTCTATATTGTATTCTGGTTCTATTTCCACCAACACATCTAATTAAAACAGCAGGCATTTAAGGTTGCCTTTAAATAACTTTATGAAACCTTAAATATTTTTAATTTTATTACTTGAAGAAGAGCCTTAAGTATTTATCATATTATTATGATTAAAATTTACCTTGCAAAAAAGTACTTGGATATAATCAAGTCTTACTTAACTTTGACCATCCATGTTCATTCTGGTTTAGGGATCTTGGGATTTCTATATTTTAGTATTTTAGTAATTAAGTCTAGGGATATTTATGTCAGAAATTGCATCATTTCCCTTCCTGGGACAGCATGGGGCTATGGCTTTGTTCACAGTCCCGAGATCACCCGTGGGTCCCGTGGTTGCAAGTTCATACCTCTTTTTTGTTTTTCCCTGTGCCTCCAAGTTTGTACCTCCTTAAATGGTCCTTATAAGATGGCGGACACCATGCTGTCTTTCCCTGGAAACGGAAAAAATGCTGAGAAGAAAGACCTTTCCCATCCTCGGCCGGCGTGGGGCTATGGCTTAGTTCACAGTTTAGAGACATTTCTGCAAGAAGCTGCTGGTACCAAAATCAGTCTAGCTGGCCTCTGGATCATGGTTGATCAGCAGCAGAGAGGCCACATACATGTGCGGCCACCCGGGTCGCATCTCACTGGAGAGCTATGTTTGCTTTTAACGTAAATGGTCATGTTGCATTATTATAATGGCAATCTTAAGGATCTAAGATCCTGACATAATTATTATTGAGTCATTCTCCAAAGAACATTTGGCAGATTTTGTTCTGTTGACTTTTTTAATTCCAGTAACCCTGTAACCATGTCTATCTCCCATAATCAGTCAGTGCCTAATGTAGTTAGTTACTTTTGATTATGAGTGTAGCATCTAACGTTCTTTGAATCTTAAAGAATGTTCATATTATAAGACAACACTAATTCCTTTAACTGATTCTCAAAAGCCATCCTCAGATAGCTGTATCAGGACTTGTAGCCAGGCGTTAAGTTACTCCCACTGATACTGCCATTCATAACCCCATTACTTCATGCTGTGGTAGGTGTCATACTGAGATTGTATGCCATTTTGAAATTGCATTGTAAAAGAAATTGTTGCTTTTTTTATTCCTTTCTCCCCTTTTCCTCAGATTTCTTGAGTTGGGTAAATCATGTTGTAAACAACCCTCTGGAGAAGTATGGGTAGGAAGCCTCTTGTTAATGCCATGTGACTGATCTTGGAAGTTGAGCCTTCAACAAGAATGTAGAGAATGTAGCCTGAGCCAACTTCTTGATTACAATCTCACGAGAAGCCTTGAGCCAGACCATTCTGTTAAGTCATTCCCGGCTCCCTGGACCTTTGAACGTGGAAGAGAAAATAAATATTCATTGTTTTCCGCAAAAGATTTTGATGTAATTTGTTATCCAGCAAGAGATAACTAATACAGAAATCAAAAACAACCTGCGGTTGTTCAACATGTCACTCTCATTTTCTCTTTTTCATCTTCTCACCCACTCTACATCTGATATTGATATTTTGGATGTGTGATTTTCTTTGTCCTTCATAAGGTTTTTTCTCATCTGTAGAACTGATTTTTGAACATTTATCTTGATTGTGCACTTTTGTTTCTCCCCTCTAAAGAAAATCTAAACTCTCTTCTTGGTTGTCTCCCTCTCAAGAACTTTATAGTTCAATGCAATTGTCTGATTTCTCTCTATCCAAAGAACAGGAAAATTTCTAGGAATAAAAATAGTTTTTTTTGATACTGAGGTCTCTTAATCAATATTTTAAATTTTAAATAGGAAAGCACTAGAAAAATTCTCCAGTGGAAGATACTTGCTAACTTTCAAAAAATTATTGTTGCTAATGTCATCATTTTACTATAATTTCTGACTTAAAGAAAGTAAAAGTTATGAAATAATTTAGAAGGAGGGAGAAAATAGAGAAATAGAGTGATCTGACTACCTGACTTACATGTAATAAATTAGGTGACTGTGAGTACATACTGTTTCCTAAGGTCACTGGAGTGGAGTTCATTCAAATATGAGAGATCATCTCAATGTAATAAGTCTGTAAAGGGTAATTAGAGCTAAAGGGAGCACTGGGGAGAGGGGAAAGGATGGATAAGGTAGGATTTTGCTGAGAATATCAGTTAAGCTCTTTCACCTGAGTGACTCCTGGTTCAATTACTACAGACTGGACACTGAAAATAATGGGCTACTGGAATGGCTCAAGATGACTAGGCCAAGTGTAAGAATCTTTGTTCTGCTGGTAATTGACTGAATTTTCACCTTGTAGCTCTGTGTTTGTTTTATTATTGCACAGACAGAGGAAACAGGCCTAACTGAGTGTTAAGATGAAAGATCAAAATAGGCAGAGGTCTAGGAATAGTGATGGCAGCATGGATAGTAAAGGGTGGTGAAATTGGTGGGAAGGGGTTGAGAGGAAGAGTTAGTGTCTTGTTCTATATGTTAATATTTTTAATGTTCTTACAATAAAGTGTATTTACACATTTGTTGTGTCATTTTTATAAGGTTTTACATTTTTCTGCTTGTTTTGGGGTTACATCTGGCAGTGGTCCTGGCTGAGTTCTGACTGTTCTCAGGGATCACTCGGAGTAGAATTCAGGATACCATAAGGGTCTTGGGCCTTGAACCTGGCTTGGCCATGTGCAAGGTAAGTTTCCTACCCGTTGTTACTATCTCCAATCCTTAAAATATCCCTTTAATTTTTGTTTTGGGGATACATCCAAAGGTTTCACACATTTTTATTACACTGGTGATAACCATTTTTAAAAAATTAACTCCACTGGTTATAACCATTTTAGAAAGTGAGTTTGAAAATAAAATTTTTGTTCATGTGCTACATATGCACAACTCAAACAATTGTTCTTATCAAAAAGATTGTCAGTGAATTGTCAATAAGCAAAATCCAAAATAGAGAAATTGAGCTATTCCTTGATAGCATTGACAGTTACAGTCAGTGAATTCAAACACAACTGATTCCATGAGAAGATAAGGGGCTGGGTTATTAGATAAGGTAGTTGAATGAGTTATAGTAAATATCTTTTAATGTTGGAATTATTCCACGTGGGAAGAAAATTCAGTAACAGTATTTGGGTAAACTTCAGCATGAACATTGAATCTGATTAACAGAAAGTAAACTATTAGTAATAGAGATTAGAGATTTTGATAGTTATATAATGCAATGTATGATAATAATACAATCATTTAAAAATAATAAAAATAGGTGTTTCCATTATTATTTATTTATTATTATTTTATCTTTATTATTTATTATTAGCTAAGTTCTTAACTAAATTCTCAAAATAAACTCAAATCTAATAATTTAAATATTGCTGATTTTATTATTCACTTATGGTTTAAGTTCAGCCTTCCAGCTCGCCAAATCTTTTAGAATTTAGCAATATTTCTCATTTTGCCAAGATGAATGAGTAATTAGCACAGCAGAGAGGGCGTTTGCCTTGAACACGGCCGACCTGGTTCAATTCCTTCTTCCCTCTCGGAGAGCCCAGCAAGCTACTGAGAATATCTTGCTCGCATGGCAGAGCCTGGCAAACTACCCACGGCATATTTAATATGCCAAAAACCAGTAACAACAAGTCTCACAACGTTGATAGTGCCCGCTCAAGCAAATCGATGAGCAATGGGATGACAGTGATGATGATAAAAACTACAAAGAAAACCTGAAAAATTCCTGAAAAATTAAATACAGTAAAATTATTTGAAACTTGTTGTAGTTTTATTTCTATATTAATAGAAATAGCCAAACAATATTGCTGAACTGTTATATGCACTGATTATGTGCATAGAATATTAGCCAAACGGACTGAATAGATAGCACAGCGGGTAGGGCGTTTGCCTTGCACACGGCCAACCCAGGTTCAATTCCTTTGTCCCTCTCAGAGAGCCCCTAAAGCTACCAAGAGTATCCCTCCCACACGGCAGAGCCTGGCAAGCTCCCCATGGCATATTCGATACGCCAAAAACAGTAACAAGAAGTCTCACAATGGAGACATTAATGGTGTCAGCTCAAGCAAATCAATGAATCAATGAACAACGGGATTACAGTGATACAGTGATAGTGATTAGCCAAACAATTATACACATGAAATTATATACATGGAGTTATATACATGAAATTGATACAAAACTTGTTCTAAAATCTTGTCAGAAGAAAAAAATTCAAGGAGGATGTTCTTCCACAATCTCCCTCACATGATTAGGTAAACAGTCTGGGGAGAGTTAACAACAATGGTCTTCATTCCCCTGACCCTGAAAGAGCCCCCAGTATGCCATTGGGCTACACTAGCATGAGACAGGGAAGAATGGAGATGTTACTTGTGCCTGTTTGAACAAATTGATGAACAACGGGAGTGATACAGTGATCATTACAAAAAGTAACCTAGCAGGGTTGGAGCAATAGCACAGCGGGCAGGGCATTTGCCTTGCACATGGCCGACCAGGGTTCAATTCCCAGCATCCCATATGGTCCCCTGAGCACCACCAGTAGTAATTCCTGAGAACACAGCCAGTAGTAACCCCTGTGCATTGCCAAGTGTGACCCAAAACTGAAAAAGAAAAAGAGTAACCTAGAAGATCTTACACAAATTGGTCAATTTGTTTTAGGATGGAGCACAAAGGTAAGTTTTAGGAGAGTAACTGTTTTATATAACTGATAAATGCCATATAATTTGCTCATAAGGATAAGTATCTTGTTACCATAATTTAATTTAAAGTGAAAGTGCAATGTCAAATCACGAGCTTATTTTTGTTCCTTGAAATTCTTAATTGGTATGAAACCTTGTGTATACAATGTAACTATTTTTAAAATTTTATTTTCTAAGTCTTAACATTCCTTTATATATCTCAAGATGGTGGTGAAAATCCTCTCCTTATTACATGTGTGGGTAGTCTTTCGTAAGAAATAAATGTCATTTTCTTAGCACCTCTTACTAGCAATTGAACAGGGAATTGTCACACCAGGAATGCCACTCAATCTCTACCGAAGGATTTTCAGGTCAGAAGTGCAGTTTTCAACTTCCCCACTGAAGATACAAGATCTATAATCAGTTAATGAAATGTTTTCATCAATCATGACTGGGATATTTCATTCAAATATAACTGAAAGAGCAGAGACTATTCTGACTTGAAAAGATAAAGCTGTGCAGACTTATTATGCAATAAAGGATAGCTTTATGTTCATTTGGTTTAAGTCATGCTCAATAAACATGAATTTGGGTAAATCAAAGTCAGAGTCATGGGTAAGGGGCACCCCCACGGGGGCCCACCACTCACCCAAACAGAGCCCAGGCAGTCAAAATACTCCACACTCCACAATCAACAGCATGGTCAAAGCCGGCCCCATTGCTCCAAAGCCTCATTCAGAAATTGATCTGTTGAAAAACTCAGGTATACGGGTTTTGTGATCAAAATCTCCAGGTTCTCACAGAGTCGGGCATGGGTGACCTCCCCACATCTTCCTGCTCTTCCAATGGCCTGGCAGTAACACCCATGAACTGCCTTTGGCTGGCTGGTACCAAATAAGCTCATTGACTGGCTATGACCCAGAGACTCACAAATAAATCTTTTTTTTTTCACAAATAAATCTTGAAAGAAATCAATAAGCTGCAGAGATGCTTCCAGACCCCAAAGTCACCACCCAGTTAAAAATTTAACTCCTATCTGTATCACTGGATTCAAAAGTTTAAAATTCCTGGGCATCTCAAACTCTATACCATTGATATATCAAGAGTAGCACACCACATTGGATAGGATGTAAAGTAGAAGACAACCAATCTCAATTAAGAAAATATTAACACACGAGGAGGATTGATGTGGGGCAAAACGAATTTCATTGCACATCAGGGGAAGTTAGACAAAAACTCAATTACTAGTGAGAGAGAGAGAGAGAGATTGAGTTGAAGATTCAGGGAAAGCTGAAACGTGATGAATGTGAGAGTGCCCCGAACGCAGAGGATTCCTAGCTTAGGGGGTTACAGATATACCTCTCTTCCTAATAAGTCCCCTGTGCCTCAGCGGTTGGCACCAGAGTCATGTGGTGAGCAATGATCCTTTTCCAGCGAAACATCATCATCTTTCACATTAAATTAATGATGTTAATTTCCATGTTATTACTTTTGTAGTTCTGCTTGTAATTAATTTGTAAATTTGCTTTGGTTTTATAACTGTAAACAAGCTGTTATCTAAAAGAGTTTATGCCTAACTTTAAGTTTCTTTATATTTGAATAGCAATGTAATATAAATTTTTAAAAAGTCTACCCTGAGGGGGTTCCCTTTGTTTCCTAGAAGTGTTTGTATTTTCCAACTCAGACTGGAGAATTTTTGTTCAAATCTCTTCTCATGGAGTAGGCTTTGGAACCCAACTTTAGGTTTACGCATTTATCCTTGTTTTATTAGGATCTTACTTTCAATAATCTTTTCCATCTCAATTCTGCCATCCAGTAGATTGCTTTCATTCCACCTTCATATCTTTGACAGATTTGGAAGTATAGCACCATTTAGTATTCTTTATTGCTAGTAACAAAGTCAGCTGTGACTAGTACAAGTAGAGGAGCAAAGATTTGAGATGACTTATTGATTCACTAAGAAGACAATAGAATCCTGGGCTGTGAGGGTAACACAGTCACTTGAACAACAGGAAAGACATCATCACAAATCAGTGGACAAAATTCACATTGAGCCTGAATGGTGCTTTTGTCTGCCTCTAGCCAAATGCCAGGGGCAGGTTGTGTCCATATAAGCCATTAGAAGTGAATTTTGTCTCCAATCAGGGAGCATTAAGCAAGCAAATTTTCAAACCAAAGTAGGAGGTTCAGATGCCAGACATGGATTAAAAACAAAAAGAAAAATTCATGCTCTCTATGCTTTTTTATATCTTTATCTAAGTAATTGTCAAAAAGTTAGAGTAGAACAAGACTAGACAAGAACAGCTAGTAGGTAGGCAAGAGTCCTCCAACCCTCACTACTCCACATAGACTTGATTAGCAAGACTCCCTTAACCTGAAATCACTTATTTTTCCAAACCTACATTCACGAGGGCAGAAGGAGGGAAGAGATATGAGAAAAACATGTTCCTGTTTTGTTTGCCTTCTTTCATCTGACTAGGTGTGTTTCCAGAACTGTATAAATCATTGGCTTTTTTTCTCATTAGTGCAATAAAATATGCTTTGTACCTGACTCCCCAGTGAACAGGAACATAAGTAGAGCTTCCACAATTCACACTTCACCACATCCAGTCTCTATGTCTTTGTTAATACTGTTTGATAATTTCTTTTTGATCTGTCTGTTTGCTTGGAAATAGCCATTAAAATCTTCTGAGGGTCCTTCTATTGCAAACCCCCAGAAAGGGCTCTCCAAGGACCCATACCAGTTCCACGTGGAAGTGTTTTGTTGTTGTTGTTTATGTTGGGTTATCACTCAATCATGCCTTAATCTGTGACAAACTTGCCATACTTTTCAAAGCCAAGATACATGGAAAGTTGGGGACATATTTGTCAATCTATTGTCTTTGATCATCTGTGTTTAGATCATAGGTAGGAGGATACTGATGAGGGCATAGGAAATTCTATCAGGTGGTAAATACTTGGTCAACTATAAGCATTTTTTTTGCAGTTGGATCAGAGCAAGTGAAAAAGAAGCCCAGGAATTGCTATTTTCCTTCATATTCAGGAGGGAAACTAAACTAAAAGATGTGAATGGAGTCCAACAAGAGTTAATCAAGTGTATAAAAAATTATATACATGTGTGTACACAAATGGTAATCACTGTAGCACTGTAGCACTGCAGTCCCGTTGTTCATCAATTTGCTTGAACGGGCACCAGTAATATCTCCATTGTGAGACTTGTTGTTACTGTTTTTGGCATATTGAATAGGCAATGGGTAGCTTGCCAGGCTCTGCTGTGTGGGAGGAATACTCTCGGTAGTTTGCCAGGCTCTCTGAGAGGGATGGAGGAATAGAATCCGGGTTGGCCGCATGCAAGGCAAATGCCCTACCCACTGTGCTATTGCTTCAGTCCAACAGTAACCAAGTGATGCAATTTATAACTAAGATCAAGAGAATTCTTTTATATGGGAACATATTGTGAAACCAAAGTATAAATGAGGTAGATTCTCTAAAAGATAAACATTGTAAAGATTCTTGAATGACTCAGCAGTTCTGTTGACAGACAGAACTTTTAAAAGATAGAAAGTAGCTGTCAGCGCCCAGTGAAAATATCCTCTCTTTTTGAATAGTTGGTCCTCCATTCTATACTGTCAACCATCAACCAGTGTTGAGATGCAAGGATTTAGCTACTCATGACCTCAAAGCTTTGAACTTAAGTCCCAGACACTGAAATAAAGGTAAGAGTTTTACCCTTTCTCCTCCCAGCCAAATCATTTCTATTTATCCTGGAAAGAGGCTTGTCCAAATAACCTTCCAAGATAAGGTTGACTATATTCTGTAGTAATATCTAGTCAGTGATTAATATTGAATTATTTTTAATGTTAAAGTGCTGACCTCAGATGTGATTGCTCAATTATTTTATATGGAAACCACAAGTGGATAAGGCTAGTTAATGTGAATTAAAGTTTCATTGGGAAATAATTGGCCTTTGAAGAGATAAAGGCAACTCAGAATTTGTTGCATGTCATCATCAAGTACTAAGGAACTTCTGAATGGAAACATTGGACATGTCCTTGTTTAATAATTGGAAGCAGAGAGCTTCCAATCACAACTATCTGGTATCAGGTTACTTGCATAATTAGAAGAATTACTATTAAACATACATGGGAAAATTGTGTATAAGTGAAAATACACTATTTGTCTCCTCAGGGAAAAACTATAATGAAAAATTTGAGGTTTAGAACTTATGAAGCAAAGCAGAGTTACTTCTCCTAGTTATTTGGATGTAGTCTGTCTTCAGTTTTTGTGTGTTTCACTTTCTCGTTTTCATTCATTTTAGAAAGTGAAGAAGGTGTCATGAAGAACACTCCCAGTATGGGATGGGTGAGTTCTGAGACCACAAATTGAATTTTCTCTGATCTTCACTATGAACATACAGGAAGAACTTCTCCTTGCAGATGGTCTGAGAAAAATTTATCTTCTTCTGAGTGACCATGGGCATGGGAAAATGAGTTCCCAGATTTTCTGTGATCTGTAGTGATAACAGAAACTGTAGTGCCCTTAATTAATATAGAATTATGGTAAATGGTACACTGAAAATTCTAAATAAATTTCATTCATTATTATATAAATGATCATTCTTGTATTACTTGTAAGAGAAGAGAAAGCAGAAATGTATTGATCATAATTCATACATGTTGTAATTATGAAAGAATGTTTAATAAAAATAAGTAAAAACTGCTTTTTATGTCTCAATAGAGATAAATATATCTTTGAAAGCAAAATGTGTTAGATGACTATGATAGAGAATACATTTGTAATGGAATGCAACTGTTAAGTTTGCTTTAGAAGTTCTTTTTGGGACTTGTTACTTTATTTATTTACTCATTTTTATTTTTTATTTTTTTTAATTTATTCTATTATTGAATCACCATGTGTAAAGTTACAAAGCTTTCAGGTTTAAGTCTCAGTTATACAATGCTCGAACACCCATCCCTTTACGAGTGCTGGGACTTGTTCCTTTAACTAAGCACTTTTCAGTTATTGCAGATAGTTCTTATGTACTACATCTGGAGAAGATCTCTGTTAGGTCTTTATATCTTTGTTCCAACACACTTATTTCCTCCTTCTCCTTCTCCTCATTCTCCTTGTCCTCCCTTCTTCTTCCTCCTCCTTCTTCGTTAATTCTGATGCCATGACAATATAATGCTGAGTGGAAAGTTGATTATCTATGGTTATTCTAGAACTCTTTTAATCAAAATTATTCTTTTTACAAAGAACAACTTGACAACAACAAAAGCAAAGAAAAACAAAGTAGCATGTCTTAAGGTGTGAGGTACTTTTACTAATTTATTCCTTGATCTAGAGGTGTCTTTTAAATAATAGATATCATAATGTGCAATGGTGAGAGCTCTGTTAATGTGATTGTTTTAGAAACTTTTGGTAGTTTTTTTTAAGAACAAAACATTCTGCTCAAAAACAAAGGAATGTATTTTTGTTTTTCTGTCATTAGAACATTTGAGCTTATGACTTCAGGCACATGACTTACTTTTTGGCCCTATTTCAGAAAAATGCATCTACCAAAATTCCAAATATAAGATCAAGTCCCTTTAGAACTCATTTTTGTAAGACTTTCCTTTAGCATGGATTTTAGATTATACATCTTTATGTTCTACTTCTAGGTTTGAGGATTTTAAATATTTTCTTCTATAATTAAAATCAAGTCTTTAATTGCAATTTATTTCTCTCTATATATGTTTAGATGCCTTTGGTTGGAAAACTTTTACTAGAGATACTGCTGTCTGTTGTACCTGGTGTCATGTGACTTCTGCCTCCATTACAGCCAGGCTTGTGTAAGGTCCACAAGAGAGTGCCAGCCCTCGGATGAGCAACACAACCAAAAATGTGTGTGTGCCACAACCAAGTAGTTCTATTCCTTACAAGCAAGTGAATGAGCACTGCAGTAACTCCCAGCAAGCCCCACAAACATAAATTCTGGGCCCAATAGGCCCTGGTTAACATGTGTGCATGCTCCACAACAAAAGGAGCCATGTTTTGGTGTATGACCCCCAATAGGCACTGCAGCTAAAAATGTACAGACATCACAGCCAAGTATTTGTGTGCACAACAACATCAGCAAAGGAAAGTGGCGATGGGGAGGATTGATTTTTTTTATGCTTAAAACGAATGCGATACTTAAATCTTCCCCTCATAAGCTGGCCTCTCAGGTACTCCTGGTCCTCAGACAACCAATCTTGGTTGTTCATGCTGGGGACGGAGGATGCTGGACCACCAGAACCACACCTTGCAGTATTCAGAGGTGCCAACACTGTACCTTGCATCTCTCTTGAGCCTTGTAATTTCCGGGTTCTTTTAGTGCATGCAAACTGACTACTGAGCTGTCTTCCTGGCTTTGTAACTGTTCTCAGACAGAGGATATGCTGCAAAGCCACTGTTGCATGCAAGTGATTTTACAAAAACACCAAAAACAAATGAGACACTCAGGACCCTTGGGTTGTGAGGGCCTTTTTCTTCCAATAAAGACCGAAATCAAATCCTAGGCAGTCAATTCCAATCTTTCCAGGTTGGTGACAGAGCCCATAGGAAACAGAACTTTCGTCCATTCAGGGAGCTCTAGCGTCCTCGCCTCAGAAACTTCAGCTGTAGGAGTCACCGCGCAGAGCGGCGCCAGTCAATGAGAACTGCCAGGACAGCCGTGTCCTGGGTGCTGTCCAATCTGGTGTCTTTAGCCACGTGATACTGTTGACTAAGGGAAATACAGAAAGAGACAAATCGAGCTTTTGGTCTTACTTGTAGTTCATTGCTTTAAATCTAGAAAACCACCCAAGCCAGTGGCTTTTATGACCTCTGTGGCTCTAGAGAAATATTGAGATGGGCGCCACGTCCAGAGATCTTTGATTTTTGAATCCCCATTATTGCTTCAGCGCTTCTAGTGCAGAGAAGAAAGAAAGATGGAAAGTTTCAAATATCTAGAAGGCATTTCCGAACATGTCAGGGACAATGGGCAATAGAAATGTCGGGTTTCATGTGGTGGTTGGGGCCCTCAGAGTCTTGCAGGAGGGCTGCTTCTCCTGCAGCCCGCTTGCCAGCTGAGCCTGGGAAGAAATGGAAATCAGCCTGGGTTCCGGTGTGCGGGAGTGGACTGGGGTAGGCGACATCGATTCTGATGACAAGTCTCGGCTCAGCTTCTCTTCACCTTCTCATGCACTAGGACTGGGATTTCCTGGGTGTCAGAAGCACAGGGTGGTGAATGATAACATCTTAACTCATTTTCAGCTTCATTGCTTGTGACTTAATTTATGAGTCAAAAAAATTTAAGAGGTACTAAGAAGCAAACTTTGTTTCATAATATATGCCCTGTGAAAGTAAAAATAAACCGTATTTCATAGTGCCTTACTAATAACAAAGCAGGTTTAAAGGGCAATTAAGTGGCAAAATTACTTAGGCTTGTCCCAATAATTCCTGAGATTTAACCCATCCAGAGTTACTCTTTGATAACATAGAAATAACAAGATAATAGTTTGTAACAGTAGCAGATGTTGCATTCCTTGTTTGAAAAAAATATCACATCACTTTAAAATTTAAAAATACATTGTATGACTGAAATGCAAACGAAACTTTGTAAGTTTGTAGCTACTGTACCTCACGGTGATTCAGTAATAAAAAAAAATTTTTAATTTAAAAATGATGTCTGCAACATTTGTTTTCAAAATATTTTTCTCCTACTACTGGAAAAAATATTTGTTGAGAAATGAACCCGTGAAACACAATTTAAGAAAAAAAAGCTTTGTAAAACCAGATTTAAGACAGAGATTTCCCTAAATATGATAATGTGATTTTCCATAATGGTCATTAATACTAAGGTAAATGAAAAAATGTTCCTCTCTCCTTTCCAATAATATATTGCCTTTGTTATAGAAAGTCAAGTCAGATCCGAGTCTAATTACTTCTACTTTATTTGTGCCATTTTTCTCTTCTTTTTATTATTTTGTTGTCTGAGCTTCCAACCACTCTGAAAGATGCAATAATTCTTTATCAAGTAGCAACAGAAACATTGAAAGTAAATAATGCCTCACAAATTAAATGTAGCTAGTCATAAAATAAGGCAAAAGAAATTATTGCTCTTTTAGTAGTAAGCCTATAAGGAAAGTAGCACTGTAGCACTGTTGTCCCATTGTTCATTGATTTGCTCGAGTGGGCACCAGTAATATCTCCATTGTGAGACTTGTTACTTCTTTTGGCATATTGAATATGCCACGGGTAGCTTGCTGTGTGGATGGGATATTCTCGGTAGCTTGCAGGGATCTTCGAAAGGGACAGAGATGAGGAAAGTAAATAGACAAATTAAATAAAGTACAAGGTTCAAACTCAGGGCTTTCTACTGATTTCAGGCTTACATGAGAAATTTACTCTTAAAGCACATAATTCCTCCAGTGCACAGTTTGAAAATATTTGCTTCCTCTCCTAGTCTCACCTCTTAGGTATAAGGTATAATGGTTTATCACAGGCATAGAAGAGTTTTTCCTCTAACATTTTATTCATTCTCAAGTTTCAAAATATCAACTCACATTCAAAATTATATCCATTGACAATAAATCCCCATGAATAGCTAAAGCAGTTCTTGGGGAAAAATAAGATGGGGGGAGCATCAACTTCCCAACTTCAAATTGTACTATAAAGTGGTAGTAATTTAAACAGTATGGTATTGGAATAAAGACAGAACCACTGACCAGTTGAATAAGGTTGACTATCCTGACACACCCCCTCAAAAATATGATTGCGAAGGGAGCAAGAAATATCAAATGGAGCAAGAAAATCCTCTTTAACAGGTGGTTCTGGGAAAACTGGACAACTATATGTAAATAAATGGACTCAGAGCTCTATCTAACGCCATGCACAAAAATCAGATCAAAATGGATTAAAAACCTCAACACCATGCCTGAATCCATAATGTACATGGAAGAAAATGTATGCAAAACCTTTCGAGATATTGAAACTAAAGGTATCTTCAAAGATGAAATGCCACTGACCAAGCAAGTGGAAAAAAAGAGAAACAAATGGGACTGCATTAAACATTTCTGCATCTCAAAAGAAATGGGAACCAAGATACAAGGACAGCCTATGGAATGGGAAAGCTTATTCACCAAAAACCCTTGTGATAAGGGGTTAATATTAAAGATATAAAAGTCACTGGTTGAACTGTACAAGAAAAAAGCATTCAACCTCATCAAAAATGGTGAGAAGGAATGAACAGAAACTTTTTCAAAGGAGAATTTTGAATGGCCAAAAGGCACATGAAAAAATGCTCTTCGTCATTAAGCATGAGGGAGATACAACTCAAAACAACAATGAGATATCTCACACCACAGAGACTGGCACCCATCAAAAAGAATAAGAGCAATCAGTGCTGGTGTGGATGTGGGGAGAAAGGGACTCTCCTTTACTGTTGGTGGGAAAGTGGACTGGTCTAGCCTTTTTTGGAACAATATGAGCATTCCTCAAAAAACTGGAAATTGAGCTTCTATTTAACCTAGCAATGCTACTCCTGGGAATATGCCCTGGGGGATCAAAAACACAGCAGAAACACCATCTGCACTCCTGTGTTCATTGCATCACTATTCACCATAGCCAGAATCTGGAAACAACCTGAGTGTCCAAAAACAGATGAATGGATAAGGAACATCTACACAATGGAATACTACACAACTGTTAGGAAAAATGAAGTCATAAAATTTGCCTATAAATGGATGGACATGAGAGTATTATGCTGAATGAAATGAGTCATAAAAATAGGAACAGATATGTAATGACTGCATTAATTTGTGGCATATAAAAATATATAGTAGAAAACTATTATCCACGGCCTGGGAAAATAGGGGTTAGGAGGACTGGTCAATGGTTGGAATCAACCACAAGTATAGGTGAGATAAAGGGTAGATAAGATAAAGAAGAGACCAGTATTACAATAATAGCTGAGAATGATCATTTTTTTTTCTTTAATCTATCTCTCTTCCCCTCAACCTCTGGGCACAGCACAGCATCTACCCCACTTCTGAGCACAAAATGGAGAGACGCACCCAAGTGCGCGGCGCGGCTGGCGGGGGATCGAGGGTGGGGAAGTACCGGTCTCCGCCCACATCGGACACTTAAAGAGAGTGCAGCCACGTGGGCTTTCCCATTTCTCCGCGCCCGCACCCCCAGAATGACTGACGAAGAGGATGGAGCTGCTTGGGACACCGGCAGCCCACCAGCAACCTGCAGTATGTGACTTGAGAGTTTCCGCCAGGTCCCCCGTGCGGAAATCTCTCTCTCTCTCCTTCAACTTTTTCCCTGGACTTTAGACAGAAACCCAGAACCGCGCGGCCGCTGCCTTGGCCGCGCGACCTAATGTCATCTTAGTATCAGCAGTATGTAATGGTTCCTTCTTAATGGGTCGGACTTTTGTGGGTGATCCTAACAAGAATAGTAAGTATTTTGTTGAAATATTGAAGGCAATCAAAATGGTAGCCATCTCTCTAGACTGAACTAAGCTATATCCCCAAGCCGGCTGAGAAGAAATATCCTTCTTTCTCGGGAAGAAACGTGGCGTGGTGTCAAACATAGTGTGATGTCCATTAAGCAAACAGACCTGGTGGCGTGGGAATGGGAAATAAGGGGAAAAATTAGGTACATGGACCAGCGGGACGCTGGTGGTATCTCGAGCCGGAGCCGATATCAGCGCAAGAGCTTTGGTTCCAGAAACTGCTTCCAGACACTCTACTAGACTATCAACTAAGCCAGAGCCCCACGCCGGCTGATGACGGGAAATAACCATTCTCTTCGGTTTTTTTCCCTTTGTCAGACAGCGTGGCGATTACTAAACAGGCGTGAACTCGGTGGCGCGGGGCAAGGGGGAAAAAGAAAAGTTATGTAACAAACAGCAGGACTTAATATCTCTATATGCTTAGTAATGGAGAATTATCAAATGCCTCATTGGCAATAGGACTGTCTTTTTCTTTTTGGGGGGAAACCCCAGCAACGGTAGTGAGTTGTGTGTTGAAACATGGAATGTAATCGAGATAAGCGCAAATGAAGTGAAACTTATCACGTACAAGGGTGGGGACTAGGGAGGTGGGAGGGGGCGGCAGATATACTGGGGGGCTTGGGGATGGAAGATGGGCACTGGTGATGGGAGGGGTGTTTGAATATTGTATAACTGACATAATCCTGAGAACTTTGTAACCCTCCACTTGGTGATTCAATAATAAAAAATAAATAAAAAAATATTAAAAAATAGATCCATAAAAAAAATAAAAATAAATAAAAATAAAATAAAATAAACTGATTTTCTCTCAGAATCAAGTATGCAAGATTTTCATTGGGAAGGCATGAAAAGCCCTCACCTGTATTGGTCCTTCACTCACAACATGAGAGCCCAGTGGTAATGTCATGATTCTAGGGGAGCAGAAGCATCACACAGTAAACAATGTGGCCTCTTTATTGCTGAGATCTGTGCAGATCTCAATAAACTAGTTCAGAAAGTTATGCTTGGACAGGTCGAGATCTCTTGGATTCCTGCCTGGTTGAGAGAGTTTTGTAGTTACACATTAAAAACAATTGGCTTCTTTAGTTTTGGAGCCATGCCTTTTCTCTTTCAAAATGCACTGTTTGCCCACTGTGATCTGTCACTGATAGTCAAGAGAGATTTGATGCTAGCCAGGTTTTCCCTCTACACCAACAGACTTACCTCAGCCCCATAATGTATTTTCTTCTGCATGAACCCCCAGAGGAGTCTTACTTTGAAATTGAAGTCCTATAAATTTACCAGAATGTGCCTTGGTGCAGATTATTCTTTATCATACAGATTTAATGATTGAATTCATCATTCAGCAAATATGTGTTTAATATCTAGAGTGTGCCAGACATTATTCTGGATACCGTAGATTTGTCAGTGAACAAAAATGGATAAAAGCCTTGCTCTTCATGGGGATTAAATTCCACAGAGGGAGAAACAGTCAAAAAAAGTGTTCATTAAATGATTCAGTGTTTTGAAAGATAAGGGGTAAGGGGCCTGCAAGATAGAGATGCTTTGCAATTTTAAATAGGTGATTCAGGTAGATCTGACTTGAAAAAGAAATTTGAGAAAAGGTTTGAATGAGATAAAGATGAGAGCCATGTGATTATTGTGGAGGACAGAGGGCCGAAGAGAAGGAGCAACTAAGGTTTAGAGCATACGCAAAGAGGAGAGAAAGAGCTGAAGGCAGGGGACTAGATCTGGCAGGAACCTATAAATATTGTGTGGAGGGAGAGGCCTTTGTCTTTCTAAGTGTCATGGTAACCATTGGAAAGTTTTTGTGGGAGTAAAATCTTGTCTGACTTACATTATATAAGGAACATTCTGGAAGCTGTGTTGAAAAATCATCAAAGATTCAGCTCTTTGTTTTGTCCCATAAACATAAATAAAAACCCACCTAAAAGATTGTATTTATTGTTTATCTTTTTTGATTGTTTGCATTCCACTTATTCTGGTATTTTCTTCTAAAATAGGAATCACATATACCTTGAGTCTCTTGGCCACCTGTCATCCTCACATCTGTCATCTGTCGATCATCTCTATAGATCTCTACTTTCCTATCACTTTGGTGAGAGCTCCTCAAATGTGTTTTATCTTTATTTATTTATTTTATAAATAGTGATTCAGTGATTTGTGTTAATCACTGCTCTGCAATCAAAGATATGAAGAAAAGGGACCTGTTTACCAGTGGAAGAGAGAGACAACATATCAAGTGTCAGAAAAACACACGAGTTCATCTTGCCACACCATTATAACCAAATGAATGGTTATTTAGAGAAGAAGGGGAGAGTTGTCAAATCAAGTAAACATTGTCATCAATTATATGATGACAGATAGTAGTATGTAATAGTGAACTTAATTTGATACATGCAAAATTAATTTGTAATGATACATAGCTTAAGCATATAATGCAATGCCACTTCCACAAAAAATACCTCCAAAAAATAAAGTAAATGTTAGAAAGGATTGTTCTCATTTTGATAACATAATGGGAGATAGATATCTGATGGAAGTGAGTGATTGGGTGTGAGACTTAGATACAAGCAGAGGTATGAAGCTGTACTCCCCAAATCTTAGTATTGTAATTCAGGGTATCACTTGTATCACTTGTCATCCTGTTGCTCATTGATTTGTTCAAGCAGGCACCAGTAATATCTTCATTCATCCCTGTCATGTGCTAATGTAACCCTAAATGGCATCTGCTTGCTCCAGGAACACGAAGAGCCTCAAGTCGTTCATTCAGGGTCTTGACGCAGAAATCTGACCATCTTGTAGGTGGGCGGCCAGGTGTTCTTTTAACAACCCATGGAATCCAATTGATAATAGCTTTAGTCCAGAGGTCATCTCCAAATTGCATTATTCCAGCCCTTCTGATTTTCGACACCTTGGCAAACGAGAAAGCATCCCTGACTCGATCGTCAATGGAGGTCGGAACTCCAGATTCCTTCTCTCACTTGAGTGAAATGTGATACTCCAAGCATAGCTCTTTCAATTCCTCTTAGGGAGACCCAAATAGCATTCTCATCCTGTTTTCATAGGGTCCAGGTCTCTGAGGCATATGTTGGTGCAGGAAGAATTGTGGAGTGGAAAAGATATGCCCAGAGCCGGAGATTCTTCATCCTCTTAACCACTTTTTTGACGCTCTTGAAGGCGTTCCACATCACTCTCTTCCTCCTGTGCAGCTCAGGTGCCAGGCCATTCGTCATGTTGAGTTCTTGACCTAGGTACACATAACTGCTGCATACAGAGATTTCATTCCACTGAGACCAAATGGAATGTCAGGAACTAGTCCATTTCTCATGAACATTGTCTTCATGAGATTCAGGTGCAGTCCAATCTTTCCACACTCATGGCCGAAGTTGGCCAGCATTCGTGCCACTTGGCTAAAGTTTGATGTTGTTAGAATGATGTCATCAGCGAAGTGGCGGTGTAGTTGCCAACTGTCTATCTTCACTCCCATTCCTTCCCATTCCAGTCATTGCATGACGTTCTCGAGGGTGGCACTGAAGAGTTTCCATGAAATGATGTTGCCCTGCTGAAACCCTCTCTTTACATCAATGATCACTTTCTTGTAGAATGGTGAGATCCTGGTGGTGAATCCATAATACAGCTCATGGAGGATCCTGATGTACTGAGTTTAAATGCTATTTGGCTAGGGCTTCGATGACCACTTCAGTCTCAACAGAATCAAAGGCCTTCTTTAAATCGATGAATGTTAGACAGAGTGGCATCTTGAACTCTGTCAAGACCTCAATGAGCTTGGTCACTGTGTGGATATGGTCAATCGTGCTGAATCCTTTTCGGAATCTGGCTTGCTCGCATGGTTGACTTTCGTCTAGTGTTTTGCCAATCCTATTTAGGATGACTTGAGTGAACAACTTGTAGACGAGGGACACAAGCAGATCAGGAGATAGTTGCCGATGTCGTGATGTCATTAATGTCTCTCTTCTTGTACAACATAATGATCCTGCTGGTTTTCCATTGGGATGGAATCTTGCATTCAGACAGGTAGTGTGTGGAGTCGAGCCAGTGTATTGATGAGTACTGGCAGCAAATTCTTTAGATGTTCAGGTCTGACCTTGTCTGGACTGGGTGCTGTATGCTTCTTTAACAATGAAATACCTTGTCAGATTTAGGAAGGGAGAATGCTGGGAATGACATATCCATCCTGCGGAATTTGGTATGTGAACAGGGTAAATTAATAAAATTGGATTTATAAAATAAAATAAAAGTTATTCTGTAAACAGATATAGAGCTTGTATTAAGTACTTGGATCAACAGAGGCTTCCAGAGGTGATCTCTGAACCAAGACCCAAGTGATAGGAATAAACAAACCATGTGTCTAACCAGACAAAAATTCATCATGCCAAGACCTCAGAGATGAGAATAAACTCAGAGCACTCAGAGGAATGATGAGAAGGCACCATGAAGCAATCAAGGGAGCAGTGTAGGCAGCAAGATCAGGGAAGTAGGCAAGGAAGAAATTGGATTTTATATTTAAGGCAAAGGTGGTCATTGGAGAATTTTAAGCAGAACATCAATGTGTCCTCATTCATACTGCTGAAAACTAGGGTTAGAAAGTATTTCTTAAATGATTCATAAATAAAAATTATCAAGGACATTTATAAATCTTGCATTAAAATAAAAAATCTATGACTGAAATCACAGTTAAAAAAATAATACAATAAAACCAATAATTAATATCCAGAACATATAAAATGTTTTTCTATGAATTAATAGGGAAAAAGTCAATAAAAATTTGAAGATATGGATAAGGAAATGTCTTACATATGCTCATTATAGGTGTTTCAGCGTATTTGGGTACTAGAATGACTGGTAAACAACCAGTTTATGAGTGATTCTCACAGTGCTTTAGGCTAGAGATCAGTGGTCCCATGGTCAGAGGCTGTGAGAGACCTCCTCTGTCTAAGAATGCTCACATGGCATGAGGAATGAATGAGAGCTCTCGGGAGTCCCTTTAATAAGAGCGTTAATCTCATGGGGGGGGGGTGTTACACCCTCCGGACCTAATCCACAAATCAAGATTCACTCCAAGGTACCACCAAGTTGTCAATCAAATTTCAATGTATAAATTGGGAGGTGGGGAGGTGAGGACACAAAGCTTTATATCATAACAGTGAGCAACTTTGTAGTAATGAAAAGGAGACAAACTAAAACAATGGAAATATGGATAAACTATTTGTAGGTATCAAAAGCAGATTAGCCTCACATGGTAGAGTGAAACAAATGGTAAAAAAATCATAGTATGATGTTTAAGATTTGAGTTCATAAACTACAAATTACACATTATTTTAGAAATATAAACATGAATAGAAGTTTATAGAAACTCATGGAAATTAGAAACATAAAATTGATATGAAATAGGACACTACTTGAAGACTTTATTTAACTTTATCTCCTGAGGTCCATATCTCTAGATACAGTTACATTAGGGGTTATAACATCTATGTATGAATTTTGAAAGGATCCAGTTAATTACATGCAGTAGATTGTGAGAATTTCAATTTTACTACATAGAACAAATTTATTTCCAGAGTATTTGTCCACATCATAGTACACATTTCTTGTGCACAATGATAAATATCAATAAAAGGAATTGGTACTCACTGCTTTACTCTGGAAACAGAGGCCATATCTTTTTAAAATTTCTATATCATTTAAACACAAATTTATACATAAAATTGCAGACTTATTAGATATAAATGAAAAATAAACTTCAGAATCTATAAAATCATTTAATTACATACTCTAAAGAATCTCATCTTCAAAGACATATAGAGTGATACAGATGATGTCAGAATCAGGCAAGGAATGAGCTCAAACTCTAACTGCATTTATATAGCACGTCTCAAGCCTCTTTCTCTTATGGAGATCAATTAATTTTGAACATCCATCTCATACCATGAAGTGATTGTTCTTTAAACTACAGTATGTGAAATAGGATGAAAAGTGAGTACTCAGAAAATTTGGGAAGCCAAATTATATTTTAAATAATTTTTCAATGCTTAGATATGTAGACATAATCTTAGGGCTCTCTCCCCAAAATAACCCTTTCACCAACGTAGATATAGCAATGCTATGGGTTTTTTGTTTGTTTATTTGTTTGCTTGCTTATTTGGCGGGCTACCTGGGTGTTCAGGGGTTACTCTCAGCTCTGTGTGCGGGGGTTCTTCACGGTGGTGATCAGGAGACAACTCAGTGGAGGAATCAAATTTGGACTTCTCCCATGCATAGCACACACTCAACTCATTGAGTTATGTCTCTAGCCCATTGTCTCTTAAGAAATCTACAAGGCGGTAAATTATGTAGAATCTGATGGCAAATACACACATATAGTAAAATACTGATATATTCTTTGTTCATATCAGCAAACTATGCTGCCTTGAATAGAAATTTTGCGTCTATAATTGACCTTAAGAGTAAACTAAATTGAGAACAATTGAGAAAATGAATGTTTATTAAAGAAGTTCTTTCTTTGATTTTATATAGTCATGACAAAGAAGGAAATTCTGATTTTTATGATGATGTGGATGAACCTTGAAATGATACTGCTAAACAATATAAATGGAACACAGGAAAGTAGATTTTGTATCTTCTCACTTATGTGGAATCTAAAAACTAACATAACAGAAACACGGAAAGGTAGTCATAAAGGATGAAAAGAGGAGAAATGAGGGGATATTGGTCAAAGAAATGTTTTTTAGGAGATGTTGTTCAGATTTTTAGTTATATTGGGTTGGAGCGACAGTATAGTGGTTAAGACACTCGCCTGGAGGCGGTTGACTCAAGTTCAATTCCTGGCAGCTCGTATGGCTCCTAGAAACCACGAGGAGTGATCCCTGAACACAGAGCCAGTAGAAATTCCTGAGCACAATGAGTATGAATCAAAACCCCAAAATTAAAAAAAACCCTCAGGTATAAGAGGTATCAATTTTGGGCATTTCATTTTGACATAATAATTGTAGTTAAATATACTATATTATATACCTGTGTTTTTAAAGTATTAGTCTCACTAGAAAAAAAGATGGTAATAATTATGATGTGATAGAGTTCTAGCTTTTGCATTGCCTATGTTTCATTCAATGTTTTACACATTAAGTTCACATAGTATTATGGAATTATGCTTCAGAAATATTAAAATCAAGATAAAATGAATATTGCACATAAAAAAAGAAGTTCTTTCTATGTATTCTGTCAACCACCGATTTCTTAGAGTGTTTAGTAGCTTCCTTTCCCAGCACCTCCACACAAAACTATAATAGATGCCAATTGATTCAAATAGAAACGTATTTGCTGGGACCATAATAGGGCTTTTGGCATATATGAGTCCCTTTGCTCCTTTTTGCATCTTGGGTGTTTCAGTATCTTTAAATAATAGTAGTAAATACAGTCCATGTCTAGACAGAAACTTTACTCTTTTATGTGATGATAGCTGTGAAAATCTTTTGACTCATATGCTCATAATTCCTCTGGAATTAGGAGGAAATATTGGCTGCAGAGGAGGTGCTTGTGTCCTCGGAGTTAGGATGGGGGACAGGGAGCTAACACACCTCTTTGACTTCACAGCTGTATATGAGTATGGGTGTTCTGTGCTCTTGATACAGAGGCAATCCATACACCCAGGCACTTCCTTGGATCTACAAAGTTGCTTCGTTTCATTAAGTTTAGATGCAACCAATTGTAGAATGTGCCATTGTTTTACCTACCACTCATCAAAAAAAGTTGTGCTGCCACTTCTAATTGTGAAACGCTACCACCGCTATGGCATACACCCTGCTTTCAGAGATGTGAGCTTGTGAAAATGGGGAGAAGTGAAAATACATCTTAGCATTGATGAAAAATAGTACTCATTGTTTGCAACTCTGCTGTGGAGACTCTTAAAAGAAAACAAGAACTGAATACAATCTAAACCTCTCAAAGACAAAACAAAAATGCTGAAATCCCATCACAGCAAGAGGAGTCCTTAAAACCTGGAGAGAATTCGGAAGATTGGGCGAGGAGTTTGGGGGTTGTGCTTTAAGGTGTGGGAGTCAGCACAGAATGCTGCTAAGGAGTCCAGGAGAGGAGGGCAATGAAAATATGTATTTGGAGGCTAGGGAAATAATTCGGTAAGTAGGGTGCTTGCCTTTCCTTGCATGCAGCCTACTCAGGTTTGATCTCCAGCACCACGTATTGACCCACGAGCACAGCCAGGAGTGATCCTTGAGTGCAGAGACAAAAGTAAACCCCGAGCACAGCTGGATGTAGGAAGGAAGGAAGAAAGGAAGGAAGGAAAGAAGGAAGGAAGGAAGGAAGGAAGGAAGGAAGGAAGGAAGGAAGGAAGGAAGGAAGGAAGGAAGGAAGGAAGGAAGGAAGGAAGGAAGGAAGGAAGGAAGAAGGGAGGGAGGCAGGGAGGGAGGGAGGGAGGAAAGGAGTTGGTCTTAGAGTTTTGTGGGCTCCATGATGTGGAATAACAACTTCACAACAGCAGAAAGGGTATGAGCTTGCCCACAACTTGAACTGTAGTTACTGCTTGTCCTGCAGCAGGATGGCAGCAGGAAGCTTCAGGGGTGCCTGGGGCTAGGACCAGGAAGAGAGAGGATGGGCTCTCTCTCCAGGTTGGGTAACTCCTGGGCAGGATCATGAGACCATATTTTTGGTAGTTACCTTGTACCCCATTCCCCAAGCTAGAATTCTTGATGGAAGGCGATACAGAAGTAGCTATTTGAATCAACTAATAAATATGACTGAATTTTTGGCTCATTCAAGATAAATATGAAAACAGTATCGTTCTGAAAAAGAAGGAGACACAGAGATGTGAGAATTAACCTAAGTGATAGGTATTGTAAGTAACAGAACAGGAGTAATAGGCCACCCAGGATCATAGGACTTCTGAGCAGGAAAAATGGGAAAATCTCCAAGTTTCTGTGTCCCAACTACTTCTTGGCTATACTCCTTAGGTAAGTGACCTTCCAGGACAGCAAAATTTGTTTGGGACCAGAGATATCACACAAGGATAGGGTGTTTGCTTTGCTCAGCCTCCCCAAGTTTGATCCCTGTCTCCCCTAGGGTCCCCCAAGTACCACCTAGAGTGATCCTTGAGCACAGAACTAGCAATAAGTCCTGAACACAGCTAGGAGTAAGCAAAAAAAAAAGTTATTGTGTTTGGGAGAATCTCTCTCTCTCTCTCTCTCTCTCTCTCTCTCTGCTAGTGGCTTCTCAGAGGGTCAAGAATCTTGTTTTGTTTTACTGAGTAAACTGAAGTTTGTTTTCACTTACACTTGTGTGGTTAGACCATGGATCCACAGACTTGGTGAGAAAGATTTCATATTAGGAAAAGAGATGGTTACTAAATAGGGGTGGACTCTAGATCAGAGAGAGAGAAAGTTCCAGGAGGAGCTGATGGAGACAATCGAACAAAGCATCAGATATTAAATTTAAATGTGTTTTTCACAACTGATAAAGCTGAATAGAAATTAGAATGCACAATCTCCAAACTTCAGAGAGAACATAATAAAGTGAGGGGAGGAAAGAAAGCTCTCAAACAATACAAATATAGACCAGAAAGGAAAAAATAGCAATCTAAAGAGCTGAGACAAACAGAATGTATAAAATAAAACTAAATATTGTGGATGTGCACTGCATTCACATATAAAAGTATTCACCACCCATATGAATGTACTAAATTTCTGCCAGATTTAACACACTCAAACATCAGTTCTACGTTGTATTTAACACTGTCAAACAAGACTTTGAAAAGCTCAGAGATACAAGGTGATCAAACACATGCCAGGAGTGTCAGTCCGTGCTGGTTATGCTAGAATTATGTTCCCAGACATCCCCTTGCTGCTGGACCACAGACCTGATTTCTAGATCTTTACTTTTTCTTACAGTTCTGAGCCAATAGTCTTCACTGACTTAAATCAGAGTCTGAACAGCAGGAGGTATCGCTTTTCTCATTTCTAGACAGTGCTGTGCTGCTCTGCTTCAGCTTTCTACTCCCTGTGACGGATCTGAGCAAGCCAATATTAGGAGTCATGGTCAGGTTAAAGGCAAATGACTAGCACTTGCCTTTTCTTGAGTTTTCAGTATTGAGGTATGAGACTCTGCATTCAGGGTCTCCTGTATCTCATTCTTCTCCCCAATGATTTTTTTTTTTTTTGCTTTTTGGGTCACACCTGGTGATGCACAGAGGTTACTCCCTGCTCTACACTCAGGAATCACCCCTGGCAGTGCTCAGCGGACCATATGGGATGCTGCTAATCGAACCCGGGTTGGCCACGTGCAAGGCAAACACCCTAACCACTGTGCTATTGCACCAGCCCCCATCCCAATGATCTTCTTGAAGTCCATCTGCCTTTTCTATCTGTATAGTCCTCAGTGCTCACCTCCATCTACTTCTCACTTCCTCTTCCTTCTGCAGCCACTGATCTAGGATTCCTCAAATTTTCTAAGCTTTCTTTCTTCTCCCTCAAGAGACAATGCATGAACTGGCTAAGAGAATCGATTCTAAACACATTAATTTTCTGTTAAAGACATTTCTCCAACTAGGAAATAATTCAGTAAAATTTGGATTGAGAATCTGCTATGTATAAAACATAGCAAACATCAGACACTAGTAAAAGAATTCATGCCAGAACATTGTACACCTGAAACTCAATCATGAATAACTTTGTAATTCATGGCAATTCAATAAACATAAATCATAATTTTAAAAAATTAAAATTTTTATTGAATCACTGTGAAATAGCTGCAAGCTTTCATGTTTGGGTTACAATCTCACAATGATCAAACACCCATCCCTCCACCAGTGCACATTCCTCACCACCAATGTACTGGGTATACACTCCCTTTCCCTACCTCCCCCTGCCTCCATGGCAGACAATATTCCCCATACTCTCTCTCTACTTTTGGGCATTATAGCTTGCAGCACAGACACTGAAAGGTCATCATGCTTGGTCCATTATCTACTTTCGGCACGCATCTCCCATCCCAACTGGTTCCTCCAGCCATCATTTTCTTAGTGATCCCTTCTCTATTCCATCTGCCTTCTCCCCTATGCTCAAGAAGCAGTCTTCCAGCTATGGGGCAATGCCCCTGGCCCTCGTATCTACTGTCCTTGGGTGTCAGCCTCATGTGATGTTACCCTACACTCCACAAATTAGTGCAGTCCCTCTATGTCTGTCCCTCTCTTTCTGAATCATTTCACTTAGCATGATACTCTCCATGTTTATCCATTTATAAGCAAATTTCATGACTTCATCTCTCCTAACAGCTACATAGTATTCCATTATGTAGATGTACCAAAGTTTCTTTAACCAGTCATCTGTTTTAGGGCACTCGGGTTGTTTCCATATTTTGGCTATTGTGAACAGTGCTGCAATGAATGTATAGGTACAGATGTCATTTCTACTGTGCTCTTTTGCATCCTTGGGATATATTCCCAGAAGTGGTATTGCGGGGTCATATGGAAGCTCAATTTCTAGTTTTTGAAGGACTGTCCATATTGTTTTCCAGAAAGGCTGGACCAGTCAGCATTCCCACCAACAGTGAAGGAGCATCCCTTATCCCCCACATCCATGCCAGCACTGGTTGTTTTTGTTCTTTTGAATGTGTGCCAGTCTCTGTGGTGTGAGATGATATCTCATTGTTGTTTTGATTTGCATCTCCCTGATTATTAGCGATGTGGAGCATTTTTTCATGTGCCTTTGGGCCATTTGTATTTCTTTTTTGAGGAAACTTCTGTTCATTTCTTCTCCCTATTTTTTGATGGGGTTGGAGGATTTTTTTCTTATACAATTCTACAAGTGTCTTGTATATCCTGGATATTAATCCCTTATCAGATGGGTATTGGGTAAATATTCTTTCCCATTCTGTGGGTTCTTTCTGTAATTTGGTCACTGTTTCTTTTGAAGTGCAAACTAAGCTTCTTAGTTTGATGTAGTCTCTTTTGTTTATGTTTGATTCCACTTGCATGGTCAGTGCTGTTTCGTCCTTAAAGATGCCCTTAGCTTAAATGTCATGGAGAGTTCTGCCTACATTTTCTTTCATGAACCTTATAGATTCATGTCTGATATTGAGGTCTTTGATCCACTTTGATCTGACTTTTGTGCCTGGCATTAGACAGAGGTCAGAGTTCATTATTTTGCAGGTAGCTATCCAGTTTTCCCAGCACCACTTGTTGAAGAGGCTTTTCTTGTTCCACTTTGCATTTCTTGCTCCTTTGTCAAAGATTAAGTGGCCATATATTTGGGGGTCTGTGACAGGAAATTCAACTCTGTTCCATTGGTCTGCAGGTCTGTTTTTATCCCAATACCATGTTGTTTTAATTACTACTGCTTTGTAGTAGAGTTTGAAGTTGGGGAAGGTGACACCACCCATCTTCTTTTTTCCAAGGATTACTTTAGCTATTCTTGGGGGTCTACTGTTCCATATAAATTTCAGGATTATTTTGTCTATTTCTTTGAAAATGTCATGGGTATCCTGATAAGGACTGCATTAAATTTGTATAGTACTTTGGGCAGTGTTACCATTTTGATAATGTTAATTCTCCCTATCCATGAGCAGGGGGTGTGTCTCTATTTCCTAGTGTCCTCCTTTATTTCTTGAAGTAGTGTTTTGTAATTTTCCTTGTCTGGGTCCTTTACCTCTTTGGTTAAGCTGATTCCAAGGAACTTGATTTTCTGAGGTACTATTGTGAACAGGATTGTTTTTTTAATGTCTCTTTCTTCTCTTTCATTATTTGTATATAAGAAAGCGGTGGACTTTTGGGTGTTGATTTTTTAGCCTGCCACTTTACTATATCGACTTATTGTTTCTAGGAGATTTTCTGTAGTGTCTTTAGGGTTTTCCAAGTATAGTATCATATCATCTGCATATAGTGATAACTTGATCTCATCCTTTCCTATCTGTATGCCCTCGATATCTTTTTCTTGTCTAACTGCTATGGCCAGGACGTCCAGAACTATATTGAATAGGAGTGGTGAAAGCAGGCAACCTTGCCTTGTGCCCAATCTTAGAGGGAAGGCTTTCAGTTTTTCCCCATTGAGAATGATACTTGCCATGGGCTTTTGGTAGATGGCTTTGACTATATTGAGGAAAGTTCCTTCGATGCCCATTCTGCTGAGAGTTTTCATCATAAACGGGTGCTGAATCTTGTCAAATGCTTTCTCTGCATCTATTGATATGATTATATGGTTTGTATTATTTCTTTTATTAATATGATGAATTTTGTTGATTGACTTGCGAATGTTAAACCATCCTTGCATCCCTGGGATGAATCCTACTTGGTCATGGTGTATGATCTTTTTGATGAGTCGTTGGATTCTATTTGCTAATATTTTGTTGAGGATCTTTGCGTCTGTGTTCATCAGGGATATCAGTCTATAATTCTCTTTCTTTGTGGTATCTTTGTCAGCCTTGGTATCAGGGTGATATTTTCTTCATAGAAACTATTTGGAAGTGTTTTTAATACTTCAATTTCCTGGAAAAGCTTTAAGAGGATTGGGAGTAAGTCCTCTTTAAATGTTTGGAAGAATTCACTAGTAAATTCATCTGGGCCAGGACTTTTGTGCTTGGGGAAACTTTTTATTAACGTTTCAACTTCTTTAATGGTGATAGGTATGTTCAGGTATTCCAGGTCTTCTTGGTTCAGCCTTGGGAGGCTATAGGAGTCTAGGAATTTGTCCATTTCCTCGAGGTTTTCATGTTTCGTGGCATAAAGATTCTCAAAGTAATCTCTGAGGATCCTTTAAATTTCTGTAATTTCTGTTGTAATGTCCCCCTTTTCATTTCTAATTTGGCTTATTAGGGTTTTCTCTCTCCCTTTTTTGTGAGTCTTGCTAGAGGTTTATCAATCTTGTTTATTTTCTCAAAGAACCAGCTCTTGGTTTCATTGATCTTTCGAATTGTTTTTTTTTTTGTTTCCATCTCATTAATTTCTGCTCTGAGTTTCATTATTCCCTTCCTCCTGTTTGGGTTGGGCTCCTTTTGTTGGTCATCTCCAAGCTCTTAAGCTGTGAGGTTAGGTTACTTATGTGGGCTCACTCCTCCTTCTTGAGGAATGCTTGTAGAGCTATGAACTTTCCTCTTAACACAGCTTTTGCTGTGTCCCATAGGTTTTGGTAACTCGTGCCCTTATTGTCGTTCGTTTCCAGGAATCTTTTGATTTCCTCTCTAAGCCACTCATTGTCCAATAGTGAGCTATTTAATTTCCAGGTGTTTGATTTCATTTTCTGTTTGTGTGTGTGATTTATTTCTAATTTCAGCGTATCATGGTCTGAGAAGATTGTTGATACAATCTCTATCTTTTTAATTTTATGGAAGTATGTTTTGTGGCTTAGCATGTGGTCTATCTTGGAGAATGTTCCATGCACACTTGAGAAGAATGTATATTCAGCTTTTTGAAGATGAAGTGTCCTGTATATATCTACTAAATCCCTTTCTTCCATTTCTTCCTTCAGATTCTGTATGTCTTTGCTAAGCTCCAGTCTGTTTGATCTGTCAAGAGGTGATAATGCAGTGCTGAAGTCTCTCACTAGTATTGTGTTGCTATCAATGTCTTTCTTCAAGTCTACGAATAGTTGTTTTAAGTACTTTGCTGGTCCTTCATTAGGTGCATATATATTTAGTATTGTTAATTCTTCCTGTTGTATAGAACCCTTTATCAATAAGAAATAACCTTCACTGTCTCTTGTGACCTTCTTCAGTCTGAAATCAATGTGGTCTGATAGTAAGATGGCTATACCATCTTTTTTATGGGAGTTGTTCTCCTGTAGGATTGTTTTCCAGCCTGTCACTTTGAGCCTGTGTTTGCTCTGACTGTTGAGATATGTTTCTTGCAGGCAGCAGAATTTTTGGTTCAATTTTCTAATCTATCCTGCCACTCTGTGTCTTTTAATTGGTGCGTTTAACCCATTGACGTTGAGAGAGATTATTGTTATGGGCTTTTGTTTTTTCTGCTAAAGTTTGGTGTATTTGAGGGTCCTGTCTTGCCTTAAAATAGCCCATTTAGTTGTTCTTGAAACCATGGTTTTGAGTCTATGAAGTTTCTGAGTTGTTGTTTATCTGTGAAACTGTATGTTTTTCCTTTTATTATGAATGAGAGTCTAGCTGGGTAAAGTATTTTTGGTGAGGCATTTATTTCATTGAGTTTTTTCACTATATCCCACCATTGTTTTCAGGCCGTGAGGGTTTCATCAGACAAGTCAGCTGTGAATCTTAAGAATGCTCCATTATAAGCAATTTCTTTCTTTGATCTTGCTGCTTTCAGGATTTTGTCTCTATCTAATGTTTTGGTCATTTTGATCAGGATGTGTCTTGCGGTATTTTTATTTGGATTTCTTCTAGCTGGTACCTTTGAGGCTTCATGAATGTGGTCACATGTTTTCTCCAGCTCTGGAAACATCGTAGCAATGATGTCTTTGACAGTTTCTTCTTCAGCAGGGTTTTCTTCCTGTCCCTCTGGGATGCCAATAATTCTTATATCACTCCTCTTGGCTTCATCATGATATTCTCTTGCCCTCTGTTCCCGGATTGTCAGTCTCTTTTCTATTTTCTTTTGTTTTCTAGAGAGCCTCTGGCCTTCATCTTCGAGCTCACTAATTTTGTCCTAGCAGCTGTTATTCTGCTGCTGAGGCCGTCCAGTGAGTTTTTTAATTCTCCTACCAGGTTTTTCACGTCTGACATTTCCGTTTGTATTTTCCACATCTCTACCTTCAAATCTTCTTGTATTTTATTGGTATTGCTTTCCATTGTTTCTTTCAGCTCCCTAAACATCCTCAGTAGCTCCTTTATAAATTCCCTGTTAGAGAGGTTGTATAGCATTTCATTGCTATTGGGGTCTTCTGGACTAGCCTCTTCAATAAGTAAGCTTGGTGGGGCTCTGCATTGCTTTGCCATTGTGACCTATGTGGCTCAGCCCTTCACGCTCACTGATATTCTTTTTATGATGCAATATTAATTTAGGTGGGCTTAATGAGATATTGGCTAATGTATTTCTGTTGGTTAAGCTAACCTGGTAAAAGTTCTAGCTAAAAGAGTAACTTCTGGTTCTGGTGGAATATGGAGGGAAGAGAAAAACTCGCAGCTGCATTAGTGGCCGCGGCCCCAGGCAGGAGCCCGGATGCGGGTTGGTACCTGAATTGCATGGCAGAGAGCGAGCGGAATGGTCAGTTTTGGATGCAGCACCGTGTCCCTCAATTCCCGTCCCCCAAAGAGCAAGGATGAAAACTGTCTTTCCTGGGAACTGGGCAAAATCGCGGTCCTGGGCAGGAGCCCCGACCTGGGCTGTCACCTGAATTGGGTGGCCATAAATCATAATTTAAAAAATATACAAACCCTTTAATTTTTGGTCTTCCAGTTCTGGAATCTAATAGATTAGCTATACAAGTAAGTAGCTATGTTTTGGGTTTTTTGTTGTTTTGAAGGCCACATATGGAGTGTTTGGAGTTACTCCTGGCTTGGCACTCAAGAATCACTCCTATAAGGGCTGAGGAGTGATGGGATGCCAATATGGGATGCCAAGGATGGATCCTGGTCCTGCTCTATGCAAAGCAAAAACCCTACCTGTGTACTATCAACCTGGTGTGCACCTGTTTTGTTGTTTTGTTTTTAGGTTTTCTGTCGATCATAGCAGTAGAAGAGAAATATCCCTGACATATCGGGGTCAAGGAAGGCTTATAGAATAAACATTCAGAGAAGGGTTTCAAGGATGAAGAGAAACAAGACAGATATAAGGACATTTCCCACAAATAAATTATCACGAACAAAGCTAATTTGATGAGAAAAACGGATGAGAAAAACAACAAAGGCCTGGCTTAGGAAAGTGCATGCAACTTACTAACACTTTGAATGGAGTGCTAAAGAAGGTGGCTGAGAACTTTATGTGCAGCATTTAAAATTTACCTTCAGAGAGTGGGAAATATTTTAGTAAAAATAACTAACAATTGGCAGTTGGAGAGAGAGGTCTTCTTTTTGAGGTTGTTGCAAATGTCTGGAGACATTTTCTATTGGTTAGGACAGGATAAAAACTCAAATTGATGTTTGACTGGAGCTTGAACTATCTCACGGAACAGGGCTGTGACAGACAGCTGACTGTCAGGTGGTATGATTGGATTCAGGAAGGTGAATGTCCCATGTGGCTACAGCAGGGTCTGTACAGCTTGAGGGATGCATGACTCTCTCCATTGTATAAAATTTGGAAAGAGAGAGATAATGAAAGAGAGAGTAGGAGAGAGAGAGGAGACAGACAGACAGACAGACACACACACACACACACACACACACACATATATATATATATACATATATATAGAGAGAGAGAGAGCGAGAGATGGGTGGTATAGAAAATTTGGAACAGGGATAGAACTAAGAACTAATCTGGGATTTTTTTTCTTATGACATTCAAAGTGTTTTCTGGAGAGGTAACATCAGCCCAGCAGAGAAGATACAGGTGACTGTGGTGCCATGCAGGTGTTAAATCTCCATCAGTGCAGGAAAGAAGTATTCTCTGAGAGCCTACAAAAGTGCCCAAGCATCAGCTTCCACATGCACATGGCAAAGTACAGCAAAGTTGGCCCACTCTAGCCATTCAGCTCCATTTTGTCCCATTACTTCTTCCTCCCTTCCTCCTGCTACTCCCTAAAGCAGGAAGAAGGTGGTAAACAAAGCCTTGTTAGCAGCTGGAAGATGAAAAGAAGAAAATGCAGTGAGGAGGTAGTGAGCCTGCCTGGACCCCTTTCTCGATGCAGAGGACAGTCTGCTGAAGGACCTGTTGAGACCTAAGGTAGCTCTCAGGGCAATGTCTGCCCAGTACATTCTAACTAATGACACATATTATTTTGTGATGCAAATGATGGAAGGACTAGTTGAGCCGTGAGAGTGAGCAGAGACACTATGGCATTGCCCTAGAGCATATCCAATAAGCAAGAAGAAACCCTAGCTATTACCTTGGGTTTCTAGTTATTACCTAGGCTGGACAGCAGGGGAAAAAAATCTGGCTTTGAGAATGTTTATTTGAAAGTTATCTATGGATGCTTCATACTATACTGGAATTGTCATATTTTGCTTCAGGTCAGAGATGGGGGTAGGGATGTCTCAAGCTGCATCTTGTTTCATCAGTTCATTTATACTCATGAAGTGATCTCTGATGAGAAAGAGATCTTTGGTGAGGGACTTGATTTCCCTAAATTCCACTTTATGCATGAAAGAAAATCAAATGAAGGAAAGTCTGTTTATGAAAGGTTTAGATCTACATTGTTCAATACAGTAGCCATTAGTCACACCCGACAGTAAGCACAGGAAATGCAATGAGTCTCAATTTAGGTAAGCTAGGAACACACACCAGATTGTAACAGTTTAATATCTGCAAGGATCATGGGATAGATGTCTAGGATTTTTAAAAAATGTTATTTAAATTTACTTCACCCACTTCTTTTACTTAGTTTGTTATGTCTATTAGAAAATTGAAATTGTGTATGTAGTTTGAATTATATTTCTGTTTGACAGCAGTGAACTTGCCTGAATATTATATACTCAATAGATGTTATTTCTTACTGAATCTTTTTTTCTTTTAAAAAATGTAGGGGTACTGCTATTTGTTCAGCCATTGATTAAACTGATTGAATTGGGCATAAACTCCACATTGATTTTTTTAAAATTGTACCACTCTGAGGTAGAGTCACAAAACTTTCATATTTGAGATTCAACCATACAATGATGAAACACCTATCCCTTCACCTGTGCACGTTTTCCACCACTCACATCCCAGTGCTCACCCTGCCTCTATGGTAAACAATTTCCCCAATACTATCTCTCTAATTTTGGGCATTATGTTTTGTTCAAAATTTCCCACTATCATTCAAGCCTACTACCAGGGGAAGATGCTAGATAATTTATAAATAATTTATTTTCCATGCTAATTTTTAATATCATGAGAGCTCACATAGCCGTGATTGTAGATGTAAATTTCTAGATTGTAAATGGTTGGGTTCCAGAGACATCTCTATATGGCACTAATCCATTTTGGGATTCACTTAGGAGTCTCGGCCAGGGCTGTTGGTACGCTAAGATGGCACTGGGAGGCAAATTGTGGGCATGACAGCCAGTCTACTGGGCAGGCGAGGACTGGGGAGGGATAGCCCAGGTCCTCTGCTGCCATGAGGCCTGGAGACTTAGTCCTGGAACCTGGATATCTGGGTCTTGCTCGTGGAAACTCTTGGTCACCTCGATTCCATTTGGAGTAGGCGTGGAGACTGCACCTGCTCTATCTGGGGGGCCCTGGTGAAATTGGCTCGGTATGGGGCCTAGAGAGATTTCCGGTGCTCTGGTGTCTTCCGGGACTTGCTGCTGTGTTTCTGAGTCAGGCTTTTGGTGTACTAAGATCCGCATTACAAAATTTTCAGAGGATTATATCTTGGTGAGGTCCATCCTGAGACAGTGGAGTCAGGCTGAGGGTGTGGTGATTTTGGATTGTGGCAGCAAGTGGCTGCCAGGGGCATGCTTGGGCTGGCACAGGCCAACCCTCTTCCCTCCAATTTACCCAGTCTGTTCAGCTATGCAGGGGTCCAAGCTTTTCTGCGGCTTTTGATCTCTTTCGAGATTTATCTATGGGTCTCTGAAATAAGGCCAATAAATGAGCTTGTATAGCTGAGCTGGAAGTGGTTTATGCGTGTGGTTCCCACATACCTAACTTTTGGCCATTTTGTTTCTTGGTAAACTTAGGGTTTACCAAATTATTAGGGTCTGGCCAAAGGCACAACGGCAATTTTGAGGTATCAGGAAGCCTGAAGGCACCATCAGGCTTCTGATACATTAGCCCCTCAGGTACAGGTTGACCTGCTGGCAGCACTATCCCCCTTTCATTACATCTTAAGAAATTTTAGGAAAGCCAGAAAATATAGTCCACTGTTGGTCCTGAGCAGTTAAAAGTCTCTTAGAAGTATTCAAATAATGGGTGAATCAATCAATGCATACCTAGTCTAAAGGCTAGGATATAGGATATGCCTCTTGATTCAGTGCATTCTGTTAGTAGGTACCAATGGTTGGTTGTACAAGTTCTTCAGTAAACTACCATAATTTCACCCATAAATTCTCAATGAGTACTTGTTCCTCAAATATCACTTCTTCTACAAACTATTCTCATTTCAATCTCTTTGTTATATCTCTAGGCAGAAGCCATCTCTCCCTTATGTCCATCTTTCCACTAAAATTTTTCAGAATTATTTGTCCTAGCATTCTCACTTATTTATCACAGCCTGTGGCCTTCCATAGAGGTCTTAGGCCTTCCACCCCTGATCTATTTAGAAAATTTTCTCATGATCTTGCTCCCTTTAATGCACCTCTGTGCTTAATATATTGTGTGCACAGCTTGGGGTTCAAGATGGAGTTGTTGAATTGAGCTAGTGTTGTTATTGCATTTTTCTTATATCCTTCTTTAGAGAGTTTAGCTTTAGGATGGACATTTAAAAGTTCAATGGAACGTCTGCTAAGAGAGGGAAGTTATTCATAGTTCTGGTGGCCTTGGAGACCATCCTTCTCCAAGTTTTGAACACTGATACCACTGTTCAAGGTATCAGTGTGGAGGGGGGTGAGGTGGGAGAAAGGGAAGACTGATTCAAGGTTCTAATATTTCCCATAGGGAACTTCCCAGTTTGCAGAGCTCATGTGTACCCCCACCCCATACACACATACTTTATTTAAACATCATGGTTTACAAAGTTGTTCATAATGATTTGTTACAGGTATTCGGTATTTCAACACCCATCCCACTACCATTGTTACCTTCTCTCCACCATTGTCTTCATTTTCTAACCACCCTTCAAGCCTATCCTCATGACAGGCTCACAAAAATTCATTCTTTAAAAAAAATTTTATTAGTGAATCACCGTGAGGTACAATTACAAACTTATGGACTTTCATGTTTGCATTTTGTTTACATCCCTCCACCAGTGCCCATTCTCCTCCACCAATATTCCCAGTATCCCTCCCACCACCCCCCCACCCCCACCCCCACCACCCCAATCCTGCCTCTGGAACAGGGCATTCCCTTTTGTTCTCTCTCCTATTGGATGATGTAGTTTGTAATAGAGGTATTGAGTGGTCATCATGTTCGGTCTATAGTCTACTTTCCACATGCAGCTTTCAACCCGAATGGGTTCTCCAAACATTCTGTACTAGGTGTTCCCTTCTCTATCTCAGCTGCCTTTTCCACCAGTATGTGAGGACAGTTTCCAAGCTGTGGGGCAGACCTCCTGGTTCTTATCTCTACTACTCTTGGGTATTAGTCTCTCGTTCTACTACTTTATATTCCACAGATGAGTGTGAAAAAATAATTTCATATTGCATATTATGTATACATGGCTAACAGAATGATCAAAAATATCTTCTTAGAATAAATTTAGTAAAAATCGTTGTATCTCACCATGTGGATAATAAGTCCTTATCTGAGAGGTCACTAAAATGTTACAAGCTAAGTTTCTGTGTTAACATTTTTGTTAGTGAAGATTATTTGTCTTCTGCATCATATCATCCAATCTGGTGTGCTACTACCATATTGTAAATGTGCAGTTTGGAAATGTCTCCAGAAAATTTAGTTTTTAATTGGTCAGCCCCACTAAAGTTAAATTTTTTACTGTTGTGTTTACATGACAGTGGAGGTGGTTCATGGGCATGTCTGCCCAGTGCTACTGGAAGTACAGGGAAATGGGGAGAGGTAGCCCATACCAATTCCAAGGAGGCACGAAGCTTTCAGCCACAAGGACATAAGAACCTGTGGTTTGGGCTGGGTTAAGTTCTCTGTGAGGCACAGTAGTTCTGAGGCAATGAAGTCTGGCCAGAGGTACAGTAAAAGCTTTGGGGTGTAGAAGCCATCAGATTCTGAGGTTTTATTTGGGTCCCTCACCCCACCTCCAAGAGTACCCTGGGTGTGAGAGAAATTTTGTGTCTAGTTGATCTTTTTTGAGATTCATTTACAAGTCTCTGGAACAAGGCCGATAAAGATAAGCTTACCTGGCAGTGAAGGTGGTTTTGAGTACATGTTTTTGATCAAGTATGAGCCTTTCAACATTTACCCTCCTTTACTCCCCGTCACAATTTAGTATCATATTTGAAAACCATGTTAACTGTGACCTTCTCTGGGACCTTAGCTGTACTAAGGCCATATGTTATGATCTAACTCTAAGGTCCATGCAAAGCAAGGCTCAGTAATTAGTTAGTACCAAACATTAGTTAAAATAAACACAACTAAATAAAAACTAAACCATAATTGCTGTGCAGAAAAGACAGTCCAACTGTATTACCACATCACTGTCATCCTGTTGCTCATTGATTTGCTTGAGTGGCCACTAGTAACGTCTCTATTCATCCCTGTCACACTCAGGGTCAGGGGAATGAGGCCCATTATTGTTTCTGTTTTTGGCATATCGAATACGCCACAGGTAGCTTGCCAGGTTCTGCCGTTCCAGATTCTGCATCGCTTTCTTCTGGGAGCTTTGTTTTATAGTCTCTGGATCTTGGCCGTTGATGAGATTACATAGCAATGGGGGCAGTTTGTGGGTGTGGCTGCCAAGCTACTGGAAAACTGTGGATCTGGGTGGAGGAAGCCCAGTCCCCATCCAAGCAGGCTTGGCGATCTCAGCCATGGGTCCCGCATGCCTGGGTTCCTCTGATGGTTCTTTAATGGGTGAGGCTCATCTGAGCATGTGGAGATTGGCCTTGTGCATGGCTGTGGCTGGGTTCTGGAGGTTTTCAGCTGCTGAGGCTCTGCTTGGGGCGAAGAGGGAGACTCAACCCAACCCTCTTTGGAGGGCCCTGGTGAAGACAGCTTGGCGTGGGCACAGGAGATTCTCCCTATACTTTCAGGAATAATTTCTATAGTCCAACTGTACTCTCAATAATTTAACATATCTTTACAAACATAGTAAAACAAAACCACAAGCCCCCAAAGCACTCCTTCACCACTAAAATAAAAATTTTAATTCAGCTTCGTGCAGAAATTTTTTTCAAATTCTTTCTCTAGGAGAAGAGACACAGAACCTGGAGAATAGTAGAGAAGTTGGCCCACTTAAGACCACAGGGGGCAAGACAGCTTTCAGCAGTTCTTTGTGCTGACTTTGGGGTCAGAAAGACTAAGTTTCAGATCTGAATTCTGCTACCCACTGCCTGGGCAGTTCTTTGCAAATGATTCAGTCTGTTTGCACCTTATTTTTTTCTGTTCTGTAGTAATCACATCAGACGACTAGATCTGAGAGCTGCTGTGTGCTAAGTGATAAAGGCTTCATCAAAGCCCACAAATATTATCATTATCCTTGTTTTATGGGAACTGAGGTACAGAGAGGGCAAATAACCACCCTTGTCACACTGCATTAAATCGAGTTACTCTGTGCTTTGAAGAGTCAGAGCACTCAGCAGGTAGAACTGCACAATTGAGACTCAAGTGCTTGGCTTCCAGCAGGCACTGAACAGAGTAGAGATACTCATAACTGAAGCCTCTTCACCCGCCACAGTGGCTGGTCCCCTTTTTGATTGTAATGTGTTTAAAGGAAATATAAAGCTAAACATTTCTTAGCTCTGATTATCAAAAGAGTTTCTCTTGATGATCTACTATGAAGCAAAATATATAGTGTTGACTTAGAGCATATAGTTTTGATTCCATTTATGCTGCTAAAAATTAACCATCATGAAACTTTCCCAGTCACATTCTCTCTTATATGGATAGCAAGTTATTAATTTCCTAGTCCTCTCAGGTCCTTCAAACACTGAATGCAGCTCTTTTTTTTGGTCCATATAGAAAGCAGTTTTGAGAGACAGCTATTTCCTTTTTCTGATACAAGATGACACTCTATTTTGTCTTTTAAAATGATCTTCCTGGTGAGAAGTTCCTAAGAACGCTTTGTGAAATGAAGCCAGGTAGGAGCTCAACTGGCAGCCCAGATACCTGTGGAGAATTAACTTGTCAAAATACAACCCAATTATTAGACATGCTCTCTTTGTTTCCTTCCTTTGTCTTTATACCATTCCAATTTTAGACCAAATCAGGGAACATGAAAGGGAGATGAGAGTTGATAATTTAGAGTCTATCCTAGCCACTGCTGGGCATTTGGAGACTTATTCATTCTGGCTGTAAACTGTGCATATATCAGTCTCTGGCAGCCTGATGAGTCTTAGTACTCAGTCAAGCAAATCTTTCACTATCTGCAGAGACTGTGGGTTTCCAAGCTCTGGGTGGGAGCCCATATCACAAAAAGTGCACCCAGAATGTGTGCCAGGCTAGAGAATGTGAAAGATCATGGTTTCTCAAGCAAGAAACAATACACTTAACCAACTTGCCTCTAGAAAACTGCATTTATTTAATCACACGCTGTTCATCTGACAAAATATTTCTTATCAGTGTAATATAATTACTGAAATATTAATTATTGGCTAAATCTGAAGACAATTTAAACAACCCCCTCCAAAGGGATGGGTCCTGCATTCCCAAACTCTTTACTGTTATCATTATATCTAGAAAGAGAAAATAATACAGAAGAAGGTACTATTGTAATAGAGATCAGAAAAAACACTGTCTTGGTGTTTTGTTTTGGTTGCTATATTATTTTTATTCAAAAAATACAAAATACAAGTCCTGAATCCACTGTATGGATTCAACATACTGAATGTATGTTGAAACTAGAATACAACCAATGCAGAGTGTTTTTAAAAATACAGGCTAAAGTAGTAAAAATTTTACATTAAAAGGGTTAATGAACCAAGCTGGTTGAATAATAAAGCTGAAAACCTTGAATATGCTAATGATAGGTCAAGAGGCACTGATGAACTTCACCTTTCCAAAGGCAGCTGCAAAAAAAGTCCCATGTCCCAGCTTTTGGCTCTCATTTACTGGAAAACAAATAACAAGTTATTCTGCATTGCTGACAAAAACTCAGTCCCAAGAAAAGAAGATTTTCCCTGACATCCAGTTTTTGCTTACTCCTTCTCCCAAACTATAGAAAAGGAAAAACCAAGAAAGCAAATCATTGCCCAGAACATTTTTCTCCCCTGCCCACCCCTGAGTCTCACTTAGCTAATTCGTATTTGGCTAAGATGCATTCTGTTTCCATATGTGTGTGCGCTCACACATGCTGCAGATGAGCAACAGAGATTTCTCTGGGCACAAAGATGCTTTCCAGGGAGACAGAGAAACAAGTCTGCTATGTGGGAACTCTCACCCTTTCGCCCACGTGGGAGATTGATGACCTGTTTAACTGAAATACACATGGAACATTTTTTTATTTTAGAGCAAGTGGCTGATATTGTGCCGATGGTGTCTGCAGAGCCAACTATCAAGGGAACAGGAAAGAGAGAAAGAGAGAGACTCTCACATTAGAAAGAAGATGTAATTCTGCTCTGACTTCTTTCCTTAAGGCACAAGTGTACACATTTTATATTTTATAATTGAGGAAAGTCCTGCTAAATGTTCTCACTATGCTGTTTAAGAGTGGGTCTGAATAATGGTCTGTTTGGGAGTTTGGTACTCTTTTCTGTAGTTGAAGCTGGTTTGTATTATCTCTCATTCCAGTCCAAATACAAGTCAAAACTGACTTTGTTATTGAGGAGAGGGGATATAGGACTTCAGGGCAGGCACAATAACCAACATTGGAGTTTACTGGATATACCTGGAGTGTCATCTCTCAGGTATATCCCCAATTGAGACTGCCCTGAAAAGCACCTTTGTTCCATGGTTGCACATTTCTTTACTCTATCACTCATCCTATACATACAAATATGTCCTGACTTAGGCTCTTAACTACACATAGTTAACAACTCTAAAGGCAAAGGTCACAATGGTAAAACAATGCAGAAGCCTATCAGGTTAATGACCAATAAGTTATAACAATCTATATGACCTCTTTGATAAGGAATTTGGAATGGAATTGTTAAGGATGCACAAGGAGCTAAAAAAAAAAAACATGGAAAGCACCACTAATAAAATGGATATGAGAGTAAAATTGAGGAAAATGCAAACAAAAATACAAGAAGAAATGACATTGACCTGAAAATCATGGTAGGTGAAAGGAAAAACTCACTGAAAGGCCTCAGAGCCAGCAGAGTAGCAGCTGCTGAGGACAGAATCAGTGAGCTCTAAGATGAGGTATGGAGAACCTCTAGAGTACAGCAGAAGATGGAAAAGACCCTCAAAATAAACCAATGGATGAAGAGAAAATTGGGGCAATGCCAAGAAGGAACAGCATAAGAATTATTACAGTACCAGAGGGACAGGGAGAAAACTCTGATGAAGAAGCAAGATATCAAAGATATCATTGTTGAGAAGTTCATGGAGCTGAAGAATGCATACACCCAAATCCAGTGTAGCTAAAAGCTAAAAGAAAACCAAATAATAATACCCCAAGATGCATCCTAATCAGAATGTTGAAGATCATAGATAGAGATAGAATACTGAAAGCAGCAATATCAAAGAAGGAAATAGCTTATAATGGATCATTCCTAAGATTCACAGCAGACATATCAGATGAAACCTTCCATGCCTGAAAATAGGGGTGGAATATAGTGAACAAAATGAAATGAAAGCCTCACCAAGAATACATTACCTAGCCAGACTCTCATTCAAACTTGAAGGAATAATACACAATTTTACAGATAAAGAACAACTCAGGAACTTCATAGAAACAAACCAATGTTACAAGAACTAGTTGGGCTACTTTAAGATAAGAGAAGTCTCACAAGTACACCAAACTCCTAAATAAAAATGGCACAAATTGGGGCCAGAGCGATAGCACAGCGGGTAGGGCGTTTGCCTTGCACGCGGCCGACCCGGGTTCGATCCCCAGCATCCCATATGGTCCCCCAGCACCGCCAGGAGTAATTCCTGAGTGCAAAGCCAGGAGTAACCCCTGAGCATCGCTGGGTGTGACCCAAAAAGCAAAAAAAAAAATGGCACAAATTCCCATGACAATTACATCAATCAATGTCAGTGGACTAAGTGTACCAATCAAGAGGCACAGAGTGGCAGGATGGATTAGAAAATTAAATCCAACATTATGCTGTCTACAAGAAATACATCTAAAAAATAGAAACAAAAACAGACTCAAAGTCAACTACTGGAAAACAATTCTCCAAGCAAACAGCCTTCTTTCCTCAAAAAGTCAGGTGGCCATACTATTGTTAGATCACATAGACTTTAGTCTTAAGAAGGTTAGAAGAGATAGTAAAGGTCATTTCTTAATGACCTAGGGAATGGTACACCAGGAAGAACTCACACTCCTAGATGGATATGCACCTAATGAGCAGCCAGCAAAATACTTAAAACAACTGCTCATAGACTTGAAGAAAGACATTGACAGCAACACAATAGTAGTTGGAAACTAACATTGCTGTCACCTCTCCATGGATCAACCAGACTAAAGTTCAGCAAGGTGATACTTTATTTGAAAGGAAAAAAATGTTAGAGAGGGGTTAGTAGATATATACAGGACTTTTCATCCCCCAAATAATGAATACATATTCTTCTCCAGTGCACATGGGACATTCACAAAGCTAGACCACAGGCTGGACCACAAAACATACATCCGCTGTAAATTTTCAAAGGGAAAAAAGGCCCGTGCAGGGCACTCTAGCATTCAGGGTTTGAAACCTGCCTTCCCAGGTCAGATGTCGGGCGAGGATTCAGGAAACAGAGAAACAGGACCTGGGCCCAGGGCTGGTCAGTAGTTGGTTTATTTCTCTCTCCTCCCCAGCCTAGTCTGATCTCTCCCTTTATGGTGCAGTTGTAGTCATCGTTTGGTGGTAGTCCCAGTCATCAAAGTTCCATCATTCTAGTCTCTTCATGTACTTCAAAGTCCCAAAGTCTTCAAAGTCTCGGTTCTCCTCCTCATCTTCAATGTCTCATCATTGATTTTCTAGTCCTCAGCATATAGTGTTCAGCGTCTAGTCTTCTGCATCTAGTTCCCAACATCCTCAACATCTTGTCCTCAGCATCTGTCTTCAGTATCTTCCACATCTCTTTCCCTCTTACCCCTCACAACATAGTTATATAGAAATCGTAAAGGATGGGGATACAAAGGTGGGGTTGAACATTATCATAACAACAGAGAGATATAAAGACACTCCTACAGGGGATTGATTGACTCAAGGACAAAATCTCATCTGATGGTTCAGCACTCCAGATTACTAGGAGATCTGCTCAAAGGCAGGATTCCATCCATGGTGTATTGTTTTCTCCTTCCCTCAGCTAGCAATCCATTTATATAATCATAGTAAATTTACTTCTTATAATATTTCTAGCAATGTCATTTTTTATGAACACAGTAAGAGATATATTAAGCTTAATGGTTGGCTCTTCCTGGGGACATCTCGCTATATATTCCAGACCACAGTCCTCAGGCCAGGTTAGTCTTTCCTAACCCAAGCAAGGTCCTATCCAGTTACTTCTTTTTAGGTCATGACAGAGTTTGTCCATGACCGTGCTTAAGTTATAGTCAAGTATTATGGCACTTGCTCATCCATTTCGATACCAGGGTAACTCACAGCTTTCCCTGGGTCCGTCCAATCCCTCATTGGGACCCTGCTCTTAGCATGCTAAGAACTAAGGGCAACTGAGGCTTAAGTCAAGTAAATATGGATGCCCAGGAGTAAATATTATTTTAGAGTCAATTAACTCCTATGTTACAAAGCATAGTGTGAACTGTCTTCCTGTGTCTATGCAAAAAGGACATTGCTGAGTAAACCATGCAAATGACATAAAGGAAGGAGAAAATCAGTATATGGTTACTAGTGTTTGATATAATTAGTTGTGCCTCAGGGGCACTGTTGTGGCAGTGGCTCAATAAATCTTAAGCTTCCTCTGGGAGGAGCCAAGACAACCCAATATTACCCAACACTCCATAAAATTAAGATAATAGAAATTATATCAACTATCCTTTCATACCATGATTCAAAATTCAATAGAAATGAATTGTGTATCCAAAAAAATAAATATGAAGGTCTGTGTCTCTCTCTTGCTGCCTGCATTCGGTGGTCTCACGCCACCCCTCCGCACACACACCCAGGATGGCTGAGGCAATGGGCAGATGAAGGAAGGAATGAGGGCCAGGCTGGCTGGTATCAATTGCAGTTTATTCCAATATCGTCTCCATTCCTCTTCCTCCTTATCCTGCCCACTTTCACAGACTTAGTTTTGTCCCAAATCATAAGGAATTGGAGTAACAATTACACATAGGTGTGGGCATACATTCAACAGAGGTAAAGTCCTTCCCTCAGAAAAGCTTCTTCTAGGACAAATTCTCATTCAGCAAGATGACCTGCCTAAGATCAAAATACCATCTATGTGTACATTTCTCCTTCCCTTACTCTAGCAACCACATAAACATTCATCTTAATTCTACTTCTTAATAATATTAGTCATTTTGTATGGACACAGTAAGAGATGAATTTTGCTTATAGGATGGCTCTCCTGAGAACAACTTACCATAGATCTCGGACTACAGTGCTCAGGACAGATTGGTCTTTCCTAACCCTAGCAGGGTCCTAATCCAGTTGTTAATTTTTGGATCATGATAGAAATTGCCCATGACTATGCTCTTAAATTATAGTTAAGATTTATGGTGCTTGGCCTGGCTTACTTCAATGCCAGGGTAACTCACAGCTTGCCCTGGGTCCATCCAGTCCCTTGTCAGGACTCTGCTTTTGGGGTTCTAGGAAATCAGAAGAACTGAGGCTTAAGTTGAGAAAACAGATGCTCAGGAGTGAATATTATTCAGAGTCAATTAACTCCCAAGTTACAAGAGCACAGCATCAACTATCTTCCTGTGTCTATAAAAAAAGGACATTGCTCCGAGGTAACTATGCAAAGAATATAAGGAGAAGAGAAAGGCAATATTTTACTTACAAATATAAGTCCAGTGTCCTTAGAAGAATCTGACTTTACAAGTTAACAGAGTCTGATTAGGGGATACAGGTGATTGACTGTTTAGGGAAGCAGAGCACAAAGAAAGAAGTTACAGATAAACATAGACGAAAGGGAGTGCCTTGGAACATTATGATGGTTGTTACTCAATTAACCTAAACAACTAGCAGCAGAGGAAAAGGATCAGAGGAGAACAAACTAATGTTGTCCTACATGAATCATATAGAAATGAATAATCAAATAAAAAATCTGAAAATTAAAGAGCTCACTACTGAATAACCAGTGGGTTAGAGAGGAAATCAAAGAGGAAATCAAAAGATTCCTGGAAACAAATGAGAATAAAGACATGAGCTACCAGAACTTGTGGGATACAGCTAAAGCAATGTTAAGAGGAAAGCAGTCATTAGGAAATAAGAAAGGGCCCACATCAATAACTTAACTTCACAGCTTAAGATCTTGGGAAATGACCAACAAATGGAGCCATATCAGGCAGGAAGAAGGAAATAATGAAACTTAGAGCAGAAATCAATGAGCTGGAATCCCCAAATACAACAAAACCAAGAACTAGTTCTTTGAAAAAATAAACAAGATCGATAAACCACTAGTGAGACTCAGAAAGAAACACAGAGAGAGGAACATGATAAACTATATCCAAAATTTAAAGGGGGACAGCATAACAAAAAGTGCAGAAATCCATAGGATCATCAGAGATTACTTTGAAAATCTTTATAGCACAAAACAAGAGAACTTTGATGAAATACATAAATTCCTGAATTCTTATAACCTCCCAAGGCTGAACCAAGATTTGGAATACCTGAACAGACCTATCACCATGGAGGAAATTGAAATAGTAATCAAAAGTCTTCCCATAAAACAAAAGCTCAGTTCCAGATGGATTCACTAGTGAATCCTTTCAAACCTTTAAAGAGGACCTATTGCCAATCCTTTTCAATCTTTTTCAGGAAACTGAAGAAACAGAAACACTCCCAAGAGATTTTATGAGGTAAATACCAGCCCAATAGCCAAATCAGACAAACTGAACATGCATACACAAATTTTTCAGACAGATTTCCTTGATGAACACAGATGCAAAGATCCTTAACAAAATCCTAGCAAATGGAATCCAATGACTTATCAAAAATATCATAAACAATGAATGACCAAGTAGGATGCATCCCTGAGATGCAAGGATGATTTAACATTCGCAAGTCAATCAACATAATGCACCATGTAAGCAAAAGAAAAGACAAAAATCATATGATATATATCATTAGATGAAGAAAAAGCTTTTGACAAGATTCAGCACCCCTTTCATAATAAAAGCTCTCAACAAAATGGATTCAAAGGAACTTTCTTCAATGTAGTCAAAGCAATCTACCATAAGCCCACAACAATCATTATTCTCAATGGGGAAAAACTAAAAGCTTTCCCTCTAAGATCGGGAACAAGACAAGGTTGCCCACTCTTGCTACTTCTATTCAAAAATCACTTGTCACTTGTCATCTCGTTGATCTTCGATTTGCTTGAAAGGGTGCCAGTAACATCTCCATTTTTCCCTGTCGTGTGCTAGTGTAGCCCAATGATATCTGCTTGCTCCAGAAACAGGAAGAGCCTCAAATCATTCATTCAGGGTTTTGATGAAGAAGTCTGACCATCTCGTTGGTGGGTGGCCACAGGGTCTTCTGATTTCCCGTGGAATTCAGTCAGTAAGAGCTCTAGTCTAGTGGTCATCTCTGAATCACATTAGTTGTCCAGCCCATCTGATTTTTGATGCTTTGGCAAACGAGACAGCGTCCCTGATTCTTTTTTTAAAAAAAATTATTAGAGAATCATTGTCATGTATAGTTGCAAACTTATGAACTGTTTGAGTAGGAACCAGGTTTCTGAGGCATATGTTAGTGCAGGAAGATTGGTGGAGTCAAAAAGACTGTAATTACCTGTGGTAGCAGTTAGGGAAGAAAAACATTTAAGGGCATCAAATAGGAAAAGAAGAAATCAAAGCTCTCACAACTTGCAGATGACATGATAATATACTTAGAGAACCTCAAGCCCTCTACCAAAAAGCTCTTAGAAACAATAGATTTATATAGTAGAGTGACAGTTCACAAAATCAATACCCGAAAGTCCATGGCTTTCCTACATGCAAATAATGAAAGAGAAGAAAGTGATATTTAAAAAGAATTTTGTTTACAATTGTACACAGAAAATCAAGTACCGTGGTACACCTTAACAAAGGGATAAAGTACCTGCACAAAGAAAACTAAAAAATAGTCTTTAAGAAATGAAAGAGGACATGGGGAAATGGAAACACACCCCCTGCTCATAGATTGGGAGAATTAACATCATCAAAATGGCAATATTCTCCAAGACAATATACAGGTTCAATGCAGTCCCTATAGGGATACCCATGGCTTTTTCAAGAAAATTGATCAGACACTCCTGAAATTCATATGGAACAATAAACCCCTATGAATAGTTAAAGCAATCCTTGGGAAAAAATATGATGGGAGGAATCACCTTCCCCAACTTCAAACTCTACTAAAAGCAGTAGTAATTAAAACAGCATGATATTGGAATAAACACAGGCCTACAGACCAATGGAATTGAGTTGAATATCCTGGCACAGGCCCTAAAATATAAAATCATCCAATCTTTGATAAAGGAGCAGGAAACATTAAGTCAAGCAAGGAAAACCTCTTTAAAAAGAGGTTCTGGGAAAACTGAACAGCCACATGTAAAAAACAAATCTGACCTCTATCTAATGCCATGCACAGAAGTCAGATCAAAATGGATTAAAGACCTCAACATAATACCTGAATCCATAACATACTTAGAAGAAAATGCAGGCAAAACTCTCCAAGATACTGAAGCTAAAGGTATCTTCAAAGTTGAAGTACCATTGGCCAAGCAAGTGGACGCAAAGATAAACAAATGGGACTGCATTCAACTAAGAAACTTCTGCACCTCAAAAGAAATACTGACCAAGATACAAAGCTCATGGAATTATAAAAACCTATTCACCCATACCTATCTAATAAAGGATTTATATCAAATATGTACAAGACACTGGTACAAGAAAAAAACATCTAATCCCATCAAAAGTGAGGAGAAGAAATTAACAGAAACTTCCTCAAAGAAGAAATTTGAATGGCCAAAAGCACATGAAAAAATGCTCTTCATCACTAATCATCAGGAAGATGCAAATAAAATCAACAATGAGATGTCATCTTATGTCACAGGGACTGGCACACATTCAAATGAACAGGAACAACCAGTGTTGTCATGGATGTCAGGGGAAAGGGACCCTTATGCATTGCTGGTAGGAATGCCAACTGGTCCAGCCTTTTTTGGAAAACAATATGGACATTCCTCAAAAAGCTAGAAATTAAGCTCCCAATTGACCTAGCAATACCTCTTCTGTGAATATACCTGGGGGGTACAAAAACAAAACCACACAGCAGAAGCACCATCTACACTTCTTTGTTCATTACAGCACTATTCACCAATACCCAGAAGCTGAAAACAACCTGAATGTCTAAGAACAGACAGATGAATAAAGAAACTATGGTACAATTATACAATGGAATACTACACAGGTGTTAGAAAAAAAAATGAGGCCATAAAATTTGCCTACAAATGGATGAACTTGGAGAGTATCATGCTGAGTGAAATGAGTCAGAAGGAAAGGGACAGATATAGAATGACGGTATTCATTTGTGAGATATAAAAATAAAAACCAGTATGAAACTAAATTTCCAAGACCAGGGAAAGCAGGCCAGGGGGACTGGCCAATGGTTGGTCAATGGTGTGGAGATGGAGGGTAGTTAAGATAGAGGAGAGTCCATTATGACAATCACTATCACTATCATCCCATTGATCCTCGATTTGCTGGAGCAGGCCCAGTAACCACTCCATTTGTCCTAGCCCTGAGATTTTAGCAGCCTCTCTTTACTTGTCCTTCCCAACGGTGCTGCATTAGAGGCTCTTTTAGGGTCAGAAGAATGAGATCCATCATTGTTACTGTATTTGGCATATGAATATGCCACGGGGAGCTTGTTAGAAAACTCTTTGTAGCTTGCCCTGTTCTCTAAGAGGGAGAACTAGGCTATAAGAAGTCACGAGGCTGTGGTCTTCTGGGAGCTTGGTTTTATAGTCTCTGGATGTTGGCCATTGATGGGATTACACGGCTCCGGGGGCAGTTTCTGGGTGTGACCTCCTAGCTACTGGAAAATGGGAGATCTGGGAGAAAGAGGCCGTCCCAATCTGAGCAGGCTTGGGGATCTCAGTCCTAGGTCCTGCACACCTGAGTTCCGCTGCTGGTTCCCTCATGTGTGAGGCTCATAGGAACATGTGGAGAAGGGCCTTGAGCATGTTTGTGGCTGGGTTCTGGAGGTCTTCGGCTACCGGGGCTCTACTCGGGGTGGGGAGGGACACTCAACTCACCCCCTCTGAGGGGCCCTGGTGAAGACAGCCAGGCGCAGGGGCAAGAGACTCTGCCCCCATTACGACAATACTAGTTGGAAAAGATCACTCTAGACAAGAACTGAGTGTTGAAAGCAGATAAAGGGATGTAGATGATAACCTTTCAGCATGTGTATCACAAATCATAATGCCTAAAATGAGAGAGAGAGAGAGAAAGAGAGAGAGAAGAGAGGTGCTTGCCATAGAGGCAGGATGGAGTGGAGGGGTGGGAAGGAAAGTGGGAATACTGGTGCTGGGAAATTACACTAGCAAAGAAACGGGTTTTGGAACATTGTATGACTGAAATGCAATCATGAACAGTTTTGTAATGCTCTATCTCAAGGTGATTCAATTAAAAAAAAAAGCTGACCTTGCAAAGATCTAAATTTCACACCAGAAAAGTGTTTTAAAACTTGTGTTTATTTCTCTGATTTCTAAAACACAATTGGGAGAGTTCTAGTATTTGGGTTCTGGCTGAAGCAAAATGGAATGGCGGCATGCTGGTGAGAGTTCGGGGTTTAACACTGTAGGGGGGTAAATGGCTTTAGAGAAAACTCACCTGAAATAGACAAGAATCTATACTCACAAGGCCATCAAAGGAGCAGAGAACCAGGCCTGCTGAGACCCACTGTGTGGTGGCAGGCCTGGGAAAAAACACAAGCAATCTGCAAGAATATTGGCAGCGACCAGAAGAAACACTTTCTTGGGACTGGTGCTGCAGAATTTTTCACCTATGTACAAAGGGACAAGAGAAACTGATCTCTGACAGGGACATTGCTGCATCAAACACAACTTCAAGAGACTGCTTAAAATGGATGGGTCTCTGCGGTTCCTCTGTGTCCTGATTTAAAGGCAGTGGGAGGGGAGCTGTGGAGATGGCTTCAGCCCAGAGCCTAGTTTGCAGTGCTGGAACAGAACAAGGAATGAATGTATAGGGTCTCAGAAAGAGAAAACGGTCTATATGAGCTATATAGTGAGCCACTATGATGGCCTGTCATAAGTGTGACAACAGTGACTCAATGAACGGAACCCCAGCTGCTGCTGACTGTAAGGCTCACTCACCTGTTGCCAGGTCATGAAAGGGTAGTGGCTTGACCTGTGCAGTTCTGAGAAGGCCAGTGAAGGGTAAGGCTTCTCTGCAGCTGAGATATTCAGGGTTCTTCCAGGCTAGAAGCTGCAGCTGAGATAAGACACAGAGACTGCAGGATGATTACACAGGGAACTCTGGGATCCACCACCAGTCAGGCCAGGTGGGAACTGAAGGATGTAAGGCAGGAAGAATTGCCTCCTTCTCTCCTAGACAAAACTAGGCTTCTAGGGATAGATAAGAGCATTTTTATTGATGTACCTAAGAAGAGCTTTGAGAATTCTTAGCAAATAACTAAATATTAAAGTAGTAGTGGATTTAAATAGCCATGATTTTAAATGGTAAAATTAGTAGAACTCTAGAAAATAATTGAGAGGTTATAGAAAGAGGCATACCTATTTAGAGAATTATTGGAGAAGATTTCAAGTGGTTATTGTGTGTTTTTTCCTTCCAGTAATCACAGCTCTACTAGAGGCAACATAAACTATGAATAGAAATAATAATTATCAGTAATCCAGTCACAAGAAGAATGTTGAATTATTTCTGATTGGTCAAATTTTAGATTTTTCAATAAAAGAAAAATAACATAGATTGTGGTTTTAAAACAACAATTCTCTTTTCCTAAAAAACATTTACTTTATAATTAGAATTTTTGGTTCAATACAAATAAAGGTGTATATCAGTTGAAATTCCAACTGATCCAACTTCCTAAGGAGTTAGTCTCTCCTTAGGAAATTTGTCTTTACAGGTCTCTTGGGGATTGGATAATTCAGCTTCTTGAATGCCTAATGTTGGGCAAACTAACACAGAAGGTAGTGTCAGTGGTAAGACAGTCTTTCTTGTTTCAGTGGATACAGGTTCATTTAGAAGCTACTCTGGGAATCAGGAAACTCTGCTGGATATTCCTATAAGCTAACCCCGAGTGCCAGCTATTTAGAAATCTGTGAGCAGGAGCTGTGATTCAGATTCAGACTGATACATTCTAATCCAGTTCAATTCAATACCTATTTCTAGAAGAGGCTGCAATCACAAGGAGATATAGAGCACTACACTCAAGAGTTTTCAGCTGAGATTCAGAGTAGGCAAATGTACTAACTACATTCATTTCTTTTATTTCCTTTTCTTTTCTTTTTTCTTTTCCTTTCTTTTCTCTTCTTTTCTTTCCTTTCCTTTTTTTCCCTTTTCTTCTTTAATGCTCTGGCATTTGAGACCTTGATTATGGAAGGAGTGAATTTCTCAGGGCCAGCTAATTCTACCTGGTAGCCAGCAACTGTCCTGCAAGATGATCACAAAAATACTATATAAACCAACCAATGAAGAGCTAAGATCTCTGCCCTCTTCATCAAACTCCCACACATCAAGCCAATATTCCCCCTGCCTTAAATAACCTGATTGTCATGAAGCTAGCTAGAGTACCCTCCAAAAACTGCAATATCTCCAATGCTTTATTTAACCAGCATTTCTGTCCTGCCATATCCCATTCCCTTCTGAGACAATTCCAATCAGGGGCACTGGATTCGACTCTCTTCCAGATCTACCTTCTGATGGACCCTGATTCTTTTCCATGTAGCTCTTCCTGGGTTGATTCTAGGGATCTGTGTCAACTTTTTCCTTTAAGACAAACAGTTTCATGTCTGTTGTTTACAGTCTTACACATCTAATGACATAATCAATTCTTCTAAAATAAACATACAATTACAGGTTAGAAGCTAAGGTTATCTTTGGGCCATGGCATGTAGGTTAAGTTGTTCCTAAGACAGAACATATAAGTCCTGAGTAAGGAAGTGATATCTGTAGAACGAATATGGACAAAGACATGCTCTTATCCTAAATATTAGAGCATCCTACAACTAAGGTTTTGAAAATGGTGAAGATTCAACACACCTCAGGCATTTTGGCCTATAGATAAAGCATGAGAAATTTATCCAAATTTCACCTACTCGTGAATGAGATGTTCCAGGAACAGACTCCTAAATCAGGTGAGGCTGATGGCTCCAGGTAATGGAACTCCCCTGAACCACCATCCACAGGGGTGTTATTAGACCCAGACAGGAAAGGATGGTACTCTAATGATACTCCAGTTGGTGGAGAGAACTCATAATTAGCAACAGCAGGGTTTCAAAGCAAGGAGCCAGAAAGAAAGAAAAAGAGAAATAACCTATCAACAAAGGGTAAAAACAATCCTCTCTTGAGGTCATCAATCCCTTAATAGCTATGGGACAATAGTACTTACATTAAATGCAAGTTAAAGAGAATCAATGCAAAGACTATGATAAGAATGGAATAATTTGTGAGAAGAATAAACATAAGAGCATACAGTAATTTGCCTACAAGGAAAGGAAATCAATATTGATCAATTCATTACAAGACAAGATCTCCATTTTCATTAGAATACCATTCTTTCTAAAATTTAAAGACCAGGGTTGTAGTGCCTGTCAAATACAACCCTTCAAGGATGCCCAGAGGAAAAACAAGTCAGGGAAACTCAAGTCCATTTGAAACAAATCTCAAAAAATACTTGTTGCCTGTAACAAACGATGTGATATTTTTTGTAAATTATGAATAATTATCATTAAAATGCAGGAACCCCAAATTTTAACATGTCAGATGCTTTCTGACAAATAACCTGCGACAATTTCATAATGTTGGGTTCAGAAACCTCATTACACCACATGCATGGTGCAGCTGAAGCACACGATGTTTCCAAGGGTTTGTGAAAATGTAATTAGGCAAACCACAGGCATCTGCAAATGTGGCACTTTCCATCCAGAGGGTGGAATCTCAGGTTGTCCAAGAAATTTCAGGGGGACAATTTTCTCTGTGTCAGCGAATCAAACACACACCTAAGATGTTCTTTTAGCTTTTGCACAAAAAAAGCATTAACAAATGCTTAAATTACATGAGGATAACTGTCAGGACTACAAAATGGAAACACTTTGCCGCTTTCAAATGGGTCCTTGCAAGATGCGTCTACAGGACTGGATACAGATTCTAAGCAAAAATTACCATTTTATCTTAATAGCATGAATTATTTCTGTTCCTCCCACAGTCAAGGAACCTGTATTGGCCATTCTGATGGTAGGGGTAGTGAGTCCTTCATTGGCTCTATATTCTGGAGAAGCAAAAAGTAATTGCAGATGGCAAATAAGATGCCAAGACTATGTCTGAGCAAGATTTCTAGAATAAAAAGTATAGTTCAAGGGAACCAAGAGGATGTGCCTAGTAGAAAAATCTCAATGCAGCCTTTGCTATTTGACAACTGAGTTTGGGTTCTGAGTATATCAGCTGCCACTTTTGTGATCTATGATGCATTATTTAGCATCCATAACTCTCAGTTTCTCTTCAGAAAATTAGAGTGGGAACATTTTCCTTATGGCATTTTAGTGAGGATCAGGTAATTTATAGAAAGATTTTTTTGAAAAGTATTAGCTGATGTGAGCTTCCAAATTAACACACATAAACATTTTTTGCCTTGTTTATGCTTTATATATGCTGCTAATATTGAGACTCCATAGCCCCAAGAAAGCTGAACAACAGAGAAATAAATTAAATTTTGACTGTTAATGAAAATAAAGCAAACAAATAACTCATTCTGTAAGACAGGGAAAGTTGAGAAGAACAACTGTATTGTTCCCTCTGCCTCCATTTTTGTCCTGAATCTGAAACTCCCTGATACACTAGACTGCATAATACAGGCTTATAGTAGCCAATGTGAGATCAATGGCCTAATGAGAACTAGACACAGTGGGTGGATAAGGTTCCATCTTGAAACCCACAAGTTGGAAAATCATCACTGTCACTGTCAACAAATCGTTGCTCATCGATTTGTTCGAGCGGACACCAGTAAAGTCTCTCACTGTGAGACTTATTGTTACTGTTTTTGGCATATCCAATATGCACGGGGAGCTTGTCAGGCTCTGCCGTGCGGGCTCGATACTCTTGGTAGCTTGCCGGGCTCACCGAGAGGGTAAGAGGAATCGAACACGGATTGGCCTAGTGAAAGGCAAAAGCCCAACCGCTGTGCTATCGCTCCAGCCCAAGTTGGAAAATAATGGTGAAAACATTCTTGTTCCTTTATCAATACTAGCAATCATGAATAATGCTATGAGTATGGGAGTATAAATATTTCTTAGGCCCCTGCTTTCAATTCTTTTGAGAACATGTCTAGATGTGGAATTGCTGGATCAATAAATCTGTGCTTAAATTTCTAAGGCATCGTCATACTGTTTTCCGCCACATCTGTGCCATCACTCGTTCCCACCAACACTGCACCAGGATTCCTATTTCTCCACACCTTTGCCAACACTTGTTCTTTCTTACTTCCTTCCTGTTTTCTTCTCCCTTAACCTAGCTTCTGCCTCTCAGTCTAATGGGTGTGTCATAAGCTTCTGAAAATGCTCAAGTAAAACAAGGCTGAGATCCTCTGTTCTAGTCTCTGCTGAGTGTACTAGAGACTTAGCTAAGTGGAGACTCTGCCACATTCTCTGACTAATCTCCTGGGATCTTGGCATGGAGGAGGGGACTAAGACTAATAGTATAAAAACGGTCAACAAAAGAGTCAGCAAATATCATAATCACCTCTGAATCAAAGAAGTGAATAAAACAAATTGTCCTTAGTAGCATAATAAAAATATGCTGGGATGATATTGATACAAGATTTTTAAAGAACACAGTCATTGATATGTTTCCCTGCTCACAATCCCTATTAAGCATTGGTTCTGATATCAACACTGCTGTCTTTTAGTGTTTTAGTCCCTTGAACAGTAGGTCTCCAGTGGAGTAGGGAGGTATGGAATTAGAAAGTAACAAAGTCAAGTCTTTAACTTTTAAATTAAGAACAGCACATTTAGAAACAACACATAATGTTTGCAAAAAAAAATTACAATTCCACTTCCTCTCATCATCAAATACCATTCCCCTGAAGCTGAAGTGGGGCAAGAGTGTCAGGAAAAAACAAGGGGATTCGATGGTTTGGGAGCTTTGGTGCAATGGGCCATATAGAGGGTAGTGAGGGCAATGATAGAACCAAAGGCTGAGAACTATGGTCAGAGTGTCTTGGACATCTGTGTGGACAGGGCTAAGAAAGACACAAAGGGTGAATGGTGCTGCCCAGCAGGTCAACCTGTACCTGTACAGTAAGTGCATCAGCAGCCTGATGGTGCCTTCAGGCTTCCTGATACCCCAAAATTGCCAGTATGCCTCTGCCTGGACCCCAACAACTTGGGACCAAGTTTCCCGAGAAATTAAACAACTAAAAATTAGATATGTGGGAGTCATGCCACAAATCACCTCTGGCTCAGCTGTCACTTGTCACTTGTATCACTTATTGTTGGAATGTAGCTCTAAATATTTTAGGCCTGACTTTGGTTTGTCCTTTCTCCCTTGCTATAAAGACTTTAGCTTTATCTGGTAATAATCTTTAAAAATTCTAGACTACATTGGTATGTCCTGCTCCCCCTGCCACTAGGAGCTTAAGTATATCAGTCACGACCATCAAGGTGCTCCCAAGTCACTCCCATTCTTTTGTTTATCCGTAATCATTTCTATGCTCCCTTCCCCAACTAGTCATTCAGCTCTTCCCCTAATCAGACTCTGTTAATTTGTAAGGTCAGACCTTGCTAGGACAGTGTACTTGTATTGTAAGTTAATACTGCCTTTCTCCACTCCTTATGTCTTTTGAATAGTTTACTTTAAAACAATATTCTTTTTGTATGGACAAAGAAAGACAATTGTTAATATGCTTTAGTAACATGGGATTAAATTGGCTTCAAATATTGTTCACTCATGGGCATCTGCTTTCTTGACTTAAGCCTCAGCTGCCCTTACTTCCTAGCACCCCCAAAAGCAGGGTCCCAACGAGAAATGGGACAGACCCAGGGCAAGTGGTGAGTTGTGTGCTACCCTGGCATCGAGATGGGCCTGGCCAAAGCGCCTAATGCTTAACTATATGTTTAGAGCTTGGTCATGAACATGTCATGTCATGATCCAAAAGCAACGACAAGAATAGGACCGTGCTAGGGATAGAAAAGACTAATCTGGCCTGAGCACTATAGTCTGAGATCGAGATGACCCCAGGAGAGCAATTCTATAAGCCTAATGCATCTCTTGCTATGTCCATACAAAATGATTAATATTATGAATACTTATATGTTAGTTGGACAAGGAAAGGAGAAACATACCCATGGGATTCCTCTCTTGGGCGGGTGTCCTGCTGAAAGAGTATCTGTCCTAGAAGTAGCATCCCCTGAGGGAAAGAACTTTACCCTATTGATTGTGACCACACCTATGTGTAAGCCCCAACCCCTCATTCTGGGGGATTTAACTAGGCTGCGAGAGTGGGCTGGGGGGCCAGTTCCAGGGTCAGTCCCAGGGCCAGTCCAAGGGCCAGTCCCAGGGCCAGTCCCAGAGCCAGTCCCAGAGCGAGATCTGGAGAAGCTAGATCAAAATCCAGATCCAGAGGAGAAGGAGAATGAAGTAGCATGGAGGAGGAAGAAGCAGCAGGAGAATCAGAGGAGAATGGAGATGGGAATGCAATAAACTGCAACTGAGACCAACCAGCCTGGCCTCCGTTCCTTCCTTTGCCTGCCTCATCATCGCCATCAACCTTTCCTGGGTGGGAAAGCGGCTGGAGACTACCGAACGCTGGTGGTGGGAGAGATAGAGCACCGCTGCCCTGTGCCCAGTGCCCTCAGTGTGCCCGCGTGGCCCTCTCGCTTTCCTTTTCTTTTTTGTGTTTTTACACAACTTATCATCCCGTTGATCTTTGATTTGCTTGAGTGGGTGCCAGTAACTTTTCCATTTGTTCCTCTCACGTGCTACTGTAGTCCAATGATATCTGCTTGCTCCAGGAACATGAAGAGCCTCAAACCATTCATTCAGGGTTTTGAAGAAGTCTGACCATCTCCTTGGTGGGCAGCTATTCTTGATTGTTGACGGAGGTTGGAACTCCGGATTCCTTCTCTCACTTGAGTGAAACTTGATACTCCAAGCATAGCACTCATAGTTCTCATTCTATTTTCTTACGGCCCAGGTCTCTGAGGCATATGTTAGTGCAGGAAGTGCACTGTTCTTCCTGCACAGTGGAGTAGAAAAGATGTGCCTCTTTGTCTTCTTACCCACTTCTTCAATGCTCTTGAAAGCATTCCATGCTGCTCTCTTTCTCCTGCACAGTCCTGGCGCCAAGTCAGTCCTCATGTTGATTTCTTGACCCAGGTACACATAGCTGGTATTCAAAGATGTTCATTCCATTCGTTCATTCCATTCCATTTGGAATGGAGCCATCTCAATGGCTCAGCTATATACGCTCACTTATCAGCCTTGCTTCAGAGACCCATAAAGAAATCTCAAAAGAGATCAAAATCAGGCCACTTACGTGCATAAAGGCCACGATTCAGGGAATCACATATGAATCTCTGAAGAGCACAGCACACCTCAGAGATGTCTCCTCACCCCACACCAGGGTGATATCACCAGGGCACCTCAGTGGAGGCATGTGTGTTCCTCCTCCTGCCCCAAATGAACTCCGGCAGCAACAAACCTCCAGAACCCAAACACCGCCATTATGCTTCTGGCCAACTTCTCACAGACTCATCCAGAGCCCTCCAAGCATGAGAATGAATCTACTGAAAAAATCCAAGTATCCGGGACTAGTGACTGAAACCTCCAGGCTTCATGGAGTCGGGGATGGGGGGACCTCTCCCCCATTTCACTGCCCTTCCAGTTCCTTGGTAGTCATGCTGAAGAAATGCCTCTGGGAACCATTTAAGTGTATTAACGACCAGAGACTCACAAATGAATCTTGGAAGATATCAGTAAGCTATAGAGATGCCTCAGGACTCCATATATTTTTTAAAAAAAGTATTAGAATTCTAAGAATGCTCAGTCACTTTTGTGGCCGTGTAACATCTAATACTATTCATAACAAGAAAGACAAAATAAGTTATTTAGCATCTGCCTATGGAGCAGACGAGGGTTGTGGTTGGAAAATTCAAAATAACAGTGGTGGAAATGTATAATAGTGGTGGGATTGGTGTTGAACTGTTGAATGTAAACAATTACTGTGAACTACTTAATGAAAATAAAATTTAAATGTTTTTTAAAAAGAAAGGCATTAAGAACCTATTCCTCTCAGTAACTTCCCTGTAGATCATGTGCATGGCTAGCTGTATGGATATCTAGGACAACCTATTTAATCTTATGTGTCATAAAACTGTGGATTGTGGGGATGGAGGGAGAATACAGTGACTATGATGCTTGATTGCATGTAGCTAGTCTGGGTTCTATTTCCAGCAGTGTATATGGTTCCTTGAGCACCTCCAGAAGTAAGTCCTGAACACTACCAGATATGTCCTCAATACAAAAACAAACAAAAAATAAGTTAAGTGGACTGCTTGAAAACTTTCATTCTCCAGAAAATTAACTAAGAGAAGATTAGCTAAGAGAAGGCTGTGGGTCAAAGAAATGTGCACAGGAAATGGTGGAAAACCCAAATGTCAATGGTCCTATACCAAAGGGAGGAAGGAAAAGTCAACATCATGCCTTAAATGATGGAGAAAAGTTATAATTACCTAAGATCACATTTTCTGCCATAGCGCAGAATGAGACTAGAAAAAGAGGTTGAGTTAGAGAAAAATGAAATTTGTTGTTTATGTGGCTATCTATGCTCCAACTAATCAAGTAAATGTCTAAAGAGGCAGACCTTCAAGGTATATGCGGTGTAATCAACATTCAATAAATCACAGGAAACACTGCTTTACAAACCATACTATTATAGCACCTTTAGTGTGATTTCTAGATATTAAAAACTTCTCCCATTATGCAGGGCCTCAAGAACATGGTTCAAGCACTGCCATGCTCATTTCCTCTCTTTCCACTGATACTGTGCACACTGTAGTTGCAGCCCCCAACCCCTCAGAACCCTACTTCACTTAGCCACTTTCTCTTCAGTTCTTTTCTTACTGTCCATGGGGCACGATTTTATTCCTGCCTTTAGATTGGCACTCATAAGAGGGTATGAATTCCAGAGTCAAAAAGTCAAGTGTGTATGGAGCCAAAGGATATGGTGTTTGGCTTGCATGTGGTTGATGTGATTTTGGTTCCTGGTTCCACATATGGTCCCTTGAACACTGCTGATCCCTAAACAAACTCAGGACTAAGCCCCAAATCACTGTTGAGTGTGCTCCCCTCAAAATTTTTCAAAAAATTCAAAAATATTTCAAAAAGCAAAACAAGTATATAAGAATGAAACAATTTTTTTCACAGCTGAATTTAGTACTTGAGCAGCCCTTTATGCTGATAGAAAGACCCTTAAATGGAAATGCCTTACTCCCATAGAACTACTAAACAATCCTGTTGTTCTAGCAGTACAGTAGCATTAATGTCACAGAAAAATAGGCATCAAAATTGGGTCATTATGTTCTACACATCAACGTGTAAGACACATCAATTTCTCAGTCTATCTTGTCTGCACAAAGCTCAGACCTCTTCACTTTCAGTCTTTCTCCACCAACATTTTAGTAAAGTTCAGAATATATTTTTTCCAGATATTATTTTTATAAGATTCATGGTCATCTTTGGACCAAGGTCATTGACCAGTCTTCAGTCACGTATCAATCATTATCTTGTCCCTCATCGTTTTGAAAATTGTAACTGGGGGTATGGTGTTATCCTGACTGACTTCACTCTTTCAAGGTGTGATGATCTCCTGTGTGCCCTAGTCATTTGAACCCTGCACTTTGTAAAGGCCTGTAATCATTCTTCAGAAAACCCTAGAACATTTTGCTTTGTGTCTTAAAAAAAAATGCAACAAAGAACTAATTAGTGAAAAATTAGCCAAGCAAGTGACCTCTAGGGCTGAGCATAATTTTTCTGTCCTCATAGACTCCAAACTGCAATTGAATAAAAATTATTTTAATTATCATTCTGAAAAAGCCACAGCCCTAGGACTAGGAAGAAGAAGATAACATCTGATGTCTCTGCTGCTGCTGGTGTCCTGTGTGCCACTTTACCCTGAAGGCTAACAATAGATGTGATGTCTCCTTATTCTGAACCATAGGTTTCCATACGAATAACTGATTGCCTTTGTAATGAGTTGATTGTCTTAGACATGTTCAGTAACAAGCAATGAGGTGATGCCAATCAAGACCCATGGCTATCTGTTCATCTTCTTTGCACCCATTTTATGGAGTTATGTTGCTTCCCTATTTTTAAGCACAACCAAGATATAATTAATTTATATTTCTTTACAGATGCATGTCAGGGTGGTTGTTTTTTATTATTATACTAAAATAGCATAATTATGTACAAAAAAATCCAATGAAGGCTTTGGAAAAGAACAAAGATAATAGTTATTGTTAGCTTATTTTATTTCTTCTTAGAGTGACTTCTTTTTGGAACACAGAACAATTGGTTTTTAATGTGTCTGATCTACTGGGCCATACAAAGGAAATTAATGTCAAGTGTGACAGCCAATCTCTGGGCCATTTCAGGTTTTAAAACTCTACAACTGTAAACATTTTTTAAGATTCTATTCATAAAGAAGATTTTAACATGCTGATGTCCATGTAATTCTTATACTAATGGATAGTTTTCAATTTAATAACACCTTACATTTAATCTGGCATGGGTAGTCTTTAAAGAGCTGTCAGTCAGCAGTCTTTTATGTACCCATAACTTTCAATGAAACAGACAGAGGCAGCCTCCCTGTTACAGCTGGGCAACAGAGATCAAGTTCCAAGAAATGTAAGGGCTTGCATGACTGAATAAGGGCCAGAACCCCACTAGAACTCAGTTCTTTGATTACCATCAAAACTTAACATGCACGTGGGGAAAGAGGGTCAGAATTGCTGTTAGATGACAGATTTAAGTTTAATTCTGAATTTGCTACTTGTTACATTTGGAATTTCTTATTTCACTGGGCTATTGTGATGCTGGACTGGAGCGATAGCACAGCCGGTAGGGTGTTTGCCTTGCATGCAGCTAGCCCAGGTTTGATTCCTTTGTCCCTCTTGGAGAGCCTGGCAAGCTACCAAAAGTATCCTGTTCCCATGGCAGAGCCTGGCAAGCTACCTGTAGCATATTCGATATGCCAAAAAACAGTACCAACAAGTCTCACAATGGAGATGTTACGGGTGCTTGCTCGAGCAAATCGATGAACAATGGGACGACAGTGCTTCAGTGCTATTGTGATGCTACAGTGAGCATATGAATATTAAACAATAACCATAAGTGTGAACTATTAAGCATGAATCCAGACAGTACGATCACAACAAGGAATATGTCCCTTCCACTTGGGACATATTTTCACAAAGATCAGTTATAGTATTTTTATACCAGTTATTCTCAAAGAGGCAAGAGCGATGTCTGGAAACAAGCCTGGTTGAATCAAATGTTGGTGTGGAGTAGGGAGTTGCTAGCATCTAGCAAGTAGAGGACAGGAAGCTACTGAACATCCTTTAATACACTGGACATTTCCACCACACACAAAAAATCTGACCCCAAACATCAAAGTTGAGAATACTTTCATTGGAACAGGCCTTCTTAACCTGTGCTCTGTGAATTCATATGTGGGTTGTGAAGAAGAAACTTGTAGTTTAAACATTATATGGTCAACTTGGGGGTGAGTGTGCATGTTTCAGGTGTTCATGATTATCAGTAGATTCTCAGAGAGGTTTAGGAGTGACTGTGTTTTTGATTCTGGTTCTGTCTTAATATCCAGCAGAATTGCTGCTTACACAGTTTTGTGTCTTCAAACACTTTGGGAATTTGAGGTTTTTGTTTTATTTTACTTTGAGGTTTTCTTTGACCTTGCCATTATAGACAGAAAATAATCTTAAAGTAGGTCATGAGACCTCTCCTGACCTATGCTATCATCTGCAACAAATATTTGTTTACTTAGCTCTGTTGATCTTTAACATTGTCACAATTATCCATGGATCTAATTAAAGCAACATTAGACACAAATTCAATATGAAATTATACAATTTACCTAAGATTAGACAAGTGGTAATATGACAGAGTTTCACTAAAATCTTAGTTCTGGTACCTATGTACATATTGTACTCGGCTTTTGCCTTTTTGTGTTTATTTGGATTGTATTTGGTGGTGCTTAGCACAGGGGCCATTCCTCAGCTGAAGCAATTCTTCAGCAGAGAACTCTTTGCTTAGGGACCGTGAGGTCCCAGAGAGAAAACCCTGACCTCCATGTGCTCCAGCCCATTGAACTGAGGCTCACCTCTTCCGTCCTCATTAAGTTTGCTAAATGAATGAACCAGCAATCCCCCTGGTTCCTCCTAATAGTCACATGTTCTATGTCTGCCTACTATTTTTCCTTTTCTCTCAATGAGAATTTAAATGCAGTGGGATAAAGAAAGATACAATGGATGGTGCAGCAGAAGGTGGAGTCAGCTGAGCCAAGACCAAGTGGAGAAGTGGTAGTGCTGGGAGAAAATCATTGCCACTCCACTTTTCCCTTTATTCAGGGAAAATCATGCCCCCTGGAGATGTCTATGAGGAAGGCCTGCTGATTTGGTGTGGAAAACTGACTTTTCACAGGGCACTGATGTACTTTTGTTCAGCTCATTTTTTCCTGTGTGCTTACTTATATCCTGAGAATCTTACCTATGTTATTTTCTTCGAGATTATATACACTTTGAGATCATTTAAGACCATAAGGCAGTGTAGACTTCCTTACCCCAGGTCTAGATAAGACTTAACAGAAGAGAAGGAGGTCCTTCTGGGACCTAATAACCACATTCATACCTTACAGCTAAATGACCAGCAGACTGATGAGAAAAAGTCAGTACTTTGCTAGAGCAATGATTCATAACCTGGCAAACTATAAGCATCCATTTAAGTCTGATGATGCTTCAGCCTTCTCCTTAGTAAACCTCATATGTGCCCCCAAAGAGACTTATTAATGCCTTTTCAGCACAGAAGTGCTCGTTTTCTCTTTGATACACAAGAAATTACTTCTTGATAAGAACAAGCATGTATTATTTGCCCCGATATTCTGTAATTTTTTTTCATAAGATCTCAAATCAACACTAGTTTTTCTTTAGCTTAACTTTCTAAATTACACTCCTAGATTTTTTGACAGGGGGATAAAGTAAGATAGAACAGTTCAGGATGACTTTCAGACAGAATACTTTATTTTAATGGATATGGGTTGCTAAATTGTAATACATTTTTCTCCTCTAATCTCTATGCATTGAACATGTCCAAAATACAAATAGTTATTGCTGGTATTATTGCCCATTTCATATTGTTTTCAGTGGTGAATGAATTCTATGAGTAAAATAACCTGTTTTTCTTTGTCTATATCATGACTATTACTCAAAAATGCCTTGACGGCAGATTATAATCCTTACCTTCCATTTTGTTTGGGATTATTTACTTCCATGTTCCAGTCCTCAGACTCAGAACATAAATGAAGTTTACTGCAAATGAAAGAGTTATAAAACCTGTTAAAGACCATCTTAATATGAAGGTAATCCTTAAAGAAAAAAATACAAATGCTAACCATACCTTTCTGTAGAAAATGTATAAAAGAGAAGTACTAAAGGGTTATCAAGTTTATCACCTGCGGTTTGCATCATCCAATCCTATCATAGCTGAAGGTATTCACATTCTTTTATAGCCACTCTGCTGCCTCTCTAGTCTCAGCCCAGCTTCTAATTCAGGAGTCCGTGTTACAAAAGCTACTGTCAGCTGCCATTGGCTCAGGAGGGAGCAGTTGTGGAAGCTGAACTCTCTCTTCCTCTTAGTGAGCACTTCAGGGTAGATTTTGGGCTCATTAGTTGTAACAGAATATGACCCTAGTCACACAGTCCCCTTGTGAGCATAAATGGAAGAAACTTGCTTCTCTAGAGGTTTCAATACAAACCTGTCCTTGCAGCAAAACTCATTTAAAGATGCTGAAAGGAAAACAATGTGTCTTCCATTAAACGAGTTGGTAATCCAGGTGAAAAGATAAGGGCTCCCCACAGAATGGAAAATATGATCAGATCCTGAAGTCTATTGTTAGTTGCTTTTTATAGGTTAACTTCTTCAGATTTATTTCTTCAAACTTTTCTGGAAACTCAGACACAGATGACTGAAAAGGGCAGAGAATGGCAAACCCAAAAGATAATATTTCTAAAGAGCCAGGCCATTTACAGTAAATATTCTAGAAGAAGGAAAACTGTCATGAAATTTGCGGTAGAAAATAAAATTGTTTGTGTTTTTGTTTAAATTAAGTATAAAGTATTGAATCTATAAGGCAGTGAAAGTCCTTGTACATATGATTAAGAGTGTATACACTGCAAACATACATAAGGTCTGAATTCTGTTTTTATTACCTATGATGAGTGATACCGGGAAAATCACTTCTCTAAGTATGTTCATCTGTAAACTGGTATACACACAGTATTTGCTGTTTGAGTTGTTGAAGTGTAGGTGATATAACATATGTAAAATAAGAGCTGATAAACAGTACTCAGAACATTCAGCCAACAAATGATAATTCGGTCTGGTGCTGCATTTTGTCACTTGGGGAATTTCAATGTGCTAAATAAAGACAGATATCAGACACATCTGCCTCAACAACCAAGATGTTCACCTTCCACAGTTAGTGCTCAGTAAATGTTCACATTTTATAACAAACATTCAATTAATTTATCTATAAAAAATGTAATTAAAATGTTCTACCATGAAAGGAGCAGTATTCCAGGAGCCTAAATCCTGTTCTCCAGGCAGCATGTTTAGAGCACATGGCAGCCTACAGAGAATTTCCCTGCTTTTCTAATGACCATCCCCCATCTTCACTGGACATGTTTCAATATTGCTTTAACTATGGCATCATCAGAGGCCTAAGAACTGGTAAACTGATGTGGCTCAGAGAACTGCATAGGTGCTCAACACAGATGCTCTTTCTGTTGGGCACGGGGGCCCTTGCCAGGAAGGAGATAGGCCTCAGTCACTGTGTTGCAGAAGGTACAAGGTTTGGGCTGCTGTGTGACACTTGAGTCTGTCTGTCTTGAAAGCCATGGCCCCTCTTGACCTTTAGCATGGCTTTGTCCCTACTTAGTGTTTGAAAAATGTGAACAAAGACATTGTTGGAACTTCAGCTTGTCTTACTGGCAGCATGCTGGCAGGTGCAGGTTCAGCCCTTTGTCTGCAACAAGTCACAAAGGTGAGAAGTGCTGGTTAAAGATACCTGAGATGAGGCCATCCTTCATCCCACAGGGAACGGACCAACCAAAGTTGCTGACCGCTTTCCCAGTACATTCTAATTTACTAGCGTTAATCTTTTTCACATTTAAGACTGCATGCACAGTTATGCAAATTAGAAATCTTATAAGCTCAGGATTTAAAAGAAATTGAGCAGATTTTTAAAAAGTCGATGGACAAGTGAGAATTTAACTAAAATTTAGAACACGATCCACAACCTTGAAGGAATAGCTCTGCCTACCACAAGAAAAAATTCACATATTTGTAACTCTGTATACATATAATAATTATAATGTGAAAAATCATTTTATATCAGTATAATGTCTTTATGTGAAAGATCATTCTAAGGTACCTAAGAAGCACAGCAATATTACATTGCAACATATATGACATCACTATATAATTACTTTGTCTAATATGCACATATGCATTATACATATGTAAAATGTGCACATATGTGTGATTTTCTGAAATGGTATATAATTTGATGGTTGGACATACTCTATATTAATATAAACTCAACTTTTGATGATGGTGTATCTTTGGGATATTTTATTGTTGCTTATCTCATTAAGTAGGATATTGAGCAATCAATAAATTTGAGGGGATGAAAGAAAAGTAATATAAAACTGATTTTGTGAGTCATAATTATTCTCACATTCCAAAATTAGAAAATATTCAAGTATTAAATTAAAATACATATTTCTTATTGACTTTAGTTTATTGTATGGTTCAATTTTAAAAAATAATATCATTTCTATTTGGTTAAGTCTGAAGCTCTAACAAATTCAGTTTCTTTTGCTTTAAGTTGCTGCCCAAAATTTCAAAAATTTAACTTTCATTAATAGGGATCCATTTCTTTCACTCAATATTTTGCAATGAGCAATAGCACAGCGGGTAGGGCATTTGCCTTGCATGCGGCTGATCTGGGTTTGATTCCTCCTCCCCTCTCAGAGAGCCTGGCAAGCTACCGAGAGTATCTCGTCTGCACAGCAGAGCCTGGCAAGCTACCTGTGGCATATTCGATATGCCAAAAAAATAGAAAAAAGTAACAAGTATCACAATGAAGATGTTACTGGTGCCCGCTCAAGCAAGTCGATGAGCAATGGGATGACAGTGACAGTGACAGTGAATAAGTTATAAAATGTAATTTTGTTAGTTTTCATTTGTGGTATCACTGACTGTTGAAAAAGAAGGGGAAATGATACAATCCACAGACTAGATCAAAAACTCTACATGAAAATTGATTTAAGAATTGGCAAGATTCATGTCTTCCAAATTAAAAACTGAGCAAGAATTTGAATAAAATGTCAAATTATGTTGGTGCTAAGCCAGGACATTAGGACAAGCCTGTTGACTCTGCCCTGCAAGCAGGAAGCACAACCAAGGCCCCACTTTTACATTAAGTGGTCAAGATAAAGACTTGTGAGTCTGGATGGTCTGGAAAAGTGCAGCATGCTCTCATATGCCCGTCTGGTCATATATTATATTGACAGTACAAAGCAGCAGTTTCCCCCTTTCTTACACATCTTTATCTGGTTTGACCTTGAAGTATCAGTATGAGTCTTTTCTTTGTTTTTTGTGTAACTGACCACAAGAATTTGGAGGACATAATCTCTAGAGCTTATGTGTCAAGCTCCATATCTTCCTCTGACGTTCTAATCATTACACCATAGCTTTGACAAGATAGCTTTGGCAAGACAATGTATACCCTGATGTTCTTTTGATGAATGCTTATCCTATAATTGTTTGTACTCTCATTAGTGATTCTTTCTCTCTGATGAAGTCATTAGGATGTAACTAATAAAATATAGAATAAAAGGAGGCCTCTGGCAGTTGCTCTTCGCCTCGAGCCTCAATGAACCTTGGTCTTTCATGCTTCTATATTCCTCTTGCCTGTCTTCTCTCTGCACCTCCGACTAAATGATAGATATCACTTCCTGCAACAAAATTATCTATTAAAAAGGCAGAGAAGTGCTTTTGAAGTTTGACTTGCCCATGCCCTAAACTATATTAAAAGAAAAGTAGATATTATAGCCTTAGCTACAATTTTAGTTAAAATTCTATTTAATATGGCACTACAGGAGCTGGAGCAGTAGCACTGTGGGTAAGGCATTTGTTTGCCTTGTGGCCGACCTGGGTTCCATTCCCAGCATCCCATATGGTCCCCTAAGCAACACCAGGAGTGATTCCTGAGTGCATGAGCCAGGAGTAACCCCTGAGCATCGCAGGATGTGACCCAAAAAGGAAAAATAAATAAATTTAAAAAATAAAATAAAATGGCATTACACTTATATAAGTAGTCAGTTAGGAATAAGGTTCTAATTAGCTCAAACATTTCTCTCTTTTTCTTCTTTTTGATAGAAGACGTGTTAGAAAATTAGAATTTCTGTATCAATTGTTTTTTAAAATCCTCTTTAAATGAAAATTACCCAGCTGTTAGATTAAAAGATTTCAACTGTAGGGTCCTGAGAGATATTACAGTGGGTAAGATGGCTTACCTAGGCTGAATTCTTGCCATCCCATATAGTCCCCTGAACACTATCAGGAGTGATCCCAAACTTAGAAGCAACAAAAGCCCTGAGCACAACTGTGTCACAAAAAAAAATTTTTTAATTTTTTTATTTTGATTTTGATTGTGTCACCAAAAATAAAAATTACAGTTTTAAAGTAAAATATGAAACTTTCTCCAAAAAGATAGTATCTTTCTCCTAGATTTAGCAATAAATACCTTAATACATTTTACATTTTTGTGCTTTTTATTCTTAGTTTTCACAGCCTTATCACAATGACAATCAGTTAAATAATGGTTTAAAAGAACCATATAAAAAGTGAGCTACCATTGTGCCACATAATCCTGATTAAAGGAAATGTTTGCAAGAGATATGAAAACTATAAATAATTCTTTTACAAAATATCAGTTCCGACTATACTTTTTGGCTTTTCTGGGATATATTCCCAGCAGTGGTATTGCTGGGTCAAATGGGAGCTCAACCTCTAATTTTTTGAGAATCGTCCATATTGTTTTCCAAAAGGGCTGAACTAGCCGGCATTCCCACCAGCAGTGTAGAAGGGTCCCTTTCTCCCCACATCCTCTCCAACAGCGGTTGCTTTTGTTCTTTTGGATGTGTGCTAGCCTCTGGGTGTGAGGTGGTATCTCGTGGTTGTTTTGATCTGCATCTCTCTGATGATTAGTGATGTAGAGCACTTTTTCATGTGCTTTTTGACCATTCGTATCTCTTCCTTGGTAAAGTTTCTGTTCATTTCTTCGCCCCATTTTTTGATGGGGTTGGATGTTTTCTTCTTGTAGAGTTCAACCAGTGCTTTATATACCATTGATATCAACCCCTTATCTGGTGGGTATTGTGTAAATATCCTTTCCCATTCTGTGAATAGTCTTTATATTCTGGTCATTGTATCTTTTGCGGTGCAGAAGCTTTTTAGTTTAATATAGTCCCATTTGTTCATCTCTGTTTTTACTAGATTGCTTAGTTCCGTGTCATCTTTGAAGTTACCTTTATCTTCAATATCATGGAGGGTTTTGCCGACCTTGTCTTCAATGAACCTTATGGATTGTGGTCTGATGTTGAGGTCTTAAATCCATTTTGATCTGACTTTTGTGCATGGTGTCAGGTCAAGGTCGAAGCCCATTTTTTGCATGTGGTTGTCCAGTTGTGCCAGCACCATTTGTTAAAGAGGCTTTCCTTGCTCCATTTCACATCTCTTGCTCCCTTATCAAAGATTAGATGATCGTACATTTGAGGTTTTGTGTAGGGATATTCCACCCTGTCCCATTGGTCTTCAGCTCTGCCTTTGTTCCAGTACCATGCTGTTTTAATTATTAGTGCTTTGTAGTAGAGTTTAAGGTTGGGGAGGGTGATGTCTCCCATCATCTTTTTCCCAAGAATTGTTTTAGCTATCCGTGGGCGTTTATTGTTCCATACAAATTTCAGGATTTCTTGATCAGTTTCTTTGAAGAATGCCATGGGTGTTCTTATAGGGATCACGTTAAATCTGTATAATGCTTTGGGGAGTATTGCCATTTTGACAATGTTTATTCTCCCTATCCATGAGCAGGGGATATGTTTCCATTTCCTCATGTCCTCTTTTATTTCATGGAGTAGGGTTGAAGAAACTCTGGTACATCTATACAATGGAATACTATGCAGCTGTTAGAAAAAATGAGGTCATGACGTTTGCATATAAGTGGATCAGCATGGAAAGTATCATGCTAAGTGAAATGAATCAGAAAGAGAGATACATACATAGAAAGATTGCACTCATCTGTGGAGCATAGAATAATAGACTATAATACTAACACCCAAGATTAGAAATAAGTACCAGGAGGTTGTCTCCAGGGCTTGGAGGCTGGTCTCTCATTCTGGGCAACTCAGAGAAGGGAACACCAAGTAAAATGTGGTCGGAGGACATGCGGGGGAAGGGTGATGTGTGCCGAATATAGACTAGAGACTGAACACAATGGCCACTCAACACCTTTATTGCAAACCACAACACCTAATCAGAGAGAGAGATCAAAAGGGAATACCCTGCCATAGTGGCAGTGTGGGGTAGGGGGAGACGGGACTGGGGAGGGTGGGAGAGATGCTGGGGGGTCACTGGTGGTAGAAAATGGGCACTGGTGAAGGTATGGGTTCTTGAACTTTGTATGGGGGAAACATGAGCACAAAAATGTATAAATCTGTAACTGAACCCTCACATTGATTCACTAATTAAAAATAAATAATTTATTAAAAATTAAAAAAAATCAGTTCTCTACTTTCATTCCAGGTCCTTAACTTGAATATTAAAAAACCACAGTTACGGATGTTTGAAAAATGTTATTTGCAGGAATTTGTAGATCTGGAGAGTCCATTCAGATTTATCTCCTCACTTTGCCCGTGAAAGAAAATAGATTGTGGAAGTTAGAAACTGCCCAGCTTAATGTTTTCTTCTCTGTCCAGGATACACATTGAATTAATTGTCCCTGTTATCAAATTCGAAATGTCTAAAATACCTGAAAGAAGAAATAGGAAGTATCTGGTCTGCATTCCACCTCTATTATTAGACTATTCAAGCTCTCCTCTTCACCTGTGTCCTGTCTGTTCTGTGTGACATCAGGAAAATGAGAAAGACAAAGTGAAGATTGAGGTTCTCTAACATTCTGTGAATTCATACAGGCACTGGAGGCCTTCCAATATTCTCACAGTGGTTTACATGGCTCCCTGGTATTCCTCACCAAGAGTGGGAGCAAAATAGATTCTTTTATCTTCCTTCGCTCCTTCCTTCCTTCCTTCCTTCCTTCCTTCCTTCCTTCCTTCCTTCCTTCCTTCCTTCCTTCCTTCCTTCCTTCCTTCCTTCCTTCCTCCCTCCCTCCCTTCCTCCCTCCCTCCCTCCCTCCCTCCCTCCCTCCCTCCCTCCCTCCCTCCCTCCCTCCCTCCCTCCCTCCCTCCCTCCCTTCCTTCCTTCCTTCCTTCCTTCCTTCCTTCCTTCCTTCCTTCCTTCCTTCCTTCCTTCCTTCCTTCCTTCCTTCCTTCCCCACATCCAGCCATGCTCAGGGTTTACTCCTTTCTCTGCACTCAGAAATCTGTCCTGGAGATCCATCAGGGACCAATGGGATGCCAGACAGAACCACTAGGTCCACATGCAAGGCATGTGCCTTATTCACGGTACTATCTCTCCAGCCCCATCAAAACAAATTTTAATATTTTCTTGTGGTTATAGGTAAATGGAGGGGTAAATTATAAAGAAGGACTACGAATATTTGAGCATGATGAAATGTTCTCTATCTTAGTTGTGGAGATGGTGTGGTGTATTTTTAGGCATAGGTATCTATCAAAATTTGCAGATCTGAATTGATGAATTCATTAAATAAATTCATAATTTAAATGAATTATGGTAGATTCATAATTTAAATGGAAGAGTCCATTCATTTAAATGAATCTTAAATGCATTCAGAGTTGTACAAAATTTCTTCATGAAGTTTTATTTAAGAAAACTGTGTCAGTAAACCTATGATAAAGACTTCAAAATTAATGTCTCTTGACATTTAGTGATCAAAATAAATTTTATTATTACTTCATGAAGTTTTAATAAGATTATCCTAAAATAATTTTAAGCAAACAAAACCACCTACCCATATAAGTCTAGGAAGTAAAAGTTGTCTCGGTATTAACACATTTTAAAATATAGGACTGTAAGAAGGTGAGTTCCATTCAAGATTCTACCCTTTCCTACTCGGGATAGAAGTGGAAACTGATCTTTGTGGATATGAGACAAAGCAGTCCTATCTTTTTACCTCTTCATTGACCAAGTGTCCACTTCAGTCCGTCACTATCCACAAGCAAAATGAGAAATATCTTTTAAAAGCTTACTCCTCTCCTTTACTTATTTTATATTTGCCCTGATGTCTAAAAATATACAACTATGCTATCGTTCCCTTTCTCCATCATGGCAGATAATTAATCTACCGTCCTGGTCAACTATGTTAGACTCACCAATTAAATGCTATTTTAGAGCAGCATTTCATTTAGCCTCTGTGAAGTCTCTAGGGAGAACATCTAAATGCTGTGCCCTATTTTCATGCAACCTAACGCTCCTAAACTTGATACTATCTCCTGCATCTTGGATTAGGCTTGCTGTGGAAGGCAGAGTCAAAATGCTGAAAAAGCCTAAATGCTCAGTGAATGCCCTGGACACTGGACAGTACTATAAAGAATTGCAGTTTTAGTACATTAAATGGGTGGAATTTTACAGAGCAAATAGTAAATAAGATCAATTTGGCCTCCCAGCAACTGCAGTTGGATCTTAAAATCAGAGCAGAATGGCCTCAGGGAAAGACATTGTCCGTGTACATGGAGGCTCTCACTCACCTGCTGCCCAGAGAGCCATCTCTTAATCCTTAACTCCCCAAGCAAGTCAGAGATACTTTGTTCTTGTTTTTGAAAAAAGTTAGTAGTGGCAGGAGAGATAGCACAGTGGGTAAGGTACTTGCTTTGTGTGTGGCCTACCTGGGTTTGAGCCTCCTTACCCACTATGATCCCCCAAGTACAGCCAGGCAATTCCTGAGCACAGAACCAGGAATAATCCCTGAGCACTGCTGTGTGTGGTCCCAAAACAAGAAGAACAAAAATTTTAGGAGTACTTGTTTATAAATTTGATTGAAATAATAATAATAATAATAATAAACTTATTAACAGTTAAACATAAGTATAACATATTTATAAAAACATTCCTGTATTACTGTATTACTGTCATCCCATTGTTCATCGATTTGCTTGAGCGGGCACCAGTAACGTCTCCATTGTGAAACTTGTTCTTACTGTTTTTGGCATATCCAATACGCCACGGATAACTTGCCAGGCTCTGCCGTGAGGGCGAGATACTCTCAGTAGCTTGCCGGTTCTCCAAGAGGGGAGGAGGAATTGAACCCGGGTTGGCCTCATGCAAGGCAAACGCCCTACCTGATGTGCCATTGCTCCAGCCCAAAAACATTCCAAATGGAGAAAATTAAAATACTGACATTATTTCACATTTTCAAATATCTTTATTACTTAGAATACAGATAATTCTCATACTTGCTTCTGCCTCTTAGCAGTTGTGACATGCTGTTTTGACAGAATGCATGCACATGTGTCTGTATGTGTGTGTGTGTGTGCATACGTGCATATGTGCGTGCTTGTGTGAAGAAGATCCAGCATACATATATAATATATATATATAAATATAGAGAGAGGGGATAATTTTATAATCGCAGGAGATAATGTGGATATTCTTTTCTTTTTTATTTATTTTTATTTTTTTAAATTAATTTATTTTTTAATTAGTGAGTCACAGTGAGGGTACAGTTACAGATTCACACATTTTCGTGCTTGTTTTTCCTTCATGCAATGTTTAAGAGCCCATCCCTCCACCAGTGTCCATTCTCCACCACCAATAAACCCAGCATCCCTCCCAGCCTCTCAATCCCATCCCCCTCACCCCACCCCGCATTCCAATTTGATATCTCTCTTTCCTTTTGGGTGTTGTGGTTCCAAATAAGGGTATTGAGTGGTCATCCTGTTCAGTCTCTAGTCTACTTTCAGCATGCATCTCCCTTCCCGCGCAGGATCTCCAATCACATATTACTTGGTGTTCCCCTCTCTATCTGGGATGACTTTCCCCCAGCGTGTGAGGCCAGCTTCCAAGCTATGGAGCCAACCTCTGGGTATTATATACTACTATTCTTGGGTATTAGTCTCTTACTCTGTTGTTTTATATTCCGCAGATGAGTGCAATCTTTCTATGTCTGTCCCTCTCTTTCTGGCTCATTTCACTTAGCATGATACTTTCCATGTTGATCCACTTATATGCAAAGTTCATGACTTCATGCTTTCTAACTGCTGCATAGTATTCCGTTGTATAGATGTACCAGACTTTCTTTAACCAGTCATCTGTTCTGGGGCACTCGGGTTTTTTCCAGATTCTGGCAATTGTAAACAGTGCTGCGATGAACATATAAGTGCAGATGTCATTTCGACTATACTTTTTTGTTTCTCTGGGATATATTCCCAGAAGTGGTATTGCTGGATCAAATGGAAGCTCAATTTCTAGTTTTTTGAGAAGCGTCCATATTGTTTTCCAAAGGGACTGGACCAGTCGACATTCCCACCAGCAGTGTAAATGGGTCCCTTTCTCCCCACATCCTCTCCAACAGCAGTTGCTTTTGTTCTTTTGGATGTGTGCCATTCTCTGTGGTGTGAGGTGGTATCTCATGGTTGTTTTGATTTGCATCTCCCTGATGATTAGTGATGCAGAGCATTTGTTCATGTGCCTTTTGGCCATTCGTATCTCTTCCTTGGAAAAGTTTCTGTTCATTTCTTCGGCCCATTTTCTGATGGGGTTGGATGTTTTCTTCTTGTAGAGTTCAACCAGTGCTTTATATACCCTTGATATCAACCCTTTATCAGATGGGTATTGGGTGAATATCCTTTCCCATTCTGTAGATTGCCTTTGAATTCTGGTCACTGTGTCTTTTGTGGTGCAGAAGCTTTTTAGTTTAATATAGTCGCATTTGTTCATCTCTGTTTCTACTTTATTGCTTAGTTCCGTGTCATCTTTGAAGATACCTTTAGCTTCAATATCGTGAAGGATTTTGCCGACCTTGTCTTCGATGTACCTTATGGATTGTGGTCTGATGTTGAGGTCTTTAATCCATTTTGATCTGATTTTTGTGCATGGTGTCAGGTCAAGGTCTAAGTCCATTCTTTTGCATGTGGTTATCCAGTTATGCAGCACCATTTGTTGAAGAGACTTTCCTTGCTCCACTTCACATTTCTTGCCTCCTTATCAAAGATTAGATGATCATACAATTGGGGTTGTGTGTAGGGATATTCCGGTCTGTTCCATTGGTCTGCGGCTCTGCCTTCATTCCAGTACCATGCTGTTTTAATTGTTACCGCTTTGTAGTAAAGTTTAAGGTTGGGAGGGTGATGCCTTCCATCATCTTTTTCCCAAGAATTGTTTTAGCTATCCGTAGACATTTGTTGTTCCATACGAATTTTAAGATTGCTTGATCTTTTTCTTTGAAGAATATCATGGGTATCCTTATATGGATCGCGTTGAATCCGTATAATGCTTTGGGGAGTATTGCCATTTTGACAATATTGATTCTTCCTATCCATGAGCAGGGTATATGTTTCCATTTCCTCATGTACTCTTTTATTTCATGGAGTAGTGTTTTATAGTTTTTTTTGTAGAGGTCTTTTACTTCCTTCGTTAAGCTGATTCCGAGGTACTTGATTTTCTGGGGCATTATTGTGAATGGGATTGCTTTTTTCATGTCCCTTTACTCTGTCTCATTGTTTGTATATAAGAAGGCCATGGATTTTTGGGTATTTATTTTGTAGCCTGCAACTTTACTGTATAAGTTTATTGTTTCTAAGAGTTTCTTAGTTGAGGCTTTGGGCTTCTCTAGATATAGTATCATATCATCTGCAAATAGTGAGAGTTTGATTTCTTCCTGTCATATCTGGATGCCCTTAATATCTTTTTTCTTGTCTAACAGCTATCACAAGTACTTCCAGTACTATATTGAAGAGAAGTGGTGAGAGTGGGCATCCTTGTCTTGTGCCTGATCTTAGAGGAAAGGCCCTTAGTTTTTCCCCATTGAGGATAATGCTTGCCGTAGGCTTCGACTTTCTTGAGGAAAGTTCCTCCAAAACCCATTTTGGTGAGGGTTTTCATCATGAACGGATCTTGGATCTTGTCAAATGCTTTCTCTGCATCTATTGATATGATCATATGGTTTTTATCTTTGCTTTTGTTGATATGATGGATTATGTTGATTGATTTCCGAATGTTAAACCATCCTTGCATCCCTGGCATGAATCCCACTTGGTCATGGTGTATGATCTTTTTGATGAGTTGTTGGATTCTATTTGCTAGTATTTTGTTGAGGATCTTCGCATCGGTGTTCATCAGAGATATTGGTTTATAGTTTTCTTTCTTAGTGGTGTCTTTGTTTGCTTTTGGTATTAGGGAGATATGTGCCTCATAGAAACTTTTCAGAAGGGTTCCTGTCTTTTCAATTTCCTGGAAAAGCTTGAGGAGAACTGGCAACAAGTCTTCTTTAAATGTTTGGAAGAATTCACCAGTGAATCTGTCTGGACCTGGGCTTTTGTTTTTTGGGGGACTTTTGATTATAATTTCTATTTCCTTGATATTTATGGGCCTATTCAGGTATTTCAAGTCTTCTTGGTTCAGTCTTGGGAGATTGTAGGAATCAAGGAATTCATCCATTTCTTTTAGGTTCTCTTGTTTTGTGGCATACAGACTTTCAAAGTAGTCTCTAATGATCTTTTGAATCTCCTTGGTTTCTGTTGTGATGTCCCCTTTTTCATTTCTGATTCGGTTTATTAGGGTTTTCTCTCTCTCTTTCTTTGTGAGTCTTGCTAGCGGTTTATCAATCATATTTATTTTCTCGAAGAACCAGCTCTTTGTTTCATTGATCTTTCGGATTGTTTTTTGGGTTTCCATATCATTAATTTCTGCTCTAAGTTTAATTATTTCTTTCCTTCGATCTGGTTTGGGTTCCTTTTGCTGGTCTCTTCTAAGATCTTGAGCTTCAAAGTCAAGCTATCTACCTTTCTTCCTTTCTGAGGAAAGTTTGCAGAGCTATAAATTTTCCCCTTAACACAGCTTTAGCTGCGTCCCATAGGTTCTGGTAGCTTGTGTCTTCATTCTCATTTGTTTCGAGGTATCTCTTGATTTCTTCCTTGATTTCCTTCATGACCCACTCATTGTTCAATAGTGAGTTGTTTAATTTCCAAGTGTTTGATTTAGTTCTCCGTGTCTGTGTTTGATTAACTTCCATCTTCAGTGCATCATGGTCTGAAAAGATAGTTGATACAATTTCTATCTTCCTGATTCTACTAAGGTATAATTTGTGACCCAGAACGTGGTCTATTTTGGAAAATGTTCCATGTGTGCTGGAAAAGAATGTGTATTCTTTCTTTTTGGGGTGTATAGCTCTGTATAGGTCTATTAGCTCTGTCTCCTCCATTTCTTCCTTCAGAGCCATCGTTTCCTTGCTGAGTGTTGTTCTTGTCGATCTATCCAGAGGTGACAAGGCAGTGTTGAAGTCTCCAACTACTTATGTGGTGCTAGTTTTGTCCTCCTTAAATTCTGTTAGGAGTTCTTTTAAGTATTTAGCTGGTCGTTCATTAGGTGTGTATACGTTTAATAGTGTGATTTCTTCCTGTTGTACATATCCCTTGATGAATAGAAAATGACCTCTGCTGTCCCTTCTGATTTTTTTCAGCCTGAAATCTATGTTTTCAGATACTAGTATGGCTACCCCCGCTTTTTTTAAGGGAGCTATTTGCTTGCAGGATTGTTTTCCATCCTTTGACTTTGAGTCTGTGTTTGTTATGACTATTCAGATGTGTTTCTTGTAGGCAGCAGAAAGTTGGGTTTAGTTTCCGAATCCATTTTGCCACTCTGTGCCTCTTGATTGGTGCATTTAGACCGTTAACATTAAGAGAAATTATTGTCATGGGATTTTGTGCCATCTTTCTGTAGTGTTTGTTGTTCTTGTAGGTTTTTTTCTCTGTCTTATAATAGCCCTTTGAGTCCTTCTTTTAAATTTGGTCTTGAGTCTATGAAGTTCCTGAGCTGTTGCTTCTCCGTGAAATAGTGTATTATTCCTTCAAGTTTAACTGAGAGTTTAGCCAGGTAAAATATTCTTGGTGAGGCGTTTATTTCATTAAGTTTTTTCACTATATCCCACCATTGTTTTTGGGCTTGGAAGGTTTCTTCTGATAGATCTAATGTGAATCTAAGGGGTGCTCCTTTGTATATGATCTCCTTCTTTGATCTTTCTGCTTGCAGTATTGTGTCTTTATCCGTGGCATCCATCATTCTGACTATGATATGCCTTGGGGATTTTCTATTTGGGTCCCTTTTAGCTGGCACCCTTCGGACTCCTTGTATCTGGATGTCCGCATTCTCTAGCTCTGGGAATTTCTTAGAAATGGTGTCTTTAATTGTGTTTTTTCCATTAGGATTGGTTCCCTGTGGTTCTGGTACTCCAATGATTCTTATGTTGTTTCTCTTGAGGTCATCCCGTAAGACTCTAATTTGCTCTAGAGCGATTTTGAGGTCTTTTTCCATTATTTGTTGTTGCCTATATGCTTTGTGCAGCTCATCTTCAAGCTCACTGATTCTGTCTTCGGCTATAGTCATCTTACTATTGAGGGCTCCTACCGAGTTTTTTATTTCATCTACTGATACTTTTAATTGTGTCACTTCTGTTCGCAGCTATGAAATTTCTGCTCTCATTTCTTCCTGGATTATCTTGGTGGACCGTTCCAATGCTGCATCCATATCCTCCCTTAATTTATTGGATGTTTGTTCATAGTTACTTTGAGTTCATGAACCATCTTCACGATTTCCTCTCTGAATTCTTTATTTGAGAGGAGGTTGTATTTCTGGGAAGTCGCTGCTGAGGTTACTGAGATACTTTCTTCGATCTCTCCTGGTGGTGGGGATTTTCGCTGTTTCTTCATGTTGTTATGGGCTTTACTATCAGGTGCTCTTTTTAGCTGAGGAGGGGCCTCAACTGAAGATGTGGGGCTATGATCTTTTTACAAAGGACTTATATGTGCACCTTGATGTGTTCACTGACAGTTTTTGTGAAATTAGGATAGGCTAGGTTAGTTGACTATTAACATATACTGATTAAGATGACCAAGGTATTCTTCAGAAGAATAGATTCTATCAATTGTGGCCAAAGAACAATGCACGGGATGGGAAAAACAGCTACGGCCGCTGCTCTGGAAAGAGACCACGCCCACGTTTGAGACCACACCCCCTAAGGTGAGGACACGCCCCTAACCTGGAGATGAGGGAGGGGTCAGGGCCGGTCCGTGGGTGGCTGAAAGGTGCCAGGTAGGGCTGGGGGCTTCGGAGGGAGCCCCAAACCGTGGGCAGGGGGCGGGGGAAGTGCTTCTCCACGTTGGGCAGGGTCTCCAAGGGAAATCCCAATTACCTGGAGAATAGAGAGGAGTCAGGGCCAGTTGGCGGGTGGCTGAAAGGTGGATATTCTTTTCTATTATACAAAAATGCAAAAAGTTCCTTAGTTTAGTTGCAGCTTGTAATCTAAGACTCTATCAATGAGCTTTTCATGTTCTGTTACGTTAAAGTTCTTCCATCTGAGACTTGATTCCTTTTGTACTTGCTCACTTCTGTTATGTTCCTATAAAAACTCACATAGTGCAGCTCAAGAGAACTCAGATTAGGTAATTTAGTGACCAGAGCAGTTGTATTTTTATTTCTCTGAAGGCCTTCCACTTAAGTCATCATTGAATTTTTGGGAAGTGGTTTTATTTTATACTTCCATAAAAAGAAGGTAATGTTTATGAAATCTCTTTCTCTATAGATAAATACTTCATCTATGTTCATAAAGAGATATAGTAATAGGGATGGCTCTCAGGATAAGGGAAAATCAAATTTGTTACACATAAATCATAGTTCTATCCTAACCCAACATTCTTGTTTTGTACTGGTGTTGCTTAAGAAGGAAGGCAGGAAAGCAAAGGATGTGTGAGGAAGGACTCCTGCAGAAAGAAATCAAACTCTGATACTTATCTCTTGGAAAGTGTTGGGCACAAATTTCACTCAAACCATTTCCACATTTGAAAGGGAGAAATCATTTACCTTGTAGTTATTAAAACAACACAATGCATATAAATCTCCTAGTTACTAACTAATGATGTAAAAGCATCATTAATAGGAAACTCCAGGAGTTAACTTTCAGTTGACTTCTGGAGACACCATTCCGGTTTAAATTTCAAGATTCTGCTAGTTTGAATAAGAGATTGTTCTTTTATTATGGAAATCAACACCTCACACTGTGGACCAGAGCAACTATCCCTGTGGGAATTGCAAACCATTGTTCTAGGGAGACAATGGAGCCTGGAAAATATAGCAGGAATTTGGAGACACAAGATTGCAAAAGACTGAAAAGCACAATACATACACAGCATGATAATTGAAAGAGGTCTTTTATTTTGTTATTGTCAATAAACACTTCCCCTGACCCTGTAGAGCCTCTAATGTGGCACCACTGGGAAGGACAAGGAAAGAGAGGCTGCTAAAATCTAGGGGCTAGAAAGAATGGAGACGTTACTGGGCCCTCTTGAGCAAATCAATGATCAATGGGATGACAGTGATACAGTGATTGTCAATAAAAATAGTATTCTTAAAAAAAGAACAAACAAAAAGCCAAAATTTTGACACATGTACTTGGTTTTAATTCCAAACTACACAAGAACAACTGTTTACAGTGCACTGATATCTCAGTTGACAATAAATCAGAATCCAAACCTAACATGAGAGAAGAGTTGAAGATGTCACAGGCCAAACATCAGTGAGAAGAAGAAGGAAGAAATGGGAAGAAATCACTATTGAAAAAGAAAAGTGCCCAAAGGCACATGAAAAAATGCTCCACATCCCTAGTCATCAGGGAGATGCAAATCAAAACAACAATGAGATATCATCTCACACCACAAAGACTGGCCCACATCCCCAAAAACAAAAGTGACCGGTGTTGGGTGTTGACGTGGATGTGGGGAGAAAGGGATGCTTCTACAGTGTTGGTGGGAATGCCTACTCAACTGGTCCACCCTCTCTGGGAAACAATATGGACAGTCCTTCAAAGACTAGAAATTGAGCTTCCATATGACCCTGCAATACCACTTCTGGGAATATATCTCGAGGATGCAAAAGAGCACAGTAGAAATAACATCTGTACCTATATATTCATTGCAGCACTGTTCACAATAGCCAAAATATGGAAACAACCCGAGTGCCCTAAAACAGATGACTGGTTAAAGAAACTTTGGTAGATCTACACAGTGGAATACTATGCAGCTGTTAGGAGAGGTGAAGTCATGAAATTTGCTTATAAATGGATAAACATGGAGAGTATCATGCTAAGTGAAATGAGTCAGAAAGAGAGGGACAGACATAGAGGGACTGCACTCATTTGTGGAATGTAGGGTAACATCACATCCTATGTTGGCTGACATCCAAGGACGGTAGATACAAGCACCATAGCTGGAAGACTGCTTCATGAGCAGAAGGGAGAAGACAGATGGAATAGAGAAGGGATTATTAAGAAAATGATGGCTGGAGGAACCAGTTGGGATGGGAGATGTGTGCCTAAAGTAGATAATGGACCAAACATGATGACCTCTCAGTGTCTGTGTTGCAAGCCATAATGCCCAAAAGTGGAGAGAGAGTATGGGGAATATTGTCTGCCATAGAGTCAGGGGTAGGGTGGGAAAGGGGGATGTATACCTGGGATATTGGTGGTGGGGAATGTGCACTGGTGGAGGAATGGGTGTTTGATCATTGTGAGATTGTAACCCAAACATGAAAGCTTGTAACTATTTCACAGTGATTCAATAAAATTTTTAAAAAAAGAAAAAAGAAAAAGAAAAGTGCCCGTGTGAAGCTGTGGAAACAAAACATTGGGTTTAAGTAAACAAGAATTTTTTGGAGGGAAACAAACTAAAAACGGAATATGGGGGATGCAGGCTGATAGGGAAGCCTGGAGATGTGGTCAAATTTACTAAAGGAAGACTTCTCTTATACATGTGAAAATGGTGGTGGGGAGGAGAGGACAAGGGAATTTACTGAATGTTTGGAGTTTCAAATTTTTGCTTCACAATTGAAAAAGGAATCTCAATAGTGTTTAGCAGTTGTGAATAGATCTCAGTAGACAAAAGAAAAATCAACAATGGACATAAAGGGTGGGAAGACTCAGAAAACAACCAATCAAGCTAATGGCTGTGGTTATTTTCAGTCAACTGCCCATTCTCAGAGTTGTAGTTTCATACTAACAACAGATAAAACAGTCACATTTTCCTATAAGGACTATGGTAGCTAAGATCCATAGTCTGTCTTTCCTTGAGACTAAATAATTGTTTTAAAATAATTGTTTAAGTCATCATGAGTCACAACACTGCTAGTGAAAAGGTTTCATGAATAAAAAGTTCCAGTCTCACACCTTAGTGACTTTTACCCAAATGCCATTTAAACCCCCAACAATCCAAAGAAACTGGTGCAAGATTGATTACAAATTTCAGAAAGGAATACTTTACTAACTCTGTAGTCAGATAACATGGCATAGTAACTAGCAGGTACATGATGTTGACCCTCTGTCTCTTACAATAGAAACCGATCTCTTTAGGGTTTGCTTTGCAAGCAGCTGACTCTGGTTCAGCTCACAGCACAATGTATTATCTCCCTATTCCTACCAGAAGTGATCCCTGAGCATAAAGCCAGGAGTAAACCCTGCTGGGTGTGACCCCAAAACCAAACCACCACCAACAACAACAACACCCACGTACCCCCTCCAAAAAACTTGTGATTTCTTCATTTCTGTCTACACATGTCTTTATCGCTGAACTAGTTTTCAGTTCAAAGGGTGGCTTTGGGGGAAGCATATAAAAGAAGATACCTGAAAATATTATCTAAAACAGAAGCTATTTTACCAATCAATGTGCACAACAAGATTACTAGGGGCTAATTCTATGCTAGCTAAAATTAATTTTAAACCTTTTGAACATTCAAGCATATTACTAATTTTTAATGTTAACTAAGATACTTTAATAAGTATTTATTGGCCTAAAATAGCTTATTTAAATAAAATAAATAATTAGCATGAAAGAAAACTTTTATCAGTGTGGCTAAATTTCAAAGACATAGCACTGAGAATAAAAAATCAAATAGTGGGAAGTTGGAAGTTATATACTATTATTTCTTCATTTAATCCAATCTTTAGCATACAAAATGAAACTATATATTATATATATGAATAAATACATGTTTGGTAAAGTTATGAAACCATGGATCATGTTGACATTCATATAATGCCAGCTGTTCTAACAGATAATTCTTATTTTTTAATGGTTTTAATGCAATGAAAGCTTATTTTCATTTTATCACAGTCTAATGTGTGTGTGCTCTTAGTTTCACATGGCTATCCCAGGTCTCTGACTCATTCCATCCGATGGTCTCACCTCTTCAAGTGGCAAATGGGGAAGGTGATGAGAAAATCATAGTGACCTTGTCACTACTTGTGCAGAATTCCATCCTTATCCAGTGGCGAGAACTCTTAATCACACACTCACCCTTTGAAATGTGGGTGCCTGGCTTATCTCTTAATCAAGATTTCAGCCCTCCTAGGAATATCTTGCTATGGTGAGTTGCCACAGATGGAAAGGATGGATAGAAATTTCTGGATTGTTGCTATGAGTAGTCAGGAAAAAAATGGGCAAGCTAAAGAATCAAACAAATTTTTAATATATTTTTAAAGCTTTTTGGAGAAGGGAATGTAGTTCTGTGGAAGAGTACTACATGTGTGAGAATTTCAGTTGATTCCTAGCACCACAAAAATACGTAATAATAATCAAGCTGGTGAAGGGCAAATGGGTATTGTGTTATTCTCTATATTTTCTTTGTATTTATTAGCATGGGCTGGAGCGATAGCACAGCAGTTGGGCAATCGCCCTTCACGTGGCCAACCCGAGTTCGATTCCTCCACCCCTCTCAGAGAGCCCAGCAAGCTACCGAGAGTATCGAGCCTTCGCAGCAGAGCCTGGCAAGATACCCATGCGTATTGGATATGCCAAAAACAGTAACAATAAGTCTCTCAATAAGAGATGTTGCTGGTGCTCGCTCGAACAAATCGATGAGCAATGGGATGACAGTTTCTCCATTACAGTTTCTCCATTTATTAGCATGATTTAAATACAATGCATGTCTCTTTTTTAAAAAAATATTATTAGTGAATCACCATGGGGTACAGCTACAAACTTACGAACTTTCGTGTTTGCATTTCAGTCATACAATGATTGATTACCCATCGTCCACCAGTGCCCATTCTCCTCCACCAATGTTCCCATTATCCCTCCCACCACCCCCACTCCATCCCTCACCTCCCCATCCCGCTTCTGTGGTAGGTCATTCCCTTTTATTCTCTCTCCTTTTGGTGTTGTAGTTTGCAATAGAGGTATTGAGTGGCCATCATGTTCGGTCTATAGTCTACTTCCAGCCCTCATCTTTCAACTTGAATAGGTCCCCCCAACATTCTTTACTTGGTGTTCCCCTCTCTATCTGAGCTGCCTTTTCCCCCAGCATGTGAGGCCTGTTTCCAAGCTGTGGAGCAGACCTCCTGGACCTTATGTCTACTACTCTTGGGTATTAGTCTCCCACTCTGTTACTTTATATTCCATAGATGAGTGCAATCTTTCTATGTCTGTCTCTCTCTTTCTGACTCATTTCACTTAACAGGATACTTTCCATGTTGATCCACTTACAGATGAATGTCTCTTTTAAAACACTTTTCAGTTTAAAAAAGAAAAGAACTAGGGCTAGAGAGATAGTTTAGCAGGTAAGGTGCTTAGCTTGCACAAGGTCAACCAGGGTTTAATCCACAAGGTTTAATCCACAGCACCACATATAGTCTCCCAAGCATTGCTAGGAGTGATGTCTGAGTGCAGTGCTGGGTGTGGTCAAAAAATGTACAGAATAAACATTTCCTTAGATATTAGGTGTGCTTTTTTTTTGGTTCTCCAGATTTTTCTTTCTTTTTTCTTTCTTTTAAAGAAGTTTTATTTGATCACTGTGAGATACAGTTACTAACTTGCATGATTACGTTTTAGTCAAACAATTCTCGAGCACCTATCCCTCCACTAGTGCAAATTTCCACCACCATTGTCCCCAGTGTCCCACTCGCCACCTGCACCCCACTTCACTCCCTGCCTCTGTGGCAGGTACAATCCTTCTTACTCTCTCTCTAATTTGGGGCATTATGATTTGCAATACAACTACTAAGAGGTTATCGTGTTTGGTCCTTGGTCTACTTTCAGTGCACATCTCCCATCCTGGGTGATCCCTCCAATTATCATTTACTTAATGGTTTTTTCTCCGTCCAAGCTGCTTTTCCCCCCAGAATATGGGGCCTCCAAACCATGGTGTGATCCTCCTGTCCCTTATCACCCTTATCTCTACTGTCCTTAGGTGTTAGTCTTATATTATGCTGCTTCATATTCCACAAATGAGTGCAGTCATTCTATGTCTGTTTCTCTCTTTCTGACTAATTTCATTTAGCATGATACTCTCCATGTCCGTCCACTTATATGCAAATTTCATGATTTCATCTCTTCTAACGGCTGCATAGTGTTCCATTGTGTAGATGTACCAAAGTTTCTTCAACCAGTCATCTGTTCTTGGACACTCGGGTTGTTTCCAGATTCTGGCTATTGTGAACTGTGCTGCAATAAACATACAAGTGCAGATGTCATTTTTACTGTATTTTTTTTTTGCATCTCTGGGATATATTCCCAAGAGTGGTATTGCTGGGTCATATGGAAGCTCAATTTCTAGTTTTAGGAGGAATACCCATATTTTTTCCAAAATGGCTGGACCAGTTGGCATTTCCACCAGCAATGAATGAGAGTCCCTTTCGCCCCACATCTGCACCAGCACTGGCAGTTCTTGTTCTAATTGATGTGTATCAGTTTCTGGGGTGTAAAATAATGCCACATTGTTGTTTTGGTTTGCATCTCACTGATAATTAGTGATGTAGAGCATTTTTTAATTTGAATTTTTTAATTTTGGCTATTTGAATTTCTTTTTTGTGTAAGTTCCTGTTCATTTCTTCTCTTTTGGTTATTTATATTTCTTTTTTGTGTAAGTTCCTGTTCATTTCTTCTCCCTATTTTTTGATGGGGTTAGAGGTTTTTTTCTTGTGAAATTCTACCTGTGTCTTGTATCTGATGGATTGTAAAAAATACAAAGACGTGCACAGGAGGGGTGATGTGATGTGTGTTGTTGTTCATGGCTCTCAGGGCGGTGCTCTCTCTCTCTCTCTCTCTCTCTCTCTCTCTCTCTCTCTCTCTCTCCACTTGCATTCGGTGCTCTCGAGCCACTGTGTATGGACCGGATGGGGATGGCTTCACCATGTGTTCCGCTTCTGTGTGTGGTCGCTGCGCTCTCTTCTGTCTGTCTCTCTACCTCTGCCTCTGTCTCTGTAGACTCTCCTCTGGTTTCTTCTGATCTCTCTTCTTCCAATCTCTCTCTCTCTGGAGCCCTTTTGCTTCTGTGTCTTCTCCCTTGCTTCTGTGTTATCTCTCTTCACTTCTGTGGTCTTCTTCTGTGTCTTCTGTTTTGCCTCTGCCTCTAATTCTCTTACAGATGTAGTTTATATAGCAATCATATAGCTTGGTGACACAAAGGTAGGATGAACATTAAAAAATCAACCAAGAAGGGTAAGACCATTTCTTCAGGAGTTTAACAAAATGTCATCTAAGGAGATTACTCCAGATTACTAGGAGATCCTCTCAAGGATGGGATAAAAACAAGGGTGTGTTGCTTTCTTCTTTCCTCAACTAGTAATCCACTTACATAGTTATACTAAATTTACTTCTAATATTTATAGCAATGTCATTTTGTATGAGCACAGTAAGAGATATATCAAACTTAAAGTTTGCCTCTTTCTGGGGACACCTCACTATATATTCCAGACCACAGTCTTCAGACCAGGTTAGTCTTCCTAACCCCAGAAGGGTCCTAATCTTGATATTACTTTTGGATCATGACAGAATTTGTCTATGACCATGCTCTCAACTTATAGTTGAATATTGTGGCGCTTTGGCCTAGCCCATTTCTATGGCAGGGTAGCTCACAGCTTGCCCTGGGTCCATTCCATCCCTTGTCCGGACCCTGCTTTTGGGGTGCTAGGCACTAAAGGCATTGAGAAAGCAGATGCCCAGGAGTAAATATTATTCGAAGTCAATCGACTTCCAAGTTACAAGAGCATAATATTAACTGTCTTCCTGTGTCCATATAGAAAGGACATTGCTTTAAGGTAAACTAAGTTCCCTGTGGCAAGACTGAAAGGACAAATCCAATGTTATTCTACATCAAATATTAAGCCCCTCTCTGATGGGTATTGGGTAAATATTTTTTCCCATTATGTGGGTTCTTTCTGTATTTTGGTCACTGTTTCTTTTGAGGTGCAGAAGCTTCTTAATTTAATGTAGTCCCATTGGTTTAAATTTGTTTCCACTTGCTTGGTCAGTGATGTTTCATCTTTAAAGATGCCTTTAGTTTTGATGTCATGGAAGGTTCTGCCTACATATTTTCCATGTACCTAATGGACTCAGGTCTGATATTGAGGTCTTTAACTTAATTTGATCTGACTTTTGTGCCTGGCATTAGATAGAGGTATGAGTTCATTCTTTTGCATGTAGCTGTTTAGTTTTTTCAGACCATTTGTTGAAGAGGTTTTCCTCGATCCACTTCACATTTCATTTTTATTTTGCACTTCACATTTCTTGCTCCTTTATCAAAGATTAAGTGATCATATATTTGAACGTGCTCTTCGTGTTCCTGAAGTGAGCAGACACCATTGGACTATACTAGCACATGACAGGGACAAATGAAGACGTTACTGGCACCTGCTTGAGCAAATTGATGAACAACGGGATGACAATGATACAGAGATAGATGGATGAGAGGCTGTTTCAGAATATTCAACTATGTTCCATTGGTCTGCAGGTCAGATATTAGTTATTATATAGTTACCTACCTATGGTTTTGATGAAAAAGAGTTGTCAAAATAAAGCCAATAAGTAAAGTTTCTACATGATTTAAAGATAGTGAAATAACAAAAGTCTATACAAGAGAGAGTATGCCATAAAAGACTAAAATACCATCTTGTCTTCCATAGAAAAATAAGAAGCTGCTAACCTTTGTTCTAAAACAATAAAAACATTATTTTATATCCTAAAAACATAGTTTTAAGACTATGAAATTGTTTCAGATGCGTTATGAGAATGTATTTCCAATTTTACTTTAGTTTTTCTCTTGAAATTTTTTAGCCTGTGCAAAATTTATGTCATATAGTCAAAGTTCTTAATATCTTCCTGTGAAGTTTCTTGAATTTGTTGCTGGCTGAAATGAAATTCCTCACAAAAATACATTCTCCATTATATTATTCAATTGATTAAAAAAAACAACTGTGAAGCAATGTTCACATGAATTTCAAAATATTTAATCCTTACACTAGGGATTTATTATTAACAATTTATATGATAAATATATTATCATATATACATGATATAGTATATGCTGATGGAATTACACACACCTGGGTTCCTCTGCTGGTACCTTCATGCATGAGGCCTGTCCGAACGTGTGGAGAGGGGCCTCAAGCATGGCTGTAGCTAGGTTCCGGTGGTCTTCGGCCACCGGGAGCTCTGCTCAGGGTGGGGAGGGAAGCTGGAGCCCTTCTCCTCCAAGAGGCCCCGGGGAAGAGAGCCAGGCATTCGGGCAAGAGACTCTCTTGCGTAATTCCATCAACGGTCAGCACCCAGAGACTTAAAAGCGAGCTCCCAGAAGTGCACGGCCGCGATATCTTGTAGCCTACTTCTCCCTCTGGGAGAAACTGGCAAGCTTCTGAGCATTTCCTGCCCACATGGGACAGCCTTGCAAGCTTCCCATGGTGTGTTCATATGCTAAATCCAGTAACAAGCTGGATCTCATTCCCCTGACCCTGAAAGAGCCTTCAGAGTGACATCATTGGGAGGGCTGAGCTGAGAGAGACTTCTAAGATCTCAGTGAAAGGACAAATGGAGAGGTTACTGAGCCTGCTAGAGAAATCGATGATTAACAGGGATTTCGTGATTCGTGATAGCGTATGCTAAATATATTCTGTTATATAGAACTATTCCTGTATGTCACTGTCCCTGTCATCCCGTTGTTCATCGATTTGCTCAAGTGGGCACCAGTAACATCTCCATTGTGAGACTTTTTGTTACTGTTTTTGGCATATCAAATATGCCATGGGTAGCTTGCCAGGCTTTGCCGTACAGGTGAGATACTCTTGGTAGCTTGCTGGGCTCTCCGAGAGGGGTGAAAGAATCAAACCCAGGTCGGCTGTGTGCAAGGCAAATGTCCTACCCTCTGTGCTATCACTCCAGACTGTATGTAATTAATTATTATAAATTCATTAAATAGTAAATTAAGTCACAGAGGGGTTACATAACTTGCACAAGGCCACACAGCTATTAAATGAGATTTAGTGAAATTCAAATCCTGATGTCTGGAAAGTCAAGGTTCTTTACCACTGTACATTCATCCCTCCCAATTTATGTTTTGATTTCTTATATATTAAAGTGTTTTTTGAAGAAAGTATTTTCTTAATTTCAATGATGAAATCATATCATTATTAATCCTGAAATTAAAGTTCATAATGTCATAGGTTTGCATTAGATTTTTTTATTTGTCCTTTACATAAACATATACCTATACATTTTTAGCAACTGAGACAGTCAAGAGCAGTTATGTTAACTATTAATTTTGCTTCATAGTAAAGGGAACATTGTGAAATACTTGCACTTAGATGTTGTCAATGACCTACCGAGAAAGTCTTGCTGCTAGCATAGGTGATGGCTGTCAAACTACTTTTTGGCTAAATATACTATATTGATTCATACCAATCTATCATAAATGTCTTCTCAAGTAATTTAAAACTTCAAAAACATTTTCAATGGCTGCATGTTCTTTTACAAAGTACTATTTCTTTACCATTTTTATTGAGATACTGGGATGAACAATACTGCTAATTAGACTTTTGATACTTTGTTTTAGGTGCATGAGGCCTCTTTTGTAGCAATCAGGAAGGTACAACCCAGTGAGCCTGCAACAATTTGCTTGGCCAGCATCACTTCTGCACTCTAAGTGGGGTGTTGGATATTTGGAGTCCCTGGAGGTCACCAGTGAACCAGGGCTCTCTCCTCACCCTGTCTGTAGTATCCTAAAGGAAATTCTCACTCAGGGTTCCAAAGGGCATCTTCCTTCACTGATCATATTTAAAAGCCTAACTTCAGTCATGTGGATGTGGGGGCAGGTGGTGGGGGTGTCTGGAAAGGAATACGGCTTTTCATGGCATCCAACTAGCCATGATGATCTTTAAGGTACATTATCATTTTTATGTCCCCAAAAAGAAAAAAATAAACTTTAAAGTTTTAGTAAAATTGTAAGAATTATCCTGGTTCCTGAGATGTTAAGTGTGAGAAGTGTGTCCCTTCAAATTGATAAAATACAGCATATTCAGAAAGTGAGATTTGGGATGTTTATAGATTGAGTGGAGGAAAGGTTTTGGCAGATGGAAGATGAAGACACATGAAGGGAGACAGTGGGATGAATAATGGAGTGAGGTCCCTGCAGGGACCAAAGGACACAGAACAAAGTTATTATTGTCCTGAAATACACTCTGAGCTAGGCAGATGCAGATGGAAATAAACGTAGGTGAAAGAAAAGATGCTTAGGATGCTCAAGCCTTGGGCCTTATTCTCCGCAGTTATTATGAGGCAATTTTGAATTTCACCTTAAAATTATTCCTTTTCATATGAATTCTTTTATAAGCTCAGGCTCATGTTTCTGAGTGCTAACTGCATTTTACCAGTGATTTCTAGAGATGGCTAAAAGCATAAAGAGGTGGAATTTAGTGTTTAATAAAGCACAAACAAACTGTAATACAAAAGTGCTGCTTATATGATCAGGCTATACTTCTAGCAGAATTTTAAACAAATTTTATCTGATCTCACCAAATGAGGTGATCTCCAATCATGTTGTTTAACGAAAATATACCATGCTTGAAAGTAGAACACTAGAAGATCCAGAAAACCTGTGCCCAAGTGTTCATTTCACTTACAAAAACCAAACTGTTCAAATGAGCTCATCACTATATGCAGATGAGGAAATGAGGCCAGCAAGGAACAGAACTTGCCATTCAAAGTGAATGGAATGAACTAGGACTTCAGAACATCCCAGAGCACTCGTCATCAAGGGTGCTACGTCCACTCCACTCCATCACTAACTTGACAGTTTTGTAAGTTATTTCTTTAGATTTGTATTTTTACTCATTTTAAATAGCTGTGTGTGTTAAAAAAATGGTATTTTTTCCCAAAAGAAATCTTACTGCTCTTAGTAACTTATAAAATCGCTAATTTTTTAGGTCAAGGTGATGAGATTCCTGAATTTGGGATTTGGCATTTAGTGTATCAGTGTCACATTGATGCACCATTTTGATTTATTGTCAGTAGACATAAAAGAACCAATAGAGGTGATAAGTTGCAATGGGACACCTGACATTTAGTTAACATCTGTTTGCAGGTGCTGAGGCAGACATGAACCTTAAGAATGATGCCAAGAACTTCAAGTTTATAGTCCAGTGGAAGAAAAATATGCCAGGCATACAACCACACAAAAATATGTTCATTATCATAAATGAAATGAATAAAAAGGGAATCTACTTTTCACTGCTTGTTGGTTTGAAAACGGCCCTTTTGGAAATTAACACTCAGGATGAATCCTGAAAGCCCCTGCACTCGCAACATTGACAAGTTTTTCATTCCTTTTTTTTAAATTTATTTATTGAATCACCATGTGGAAAGTTACAAAGTTCTCATATTTATGTCTCAGTTATACAGTACTCAAACACCCGTCCCTTCACCTGTGCCCATATTCCACCACCAAAGACCCCAGTCTATCTCCCAACACCCGCCCCCCCACCCCCATCCCCACCTGAGTAATTGATAAATTTCACTTCATTTTCTCTTTACCTTGATTACTTTCCATAATTCAACACAAAACTCACTATTGTTGGAGTTCCCCCCAAGAAACACAGCCCTACTGTCAATGAAGCATTTGATAATTAGTTTTCCATTGCTGAGACTGGAGAGATATGAAGTTCCACTGTCAAGTACACAGAATTATTTTTCCCCTCCTTCCTGTGCCACCAAGTTCATGCCTGCTTAATAAATAGTCCTCATATTATGGCTGACACCACACCGCCAGACGAGAAAAAGAGATATTTCCTGTCCTCGGCCAGCATGGGGCTATGGCTTAGTTCACAGTTTAGAGACATGGCTGCAAGCAGTTTCTGGAACCAAAAGTAGTTCCTCCGGATTCTGGTTGATCTGCAGCAACTCGGCCACACAAGAGTGTGGCCACCTGGGTCAAATCTCGGCGGAGCATGCGCTGGTATCGGCCCGAGACTCCCCAAGTGTCCTGCTGTTCCAAGTACATATTTTTTTTTAATTTTAATTTTTCCCCCTCCCATTCCCGTGCCTCTAAGTTAGTGCCTGCTTCATAGACCTCATAATATGGTGGATGCCACACCACGTTTTCTCCCAGAAAAGGGAAAAGAACCGAGAAAGGAGGATATTTCCTCTCGTCGGCCGGTGTGAGGCTATGGCTTAGTTTACAGTCTAGAGAAATGGCTGCTACTTTGATTACCTTCTATATTTCAACAAAAAACTCAGTATTATTGTTTGGAGTTAACCCCCGCAGTCAGACTTGCTAAAAAGGAACCCTTGCACATTGCTGACAATAAAGATATAATAGGTCTTCATTCTTAACAAATTCCATGGCATTTCCTGACTGGGTCCTTTTGTTAAAGGTGTTCCCTGAATATAAAAACTGCTATGCACCCATGCGTTTCCTCTTATAATGCTTCTGTCCTTTGAAATGTTCCTGGATATTCTAAACCTTAGATTAGGGTCATCTCCTCAGAAAGTTTTCCACTTTGGAACCTCCAATGACTTCAAGGCACTGAGGAAACTGCTGTCGTAGCACTTACCACACTGCCCTAACATGGCCCACTTGAGCACCATACCCCAACCATGTTCTTCAAGGCCAGGCCCCTGAATCTCCCCACTATACCCAGACTCTGTAATAGTTTACATTGCAGAGCTATATACAGGCACTTTTCCAATATTCTTGAGATCCACGATAGTTTATCCAATGGCTTGAAGGATACTGAACAGTTATGATTCTCGGTGGTTGAAACACTACTATAGGAAAAAAAGACTTTGGGGATGAAAATTAGCTTTGTCAGAACATTTTTTTAAAAATGTGTGCTTTTCTATGTTAAAGATTTCAAGACTCAGGAATTGTTTCTGTATTTGGAGGATCAGACTATAAACCAGGGGCAAATCATACAGGGAAAAGGCTACTGGCTTGTGGTCACTCAGCTCAGTGTCCTGTTCAGCTGTGGGTCTCATGTAAGCAACTCCCTTCATCAGTGGTCCAGGGTTGGCATCTGCATTAAAAGAAATGCACCAGTATCCATCTTGGAAAACCTTTAGAGGAAACAACAAGCATAGTAGTTGTTTATCATGATGATATTTATTTGTTATATATGAAAGCATTATTACAAAAACTGTCACTGTATCTGTCAATGTCATCCCGTTGTTCATCTATTTACTCAAGCAGGCACCATTAATGTCTCCAATCATCCTATCCCTGAGGTTTTAGCAGCCTCTCCTTACTTGTCTTTCCCAACGATTGGAGGCTCCTTTCAGGGTCAGGGGAATGAGACCTGTTATTGTCACTGTTTTTGGCATATAGAATACACCACAGGGAGCTTGCCAGGCTCTGCTGTACAGGCGGGATACTCTCGGTAGCTTGCAGGCTCTTCGAGAGAAGCATATATATTTATTTCCCTCTATGATGATGATATATTCCAAAACCATGAAAATAAATTTTCTCCAAAGCTGTCATTGCCCCGTCCCTCAAAATACTTTTGTTAACTATTTCCAAAATAAAAAAAAACTGCAAAGTGTTTAATTTTGTCTGGTTTGAATTTTGATAGTCCTTAGGGAAATAAGTAGGCACAACAGTTGAACTAGATTATGTATGGTTTCTGAGAAGACAATAGAACTAAAAAGAATTATACCATTCATTTATGTTCTTTTAAAAATTATTTTATATTCAAAATCTATGGTTGGCCAAGAAAAAGTATGATAGAAATTTTTCACCATGCAGAGACAACCAAAGGAACTAAAGGAACGTGAGAACGAGAAGGGCCCTGAGGAGATTTCAGACTATGCTCCTTAGAATCCAGTTGTATGTTGATGTGTGTGTTGGGGGGAAATGGGGTCCTCTGGAACTCAATGTAATTGCTGCAGTACAATTCAACAGCCATCTTGTGCCCCTAAGACCTATCCCCATAATAAACTTTCTTGGGAATGGCCTTTTCTTTGTCTCTAAAGCTCTGGTGATTCATGTACACTTATCTATTTCCCTGACACTCCAATTAATTTATTCCAAGGACTGACTTGAATATGCGCTGCAAAATGTTGATTGCTTACTTAACTTATTACCCTCATCTGTATCCTTCAGACTCTGCCTGTTCCTTTCCAGGTGGAAACCTCTGCGTCCTCATTTGATATATAATGACCTCTGCTAGATTAACAGTCCCAAGCTTTGGAAGACCTACAGAATTCTGTTTTATTAAAGTACTATAATGGGCTGCAACCTTAGCTTAAATCTACCAGGGCATGTATGCATCATCTTTGGTGGATGGGTGTGTAAATGGCCCCTTAAGCCATGTAGTGTCCAGCACCCAGCAGGCCGGAGGGAAACATGCAGCTCCTGTTCACTCCATTAAGTAGAAATCATTAACTTTGATTTTCCTGGAATTAATTGCAACAAAGTAAAGAGTTATAATAGTTATTAAATATGTGTACTTAGTGGCAAATATTTTGTTCAGGAATTCTAAATAGATCGTTTTTTATTTATAAGTCGATTCTGAAGATTAATTATATATAGCAGCCACACTTGCCTAGACTATATCCTACATGCATTATACATGTGTATAATCCACCATGCCCCACTTGCCACCCAACACATACACACATAAACACACACACACACAACACACCAAACCCTTGCCATTTCAGGTACTCAGTCCTACAAAGCATAGTTTCTAATTTTGCACCTCAAAGCTGCCACTTAAAATATTTCTTAGATTTGTTCAGTCTTACTTTCTTCATTTCTGGTTGCATAATTTTCTGTCCTTTCTCTTATCAAACTTTGTGTATTCCAGAAGGCTTGCGACACAGATACTTGGATTTTGTGCTTGTGAATGTTTGGGGCCAGCAGTTATCAAATTTCAGCAGCTATGGGGAGTCAGCAAGTGTTCAGGATCTCAGGTGTTCAGAGGTGACTGCACCAACATAGAACATTGACAGGCCCTGATCACTTAAACCCAGCGTGACAGCCAGGGTTTAAGTGATCAGAGCCCAGAAGCCCTCAGGCTTCCCTGCTGTGGTGCACAAGCCTGGGCTTGATTGGGAACCTGGGGGAGGGTGACTTTATGGGGAGGCTGGGGCCTTGCCACAGAGCGTGCTTTTCAGGATGAACAGGGCTGAGGTATAGGAGCCCCCTTGCTTACTGGTTATATGCTGAGAAGCTCACTGCTCTTTGGGTAAGGAGCTATTGACTGCTTGATAGAGGTCAGACGTGGTCTGAGAGGGTCAGGATCTGTTTGTCTTCCTGCTTAAGCAAGTGTCTCATAGCCCCCAATTAGCTCAACCATTAAGTTTGGGTGAATGAGCTCACCTCAGAAATTTGATCTCATGGTCTGTTAAAAGAGAGATACAATATGCCATGTACCCACCAGCTTGAGTTATGTCACCAGAATGGTGTTTGCTGATATGTGTTGCTATGGCAACTGGAAAACAGGATGGTACTCACCAGCAAGATTGCTGGAGATCAGCAAGATAAGGCCTGCTGGCAATTCCTATCCCTGTTCGTACCCTATAGTGTCTTGCTTCTTATTTAAGTATTGTAAATATAGGATTATAGGACGGGGGTGCCAGGTATTTGGTGAAACTCTCCCTGTTCCAGAAGACAAGATTCCACCCCAGGTAAACCTCTTTCTGATTGAAGTCTGTTGCTTGTTGATGGTATTTTGGGGGATTTCTCAGACTCCTGTACATTGGGAGCACCCCCCACCCCCACCACCCTTGCCATCTCCTGTCTATCCCCTGTATGCCCTCTGTCAGTTCAGGCTTCTGCGCATTTCTGTGATTAATCCAAGGTTTGGAGTAGTTTTGCAGTGATTACTGAGAGAAATAGACACAGGTTCCTCCTATTTGTCTATCTTGCTTCCCTCAAATGTAAACAGATTTAAAAATACAATTTTATGGGGCTGGAGCGATAGCACAGCAGGTAGGGCGTTTGCCTTGCAAGCAGCTGACCCGGGTTTGATTCCCAGCATCCTATATGGTTCCCTGAGCACCACCAAGGGTAATTCCTGAGTGCAGAGCCTGTGCATTGCTGGGTGTGACCCAAAAAGAAAAAAAACTACAATTTTTTTCAGAATTAGCTTTTTTTGCCACTTGTGTATCCTGCCATTATATATATACACATATATATGTATATGTACATATATATGTGTATATATATACAAACATATATATTATTGAATATATATAACATACATATATATTATTGAATTCCACATGGTGATTCAACAATATACATATATATATATATTATTGAATCACCATGTGGGAAGTTACAAAGTTTTCAGGCTTAAGTCTCAGTTACACAATGCTGGAACAGCCATCCCTTCACCAGTGTACATATTCCACCACCAAGAACCACAGTAAACCTTCCCCCAACCCCCCCAGCCCCCCACCCCGCCTGTGTAGCTGATAAATTTCACTTTACTTTCTCTTTATTTGATTACATTCAATATTTCAACAAAAAACTCACTATTATTGTTTGGAGTTTCCCCACCCCCCAAAGTCGGACCTGCTGAAAAAAAATATTTTGATAATTTGTTTTCCATTGCTGAGAATGAAGAGATCGTGTGGCAACAATAGCGGCCACGAGGTTTTGGATTTCTGTATTTTAGTATTTTAGTAACTAAGTCCAGAGAAATTTCTGCCAGAAGTTGCATCATTGCAAGCTCGTACCTCTCTGCTACTTTATATTCCACTTGATGCAGAGATGACATTGGTCAATGACTGGCAGTTTTCCTCTCTAGGTTATAACCAAAGTATATGGTGATCAAGACACTTAAGAGCACCAGCTGGAATCAAGTGTTTTGGTTTTTGTTGTTTTAACTCATGTAACAAATTTATTTATCAAATTTCAATTTGTTATGAAGACACCATGTTTTACAAAGTGAGTTTTAGCCATACTATCTTCCAGCACCAGTCCTACCACCAGTGTCAACTTCCCTCCACTAGTGTCACCAGGTGATGCCTCCCCTCCCCTCCCAGCCTACCTCCTCCACAGGCACGTTTTAAAGTTTGGTTGCTGTGGTTTGGATCTCCTGCTTTCAGTCGAGTTTACTCTGTAGTTCGGATATACAGCTTTAGGCTCCTCTCTACCTTTGCACCCTGCCCCCCATTACTTCAAGTGTTTTAAAATGATACAGATGGTTTTAAATCCACTATTTTTATTTTCCTGTTGCACAAAGATGACTATAAACTCACAATCTGGAGATCTTTTTACTAATGCATTAGACACAGAAAGAAAAATACCTAAATTCCTCTTTTAGCTTTACTTTTCCAATCACTGTATCACTGTCATCCCGTTGTTCATCAATTTGCTCAAGCGGATGCCAGTAAGGTCTCCATTTGTCCCTGTCATGTGCTAGTGTAGCCTGATGGCATACTGGGGGCTCTTTCAGGATCAGGGGAATGAGGACCGTCATTCTTGCTGTTTTAGGCTTATCAAGTATGCCCAACTCAGGAAAATTCAGAAAATTTTACATGTAAGGACTTTTTAAAAAGTAGCCTGTAAATCTGACCTGATGTCTTCTCTTCCTCTATTGTAGATTCCTACAGAACAAACAAAAGGGGGAAGGGGGGACCACATGCTTATCAGTACCCATAAAGACAGCTTCAGAACTCTGGCTTAGGGGACTGATTGGAGAGCTGGTGTTCTCAGTGCAGCAGAAAGAACAGAGAAAAAAGCTTTCAATCTCTCCTCTTCTTCATTCCTAAGGCTCTTCCCAAAAGCAAAGACGTTTTGAGTCACATAGTATTTATAAAAGCCAGGTGCTTTCAAATGTCCATAAGGCTTCTGGAGAACTCTCTAATATTTTGGGGATGATTTTTAAAAATAAATTTCTAAAAGGAACAAGAAGAGGCCAGAGAGAGTACAGCAGATAGGGCGCTTGCCTTTCATGCAACCAACCTGGGTTCAATCAGCCGAATCCCATATGGTCCCTGGACTACAGCAGGGAGTGATTCCTGAGAGCAAAGCCAGGAATAATCCCTGAGCATCACCAGGTGTGGCCCAAAAACAAAGCTTGGGGAAAAAAAGATGAAGAAAAAAAGAAGCAGGAAAATAATTTTTGCTAGAGCTTTTAAATAAATCAATATAAATTCTTGATAAACTAATTATGACAAAAAAGACTAATTTTTCACTCTTATCCAATTGTGAATATAATTTTTACCTTCAGTAACTCAATTTAAGTTGACTCCTCTTAATATTGAAGCTAAATAAATATCACAATAACGATCACAAAATCCCATTGATCGTTGAGTGGCTTGAGCGGTCTCAGTAACCTCTACATTTGCCCTATCCCTAAGATTTTAGAAGCCTCTGTCTTCTCGGCCTTCCCAAGGATGCTGCATTGGAGGCTCTTTCAGTGTCAGGGTAATGAGATTCAGCTGGTTACTGGCTTTGGCATATAGATACACCATAGGAAGCTTTCGAGGCTGTCCCATGTGGGCAGGAAGCTCTCAGTAGCTTGCGAGTTTCTCCCAGAGGGAAAAGTTGGTTATAAGATATCGCTTCTGGGAGCTTGCTTTTAAGTCTCTGGTTGTTGGCTGTTGATGAGATTACACATACCTGGGTTCCTTTGCTGGTACCTTCATGTGTGAGGCCTGTCCGAATGTGTGGAGAAGGGCCTTGAGCATGGCTGTGGCTAGGTTCCGGTGGTCTTTGGCCACCGGGAGTTCTGTTCGGGCCAGGGAGGGAAGCTGGAGCCCATCTCCTCTGAGGGGCCCTGAGGAAGACAGCCAGGCATGCGGGCAAGAGACTCTCTGCAAATATTTACTATTAATTAATATATTAATTAAAAAGTAGCTTTATGGTGAAAAGTAGTATTTTTAGTCTATCAAGTAAGTTGCTATCTACTTTGTCTACCTAACATATGGATTCTTCCCAAGGATCCAATAAGATACTAGAAACTGGGGAGATAGTACAGAGCTTAAGTCATTTGTATTGCTTGTGGCAATCCTTGGTTCATTCCTTGGCACTGCACATGGTCCCCTGATCACCACCAGGAGCATGGAGCCAGGAGCATACACTAAACACTGTCTCCTGTGATAGTGTCCCCAAAAGAAATTTCACAGCAAATATTAGTGAATTATAATCTTATATGCAAATACAAGAGACTAATTTAATTACTCTAGCTTTTTAAAAATTTTATTATCAGTGTGCTAGGAGTTTACTATAAGTTTGCTACCAACAAAAGATATTGAGGAAGAAGTAATTAATGACATGATAGAACTAAATATGAAAAAACTCAGCTGTTTTTAGTGCCCTTTCTATCTTTCCAAAGAGCCTGACATGCATATAGCACCATTTGATTATGATTTATTTTTACCTAAATATTACCAGGAAGAAAGACTTATGGTAAATGTACTTTGTAAAATTTGTTCACTAAAATCTAGTGAGTTATTACATGGGTTGGGGTGGAGCGATAGCACAGAAGGTAGGGTGTTTGCCTTGCACTCAGCCGACCTAGGTTCGATTCCTCCGCCCCTCATGGAGAGCCCGGCAAGTTACCAAGAGTGTCTTCCCTATATGGCAGAACCTGGCAAGCTACTCATGGCGTATTTGATAAGCCAAAAACAGTAACAACAAGTCTCACAATGGAGATGTTACTGGTGCCCACTCAAGCAAATTGATGAACAACGGGATGACAGTGCTACAGTGCTACATGGGTTACTTATCTTTGATAGGTACAGATTTTATATATAAATAAAACAGACAAAAATCTATAGCATTATGGAAAAATCTAGTAGAAAGCAATAGCACAGCGGGTAGGGCGTTTGCCTTGCATGTGGCTGACCCAAGTTTGATTCCTCCGTCCCTCTCAGAGAGCCCGGCAAGTTACTGAGAGTATTTTGCCCGCATGGCAGATGTGGTGAGTTACCTGTGGCATATTTGATATGCCCAAAACAGTAACAAGAAGTCTCACAATGCAGATGTTACTAGTGCCCGCTTGAGCAAATCGATAACAGCGGGATGACAGCGTTATAGAGCTACAGAGCTAGTGGCAAGGAAATTACCACTAATTTGGATAATAACTAGATGAATCAAACTCTGTTAGAAAGTGATAAGTAGGTATGAGAAAGGAAACTGAGGAGAAATAGGAATATGGACTGCTTTACAAAAATATACTTATTTTATTTTTTCTATTAAATTTTACTTTTAATTTATTTACACTTTTATTTACTTATTTTTATTGAGTTAATGTCAGTTTATAAGACTGTTTATGTGTCAAGGGTACAATTTCAACTGTACTAAAAACATATATTGCAACACCATAATCATTGCCACTGAAAATGGGATGATCAAAATTGGTCTGATATAAGTGATAACACTTGAGCAAGGACTCAACAAAACATACAAATCTTAGGCTTAGGCACAGAGAGTGCATAGATCCTGAGCTTTGTGGCAGCACAGCAATTAGACCATCATGGATGGGCTGAGTGAGTAGGTGAATGGTGAATACAAGGAATGTTGTGTCACAGAGGCCGAACTAGATGAGCTGGGACTTAGAAGAGGAAACTTAGAAGAGGAAATAAGAATTCAATTTTTTCCCCTGAGTTAAAATACTTGAGTAAAGAAATTATAATGAGATCTAAATTGCTTCTGATAGGAACCTCTTGGTCTTAGGGCTGAAAACAAATATACAAGAATGTGGTCAGTTCTGGAGAGTGATCTGTTAGAAGTATATTGCAATAATCCATGTGAAAAATAAAAATATCTGGGCCAGTATGGCAGAAAAGGAGGCAGTAAGATTCTGATTGTCATTAGGAGTTAGATCTAGTCTGGCGTCCTCCCAAAGTGAATGTTGCCTCTGTGGCGGAGAAGAGTTGAGGGCCTTCTCCCCAAGTTCATGAGGCAGGCTTCCAACCATGGAGCAATATTCCTGGCCCTTGTCTCTATTGTACTTAGTGTCAGTCTCTATTATGTTATTTTATATTCCATAAATGAGTGCAGTCATTCTATGTCTACCCCTCTCTTTCTGACTCATGTCACTTAGCATGATAGTCTCTATGACCAACCACTTATAAGCAATTTCATGACTTCATTTTTTCTAATAGCTTTATAGCATTCCATTGTATAGGTGTACCAAAGTTTCTTTAACCAGTCATCTGTTCTCAGACACTCGGTTGTTTCCAGATTCTGGCTATTGTTAACAGTGCTGCAATGAACATCATGAGCTGGGGGAGAAGGCAGCTAAAATAGAGAAGGGATCGCTAAGTCAATGATGGAGGGATTGTTCATGTTGGGAGATGTGTACTGAAAGTAGATAAAGGACCAAACGTGATAGCTTCTCAATATCTGTATTGCAAACCATAATGCAGAAAGAAAGAAAGAAAGAAAGAAAGAAAGAAAGAAAGAAAGAAAGAAAGAAAGAAAGAAAGAAAGAAAGAAAGAAAGAAAGAAAGAGAGAGAAAGAGAGAGAGAGAAAGAAAGAAAGAAAGAAAGAAAGAAAGAAAGAAAGAAAGAAAGAAAGAAAGAAAGAAAGAAAGAAAGAGAGAGAGAAAGAAAGAGAGAGAGAGAAAGAAAGAAAGAAACAAGGAAAGAAAGAGAGAGAGAAAGAAAGAAAGAAAGAAAGAAAGAAAGAAAGAAAGAAAGAAAGAAAGAAAGAAAGAAAGAAAGAAAGAAAGAAAGAAAGAAAGAAAGAAAGAAAGAAAGAAAGAAAGAAAGAAAGAAAGTAGAAAGACCTTATGGGAAAAAATATGCACTGGTGGAGGGATGGGTGTTCAATCATTGTATGACTGAAAGTCAAACATGGAAGCTTTGTAACTGTATCTCATGGTGATTCAATTAAAAAAATTACGCTAAACATAATTTTGTATATTTGACATAAATAAAACTATTTCAGTAGCATCACTAAAAAAAAAAGAAAAGATTTGAGGGCAATTCCATGCTGGTATGCAGTGTTCTTTTCTTACAGGCAGATTCTTGGGAAGTGTGATCCCATTTATTGACATCTTTGGACTGTATTGTTTGTCTATTTGAAAACTACCAATTTACATTTCAATCAGCTGTTTTGTATGTGTTCTTTAGTTAGTACTGAGTTAAAGCATTTTCATATGTTTATTAGAGCCTTGAGTTTTTATTATATAATCAATTTCTCCTATGATATAAATATCACATCATAAGATACTAAATTCCAAATGTGCTAGAGTAATCTTGAGGCCTCAGGTTGATCTCCTTGAGGTTGATGAGATTGATAGAGTGTTGATGGAGTTGATCTCCTTGAGGTTGATGGTTGTTGAGCAACTGGCAGAGCAGGACCCTATCATGGGCCCAACCTGAGGTCCAGATGCCCCAGGTGCTGCTCAGAGACGCAGTCAGATTCGTGTTTGTCAGTGTGCAGATCGTTACAACATGCCAGTTGACCCAAAGCTTATATTCGGTAGACTGGGAACACCTGTAAAGGCGATTAGAGGCAGCCCCAAAAGCCTCCATTCCTCTCCCAGAGCCTGGCAGGCTACTGAGAGTATCCCGCCCCCTGGCAAGAGCCTGGCAAGCTACGTGTGTCGTACTCGATACACCAAGAACAGTAACAACAATGGTCCTTATTCTCCTGATCTTGAAAGAGCCCCAATATGCCATCGGGCTACACTAACACGTGACAGGGCTGAATGGAGACGTTATTGGTGCCTGCTCGAGCAAATTGATGAACAATGGGATGAGAGTGATACAGTGATATCTTTAGGCTTTTTATTCCATACATTCTCAATTCATTACCATGTTGCTTTACTTATTACATTTTTAGAATATATTTTAACACCTAATAGGGCTTTCGCCTAGTGCTCTATTGCATTTTATATTCAGAAAATGAATTTTTTCATACATTTAGCTTTTCAAAGAAATATAATATTGTTTTCTTTATAAATATCATTTTGCTGTACTAGAATCATATTTAATTTGGAGATTAACTTAGAGAGAACTGGCATATTTCATTCAAATATCTAATTTTTTTAATTTATTTTTTAAAATTTATTTTATTGAATCACCATGTGGAAAGTTACAAAGTTCTCAGGCTTATGTCTCAGTTATACAATGCTCAAACACCCATCCTTTCACCAGTGCCCATATTCCACCACAAAAAAAAACCCAGTATACCTCCCACCCCCCTGCCCTCCAACCCCCCACTCCCACCTGCATAACTGATAATTTCACTTAATTTTCTGTTTACTTGATTACATTCCATATTTCAACACAAAACTCACTATTGTTGTTGGAGTTTCAACACAGAACTCACTATTCTTCTTGGAATTTATTCCCCCAAAATATGGCCCTATTGACTAGGAAACATTTGATAATTAGTTTTCCACTGATAAGAATGAAGAGATAGAAAGTCGGTTTAGGATTTCTGTGTTCTAGCAATCAAGTTCAGGGAGATTTAAGTTGGAAATTGCATCATTTCCCTTCCTGGGGCAGCATGGAGCAAAAGCTTAGTTCACAGTCTGGAGACATGGCTGCAAGGACTTGCTGAGACCACCAAATATCTATTTTTTAATGCTTATTTTTTAGTAACCACTTATAAGTTTTTTTGTTCTTTCTAACTTCCATCCATTTTTAATTCTAGGTTTTTGGTATGTAAAAGAATGCCATCAGATAATAACATTTTTTTCTTTACTTTGTTATTTTCACTTTGTCAAATTATATTTGTCTCTATGTCCAGATTGATTTTAAAATAAATTTTTGTTAGTTAAACATAAATTTACTCTAACTATAATTGGAAGGCTAATTAATGTGTGGGATTTTAATTTTTACCATTGTTGTTGCTATTTCTAATTTTATGTGGGTACATATAAGAATGATTTTTGAGGATAAAGATTGGATTTTATTTTTGTTTGTTTGTTTGTTAATTTTTTAAATTTTATTGAAGCACTGTGAGATAGTTACAAGCTTTCATTTTTGGGTTACAATCTCACAATGATCAAACACCCATTCCTCCACCAGTGCACATTCCCCACCACCAATATCCAGGGTATACCCCCCTTTCCCACCCTCCCCCTGCCTCTATGGCAGACAATATTCCCAATACTCTCTCTCTACCTTTGGGCATTATAGCTTGCAACACAAACACTGAGAGGTCATCATGTTTGGTCCATTATCTACTTTCATCATGCATCTCCCATCCCAACTGGTTCCTCCAGCCATCATTTTCTTAGTGATCCCTTCTCTATTCCATCTGTCTTCTCCCCTCCGCTCATGAAGCACTCTTCCAGCTATGGGGCAATCCCCCTGGCCCTTGTATCTACTTTCCTTGGGTGTCAGTCTCATGTGATGCTACCCTACACTCCACAAATGAGTGCAGTCCCTCTATCTGTCCCTCTCTTTCTGACTCATTTTACTTAGCATGATACTCTCCATGTTTATCCATTTATAAGCAAATTTAATGACTTCATCTCTCCTAACAGCTGCATAGTATTCTATTGTGTAGATGTACCAAAGTTTCTTTAATCAGTCATTTGTTTTAGGGCACTCAGGTTGTTTCCATATTTTGGCTATTGTGAACAGTGCTGCAATGAATATATAGGTACAGATGTCATTTCTACTGTGCTCTTTTGCATCCTCAGGATACATTCCCAGAAGTGATATTGCGGGGTCATAAAGATTGGCTTTTGAAGATGACCTTTTGATTGCTATTAAATACTTTTCCTTGAGCCAACAAGGTAAATTACAATAATAGTTTTTATTAAAATGACCATCTTTGTATTTCTGACTTTAAGTATGAATCCCCTTTGGTTAATTATTAGTTTAAAATAAACACTTTTCAATTAATGCTATAAAAATAATCACCAAATCAGTACAACATCACATGTATTTTCATCTTATATATAAAGGCACCTATTCATTAGGTTAATTATTAAAAAGAACCACAGATAAAATGTCATTTTAATGTTACATTTTGTATAGTTTTGAAGACATAGCACAGACTGGAAGCAAAAGCTTCCTATTTCAGCTTAACAATATAAACTGAAAAATGAGATAATACCTACTTTAGGCTTTAGGTATAATAGCAACTCATTATACAACAGTCCAAGAAAGAGTATGAAAGAAAAGTTATGTTTCCTCTAAGTATATATTGGAAAAATCCAGCAAGAAGAAACCTGTGACAAGTTTTACTTTCCAAAATATATATGTTTAATCGGAAAATTCAACATACAAAAGAGCAAGCTACTTGGTACTATAAGTTGTTATCTGTCAACCTCAAAAGGAGGAAAAGGAACCCTTTCAGAGATACATTTCAGCAAGGAGCAAACCAAATTAAATTTACTATCTCTCATTGTGTGATTAGTTGGATCAATTTTCAATCTCCAGTTTTGATTTAAAAGGCAGCAAAATGAGGTAAAAGAGATGAACAAGAGGAGCAGAGAGTATCTTTAGGGCAACAAAAATACTCTGTGTGGTACCATAATGATGGGTACATACCCACCATTTGTATGTGTATCCAAATCCATAGACCAACAGTGACATGTACTGTGAGCTTTTGGGTGATAATTATGCATCTGTATAGCTTCATTGATTTTAAATATTCTAGTGGAGGATATTAGTGATGAGGGAAGATTAGTGCAGAGGGGCATGAGGGAAATCTTCTTGCCATTTTTCCAAGTACGTATTAACTAAAATTGCTCTGAAGAATATCAAGTAGAACAGCATGGTAAAGAGTCCTCCAAGCCTGTTGCATTCTGGCCTCTTCCCCACCAATCCAGTTCTTTCAGTCTTCCTCTCAGCTACTATTGCATCCAATTTCTTCTCAGGTATCTCCAAAAGGCAGGTTTACATCCTTCTCTTTTAGTATTTTCCAATCCACAGACCCACTTCCCTCCTCCTAGAAGCGCTTAGGTCATGTGAAATTGACACTCTCTGGTTGTCAGGGGAAAAGTTAGGGACAGCATCTCAGGGAGAAACTCACAAACTACTTACAAGGTGAGGGCGAAAGGCAGCTCAGGTTTTGCTTCAAAAGCTGCCTTCAATATTTATAAGGCTGGAAAGCAAATTCAGTTTTTCAACCCTGAATCCAAAGCACTGATCAAGACAAAGAGACAATGTTGTGCTTGCTCCTTAAGGTCCATGCCTCATGCATAAACGCAGACACTTGTAGGGAGCCGTTCTGTAGAGTTGGATGCCAAGCGAGAGAGCAAATTTTTTTGACCAGATAGAATAAAAATTTTTCTCTTTCAAATATGCATTTTAAAAAAATCTTTCAATTCTAAAAATATTCATGAAGGTATGAGTTTAAGAGCCCCTCCGCCTTTTTCATCTGTCTTTATGCAGACTACTAATAAGAACTTCCTAAGGTGTGAAGGTGGCTCCTGGAGAGAAGCCATGACCTGTTTATTTATCTTCTGTTTTTCAGAATAGTGGGGACACCACGTTTGCTGTAAAAGGGTGCAAGTCTTGTACTTCTCTTCTCAACCCAAAGTGACACAATAAAAGGTTTTGGAATTGCAAGCAGCACTACCATTCTTGTGGTTGGGTCTCTGCAAGTTTGTCACGGTGAAAGAGATAAACCTCCCCAAATCTGCATTCAGATCCAAAGGGTTCCCACAATGGGCATGTGGGAAAACAAAAATTCTCTTTGTGACATAAAAATGGATACTTTAATATGATATTTGGGGTGTTTTCTGATTCCCTGAACACAATTTTTAGGGATGGATGCTTTTGCTTCTCAATCCTGCCCTTTTCTTTCTCTCTTCATTTCTTTTCCTCTGCCTCCATTATTCTTCCTTCTTTGCTCCCTCTTCATTAGACACTTCCCAAGTGCCTTCCATATGTCAGGAAATGTGCCAGGAACTTTTGTGTACTCTGGTGAGCAAAGCTACCTCATCTCACTCCCATGGAGTCTACAACCAGTCCAGTGAGAGGGTTGAAATTAACTAAATAATTTCACAAATAAATGTGTAACCTCAAACACGATAATCACAGAGTAAAGGAGATTCAGAGAACTAAGACCGTAGCTGGAGAATCAGAAGAGTTTTCCCATTGATCATGGTGCATTTTTTTTTAATACTAAGACACTATGTTTTCCTAACAAAAATAAGAAGCCCACCCTTGCTAAGCCAAGGAAAATAAGAAAGTCTCAAAACACAAGTAAATGAAATCAAACCATTTATAATTCATATATCAAGTAGAATATCTCAAGGACACTTAAAAATACAAAGGAGCAATGCAAATTAAAAAGAAACATATAAAAATATGTAGGTTATAGATGATGTTGCACTGAGGGGGATGTTTATAGCACTAAGTGCTTACATTAGAAATGAGGGGGTGCTGGAGCAATAGAGCAGTGAGTCAAACACTTGCCATGCAAGCTATTGACCTGGGTTCGATTCTGGTACCCACATGATTCCCCGAGTCCTGCCAGAGTGATTCCTGAGTGTAGAGTCAGGATTAAACCCTGAGCACAGCCAGGCATGGCGCCCAAAAGACAAAACAAAAAAATTGAGAAAATAGTTAATTTAAATTCTTAATTTTAGGATTTATCAAAAATATTATAAACAACTTGGAAATAAAAAGCAAAATAATTCCAAAGTGAGCAGGAAAAGGAAAAAGAGCAGAGATGCAGAGAGATGCAAGCAGAAGTCAGTGAAATTGAAAGCAAAAACAAGAGAAAAAATAAGAAACAATAACTAGCACCTCAAAAACATCAATAAAATTGACAAAATCTTTAGTGACCAATAAAAGAAGACAAACTACTAATAGCACAAATAAATTATAACTATTATTTAAAACTCCACAAATATAACCATGCTCCCGGACTCCTTGCCAGGCTGTTTTCACTCAGGGCGCCCCAGAGGGGGGCGGGTGAGAGCCCTCCCTGCTCCAAGGGATCCAGTTCCGGCAGCCAACCTCCACAGCCCAATTGCTGCCGTGCTCCAGGACGCTTTCCACATGCTTGGGCTGAGCTTCACATATGAGTAAACATATTCCTGGACACATCACAAGACACTCCCTACCCATTCTCCATAATTACCACACCATATTTGATGGGGTTCAGACAGTAGACAATAAATCATAGAGGGAAATATATATATATACATATATGCCTATATACATATTTTCAGGCATATATACCAAAGCTCACATTGCCCAAACTTTAACACCATGTTAGTGGTATCCTACAGAATGTCTTAATGGCTCCTGCCAAAATAGAACAATCTTTACACTGTTTTCTATATGAACACTCTTTAGTAAGCATGTTCAGCAGTTCTTCATAACAGACAATACAAAATATATTCTTTCATTTGTGTTTTGGGGCAGGGATTGGGGCGTGGTATGGAACCATCCCAAATTTGGTGATGGGAGGGTATAGTGGTGGTGGGATGGGTGTTTGACTATTAAATGTAATCAAGTATTATGAAGTAAATTATAAAATTAAAAAATTAAAATACAAACATATAAAATATAAAACTTCACAAATATGATAAACGAGATCTGGGGGAAGGCTGAGGGTATAGTATACAGGCTAGCCATGTACCTACCCTGATTTAGTCAGTCCAGAGTCCCAGGCTTGATGTTGTCATGTGAGTGAATCCCACAGCCCTGACCACCACTGGGGATGGCCATTCTAACATAATAATGATGACCAGAGAATACTACAAGCACCTGTGGCTATATTGTGAGCTACAACAATCTTAACTAATTTTCTTTTAAGGAAACACTTATTGATCATTCTGTTAGCAAAATATTTATGACAAGCAACATAAAATCAGTTACTGAAGGCCTGCTATGGGGGCAGGCTAGTTTGGAAAATTGAAGACAATGGTGGATGGAAGGTGTAATGGTGTTGGGATGGGTATTGGAATATTGAATGTCTGTAATAGGTCATTATGACCAACTTTGTAAACCACAGTATTTATGTAAAGCATAAGGGGGGAAATTAAATAAATAAATAAAAGTGAATATATGCAGCACTATCGTCCTGTTGTTCATCGATTTGCTCAAGCAGGCACCAGAAACGTCTCCATTGTGAGACTTGTTAGTAACAAGAATATATGTCACTATCACTGTCACTGTCTTCCTGTTATTCATCGATTTGCTTGAGCAGGCACCAGTAACGTGAGACTTGTTACTTTTTTTGGCATAATGAATACACCATGTGGAGCTTGCCAGGCTCTGCTGTGTGGGCGGAATACTCTCAGTAGCTTGCCAGGCTCTTCGAGAGGGACAGAGGAATCAAACCTGGGTCAGCCACATGCAAGGCAAATGCCCTACCCGCTGTGCTATCGCTCCAGCCCAAGAATATATGTATACACCAAAAATTTTTCTATGAAATTCTTCAGTGTCTTACTGATATTAAATGAATAAAATAAACACGAGATTGTTTTCAAATGCTTTTGAGTTAATGAACTCTTCTCTGGGCTGGGGTGGGGGGTGGGGTGGCGGGGAACTATCTCTCAGAGCAAGGAACAGAGCACCTAGTAACAATTTATTTAGCCCTTCCTAGTGTCCACAGTCATTAACATGTCCAATAGATTTAAGGCTCTGAGAAAACAGTTGGAAAATTGGTTTTCTATCTTTAAAAAATCTATTTGTAAAATGTTAGTGAGTGCCCAGAGTTACAGTACAAAGGGTAAGGCACTTGCCTTGCATGTGGCAGAGCTGAATTTGATTCCTGGTACTCCATATGGTGCTCCAATCCCTGCCAGGAGTGATCCCTGAGTTCCAAACTAGGAGTTAGCCCTGAGCACTATTGGGTATAGCCCAAATTCCAAAGAAAAAATATTGTACATGATATATATTGATGCTAAATTTTTAATAGACTCAATTCTATTCCTAATCCTCACTGATTGTGCTAACTGCCTTTCAGCTTTATAAGAAAATCAGAAACATAGTTGTTTGAGATGTAGTCACCATGGTGATAAACAAAGTCAGGGAAATGAACTGGATGACTTTTCCTTTTCTTCCAGAACTTTTCACTTAAAATTCCTACTCTCCAAAACTGTGGCACTATAGACCCAACCCATTCTTTCCATCTATAGTAATTAGCTATTAGTATAACACTCTTAGTAATGCTGAACTCTTTTTAACGAATTGGAAGTATGTCAAGAGCCCCAAGATCTTTCTGGAGCTAATTACCCTAAGTGTGGGTCTTCGGGTAATTTCTATACAGAAATTTCATATATATATGAATGGGTTGGAAAGCAGTTTTGGAGAGCAGAAATTTTAAGTGAAAAGTTCTGGAAGAAAAGAAAAAGTCATCTAGTTCATTTCCCTGACTTTGTTTATCACCATGGTGACTACATCTCAAACAACTATGTTTCTGATTTTCTTATAAAGTTAAAAGGCATATATATTCCTCCATCCCTCTCGGAGAGCCTGGCAAACTACCCAGAGTATCCTGCCTACACGACAGAGCCTGCCAAGCTACCTGTGCCGTATTCAATATGCAAAAAACAGTGACAAGTCTCACAATGAAGATGCTACTGGTGCCCGCTCGAGCAAATGGATGAACAACAGGACAACAGTGCTACAGTGCTAAATTCTGTATAGAAATTTTATATATGAAATCATTTCTTTAAAAATTTAAACATTTAAGAAAATAGTCAACAGTGATATATAGATCCAGCTATGTAAGATGCCTTTACAAAGGCACGTACTAGAATTATATTTAGATTGCTGCTTCCGAAGAAAACAATTAATACGCCATATCGAGTAGCACATACTTCTGCTAGAATTGAATGAAAAGGCAATGTTCTCCCAGTGAGACACGCCTTTGGCAATTCATTGCATTTGCAAAAGTCTCAGGTGCCAGATTTGCTGCTAATCAGGTTTTCTATCTCAGCTGACAGTTTTGGTAGAGTGCCATGCTTTTATTTTCTTGAGCTATTTAATGTCATGATTCAGAACTTTAGAGAAAGTGTAATTAGCTCTACTTAGTACACAGTGTAAAAGGACAAACAGGTTTTCAATGCCTTCTCCCAACCCCTTCAGCTCATTTTTCTGGAGGAAAAAAAATATTGATGCAAACTTTAAAAATCATTCCCAGAGCATTTTAACTATTATGCAAATTTTAGAGTGTAATCAGTTCAAGGATCATCCTTTTCTTAGAATCATCAGAGCCAGTGAGAGTAAGAGCTCATCTCACTGCGTTCAATACACAAAGCCTTAATATTAGCTGTCTAAACTAAAATACTATTCCAGGAGGTCTCAGGATTCCAAGATGGATACAACAGCATTTCAATCTCATTAATATTTCTTCTGGATTTTCATTAATTGTGTTCTGTCTGAAGGACTATCATACATACTTTCTGGAAAAAAAAGAGCCCAATGGAACAATGAGCAAAACCAAAGCTTTAACTTAATCTATTTTTGCAATATTTTTGTTTGTTTTGTTCTGTTTGTTTCAGGACCTCACCTGATGGTGCTCAGGGCTTATGCTTGATTCAGCTCTCTGCACTTGGGAGACCATATGGGGTGCCCACTGTACTGTCTCTCAGGTCCCTCTGAAATATTTTGATTAGTAAAAGCAAGTGAAGTCTGAGAAAAAAACAGGAGAAAAAGTAATGCCAATGTGACTGAACTTTGCTGGACTTCCAGTTGACCTTCTGGCTTCTCATGTGGAAAATGATCCATTGTTCTTTGAAGATGCCGGGAAGGGGCATTATATGGAATCAAAGTTTATTCATGTAGTCTTTGAAGTTTATCTTCTAATGCATTGGGACCTTTGTTTCCCCATAAGGCAGGCATATAACGGAGCAAATTTTCATTGGTGAGATCTGGGTTCTTGGTGCATCATTTGATTCATAAACAAGACACATGACAAAATGAAAAAAAGTCTGTGTGTTCCTAGAGCAATCAAGACATGGACGTAAATGAAATGCTGGGCAATTTGGATTATGCCAAGCTTCTCTAGTCACTCTGACTGAGATTTGCATACTGAGGTCAGGTCATATATATGAATTTGATTCACTTTGTTGTCTCCTTTCTCTGAACTGCCCATGATCTACAATACATAGTTATCAATTTACAACCTGTACATCATGCATTCTGAGCAGTTCACACTGGCAGCAACACAAAACACAGACATATTAGTGACATAAATCAAGACTTTCTATGCTCAAATAAAGATTAATCTACAATTCATATTCCAAAAGAGTTTGGAAGCAGCGCAGTCTGACACTGAAGAGATTACTTCATTCCCTGAACAGACTTTATATTTGAGGAGTACAAAGAGTAATGTCTGTCCACAGTTAAACCCATTAGGAGTTGGGATATAGGCACTTTCTTTTTCTTAACTATGATCCATGTTCATGATGGGAAAGCGGACTGGAACACAAGAGAGATGACTAGCATAAAAGATATTTTCTGGGACAGGGTTAACTTGTTTTTCTCTGTAAGAATGTGACTCAGGTGAGCAACTTGGTCTTAAAGGAGGCAGTTAATGGGTTAATTAAATATTCGGTGACTTTCAATGTTCCAATGAGCTCTTGGGTATTTGGGAGTCAAATGTTTAAGTAGGAAAGGCGAATATTGCTTGGAGAGAAGCTAGAAGGACTGGGGAGGTTTTAGAGCACTTCCAAAGCAAACCCTGAGCACTAGAGCAGGAGTCATCCCAAACACACTTGTTATGGTATCAAAAAAACCTCAGAAAAGCAGGTCCAGATTCTGGGTAGTTTCCCTGGCCACATAGTCAATGATGCTATTAGCATGAAGAGAAAATAAAAGTGGGGGGAAACAGTTCTCTTTGGGTACTCCTTGACAGATGATGAGTGAATTGCCTTTATTTATGAGGATAACTGGGAACATGTCATCCTAAAGTGCAAAGTCAAAATAATAATCTGAATAAAGCACCCCAGTCCCCAGATCAGAGTTCCCAAGGCTGTGATTTGTCAAGTATCTTCGAGGTTAAGTGTATTGAGTGTAGGCTATTGAGCCTTTCCTGATATAGTCAAATCAGAATGAAATCTGTTGTAGTCAAAGGTGAACGTCTCCACCCCTTTACCCTTAGAAAACTTTTGGAAGAAACGAATTTTATGCTTAATTGGAAGAAACGTAAAAATGTTCACTGTTGTCACATATATTACATTCTTTCTCTTCCCACTTACATTTGTTCACAAATGGGATAAGCAATTTTATCAGGATCTTGCTCTCTAGATAACGTTACTACATGTGTAGATTGACATTCCTTTATTTTTATTTCCTTTCTACAGGGCCATGTAAAAAACAAAAGAAGCAGGATCATTTCTTTCGCTTCAAATAAACCAAGTTGCCTCCCATCCAGTTGAGACCATTAAAATCAGCACCAGGAAACAAAACACACTTCAAGCTCAAACATCATTGCACTGAAGAAACAAAAGCCAGTGAAGGCTCTGATTGGTCCCCTGGCCATGCCTTCACAATGGCAAGCTTCTGAAGTCATGTCCTTCTCCACCCATTGCTATGGTTAAACTGCACACACATTTCTCTAAGTTGCTCCCACCTCTCGGGTCACTCATCTGTTATGTATGCCTCTCTAGGTTCGACTCCCGCTTCTCTGTTTACACATAAACAGCTTTTACTATCACCATTTAAAAAAAAAAAAGAAAGAAAAGAATGCTTATTAACCCTACCTCAGGTGCTACTGCATCTGTGTGCTCCTTTATAACAAAGCACCCAAAGGAGTAACTATGCCTCAAATTTTCCCTCCTATTCTCTCTTCAGTCCGATTTATTTGAGCTTTTGTCTCTTCCCTATGCCAACATTGTTCTTTCAAAGGTAAGCAATGCCTATCTGCATTAGGAAAGGTTCTTCACATCTCTTTCCAAAATTACTCACTACACTCTAGTGAGACCTCATTTTGCTGTTTTTCCTTCAAATTCTCTCCTTTTTACTAGTCTTCTTTGCTGGATTCTCTTCATCTGGCTGGCTTCTTGCCTGGAGAGCTCTAAGCTCCAAGCTTTGTGATTTTATCTACTCTTTTGATTTCAAATACCAGTGGAATAGCCAACCTTTTAATTTTCTTTTGCTGCTGCTCTGCCCTTGGCATTGTGGAGCTAATGACCGTGGACAGACTACCCATCCTGGTGGTTAGTCAATCTGAAGAGATGGTAAACAGCTTCCCTGCCTTCAAATGCACCTCATGAGCAAACCAACTGATCCAAACCCACTATTCTTCTTCCTGTTTATTCCAGGGACCAGGCACCAAACACATACTAGGTACCAGGTGTTGAATTTATGCCTCAGATTATTCCGACTGCAAGCCCTGCTTGCTCTGCCTTGCCCGTTTTGTCTCATAAAAGCCACAATAAAAGCTCTTGCTCATAATTTCATTCTTTCCCACCTATCTCATCTTGTGCTTCCTTCCAGGTATGATCCTGTGCATCTTGTCTCATATCTCCAGGGAACTGACAGGTATAATAAACTTTGTTGCTCAAATAATAATTCTTTGTATGTCTTGTCTTACTTGAATATAACAAATTCCAGGTATCCTTAAAAAATTGTAATGGCACAGAAACACACACAGAGACAGAGACACACCTGTTAAGCTTAAGTATCAAGAAGATGGGTAGATACTTAATGGTTTGCCCAGGGATGGATTTTTCCTCTCCACCCTGTTTTTCTGCACGGAAAATGGCAGCGGCAGCAATATCCACATGGTGAGAGCCATCTTCTAAGACTCCTAACCCAGAGGTATATGGTTTTTACACTTGGGGCTCCTAGGGAATCATGGGAAATGGGTGTAACTGGCATGCCCTGGGCCCAGATAAATCGGGAGCTGCTGAGAGTAAAACGGACTGTGAGATGAGCTATGCAGTTTCTGGCAGAATTTTTCCCGGACTTTATACAGAATTCCAGAATTCCAAAAATGACAATTAACATTTCTTAATTGTCAGCAATGTGAAACAGTTCCTTTTTTAGCAGATCTGACTTTGGGGGGAAACTCCAAATAATAACAGTGAGTTTTTTGTTGAAATATTGAAGGTAGTCAAAGTAGCAGCCATTTCTCTAGACTGAACTAAGCAACAGCCCCACGCCAGCCGAGAAGAGGAAATATCCCTCTTTCCCAGCTGTTTCCCATTTTCGGGGAGAAATGCGGCGTGGCGTCCACCATACTATGAGGCGCGGGAATGGAGATAAGGGGGGGAAAAAAAGGAAAAGGAAAAAGGAAAAAAAGAGTTATGTACTTGGAGCAGTGGGGCTACATATCTCTTCATTCAAAGCAATGGAAAACTAATTATCAAATGCTTCCTCGGTAGTAGGACTGTCCTTCTTGGGGGAAAACTCCAACAACAATAGTGAGTTTTGTGTTGAAATATGGAATGTAATCAAGGTAAAGAGAAAGTGAAGTGAAATTCATTAGTTATGCAGTTGGAGGTGGGGGAAGTGGGGGCGGGAGGTATACTGGGATTTTTGGTGGTGGAATATGGGCACTGGTGAAGGGATGGGTGGTTGAATATTGTATAACTGAGACATAAGCCTGAGTACTTTGTAACTTTCCACATGGTGATTCAATAAAATAAATAAATAAATAAAATAAATTTAAAAAAAAGATAGAATATGCTCAATAGTTAGTTATGCACCCAAAGTAAATGTAATATATATATTATGAATAATTGATAAATTAATATGTCCTACATTATTTCAAATGAGACAATACAGACTTGATTTTAATCATTTTAGACTTGAAAAAAGATTAAAATGTATTGTCCCAAATTAATCTGAAACTGAGATTAAGATGAGATTGACTCAAGTCCAATTCTACTCTTTGTAGATATTCAAACCCTTTCTAGAAGTTTCTGAGGGCTCTTAAAGAGTCTGATTCTCATGATCACTTCTTTCTCTGGTGTCACAGAATTGAGTGGGTTTATAAATTAGCTTTCTAATGCATGAATTGTCTTTGTTTATAACATGGAAGCACACACCTGATTTGTTTTTCACTCTTACCCATCATTTTGAGCATGACACAATTTAATGAATAATTTTATTTAACAGAGGAGGAAAATCTATTTTGGCAATGTAAACAATTTCAAATGGAATTCAATGAGTTAATGTTGACTCCACAATAGAGATTGTTTGATGGCTACTTCCTTTTGTGCGGGCTACAGCATCATATTTTTTCCCATCCTCTCCCATTTCCTTTCTCTTAGATTGCTGCACCAGCTCCCTCTGAAGTTTTCTCATTTGTTTCAGTAGCAAAATAAATGAAGTTTCATCCATCTTACAAAATCTTCCAAGGATGGCCATTGAGGGTTTTGCTTGTTTTTATTATGAATTGCTTCTTATTGTGAAAAGATTTAAATAAAATGATAAAGAAAAGGGTTGGAGGGGCTGGAGCAATAGTACAGGGGGTAGGGCATTGGCCTTGCACGCAGCAAACCCGGGTTCAATTCCCAGCATCCCATATGGTCCACCGAACACCACCCAGAGCAATTCCTGAGTGCAGAGCCAGGAGGAACCCCTGTGCATCATCGGGTGTGACTCAAAAAGAAAAAAAAGAAGAAAGGGTTGGAGAGATACTACAACAGGTAATGTGTTTGCTTTGCATACAGCCGACCCAGGCTGGATCACAGACGCTGTGTCTGTTTCCCAGAGCACTGATAGGAGTGATTCCTGAGCATAGATTTGGAAGAAGGCCTCATGAGTTAGGTGTGGAAGTACCCCCCTACTGCAAAAAAGAACATTGATATATCATTATATTCATATCTCACTGTATCATTGTATCACTGTCATCCCATTGTTCATCGATTTGCTCTGGCAGGTGCCAGTAATGTCTCCATTCGTCCCAGTCCTGAGATGTTAGCAGCCTCTTCTTACTCATTTTTCCCAACGATTGGAGGATCTTTTCAGGGTCAGGGGAATGAGACCTGTTATTGTTACTGTATTTGGCGTATCAAATACTCCACGGGGAGCTTGCCAGGCTCTTCTGTGGGGCAGGATACACTTGGTAGCTTGCAGGACTCTCTGAGAGCATATATATATATATATATATATATATGTAATGTTTTATATATACATATATATATTTTTCTCTTTATGATGATGTGGCCACGTGGTCCAGGAATATGTTCACTCATGCATGAGGCTCTGCCTGAGTGTGTGGAAAGCAGCCTGGAGTGTGGATAGAATATAATGTTCAGGAAATTCTGTGTCATTCTCTGCCGGGAGCTTTAGTTTATAGTTTCTGGGTCTTGGCCATTGATGAAATTACTTGGCGCCAGGGGCAGTTTGTGGGTGTGACTGCCAAGCGACTGGAAAATAATAATAATGGTATTTGGAAGTCTATCAACATAGTATACCATAGCAGTAAAGAACAATAAAAACCATGTGATCATATCAATAGACTCAGAGAAAGCATTTGACAAGATCTGGCTCCTGTTTATGATAAAAATTCTAAACAAAATGGGAGTTAAAGGAATTTTTCTCAATATATTTATATCTAAAGACTAAATATCTTGTCAGACTTCCTTCACCTATATTTTTTGCTAACCCATTTTAAAGTAATTTATATATAAGTCTAGTGTGTTGTACCTCTAGCACCATCTTTTCTCAAGTGAGAATCTCCTCATACATAAACACAAGATGGTTTATACATTCAGCATGTTATCGGTATTCCTTAATATTATCCTATATCTGATTCATTTTCAGATTTTTCTCCTTGCTTCTAAAACTGCTATAATTTGAAACAAAAATTTTATTCACTTTCTTAGCTAAAACTATATTTAACAGATATAATACACAGGTTAAGGCACTTGCCTTGCATGCAGCCATTCCTGGTTTGAGGCCTAGCACCTAGAGTCCCTTCCTTGGACATCACCTGAGTGATCCCTGAGCACAGAGCTGGGAGTAATCTCTGAGTACCACTGGGTTTGCCATAATGCCTCCATAAGTAAAAATAAATAAAACAAAAATCAATTATTTTGGAACATTTAATAAATAAAACAATAATCAATTACTTTGGAACATTTTGATATAGTTGTAGACTCTTTCTAATGCTTCCTTTTATATAAAGTACAGACAAATACCAATAATCAAGTGTTGTTTATTAAATTACCTGTTAGAATAAACCAATATCACTAAAGTGAGGTCTCTATTTTGCACAGCTGTTTAATGGCACAAGATATATGAACTCATTTGTTAAATTGGGATCTGCAAACAAAAACAAATGGGAGAAAGAGCAGCACAGACAATGAGTAATGAAAACATTTTCCAAACTGCAGAAACTAGGGTTTTAGTAGAAAATATCGGCAGTCTATAGGAAAGGCTTTCTGGGGTCCCTGTGTCAGTTACCTAGCAACAAGCCCATTATACAGGGGCATGTGCAAGTCCAGTTACCAGAGCTCAGAAAGAGCAGGTCAGTAACAGCCAAATTTCTCCTGTTAGACTATGTTAATAACTCAGGTTTGAGGCTCTCTAACAGAGCCCAGCATCTGAAGACATCATCCCTGTGTGCTTTCCCAGTGCAAAATCCCTAATAGAAGAAAATGGATCTAGCTTAATTTACTGTGCACATGTCATTACTTATTTGTCCATATATCCATCTGATAAGAGTTAAATATACCATGTGAAAAAGAAAATCATCCAAACTCAAATTAGTTTTGATTCATAGTGTAAGGCTCCAAGACCCATCCAAATACATTCCTAATAGCAAATGAAGTCTGTGCACAAATTTACTGTTATTATGTGGTGCTTTTTTTGCTTTTAAAATTGCTTTTAAGTAAATTACTGCATTTTTCAGGTTTGCCCTCTCTCTTCTATTAGGTTGTTAATCTGAGCTGACAAGATAGTTTCTCCACCATCTGCTTTTGCCTAAAATTTGTGAGGGGAAAAACGTTTGTTTTGTGGATACAACATTTTAATAATATAATTATGCCAGTGGTCATTAATAACAATACCACACTTTTAAAAAATGCCCAAATGCTCATCTAGTACTGGTTCTCACTTATTTTTTAGCTAAAATTAAGATATACACTCACCAAAGTTAAGATAGGAACCCCGTTCCTCAGGTTCTTTGTGAGACTTTCTATAAATTAAACTGGCCTTTAATAGTATTAAGTGTGTCTCTCAAAGTTTTTGAGTTGTGGTAAAATACACAACCAAATTTTCCAGTTTGTATGTGCATTTCAATAGTGTTAAGTAGTCATAATGCTGTTCAACCAACACACAGAACCATTTTTTAAAAAATATTGCAAACCACAACTCTGTGCCTGTTGAAATACTCCAATCACTGGCAGCCCTTGGCAACCACTATGCTTTTTGTTTCTATGAACTTGACTATGCTAGGCCCCTAGTATACAAAGAATCATAATTTATTTGTCTTTCCATGAATGACTTACTTCACTCTGCATTAAGTCCTCTGGGTTCATACATATTACATCAATTATTATAATTTTCTTTATTTTTAATGCTAATATTCTACTGCATGTATATAGCACATTTTGGTATTATAATGGACCTGGTAGTTTCCACCTTTTTGGTATTGTGTATAACTTTACAAACATGAATACAAATACAGATAGATAGATATAGATATGTATTCATATATAGGTTTTCAGCTATTTTGAGTAGACAGAAATAAAGCTACTCCATCAAATGATACTTCTGTGTTTAATTTTTTGAGCAACCATTCTGTTCCTTTGAGGAAAATTGTGCCATTTCTCAATGGTATAGTGTCTATACCTTTACATTCCTGTCAATAGTGCTCAGTTGTAACTTCTCCACATAGTACCAACATTTATAATTTACTGTTGCTATTACTTCCTCTGATAATTCACAATAATGGTACAAGGTAGTTTGTCAGGGTTTTGATTTTCATTTCCTTAAAGACTGGTGATGTTGAATGTCATTGTATATATTTGTTGGCCATACATATATACATGGGCTGGAGTGATAGCACAGCGGAGAGGGCATTTGCCTTGCAATCGACCGACTGGGGTTCCATTCTTCCGCCCCCTCGGAGAGCCCAGCAAGCTATTAAGAGTATCCTGCCTGCACCACAGAGCCTGGCAAGCTCTCCATGGCGTATTCGATATGCCAAAAATAGTAACAAGTTTCACAATGGAGACGTTACGGTGCCCACTTGAGAAAATCAATGAGCCATGGGATGACAGTAACAGTGACAGTGATTATTTCCTCTGATAGTTCACAATAATGGTACAAGGTGTTTTTTCAGGGTTTTGATTTTCATTTTCCTAAAGACTAGTGATGTTGAATCTCATTGTATATATTTGTTGACCATACATATACATATATATATACATATGTATGGAGAAATGTTTATTTAAATATTCAAGCTTTTACCCATATTTGAATCAAAATTTTTATTGATGTTAGTTACTTTTATGTTCCTGATGCCAAACTATTATCAAATATATGATTTACAAATATTTCCTCCCATTCTGTGACTTGCTATTACACTATGCAAATTTGCTCCTTTGATGCAGTTTTTAAAAATAGATACAGCCCAAGTTTACTTCTTTACACTTTTGATAGCTATGCTTTTACTGTCATATCCATAAAGTCTTCACCCTCCTCTGTTCTTTCTGAAGGAATATATATGTAACCTTTGATTTTTCTGTCAGACTTATGGAAATAATGTATAGGAAAAGTTTTCTTCCTATAAGTAAGGCTCTTGCTCTTCTGGAACACTCACATGCTTTTTTTCATTTCAGAAAATCAAATTTTTCAATTTTTACTATTTATTCCATGGGAACACTCAGCCATGTTTGGGACCACCAGAGCAACATCAGACTTCCCTGTGGGGCATGAGAGATCAGAATTAAATTCAGGGCCTGAAGCAGGTTAGTCATGTGCTCTACCTTCTGAGAAGGAAAAGAAACTATAAAGATTTTTTTATTTTGCTTTTTGGGTCATATTTGGCAATGTTCAAGGGTTACTCCTGGTGTTCTGCATTCAGGAATTACCCCTGGCGGTGCTCAGGGAACCATATCGGATGCAGGGAATCGAACCCAGGTCAGCTGTGTGCAAGGCCAACACCCTACCCGCTATGCTATCGCTCCAGCCCCAAAGATTTTTATTTTTAAAGTTAATTAAGACACAGTGATTTGCAAAGATATTCATAGTTTCATAGTTGAATTTTGGGCCTATTGTGTTCCAGCAACAATTCCACCACCAGTGACAACTTCTCTCTGCCAGTGTCCCCAGGTTCACTCCCACCCCACTCCTCTCCAACCCTTTAAGTTTGGTTGTTGTGGTTTGGATCTCCTGCTTTCAGTGTTGTTGACTCTGCCATTTGAATACACAGCTATCACACTCCTCTTCAGCACCAATGTAAGGGCATGTAAGGGCCCTTGCCCCTTGCCCCCACCCCATTTTGTCCCATTCACTTCTTGCTACCACTCTCAATTCCCAATAGAGAGATGTTAAATTTCTAAATGCTTGTCTCTCCCCATTTACTTAACTCCATAATTTTCAATAACTGTTAGTCAATGAGTCAGCTGACTCTTAATTTCACTTAATAGTATATTTGGAGGAGAAATTAGAAACCACAAGAAACCATCAGCCTCCAACACATACCTAATGTCTTTGTTACCTAGATGGAGGTTTTCGTCTGCCAGCAGTTACTTTTATTTTTTCTCTGAAGGCATTCATTAGGCTCCAGTGCAAATTTTTTCATCCTAAAACAGAAGCCAAAGTGATACATATATATGTATATCATGGGGCAATAATAAATAGAGGGATGTTCAAAATGTAACTTGTATATTGGTTGCTAAATTCCCATAGTAGATGAACCTCTAGTGACATCCACTCTGTGATCTACCTAACTCTTTCTCTTACTTTTCCTTTCTTGTTTGCTTACCGCACTACTGATGCCGCTTGGATGCCATCCTAAGTAAGTTTCATCTGAATTACTCTCCTGGGATTGTTTCTGAAAAGTCCAAATGAAGACGAGGCACAGTCTGAGGAGTGTCCCAGAGGCTGCCAAGGTCCTAATAATATTCCCACCATGTCTTCCTTTTGGACTCTGTATGCACTTTGCAGGCATGGCCATTTGGATATTCCAACAAATGATCTCCATGCATACCACATCCATATCTCCCTCCAGCCAAAGACAAGAATCTCAAGCAGATGGAGATTTGCCTTTTGGAAGCTCAGTTCTTCCCACCACTGTTTCATCTTCCTATTTGTTGTCAGCTCCTTTATTGTTGCTTAACATGCCAGTGTAAGCAACCGTGAAACTACCCTGGTAGCTATTCATCCAGTGTCTCTGGCCTTCATATTATAACAGCTTGAGAGACAAGGACCTTTCTCAAGTCACTGTTGTGTGACTTAGAGCACAGATAAAAATCTGTACTTGAAGTTGCTTTCCTAGGAATTCTAATAGTTTGAAGATGCTTAGTTTCATGTGTTTATCCGTAGCTTCTAACACAGAGGGAACACTATACTAGGCTTAAGGAAGATCAAGCTGACATCCCAACACATAATAATACTTTTTAAAAAAAGAATAAAAAAAACAGAATGGTGTCAGTCTAGAGAATAACTCACATGTACTATGTTAATAAATCAAGGATGGAAGTAAGAAACTGAAGACAAAAATGATTGTAGGTGTGGGGTGGGGGGTGTCATAGTGGCAAAGATTCTCAAGACTAAGAGGAAAATTGAAAAAATTTGGAGGAGACAGAGAAGCAGGATCTTAAAAAGAAACACAGTCAAACATGCTTTGGGTTTAATTTGCTGCTCTGCAATAGACCTCTCTGCTTGGAAGACAAAAAGGGATGGGAAGGTGGGAAAAAAATACATTAATAATCAAGCAACCCCTATCTCTGTCCCGGACCGTGCAGTAAAACTCCTCCCAGGTCTTCATGATCCTCACAATGCTCCAAGTATCTGATAATAACTGCCCTCACAGCTAGGCAAAGGAGCTTGTTTTTCTCATTACATTCCACACAAATGAACAGTGTTAAAACAGAGTCTGATTTGGACTCTGCCTTTACAAGTGACTGCTTGAAGTTTTCATGGGAAATGAGGAAGTAGCCAAGATCAGCATTTGGGCTCTATCTTATAACTACATTCTTTTCCATACTCCCTCTTTTTCTCTCCCGCCCCCTGGCCACCCCTCATGTAGGGTTGGAAGATGACAACATCAATTGATTTCCCCTATGCTGTGTACTCCAGTTAAAAAAAAGAAAAGTTAATTGCAGAAAAGCAAAAAGTTCCTGTTTTCAAGTGTATAGGCTCCCCACCATTGAAGTAATCAGATGTATCCACTAAATGGAAGGCAAGACATCTTTTCAAAATGAAATCCTCTTGCTCTGAAACTCAAGTTCCTTAGAGCAAATCGCCAACCATGATGGTGTGGTTGGGATTCAAGATAATTGTTCTCTTTCAAATGACTACTGGCCCTCATCACTTCAAAGTCACCAAAACACAGAAGCCAATCGATATGCATCTCGTTGCATCTCTCTGGAAGGGTGGGGTGGGTAGAATTATCACCAACAATACAGAAGCACAGAGCTCCTGCATGTCTGTGACAGCAGAACTTGTAGCCCTGGAGTCTGTGATAAACTTTGTTCTGTGCAAAGAGCCCCGAGATTTTAAATGTCCACAAAGAGCAGATGGAGCCCTACTTCTCTGAGGTCTCGTTCCAAAGACCCCTCCGCCCACACCAGCAGGATTAGCTGCCTGCCTCCCAAGGAAGAAAGGGAGGAAAGACTGAGTTGATTTTTCTTCTGTTCCAGTTTGAGCTTTTGTTTCCAAATCTGACTCCAAAAGGGGGGAAGCAGCTGACTGAGGTGGGGGTTGGGGAACAAGTTCAGTTCTGAGTACTATGGGCAGTGTAGAGTGTTCTTACTAGCTGGACCTCGCACCAAATCTGTGAAATGGGGTGGTGACCTCCAAGAAATGTAGATATTTAAGTTTTGTGTGCAGGTCTTTGAAATGCAGCACAAAAGTGTGATTTGTCCATATAGCATTGTTAAGACTTCTCCCTCACTTCTGCCAGCTCGCTCTAACTCATTAGTGACCAAGCTCCAGGGTTCTCTTTGGAATCTGTTACTTTTTGTCTGACAACATTCATACAACCTGTCCTCTGGCATTCCTTATCCTTTGAGAGGGTGTTTATCCTTAATGCACCACACAATCCCCAGAGAGACTCCGGGATTTTTGCTCATAAATTCAAAGAAATCTCAAAAGACACACATAAAGAGGGTGATTTCCCAGAAATGCCAGGAAACTTTCTGCTTTGGAATTAAAACAAAGATCTCCTTCACTCTTTCCTACCCCATATGTATCCTGGCCATGGCACCTTTCTGCAGAGAATGCAAGTGTGGAGTAGCAGGAGGCCGTGTTGAGGGCACCCCAAAGTACCTGGTGCTTGTCAAGATGTAAGGTTGCCAGATACTCAGACCCCCAGTGCTTAGGGCTTGAAGGAAAGTGACTTCGCTATTTCCTTTTATGGGATGACTCCAAGAAGACACCTCCTTCTGATGATTTCTGCTGTTTTACATTTAGTTTATGGTTGTGATGAATGTCATGTCTGAATGCTCATGGAGTTCCTATAATCATTAAGATTCTGAGACTTAGGTATATTTGCTTAGATTTTATTTTCTTTTCCTGGAAGGTGCAAGAGGCTGCTTTTCCTGTGGACACCCTGCTGAAGATTTGGTGGGGCTGAGTTCTAAGAACCAAAAGGCCGTTCCCACAAGTGTTTAAGATATTTTAATGTTTGCTGAAGAAGAAAAACTTGTTTGTGTGCAATTGTGGAGAACAGGGGCTGGAGCAATAGCACAGCGGGTAGGGCGTTTGCCTTGCACGCGGTCAACCCGGGTTCAAATCCCAGCATCCCACATGGTCCCCTGAGCACCGCCAGGGGTAACTCCTGAGTGCAGAGCCAGGAGTAACCCCTGTGCATTGCCAGGCATGACCCAAAAACAAAACAAAACAATTGTGGAGAACAATGAGAAGAATTCAACAAGGTTGCGGCTGCCTCTTCACCCCCTAAGACCCATGAAGGAGCTGCAGAGGGAGAAACAAAGGAGACCCATCTGGGTGCTGTGCATCGGGACAGTGGATGCTGCGGATACATACGCTTACAATGATATTTTTGGGGACCAAGAGATGTACTAATTGTCTGAGTGTATAGGAGATCAAACACTGGATTTTTGAAAGGGAATTGATTCAATATTTTGTCTCACAGTAGTCATTTTGAGGTGGTAGTTTTGGAAGGAAGTGGTAATTACTCAGCAATAAAAATCCTAGATGACAGTCCTGTCCTGGTGCCCTTAGTAGTAACATTTCACAAAGTCAATGGGTGTCATGTGGTGTGGTGTGGGGTGTGTGTGTGTGTGTGTGTGTGTGTGTGTGTGTAAGATTTCTTGAGAAATATTTTCTGTACTTTAGAGTCAAGTATCTAATGACATACGGCTTATTGTTAAAAAAAAGTCCACAAACACCCTTAGCACACCTTCAAATTCTATCCCAAATCCTTCCCTACAGAGCCATTGTTTTTTTCCCTATTTAAGAAAGCTGTCTGCTCATCTGCCAACACGGCCAAATCAGAAACAGTTATGTTCCCAGTATCCCCTTGCCTCCCTTCGTTCCCAGTTCATCTCCATTAAACCATCTATTGGACTATGAGTTCTGACCTAGAGTCCTCTCATTTCTCCTGCTCTTCTCAAATCAACTGCTATCACCTCTCTCTGTCAGCTATTCTCTACTCATTGGGCTTAGTGCAATAAGTCTCTAGGCTGGTCCATCCACTTCACTCTCTGAGAGCAGTAGTGACCTTTAAATGTTATAAAACCGTTATTGGCTTCCTGAAATCTGCCAGTAAAGGTCAAGTTGTATAATATGGTTCTAAGACCCTCTGTGGTCTGGTTTCTCTAACCACTTAGCAGCAATAGTGGCCAGGCCATATTGAATTTCTTGTAGTTTCCAAATCACCCATTTCCAAGTGGGCTTTTGCATGTGTCTTTCTTCCTTCTCAGAACAATGTCTCTCCCTCTACACTGAATTCAACCTCCAATTCTTGACTTAGATACTACATCTTTCAGGATGTTCTCCTTGCTCACAGAGGGAGCAAACTCTTCTTCCACTATATTCCTTTTACAATAATCACTTAAGACTCCTTCTCAAACTAGAGATAAAGCCAATCAGGATAGAAGAACCAATCACAATTAGGGTTTTATTTTACTATTTGTTATAGTAAAGGGTTTTGTTATTTATATTATTTTATTATTCAAATACTATTTTTATTTGCATATACTATCATTTATATTGTTGTTGTATTAATATGATACAGTTGAGGACCTCTGGAACCCAGTCATGGCCATGTTCAGGGCCACTCTCCACACGTTTGGATGAACCTCATGCATGTGGAGCCAGCAGAGGAACCCAGGTGTGCAGGACCTGGGGCCGAGATTTCCAAGGCTGCTCTGATTGGAACTGGGCCTCTTCCACCCAGATCCCCCATTTTCCAGTAGCTAGATAGTCACACCCAGAAACTGCCTGCAGTGCCGTGTAATACCATCAAGGGCCAGGATCAAAGACTATAAAACAAAGCTCCCAGAAGCTTTGTTAAAAGCTTTTTTACACTTTGTTAAAAGTGTAAAAAGACATCTAATAGCCTAGTTCTCCCTCTTGGAGATCCTGACAAGCTACCGAGAGTCTATTGCCCTCTCAGGAGAGCCTGGCAAGCTCCCCGTGGTGTATTCATATCCCAAATACAGTAACAGATATATACATAACTTTCGGAGAGCCCAGCAAGCTACTGAGAGTATCCCACCTGCACAGCAGAGCCTGTCAAACTACCCGTGGCATATTCGATATGCCAAAAACATTCCCGTGACCCTGAAAGAGACTCCAATCATTGGGAAAGACGAGTAAGGAGAGGCTGCTAAAATCTCAGGGCTGAGTGTAATATAGACGTTACTGGCACCCACTCGAGTAAATCGACGAACAATGGGATAACAGTGATACAGTGATAATATGATAGTATTACATATTATTGTTTTAGCATTTATATACGATTTGTTTATAGTAAAGGGTTTTATTGTACTATTGGTTATAGTAAACAACTACTGCAGGAAAATTCCTACTCTGAGGACTTCTTCTGAACTCTGTACTGCTGACCCTGATTCAAAAATTAAATCTGAGTAGTCTTAGTTCACAAGCAGCCTTCCATACTTAATGCCACTTATCAGCATCATCAGATCAGATCGTGCTGTGATGTAACAGCCTCTTGACACCCTTATAAGAGATGATGAGCACTTTCAGGAATGCAGGCACTACACTTTGTTGATTTTATTGTTGTTGTTCTCAGCACAAAGTGTAACTTCAAGCACCTAGTCAGCACTGGCATATTACTATAAAAATAAGTTGAGTCTTTTTATATTAAGCTTAATGGTTTCCATTACACTATGGTGTCATTTCTTCTAATTTTTCCTATCTTTAACTGCTATAATTTGCTCTTCACATCTATGCCTCTATAAAGAGCCACAGTGTTGGGCTCCATGCAAAAGCATGCTTCCTCTATCTCAAGTAAGAAACAGGTGCCATTACAGTGAACCAGCAGCAGCAGCAGCAATAAAGTCAAAGCAATACTTTATGAACACTCACAGTACATTTGTTATTGTTCACTTAATTATCATCAGAACCCTAAGGAGGAGGGACTGAAAGTGTTTGTTTCAAAGATAGAATAATCAAGATATAGATGAGATTTATTTAACAATTATAAAATGGTAGATGCAAATTGGGAAGAACAACTTTAGAAAACAGTCTTTCACTCAATAACTTAAGCTTTGTAGAGCAAAAATTGAGTTAGAATATAATATTGTGAATATTTTCTGCAGTGAATTTTGATAAAGAGACTCAAATAATCCCACCTGATTTTTATTATTAACAATACTTGGAAGTAACTAAATTTCAAGAATTTCATCTTTTCAGGAAAATTGTTGTTTTCCTTTAGAAACTAGAGACACAGTTGTCTTTGAACAAGGACTTCTTGGATCCTTACAAGATTGTGGGGCCACCTGTGGTAGGAAGGGTTTTAAGAAAAGTCCTCAGGTGTATAGTCCTTAAGTCTTTCTAGTCATAACCTTATAAACTGATTCTATCTCTGGTTTAAGAATACCGTGTAAGAATTATAAGTATAACTTATTGCTATGAAAAATTATAGCAAATTTTTTTGTTTACTACTAACCAAGGTGGAAGCTAAAGTCTCAATATATTAAGAATAATTTGAGGTCTGAGATAATTCCCAGAGAAAAACTTCCCAAAACATCTCAGAATCAGAGCATAGAACATATGGGAGAGAAACACCATATGAAGAAGGAAAAGGCCTTACTGTGCAGACTGAGGTGAGGCACGGCACCATGACAATGCTTATTAGAGTGTGAAAGGACTCCTCAAAGACCACCTCACATCAGAACTTCTCTATGCATGGTTATCTCTTGATGAACAGCACTGCAGCCTGCTCATCTCATGATTCAGACACCCTGTCTTTTAAAAGTAGTCCTTTCTTCAGCAGTATTAAGCAGTACCACTGTAGCACTGTCATCTTGTTGTTCATCCATTTGCTCAAGCAGGCACCAGTAATGTCTCCATTCTGAGACTTGCATTATTCCTAAACTGCATGGCCACAAAAGCAGCGTGTGACACATAGGACTCTCCCTACTCATTTTCCATAATTATCACACCATATTTGATTGGAGGCAAGATGGCGCCAACACCGCCTGAACCCTCGCACTCTTCCAAGCCCAACTCACCCACCATCTTGCCTTAGACAACGCGTGGCTCAGCACGCCAGGCATGGAACTCTACGCAGGATCCCTGCTGGAACTCTATGTGTGATTCCTGATGGACATTACTGGCTGTTTTGCAAGATTCGGACAGAATGGCGTCAGCGGGGCATGGAGAAACCACAGTGGCGGGTCTCAATATTGCCGCCTACCCCGGCCACGTCAGGTCAAGGTGCTGCCTTGGTGGCAGTGCACGCTGTGGCTCATCCACTGTGGGGTGCTGTCAGCCAACCACCAGGTGACCTGGGACTCGGTGCAGGTGTTCGACCTGGCACAGACCCTCTGTGATAGGGTCCTGCTCTGTCAGCTGCTCAACAACTTCTGGGTGCACTCCATCAACCTCAAGGAGATCAACCTGAGGCCGCAGATGTCCCAGGTGCTGCCCAGAGATGCAGGCAGGTGCGTGTTTGTCAGTGTGCAGATCGTTACAACATGCCAGTGGACCAAAAGTTTACATTCGGTAGACTGGGAACACCTGTAAAGGTGATTAGAGGCCGTCCCCAAAGCCTCTGTCCTTCTCGAAGAGCCTGGCAAGCTACTGAGAATATCTTGCCTGCACGGCAGAGCCTGGCAAGCTACCCATGGCTATTCAATATGCCTAAAACAGTAACAATGACAGTCCTCATTCCCCTGATCCTGAAAGAGCTCCCAATACACCATCGGGCTACACTAGCACTCTACAGGGACAAATGGAGATGTTACTGGTTCCCGCTCAAGCAAATCGATGAACAACAGGATGACTGTGATATAGTGACACATTGATTTAGCTTAGTGTTCACCTAGTGGTAAGCATTCTACTTTCTTCTCTCTGCACACTACCTCTACAATTTCCACCTTCTTTTCTGAGAAATTCACTGTGTGAGGAAAGGAAGAAGTAATAAGCGTTCCTCAAGAAGCCTTAATCTTCTCCCTATGCTTAAGGGTTCAGATCTCTCTACTCTAAAGGTTGGTTACATGGAATTCTACAAAGTGCTTGAAGAAAAATTACAAACTTTGATTAAAGTTTTAAGATTTTCAACAAGTATACCAGTCTCAAAAAAAAAAAGTCAGTAGGTTAATTTCTGGTTCCTAAATGTCAAATTATTGAGCCAACATTTCTACCAGGAAAAGATGACTTCCAGATGAAGCATCTGGCATCTTAGCTCATAGGAGCATATGTGTTTACTATGTCCAGATAAGTCAACACTTTTATTGAGCATCTAGCTTATGCCCAGAACTGGACTGAGTCAAATATGAGTTTTTGGCAGCAATAATACATATGTTTACCTTTAGCCCAGTAATAGCAGGAAAACAGATGGAAAGAAAAGGCAGTCATGCTGAACAGAATGAGTTCTAAAGTTTTCTTCCAGTCGGTATTCTTGTCCAGTTTCTTCCTTCAAAGTTGCTTTCTTCAGTGTAATTCTGATTATAAGTTTTACTTCTGCCCCCTCCATAGATTAATCCAGTAAGTTTAATTGATTAGGAAATGCAGATGCTATCTAAACATGAAGACTGGGAAAAAGGTCAAAAAAGAAGTAGCTGGACATAGACACTGGCAGGAATTTACTTATTTATTTTTAATGGTCAACACACACTATTTAATAAATATTCAGTCTCTGTTCATTGTTAACTATATGTTCATTATAGTTTATAAGCACCCTATTCCATAGAAGTAGTATTATTCCTGTTTGGTGAATAAGAAAATTTGGAAGCACAGACAGATTAATTGCTTAAGTTACACAGATGAGGATTTTGTTTTGTCATCATTTATAAAATTGCATATTTCTTTAAAGAAATAAAATTGCAGGAGAGGGATCGCCTTTAGAAATTGAAGACTTGATGACACAAGATCCTGTGGAAACCAATTTAAATTATTATATATAAGCATTCAATTGTAAGTATATATAAAAAGTTGTATCCAAATTTTGTGAAGTTCCTACTCTTATTCTTTGGGTCCTATGAACAATGGTGTTTATGGATGATTCACTCAGACAAAAATAAGACAGGGTTCTAAACGCTGATTCAGTCCTCTTCTGGTGAAAGTAAGTGGCATTTTAATTCAATAAATAGAGTTCCTTACTAATGGTCCTATACTCAAGGTATTGGCGTATAGGACTGCACAATTCCAAAACTTCATTTATTCATGCTAGGATATAAGATCATGAGTGAAATTTATATATTACACCAATAATAAGTTAGCTCTTAAAATCCTTATGATCAGAACAATTTTAATGTGCTACATTGTACTAGATTTTACTATATTTTTGTAGATTTGTATAACTTTAATAGTTTCTAAAAATATTTTTAATTAAATAGATTTTAACTCATATAGACTTTAACTTTGAATATCTAACATAGATATCTCATAGCTATCTCTGTTAGATATTAATGGTGCTCAGGGCATCATTTGTGATACCAGGAGTTGAACAGGGGTCAGCTGTGTGCGGAGCAGGTGCTTTATTCTCTGTATTGTCCCTCTCTCTGGTTCCTGGATTGAATTGTTTCCCCAACTGTTTTCATAAAGTGTTGATGTCAAGAATGGATGCCTTTCACTTCTTTTTTCCTGAGTGTCTTATTTTCTCTGTCAGCATGACATGATAGCCTTTCGTAATCAGACATTTCAGAGGATGATTCTTTGCTCACAGGGTGTTTTTCTGATTGTTTTGTTTTGTTTTGTTTTGGACTGAAGCCAGTAACACAGCAGGTAGGGCATTTGCCTTGCAGGCGGCCAACCCAGATTGGATTCCTCTGTTTCTCTCGGAGAGCCCGGCAAGCTACCGAGAGTATCCCACCTGCACAGCAGAGCTTGGCAAGCTATCCATGGCATATTTGATATGCCAAAAACAGTAACAAATCTCACAATAGAGACATTCCTGGTGCCCACTCTAGCAAATCAATGAACTATGGGACAACAGTGCTACAGTGCAACATAGATATCATAATAATGAAAGTGGTTGTTCATTTCCTCTCATCTTCAAATTTATCTTCCATTGCCTGCTCAGCCATAAAACATAATGAACCCTGTAGTCATTCTCTTGGCTCCTCAAAGTGTTATTTTGCCAGAGAGACACTGTCTGCAGAAGGGTTTTTTTGTCCTGATTCTGGATTGCTCCTCTATCTCCAGAGTTTTGCAATATGTGTCTGAGTCTAGGAGCACACGGGTAACCAGCAACACCAGAAGCTAGTAGCTTCTTCTTGCACTAACTTGACAGCTTTGTAGGCAAAATTCACCAGAGAGTTACTTGTCTGCATAGCTCCATGGGACCCTCTTGTAACTTTGTGGCTAAATTTTGAGGTACAGAAGCTCTTCATATAGCTTGCACATGTCACTCTAGAAGGCACGATTCTGTCAAGGTCCACTTGTTTGGCACTACCGTCCTGAGTTTCTTTGACATTCAGTGAACTGTAGCCATGTGCTCCTCAATAAACCTAGTATTCAAGCTTAGGAGTAAGGGATAATTTCCCTTACCTGTATGCTGCTTCTTAGAATGGGGGAGCAAAGCTGTATGTTATTTAGGCAATTTTATGATTCTTTAGTATATCAAAAAAATCTTAACAATTTGCCTTTGTTTCAATTTCTGATGAATACTTTTTGGTACAAAAATTTCCCTATACAAATTACTATTCCCTATACAAATTTAGTTCAGAAAACAAACATTTCTGACTTGATAAACTGATTCACAATTGGTGGTCTTAGGAAAGATTCTCACAAAGATGGGTCTTGAGAATTGGTTTGATGGTGCCCTTTGGTTTGGGCACATTAATAATGAAGTTTGGCGTGGTAGCAAGCCATGGAACAAGTGGCAGCACTACTAAGCAATCTGTCATGAATTGTGATAAAATTCTAATTTAGGAATATAGTTTGAGCACCCAATAACTGCTACAGCTGTCCATTATGGTAATAGTAATTATAATAGGTATGTCATATGGGATATGGAATACGTTCTTCTGAGTGTACTTGAATACATGCCAGAAGAGAATGACAGGCTCAGGTCCTTTAACTTTCTGTTCAAGTCTACTTGAAAATCAAAGAGGTTGTCCCTGAGAGCCTAGAAAAATTTTACTTCCTGGGGTCAGATCCTTCGTACAGGGTTCAAAAAGTTTTCCTTCCATGTAGCTGACCCAGTTTCAAATATTGAGCACTGATGCTTATGACTCAGTCAACCGTCCAACCTCCACAAAAACTCCACTTATCACTGAAAATTTAATATGATTTTAATTGAATTAGTTACTGAATTCAACAAATGAATTCATGATCATAGTTTCTTATGTTAAAAAAAACACAATAACAACAAACAAAAAACAGGCCATTGAATAGGAAGGAACAGATTCCTGAAATTTAAAACATGAAAAACTTGTTGGATGTATTTTCAGAAGAAAATTGACATCCAAGTCTCATCAGAAATATTGTAAAATGAATAGGCTTGGCTGCTTGAAGCACCTTTGATAAGTGATTGTGGAAAAAGAATAATTCATTCTCAAGCTTTCTAAACCAATCCATGTTGTCACGAGGCCACAAAAAGCATCAAATCACAGCATGCTCTAGAGCTATAGTGCACATAATGGCTTGAGAAAATAGGTTATACACTCTAAGAGTTATAAGATTCTGATAATACATGTTTACAGAAAACAGGAGAACACATGAAGATGCTGAGGAAGTTTGTCTAGGGAGAAAGAAATGGGAGAAAATAGCAGATAGGGCCAGTCATTAATATTGGCTTTTGGATTCCATGTGTCTGCTCATGTCATTGGTGATGACTTTACAAATTGTTTGGTTAACTCAAACTAGGACACAGCAGTGGCCTCTCTCTGTTTAATAAAAATTTAGATTCCAGAATATCTCCAGCATAATGTAGAACAGGGACACTAAAGTCTTGGAGAAATAAGATTTTGGAACTGGACCCACACATTTGACCCACACGTCTTCTCACACCCCATTATTACCACCAGAAGGTCTTGAAAACAAACTCTTGGCTCAGATCTTAGAAAATATATTCACAAAGGGAGTACTTGCATCTAGAGAAAGCTCTGATTTCTTTCTTTGTAGGTCTGCTGTGATCACAGGGGATTTTGTTATTCACATGGACACCTTAATTTCATTGGGGGTTGGAGTCCTGCCTGTAGTTAGAGAGACCAAGGTAGGAACATGTGGTTCTATTGAATTGCAGCTGCAGACCAGAGAGAATAATACTAACTCCTCTTAGAATTATTAATGAACCATTTAGTACAGATTCATACAAGTATTTGAAGTGTTTGTCTCCAGAACATAGATGTTTGATTGGGGTCTTTCAAATGGTAACTAACCATCCTCGGAGTATGGATTCCTAATCTAAAGGGTACTTCAAATGTTAACTGACTGCACCTAGGGCGTAGACTAAAATTAAATTGTATACACACATGTATCTCACTGAATATGCTCGAGTATTTTGAAGTAAATTTTAGGCAATATAATCAACAGGCATTTTCATGTGGTAGTAACCAATTGCAGCTGACTGAGTCATTCCCTTAGATGGGACCTGCATGCCCCACTTGTGGCCTTACGACTTTTGAGACTCTCCTTGCAGTAGTATCAGTTATCTGTCATGTTATCTCTGTCATTTTAAAAAGAGTAAATGAGATACAAGGAATATAGGATACTTATTCTATATTTCTAATATGTAAAATAAAAGAAATAGTAGACTTGAAAAACAAGTGTACAAATAGTACAGAAGATAGGAGAAAGTATTCTTATTATTTAGGAAGACTCCATCTATGCAATTAATATGCAAGGCAGAGCATTCATTTGGAAAGAATATAAATTTAAAGCATTATGGTGGATAGTTTTTCTGAAGATGCCTATCCTATAGTCTTCCATACCCCTCAAGAACAGATGAGGTTTACAACTAATAAATACAGGTGAAATGTCTTGCTATAATGCCACTTAGTTTATCTGCAGTGCAATAAATCCCCTGATACAGTTCTTCTGACTTCCAGAACAATGCTCAATAGAAAAGTAAAATGAAGCCAAGTAACAGGTAGCATTGGAAACTAATTCTGTTTCTACAGTTTCCCAGTGGGTGATTGTAGTGTGGAGAGATATTCTGAAAGAAAGAGCACTGTAGCACTATAACACTGTCATTCTGTTGTTCATCAATTTGCTTGAGAGGGCACCAGTAATGTCTCCATTGTGAGACTTGTTGTTACTGTTTTTGGCATATCAAATACACCGCGGGTAGCTTGCCAGGCTCTGCCATGTGGGCGGGATGCTCTCGGTAACTTACTGGGCTCTCCGAGAGGGACAGAAGAATCGAACCCAGGCCGGCTGTGTGAAAGGCAAATGCCCTACCCACTGTGCTATTATTGATCCAGTTCTTAAACTGAAAGAGAGAGAGAAATGAAATAGAGATAGATGAGGGATATTGAGCTTCAGAGATTGAGAAAGCAAATGAGAGATAGAAAGACTGAAAGATAAAAGATAAACAGAGAAAGAGTGAGAGAGATAAAGACAGAAAAGTGTTGGTCAAGTTCAAAAGAAAAGTTGAAGATAAGTGCATAAAATGCAGGTGAAACAGTAGAGAATAAGAAACAAATGTACTTAAATCCTAACTCACCTTTTGAAAATAAAACGTGGAAATAATGATCTGTGACTTCTGTGGGCAAGTCCCCTTTAAATAAAGTCGACCTATGATAACAAGAGTGATGAAAATAAATTGTTGTTTGAAGCCATATGTAAGCCTGGGTGTAGTTTGTGCAGTAATTGACAACTAAAAATAGACTCATTATGAAATAATCTTGTTTTCTACTTATTATACTCCTGCCTTGACCTTTTAAGCATGTTAGTGTGAGATTATTCACTAGAGGATTTTCATTAAGAGACTGATGTTCTGCACCTATATCAACAAACAATTACCAATCGTGAATATTCATAATTCAGAAATACATACTCAGCTGGCTTCAGTCATGCAAATGTTTTTTTTGTTTTGTTTTGTTTTGTCTCTTTTATGGCTTTTTCCTTGAAGGACTAAAATCTCCAAGTTTCCTAAATTGCTCTATTCAGAGATAGAGATGTGGACCCTACAGTTTTTCAATATCATTTATATTTAAGAAAAATAGTTGAGGGAGAGGAGGAGGAGGCAGGGCCAAGGAAAATAAAGCATTCTAAGGGCATTCTTCATTGCATGAAGACAAAAATGCAATGAAATGGAATTAAATATAGAATCCTGCCCCCAGACTGTTCACCGGAGATCCCAGCCACTGTCCCTAGAAGATTCTCTACTGTGGAACAAAAAGCTGCAGCTTACTTACAAACTAAGAGATTGATACCACAGGGTAGAGAGAGGGGTGGAATGGAGATTGGAAAGGAAAAGAACTTTGTTCTAGAAAAAGGAGGGGTGAAACCCAACTGGGAAGCCCAACCTTAAAACACTACTCTTTACAAAACCTGATTTGGATGCAAGAACTGAAAAAGGCAAGATAGTAAGAGCAAGTGTTTACTGCAGTCATATATCAGAGAACCATGCAAGCCAGCAGAAAATCAACAATTCTGAACCTTTTCAGAGCAAGAAACAGCCCAAAGAAAAACTTCATAATTTCAAGTCCTTGTTTGAACATTTGGTTGCGTCCAGGCCTGTTCAAACTTCGAATTAAGATCACAGGATGCTTTTATAGTCAGACTGAGCCTAGATTCCAGAATCAGACTTCCACACACTGGCAAATGAAAATACCCCAGAAGATACCAGGTCTCTTTGGAATTGCGGGTGTTATTTATTATTCTTGACCACAATTCCTCACTTGTATCCCCAGTCTGATGGAAATGTATATGCTACAGCCACTCTCAGACGCAAACAACTGCAAACTCTGTGACATAGATTGTGCTGGTCATCCTTAGGGACATTGCTGATGCAATTAGTATATGACAGCAAATTCGCAGCAACAAATCATAATAACACCAAGTCTTTGTATGGAATTTGTGAAGTAGAATACCAAATTGTGATCTGGGCCTGCGTAAAACCAAACCCTTAACCCAATTCTCATGTCATACCGGGTACAGTTAGAATCAGAGGATTCACCTGTATTGATGGGGGAAAGACAAAAGCCTAGGAAGGACCCCAGGGACACAAAAAATTTCTAAATTTCCCAAAGACTTTAAAGTGATAGTGTTAAGTGTTCATTGAATTGAGAAAAGCAATAGAAATCAACTCCAATAAAAGAAAGTGTATACAAAACTTCAAGCAGAAATCATTGAGCTGAATAACAAAGTGGGTGAACTATAAACACAACAGAGGAACTCTAACAGAATGATAAAAGGCAAGAAGCAGATTAGTATGTTTGAGAGTAAGGAAGGTTAAACTATCTAAAAAGAACTAAGAAGGAAAAAATTAAATATTAAAAAATTTTAAAACAGGGCTAGGAAGGTAGTATAATCACTATTATAAGAAATGGAAAAGGATACAGAAAATGGAAAATAATTCCATGTTTGTGGTTTGGAAGAACTAACATTGTTAAAATGATCATCCAATCCAAAGCACTATACAGATTCAATACAATCGCCATAAAAATTCTCATGGCATTCTTCAAGGGCATGTAACAAATAAAACTAAAATTTATATGGACATATAAAACTCCCTATACAACTCTGAGAAAAAAAAGATGGAAGACACTTTATTCCCTGATTTTATACTCTAAAACTATAATAATCAAAACAGTGTAGTACTGGCATAAAAGTTTACTCTTAAGCCAATGAAATGGACTTTACAACTCAGAAGCAAATCCTTAGATATATGTATAGCTAATTTATGACAAAAGAGTTGAAGAACATAAGTTGGAGGAAGAAAATACTCTTCAACTGATGGTTTTGAAAAGATTGGTTAGCCCACATGCCAGAAAACAAAAGTGGAAAACTACCTCACAACAAGAAGCAGTTAAAAATGGATTAAGGATCTTGATGTTTAACCCTAGTCCATAAAATATATTGAGAAAAATTTAGGTACAGCTCTCCATGATGCCAGTTTCACAGGTGTATTCAATATTTTAACATCATTGACAAAGAAAGTAGAAGCAAAAATAAATTACATCAAACTAAAAATTTCTATATTGTGAAACTTGGGATAAATTTTTTCAAAAATCCTACTGGATGGGAGAAATATTTACATACCACACAGTCAACAAAGGGCTAATAGCCAAGATACAGAAATCACTCAAAGTTCGAGAACCAAAATAAACTCCATAAAAATATGAACAGAGGAGTGGTACTTTTTGTATAAGACATATATTTCCTTTTCTTTTTATCTATTTTGGTATTTGGTCTATTTCTGGAAATGTTTAAGGGACCATGTGATGCTGATGATCGAACTCAGGGCTCTTACGTGCAAATCAATTACTCCAGAAATTTGTCCCATCTCCCTATATGGAAAGCATATAATTTCATATTGCCAACAGGTGTATGGCAAAGTACTAATCATCACTGATTATCAGGGAAATGAAAATCAAAACAACAATGAGATATAGTTTCATACCAATGAGAGGAACTTATTTCAAAAAGTCCAGAAAAGGGGTTAGAGAAATGGTACAGCATGCAGGGCCTTGCACATGGCCCATCTGGCCAGACCAGATTCTATCTTTGGCATCCCATCTGGTCCTCCAAGCCTGTGAGGAGTTATCCCTGAGCTCAGAGCCAGGAGTAAACCCTGAGCATTGCTGGGAGTTGCCTCAAAACAAAAAAGTTCAGGAAAAAACCAGTGCTGATGTGGTGAAAAAGGAGCCCTTGCTGTTGGTGGGGGAATATAATCTTGTTTAATTTGTAGAAAACTAAACTCATTTTAGTTTCTATAGAGAAAACAGTATGGAAACTTTTCAATTAAAAAAAAAAGGAAAGAAAAAGAAAGAGAAACTACCACCATTATCTACCCGCTCCTTGGCATAAGTACCAAGAACACAAAATAACTAACTTGAAAAGATATATGCATGCTTAAGTTCACTGAAGCATTTTTTATAATAGCAAGATCTGAAAATAGTACAAGTGCCCAATAACAGATAAATAAACAGTATATCTGGGAGTATGGTGCCGCTAACAGATCAACCTGTACCTGTGGGGCGAGTGCATCAGCAGCCTGATGGTGCCTTCAGGCTTCCTGATACCCCAAAACTGCCAATGTGCCTTTGGCCAGACCCCAACAACTTGGGACCAAGTTTACCAAGAAATTAAATGGCCAAAAGTTAGGTATGTGGGAGCCACACTCACAAACCACCTCCAGCTCAGCTATACAAGCTCATTTATTGGCCTTATTTCAGAGACATATAGAGAAATCTCGAAAGAGGTTAAAAGCCACAGTTAATCTTGGACCCATGCATGGCACTGTGTTAAATCAGAGTGGGGTGGGGTGGCCTGGTGGCCCGCCCAAGCAGAGCCCCCAGCAGTCACTTGCTTCCACAAACCAAAATCACTGCCATACCCCCCAGCCTGACTCCACCATATCAGGATGGATCTCACCAAGATATAAATAATCTGCAGAAAATGTTGGTATACGGGTTTTGTGATGGAAATCTTCAGGCTTTCTCAGAGTTGGGATAGGCTACCTCCCCCACTTCCCAATACACATGGAAGCACTGACAGTCACCCTCACGAACCAACTGCAGCACCACCCTATAAACTCTACTACAGGCTTGCTTCAGAAACCCATAAATAATCTTGAAAGAGATCAAAAGCTGCAGTTACGCTGAGAGCCATGCATGGTTGAACAGACTGGAGTAAATTGGAGGGGGTGGGTTTGGCCTGTGCCCGCCCAAGCAGAGTCCCCGCCAGCCATTTGCTTCCACAATCCAAAATCACCACCATACCCCCAGTCTGACTCTACTGTCTCAGAATTGACCTCACTGAGATATAATCAGTGAAAATTTTGCAACATGGATCTTAGCACACCAACAGCCCTCGTCCAGAGACACAGAGGCAGCTCCTGGAAGACACCACAGCATCGGAGATCTCTGTGGGTCTCATACTGAGCCAATTTCACTGGGGCACCACAGGTGGAGCAGGTGCAGTCTCCCTGCCTACTCCAGATGGAATCCCGGTAACCAAGATCTTCCACAAGCAAGGCCCTCGGTATGCGGGTTCTAGGACTAAATCTCCAGGCCACGTGGTGGCAGAGGACCCGGGCTGTCCCTCCCTGGGTCTCCACCTGCCCAGAAGACTGGCTGTCATGCTCACAATTTGCCTCTGGGTGCCATCTTAGCACCAACAGCCCTGGCCCAGAGACTCCCAGTTGAATCCCAAAATGGATTAGCACCATACAGAGATGTCTCTGCAACCCAACCGTTCATAATCTAGAAATGGCTTTACAATCACGTCCACACAAGCTCTCATGATATTCAAAATGAGCAATGGGAAATAAATTATGTAGTGTCTGCCCCTGGCAGGTAGGCTTGAATGGTGGTGGGAAAATTCAAGCAAAACATAATGCCCCAAATAAGAGAGAGAATATTGGGAAAACTGTCTGCCATAGAGGCAGGGTGAGGACTGGGATGTGGAGGGTGGGGGAGGCAGATTCTTGAAGCATCGGTAGTGGAAAATGTGCACTGGTGGAGGGATGGGTGTTCCATCATTGTATGCTGAATCTCAAACATGAAAGCTTTATAACTCTATCTCACAGTGATACAATGAAATGAAAAAGTAATATGGAGTTCATGCCAAATTCAATCAGCTTAATCAATGGCTGAACAAATAGCAGTATTCCTACTGTCACTGTTTATCACTGTCATCCTGTTGCTCATCGATTTGCTCGAGTAGGCACCAGTAGCATCTCCATTGTGAGACTTGTTACTGTTTTTGGCATATTGAATATGCCACGGATAGCTTGCCAGGCTCTGCCGTGCCGGCGAGATACTCTCGGTAGCTTGCCTCTCCAAGAGGGGCAGAGGCAACGCAAATGCCCTACCACTGTGCTATCACTCCAGCCAGTACTTCTACATTATTTTAAAGAAAGAGAGAGGAAGAAAGAAAGAAAGAAAAAAAGAAAGAAAGAGAGAAAGAAAGAAAGAAGAAAGAAAGAAAGAAAGAAAGAAAGAAAGAAAGAAAGAAAGAAAGAAAGAAAGAAAGAAAGAAAGAAAGAAAGAAAAGAAAGAAAGAAAGAAAGAAAGAAAGAAAGAAAGAAAGAAAGAAAGAAAGAAAGAAAGAAAGAAAGAAAGAAAGAAAGAAAGAAAGAAAGAAAGAAAGAAAGAAAGAGTATAACTGAACTATGGAGTGCTACTCAGATGAATTCTTGTCTCCTGCTACATCTTGGAACTAGATGGTGTCATGTTAAGTAAAATAATCCAGAAAGAGAAAAGCAAATGCCTTACAATCTCACTCATATGTGGAATATATAGAAACAAAGAAATAGAGTAGACAATGGCCAGTGAAAACAAATCCTAATACTCTTCCAAAAGAACTGAATTTACCAAGTGACGTGGAGATATGGGGGAAGGGAGGGATCTACATGAGGAACATGGCCCCATGAGAGAAGGACATTTTCGTCTTTCAGTATCATTGCATGCCCAAAACATAAATATTGATACTTTGTAAATCAGGTTATCTCAATATTTAAAAATAATAATTAATTTTTCACCTTAACAAATAGATTTGCTTCACATTTCCAAAAGATTTTTCAAAAGAGAGAAATGTTGCTGCTTCACAATACTGTTCTTTCACTGACCACATAAAGGTGATATAGATCCCAGCCTGCACCTTGGACCCTGAGACCCCAGCGTCCCTGCCCCACCCCGAACTGCCGCCCTAGTGGCTGGCACACCAGCCCCAAGTGCCGCAGCCACTCTCTTCCGGCACAGAGAAAGGGGTGTGGCCTAATCGTCAGGGGGCGTGGCCTCTTTTCGAGCCTTTGGCAGTGTTAACAGCCACAGATATTCTCCTAAAACCCATCAATACATTGGTTCATATCAGCCTTCATTACCTATGTCATGTTCAAGAGTACCATCCTAGTTATCCGAAAACAGTAGGATAATAAAACACAATGCTTCACATACGGATTCGAGGAACATCTGAGTAGGAGGCCATGTTCTAGAAGGGGAAAATAAAAAGGTAAGCACCATTGACCGAGCCCATTCACAAACCTTTTTCATAACAAGAGGGAACAGGGATATGGATCTTGAAGGTCCCTCTTACAAACCACCACAACAACATGAAGAAAAGCGCAAATCCCCACCGCAAGAAGAGGATGATGAAAGGAGTCCAGATGCATCAATAGACATTTCCTACAAACTTGAGCTCTCCTAAAAAGAATTCAGAGGTGAAATCCTGAAGCTGTTCAATGAACTCAATGTAAGATTGACAAGTTAAAGGAGGACCTGACAAAAACAATACAACAGACAGCTGAGAAATCACGGGAAGAAATGAGAGCAGAAATTAAAAAAGTACAAAAGGAAATGTCACAAATTAAGGATTCAGTATATGAATTAAAAAACTCAGTGGTGCCCTCAACAATTGAATGACTACAGGAGAAGACAGAATCGGTGAGCTTGAAGATGAGCTGCAGGCAGCCTACAGGCAACAACAATCAATGGGGAGAGACCTTAAAATAGCTCTAGGGAGAATCAGAGTCCTAGGGGATGATTTCAAGAGGAACAACATTAGAATCATTGGAGTACCAGAAGGACAGGGAACCAACCCCAATGAAAAAGCCACAGTAAAAAAAAAAATCATTGCTGAAAAGTTCCCAGAGCTGGACAATGCAGACATCCAGATTCAAGGAGCCAGAAGGGTGCCAGCTAAAAGAGACCCAAACAGAAAAACTCCAAGACATATCATAGTTAGGATGATGGACGTAATGGATAGAGATACAATACTGCAAGCAGCAAGGTCGAAGAAGGAAATTACATTCAAAGGAGCACCCCTTAGATTCACAGCAGACCTATTGGAGAAAACCCTTCAAGCACGAAGGCAGTAGTGGGATATAGTGGAAAAAAAAAACTCAATGAAATGAATGCTTCACCAAGAATACTTTATCTGGCCAAACTCTCATTCAAACTCGAAGGAACGATACACCATTTTGCGGATAAACAACAACTCAGGAATTTCATAGACTCCAAACCAAACCTAAAAGAAGGACTAAAGGGGCTACAGTAAGACAAGAAAAAACCCTACAAGCACAACAAACCCGTACAGAAAGATGGCACAAAACCCCATGACAATAATCTTTCTCAATGTCAATGGTCTTAATTCACCAATTAAGAGACACAGACTGGCAAAATGGATTCAGAGGCTGAACCCAACATTCTGCTGTCTGCAAGAAACACATCTGAACAGCCAGAACAAACACAGACTCAAAGCCAAAGGATGGAAAACAATCCTGCAAGCAAACAACTCCCTCAAAAAAGCTGGGGTGGCTTTGCTAGTATCGAACAACATAGACTTCAGGTTGAAAAAGATTAGAAGGGATAGTAAAGGCCATTTTTTTTATTAATCAAGGGATATGTACAGCAGGAAGAAATCACACTCCTGAACGTGTACGCACCCAATGTGGGACCAGCTAAATACCTACAACAGCTGCTAACAGATCTTAAGAAGGACATTGTGAGCAACACAATAGTAGTTGGAGACTTCAACACTGTCCTATCACCTCTGGAGAGATCAAGAAGATTAAAACTCACCAAGGAAATACTGGCTTTGAAGGAAGAAATAGAAAAGAGAGGAATAATAGATCTATACAGGGCTTTATATCACCCCAAAAAGGAATACACAGTCTTTTCTAGTGCACATGGAACATTTTCCAAAATAGACCATGTGCTGGGTCACACAACATACCTCAACAGAATCAACAAGATAGACATTGTACCAGCTATCTTTTCAGACCATGATGCACTGAAGATAAAAGTTAATCATGGACAGATGCAGAAAACCAAATCAAACACCCGGAAATTAAATGGCTTGATGTTGAACAATGAGTGGGTCAGGAAGGAAATCAAGGAAGAAATCAAAAGTACCTGAAAACAAATGAGAATGAAGACAGGAGCTATCAGAACCTGTGGGATGCAGCTAAAGCCGTATTAAGGGGAAAATTTATAGCTCTGCAAGCATCTCTCAGGAAGGAAGAAAGGGCCCACATAAATAACTTGACTTCACAGGTCAAGACCTTAGAAAAGGACCAACAAAAGGAGCCCAAATGAGGCAGAAGGAAAGAGATAATAAAACTTAGAGCAGAAATTAACGACATGGAAACTCAAAAGACAATCCGAAAGATCAATGAAACCAAGAGCTGGTTCTTCGAGAAAATAAACAAGATTGATAAACCACTAGCAAGACTCACAAAGAAAGAGAAAGAGAACTCTTATAAGCTGAATCAGAAATAAAAAGGGGGACATCACAACAGAAACCAAAGAAATCCAAAAGATCATCAGAGACTATTTTGAAAAGCTGTATGCCACGAAACAAGAGAACCTAGAAGAAATGGATAAATTCCTGGATTCCTATAATCTCCCAAGGCTGAACCAAGAAGACCTGGAGTTCCTGAATAGTCCTATTAATATCAAGGAAATTGAAACAGTAATCAAAAGTCTTCCCAAAAGCAAAAGCCCAGGTCCAGACGGATTCAATAGCAAATTCTTCCAAACATTTAAAGAGGACCTATTGCCAGTTCTTCTCAAGCTTTTCCAGGAAATTGAAGAAACAGAAACCCTCCCAAACAGTTTCTGTGAGGTGCATATCTTCCTAATACCAAAAGCAAAGAAAGACACCACAAAAAAAGAAAACTACAGGCCAATATCTCTGATGAACACAGATGTGAAGATAAGATTCTCAACAAAATATTAGCAAATAGAATTCAACAACTCATCAAAAAGATCATACACCACGACCAAGTAGGATTCATCCCGGGGATTCAAGGATGGTTTAACATTCGGAAATCAATCAACATAATCCATTATATCAACAAAAGCAAATATAAGAACCATATGATCATATCAATAAATGCAGAGAAAGCATTTGACAAGATCCCGCACCCGTTTATGATGAAAACTCTCGCCAAAATGGGTATAGAAGGGGCCTTCCTCAATATAGTCAAAGCCGTTTACCACAAGCCTATGGCAAGCATCATCCTCAATGGAGAAAAACTAAGAGCCTTCCCTCTTAGAACAGGGACGAGACAAGAATGCCCACTTTCTCCACTTCTGTTCAATATAGTACTGGAAGTACTTGCAATAGCAATTAGTCAAGAAAAAGATATTAAGGGCATTCAGGTAGGAAAGGAAGAAATCAAGCTCTCACTATTCGCAGATGATATGATGCTATACTTAGAGAACCCTAAAACTTCTACCAAGAAACTCCTAGAAACAATAGACTTGTATAGTAAATTTGCAGGCTATAAAATCAATACCCAAAAGTCCATGGCTTTCCTATATGCAAATAATGAGAGAGAAGAAAGAGACATGATGAAAGCAATCCCATTCACAATTGTGCCTCAAAAAATCAAGTACCTTGAATCAGCTTAACTAAGGAGGTAAAACTTGTATAATGAAAACTACAAAACCATACTTCAGGAAATAAAAGAGGATACGAGGAAATGGAAAGACATCCCCTGCTCATGGATTGGAAGAATTAAATTGTCAAAATGGCAATACTCCCCAAAGCATTGTACAAATTCAATGTGATCCCTATAGGGATACCCTTGACATTCTTCAAAGAAATGGAGCAAGTGCTCTTGAAATTCATATGGAAAAATAAGCCCCCACGAATAGCTAAAACAATTCTTGGGGAAAAGAAAATGGGAGGAATCAACCTTCTCAACTCCCAACTCTACTACAAAGCGGTAGTCATTAAAACAGCATGGTACTGGAACAAAGGCAGAGCTGCAGACCAATGGAACAGGGTTGAATACTCTGGCACACACCCCCAAATATATGATCATCTAATCTTTGATAAGGGAGCAATAAATGTGAAGTGGTGCAAGGAAAGTATGTTTAACAAGCTGTGCTGGCAAAAATGGACAGCTACATGCAAAAAAATGGGCTTAGACCTCCACCTATCACCATGTACAAAAGTCAGATCAAAATGGATTAAAGACCTCAACATCAGACCAGAATCCCTAAGGTACAATGAAGACAAGGTGGGCAAAACCCTCCACGACATTGAAGCCAACGGTATCTTCAAAGCCGACATGCCACTGGCCAAGCAAGTGAAAACAGAGATAAATAAATGGGACTATCTCAAACTAAGAAGTTTCTGCACCTCAAAAGAAACAGTGACCAAAATACAAAGACAATCTACAGAATGGTAAAGGATATTTACGCAGTACCCATCCAATAAAGAGTTGATATCAAGGATATACAATGCACTGGTTGAACTCCACAAGAAGAAAACTGCCAACCCGATCAAATAATGGGGTGATGAAATGAACAGAAACTTTCCCAAAGAAGAAATCCAAATGGCTGAGCGTCACATGAGAAAATGTTTAACATCACTAATCATCAGGGAGATGCAGATCAAAACAACAATGAGATATCATCTCACACCACATAGACTGGCCCACATCCCAAAAAACAAAAGCGACCAGTGTTGGCGTGGATGTGGGGAGAAAGGGACTCTCCTTCACTGCTGGTGGGAATGCCGACTGATTCAGCCCTTTTGGAAAACAATATGGACGATTCTCAAAAAATTAGAAATTGAGCTTCCATTTGATCTAGCAATACCACTCCTGGTAATATATCCCAGAGAGGCAAAAAGGTATAGTAGAAATGACATCTGCGTTTCTATGTTCATTGCAGCACTGTTTGCAATAGCCACAATCTGGAAAAAAACAGAGTGCCCAAAAACAGATGACTTGTTAAAGAAACTCTGGTGCATCTACACAAAGGAATACTATGTAGCTGTCAGAAAACATGAAGTCATGAAATTTGCATATAAGTGGATCAACATGGAGAGTGTCATGTTGAGTGAAATGAGTCAGAAAGAAAGAGACAGACATAGAAAGGTTGCACTCATATGTGGAATATAAAGTAGCTGAGAGGTACAAGTTTGCAATGATGCAATTTCTGGCAGATATTTCTCTGGACTTAGTTACTAAAATACTAAAATACAGAAATCCAAAACCGTGTGGCTGCTAGTGTGGCTGCTTGACCTCATATCTCTTCATTCTCAGCAATGAAAAACAAATTATCAAATGCTTCCTTTTCAGCAGGTCCGACTGTAGGGGGGGGGAAACTCCAAATAATAATAGTGAGGGGTTTTTTGTTGAAATATTGAATGTGATCAAAGTAAAGTAAAATTTATCAGTTACACAGGTGAGGGGGGGGGGGTTGGGGAGGTGGGGGGTGGGGGGAGGTATACTGTGATTCTTGGTGGTGGAATATGTGCACTGGTGATGGGATGGGTGTTTGAGCATTGTATAACTGGGACTTAAACCTGAAAGCTTTGTAACTTTCCATATGGTGATTCAATAAAAGAATAAATTAAAAAACAAAAAAAGGTGATATAGAGTCTAGGGATTATTACTAATCCCAAGTTATAAATTAGAGTCATCACAATATGATGATTATCAGGAGTAATTATCAGGAATAATCACACATTCCTTGAAGCTTCTTTTACCCTTCCTGACTTTGTGCCTTATACTTGACCTTATATTTGACCTCCTTATGTTCATCTCTAATTTACCCTTTTCAATTTTAGTATCAATTCTGTTTCTCTCTCTGTTTCTCTCTGTCTCTGTCTCATCTATTTCTCTTTCTGTCTGTCTCCTTCTCTCTATATTTCTTTCTCTCTGACCTATCTCTCTGTCTCTGTCTCTGTCTCTCTCTTTCTTAGTTATCTTCAATAATGTCTCACATTCTGGGCAATTCAGTGAATACAGCCGGTGTTCACAAGCACCTCTTTACCAACCTGTTCTTTCATGAGCACTATATTGGGAGTCACAAGATCTAGGCCTGGGACCTGCTTGTATCTATAAACTGAATAGTCACAGATGAAGCCATGTCACCTCCAACTCCTCATCTTGAAAAATGAAGTAGTGACCTCATTCTATTTCCATGATCTTGCCTCCACATTCTCCTATCTCATGCAAAGTTTGGGCTTCATCAATAGTGAGTGAATTTCTTTCAGACACTCACAGACTGAGGATTTCTGTTGAACCTTTAGTGGATATACAGTCATGGGGTTTGACCACGTTTTTTTTATTCCTCTCTTATTATTTTCCTTTTGCACTCTGCTCTTAACTGTTTCAGAAATCTCAGTGAATATCTCTAAAGATTAAATCCAAACCTGTTCTAATTCTGGTATTTCAGAACAGCAATTGCTTCGTCCTTCATTTAGCTCAGCTCTACACTAATCAGACCATGAATCACATAATAATCTTTTTCATAACACAACAAAACAGTTGAGTTCAAATATTGCCTTTACCAAGACCCGTATCTATTGTCCCCAGCAATTAAACAGCTCTCCTATCAGAGAAGGCCATCTTTTTCCTGCCCAGGCCTGCGGCCCGACTTTTGGAGAGATACATACAGAGATACAGAGAGGAAGCCGCTCCTCTTCCACTTCCTCCTCCCGGTGTCGGTGCCAAGACCTAGCTGGGAAAAAGGCCATGGTGGTCTGGGCTGCTTCAGCCCCTCTGCTCAGTGGGACCTTGCTGCTGCTGGGGCTCTGGGTATCTCTGAGATCTTGCCTCTGCACACAGTCCGGTCACTCAAAGGTGACTCTCCCACCAGGCATTTATCTCATTCTTTTTCCTGAGACCCAGCCTGGCCAACACAGTTCACTAACGCTATCAGCATTCTGCTTCTTCCCCTGCAGATACGCTTGGGAACAACTTCTGAATATAAAGACTTCAAACAATGAACGTCATTTGAGATAGAATTAGGGCTAAGTCCTGAGCAAACAGCTGGATGAAATACATCTTTATCTATGACTGTCTCTAAGTTAAATAACCGTAAGTTGTTTGTTCAAAATGCTGGCCATATCTGACTGTGCCTGCCTTTATGAATTCTACCCCTGCCCCTCCTGTCAGCTGCTGGGAGCAAATGACGTCTTTTCCTGAAGGTGGATGACTTCCCCTCTCTCAGAATGAGCTGGCCCCAGAGTGTGTGCTGGGTGGGAGGGAGGCGGGGGAGGGGCTTTCTGAGGGGGGTTGTCTCCCCTGCCCTCAGTAGCCCAGGCGGTAGTAAGAGGTGGGCCTGGCACTCAAATGCTCTCATTTTGTGGTGGGGGGGTCACCAGTGAGGGGTATGCTGCTGTTCCCTCCACCAGGATTATTTGGTGTTTTTCTCTCTGCCTGGGTTTTCCTAATCTCTGGTTCTGTTTTAATTGAATCCTTTGCAGAGCATGCCAAGGGAAGAACATTAAAAGGGGAAAAAATTATCAGTCTGATATTTCCATGTCATGAGTGATGTGAGTGAGGGATTTGTGTGAAAACTTTGGAAGGGAAGCAGAGAAGGATGGATGCTGCATACATGAGGGCTGGGAGAGGAACCTCAGGAACACTGTAGATTTTATCCTTGGGTTTTGCATCTGGAGTGAGTAGGGTGTAGATGCTGAGAAGGCTAATAGCTCATTGATCATCTGAGTTCCTATTGTCCCCCCCTGCTGTCTGTCTCCCTCCAATTTTGGTCTCATGAGACTCATTCTCAGAGTTTCTTGGCCAAACTTCATTTGTTTTAACTCCCAGAAAAAAAAGACCTCTGCCTGTATGTTTGCATAATTGTGTTAGATGATCATCTCTACCTTTACACACTTAGATTGATGGCTCACAAAGAAGTTCTCACAATTGTGCATGCCTTCCTGGCCCACTGCAACCCGAATCTAAGGACTGTCTGAAAATTCCAGAATGAATTGCAAAATGAGAAACTACTGGATGAGACCCAAGCCAGGAATGAAGCAGGCAACTGACTACATGGCCTCAAAGCCTATCACAGTAACTCTTTTCACTTAGATGAAAAGACCCTGACCCCTTCCCAAGTATACCCACTGGTCTCATACCGGCACGTGAGAGGCTTGAAAACATTTCTGAGTCTGGGGTGCTTTCTAGAGCAGCAAAGGAAATTGACATGCTCCAGTTTCTTTTTCACTTTTTCCTGGACTCAGAAACATTTCCAGGGAATGGAATCTAACCAGTGACACAGAGGAACAATATACAAATACAAAGGACCTATAATGTGGGTGTTGTAAATAAGCCGAATGCCTTTTGGTGATGCTGATCTATGGCCTTTCCTGCCTGCCTATCATAGTAACTCCACCAAATTTGATGAACAAGACATCCAGAGCACCTACTCTGCTGTCCTAATAGGAATAGGTGCTTGGCGCTATACAGAGCTGTAATTACCAAGCACCCTATCACAATATATTTGTGCAGCACCAATGCTCATACTCCATTCAGAAGCCCCTAAAAATCATCACAGTACTAATTATAAATGTAGCCGCCAACATCCCAGCTTCCTTCTATTCTTCTTACATCCTGCAGATGGTCAAACTTAGGAGCTAATCACCATATTCCCTGGGAATGGCAGCTGGTGGCTTGGTAAAGCAGTGGTTGGGCTTTGGAGGATGGGCCCTCCATCACAGCATGGGTCCGGCCTCTAAATAGTGAGGACACCATGAATGCATATTCCTGTGCCATGCCAGGAAGCCCCATGCTGAAGCACGCCAGGGCCATAAGATGCTGTCCTCAATTCATGCATCTCCCAATTTTAGCTATAGTTTTGTCTGGAAGGACCTGATTTCCTTTTAATGTGACTTCTCAGAGTTGAGATTATTCATCATTTTGTCAATCCAAAAACCATATTTGATATAAATATGTAGAACCAATCTTAAATAGTCTTTGTTTAAAAAAATAGAGCTTAATATCATCTTTAGAGAAATATAGAGATTTAAACAGTTTTTATATAAAATAGAGCTCAGGATCATCTTTTGAGCAACGTAGAGATCGGATGCCTTCATCTTTGCACAGTGACAATTCAGTCTCCCCCTCTCCCCCCCACCCCCGCCCTCAGCCCCCACCCGGCCATCTGAATATATCCTTCTAGCCCTGTGGCTCAGAAGTAGTTAATGGTTCTGGATATTTTTTAGTTCATGATGATTGTTAATATAGCTGGAAATCTGCCAGTTCTATGTATACTCAGCAAAGAATCAAAATAAGGACACATCTAATACTGGTTTCCAAGGACAGTGGAAGGATCAGGCGAATGGGAGTCAGTAGAGAAATCATTCAAAGTTGCTCTGCCCTTGCAGGGTGTGTGGCTATAGATAGGTCATTTAACTTAGTTCATTCTTCCTGTACAAAGAAGAATGCGCTAGGAAAGTTACTTAAAAGCATTGGTATTAAATATGAAGTTACTTGACATTTACTATTTACCTTCCTGTGCTAGACAATATGTTGATAATGAATGCTGGCCAACTTCAGGCCTCTGCCTTGTGGAGCTCACACTACACTGTATGGTATAAACAAGGCTACCAGTTCCCATTCTGGGAAGAACTTGCTGCCCAATGAGAGGGACTCTGTATCTAAGGACACATCCTTCAGATAACTTGGTAGGTGGGAACATAAATGCCCAACTCAGGATCACTCGGGCCACTTTTGTTCTAGAACTTTCTGAACCCTTGCAGGGTCTAAACTACATTGGACTTCTCCTTTGTCCCACTCCTCTTTGCACTTTCCTTTTCACAGGTGCCCATTCTTACCTGATCCAAACCTTGTCCTCCAAACTTCATCTCAGCGTTTACTTCCAGAACATTCAGCTAACATGGCTAGAAGGCTCAGGTGGGGTCTTTGTGGTGATCGAAACAAGACAGTGTCACAGATCCATATGGCATAGGAAAGTTGAAATTGGAAAGGGAACAGGAAAAAATTGGCTCAAACAAGGCTTTGTTCTCTAAATTGGAGTTTAAAGATGGACAGGCCTGAGAAGTTTTGTTCTCTCGTTATTCAAGGGGTTTCACTTTTGACTCAGCTAGCACTGGTACCCCTGCATCCCACACTCAACAGAGCAGTGGAGGTGATGCCTTCTTTTGGTGTAGGCCTATGAAAAAATGCTCTGAAAGGGGTTGCATGTCTGGCTAACATCCTCAGTCTCCAATTCCTATGCTTGATTTTTAGTATTAAAATGAGGGGGAAAGCCAGCAAGGAGTCAGTGCTGGAGTCTATTTTGGCACAAGCTGGTTTAGTCTTGTTGATACAGTGTAACTTCTCTCTCTGCAATAGTGAGAGAGAATGCCTCCCCACTACCTCTAAGATAAACTACTCAGGGATGCAGAGCTTTGGACTTTCTCAGGTGATAACCAGAAGATCAAATTGAGGTATCTGCCCTTGAGGTGCCCTTAACTTGCAGCCTTCCATAAGGGCTTCTCCCAGCTTCCAGCTGGTCATAGCAGGAACACAGAAGAAGCTGACAAAAGGCTTTCAATTCTGCCCCCATTGTCTACCAGACAATGACGCCAACAAAAAGTTTCCTGTTTTAGTTTGGTTTCTTCCCCAAACAGAACTTGCAGCAAGGCCTTGGGTGCAGGGAATTGATCAGGTGATGAAAACAAGCATTTCTCTTAGGGGGAGACCTCAAGGTTGACACTACTCAGCTGCCTAATCCTGTAGGTCATTGGGGTCAATCCCCATAGGGACAAAGCAGCCAACAAAACATGCTGCATCATTTCCTTCCTGTTTCCTTCTCTCTCCTGACTCCCAGTCTTGTAGGTGGAGAGCTGCTTTTCCTCCCACCTTCTCTCCCCTTGCCTTTGGACTGTTTTGATTGAAAGCCAATGGAGCCCTGGGGACTGTAGAGAGGAAGCCAAGACTACAAAACGGCAGGAGTTCAAGACATTTAGGCACCCCTTTCAGGGTGGTTGCAAGATTCACAGAAAATTGTTCTAGAAAATGATTAGCACAAGAGGCAGTCCAGGGGCTGTGGTCAAGACTCATCAGTGGTTTGTGCTATTAGATCTTCGAGTATTTTTCTTAGGATGAAAGTGAAGATTGTTCCCTCAATCCATAGTACAGCTGCAGTCTAATGCTCTATTGTCCATATAGCAACCCCCCACTGTTACAAGAATGCAGACATATTTCCTCTGTTGTTGTGAGAAGTAGCCTTAGAAGTACTTCCTCCTCAGTGTGTAAAAGGGCAAAAAGGCATTGTTGACATAAAGAATAGACTGTGTCTCCAGCTTCTTGGGCAATGTCCCTTGCTAACACACAGTTTCTCTAGGGTCACTCATACCAATAACTGCTTCAAGATAACCGTTTTGATGCTTGCACCCAAATCACCCTTTATGCATCATGAAGCAAAATACTATAAAGTCATCTTTCAGAAGATTTGTTTTGGGTTTACTAAATTACTTATTCTACAATAAGCCTTATGAACAGCATGCCTCATTATTCTTGAGTCTGTCCTAGAAAAAATATAATAATTGTGGATTCAAGCATCTCTAGATTGCTTATATGTTTCATTCATCACTTAATTCTTTTCCTCCATCTCAGCATTTTGTACATGCTGCACACTGGTACATCTCAACCTGCTGTGACTGGGTTATTATTTAAAAAGAGGAATCCCTCCCCATGGTCACAGTGGCCTGATCAACCTTCTGAAAAATATTCACTTGAACAATAAAACAGCAAATAGTAACATAAAACAGTTACAATCAAGGACAGTTAACTACTAAGCCTATGTTTCAAAGATACACTGTGCTACTTGAGAGGGAATTTCATTGAGATTAATAACATCCATATGACCTTGTGAAACATTTAACACAATCCTGGCATACATTAAGCTAAAGACATGTCCTGTTTAAACTCAAACATGGCATATTAGAACTAACAAAACTTTTAAATTTGGACATATGTGGTTGACCCTGGGATGAGAATTTCAAACAGGTTGAAAATCATGAATTACAAAACCCTATTTAAAGCAATTAAGCTGTCCTTCATCAAATATTATGAAGAATTTTCTCTCCAAGAGTGGTTATGGGTACATCTAGAAAAGAAGTTTGAAAACTTATTTAAGCTACTGCTCCCTATGCAAAATAAAAATCACTGAGTGCCACTAGAAAATCTACCTCTTTAAGGAAACAAATAGAAAACATCCCCCAATTGCACCTGAGACCACTCCCACTCCCAATATTTCCAGTACTCCTCAGGGGACAGTATCACCTGCCTGGGAAAAGACTGATCAAGGACTTTTTTGTAAATACTGCTTATTATTTGTTTGTCATTAAAGTTGTTCATCACGAGTTCAGGCACAACAAAGGGTGGGGGGAGGGAAGTAAATATGCATGTTGGTTGGGGCTTGGAGATGGCATAAGGAGCAAGCATCTCAAAATCTTCTCCTTACCACTGTTTGTCTTGATCATAAGAACCTCCCCCAGGGGAAAAAATACTTGACAGTTTTCTGAACACTGCAAGATGGATTGAGGTGCTTCTCACAGACAAAGGGAAGCAGGCAAGCAAAGAAGTGAATTTAGAAGATTTTTGTGAAGATACTTTATCCCCAGAGTGACTGACTACCTTACTCTTAACTCATCTAGATCTCAGTCACAGGACTCCAACCCCTTGCGAAGCAGCCTGAGTAACACAGGGTTCTTGAGGGCCAAGATAAGTAAGTAGTGCTGGTGAGCATCCAGCTGCTCTGTGACACTCTTGTAGCACTGTCCTCACGTTGTTTGTCGATTTGCTGGAGCAGGCACCATCTCCATTGTGAGACTTGTTACTGTTTTTGGCATATCGAATATGCCATAGGTAGCTTTCGAGGCTTTGCTGTGCAGGCAGGGATACTATCGGTAGCTTGCCAGGCTCTCTTAGAGGGTCAGAGGAATCGAACTCAGGTCAGCTGCGTGCAAGGCAAACGCCCTCCCTGCTATGCTATCACTCCAGCCCTTCTAAGACTTTTTCTAGATGTTATTTCAGTCTATCCCTTTGAGCTTCAGCATTGGAGGTATGAATTAAACCACCCCAAGCTATTTTCCTGTAGATTAACGTTTCCTTGACTTGGGTGTTTTTTCAAGCCTGAATAATGTACTCATATACATATAATAATATATCATAACAATTACTCATAATATAATAATATTTCAAATAATCACCTAGATAAATGCAACTATGAAAGAAGGTAAACTGCTACGAACAGGAAAATAAAGCAGGTATATTAATAAGAGATCACCGGAGACATTGGGGAATTGAATACACGTGGGGTAACCAGCAAAGACACAGAATAGAATTAGGCCTGACGGGATAAGATGTTGTGGTTCTCCACAGCTTCTTAGGGGGAACTCAGGTCTGTACCGTTATGGAGGACTTCAGAAGCCAGACATTGGAATGAATGTTGTTTTTTGTTAATGTTTTTTATTTTATTTTTATAAAGTTGTTCACAATATTTGATTACATTTAATATTTGAACACCAATCCCACCACCATTGCACCTTCCCACCACATGTCGGATGTTTCCATTCCGAACCCCAAACCCTGACCCCAAAGCAGAACAAAAATAATGTATTTTCTATTGATTGTTAGGAATAAGGAATGTTATGTTCTATGTGTGATATGTAGGATGTTTGTAATAAAATGTAATGTATACATCACATTGACATTAATTCAGTTTTAATTGTGGTTTTTCTATTAATTTTTAAGAAACATGAGGTTCTTTCTAAGACAGGTATTACTATACCATCATACTTGGTTCCCAGAATCCCTGATACTAGAGTGGAGAGATAGGCAGGTTTAACTCGGGTGTGAAAAGTTCTCTCCAAAAGAGCAATTCAGTAAGACAGGAAAGGAGATAAAGAAGAGGTCTTTAATATCTAACCTGCTCTAGGTATCTGCTTTCTGTATATGTTATGTATTTAATTCTATAGCACCCTTAAATACATGAACTTTTAAAATGAGAAGATATAGCCCAAAGAAGGGAAAGAATTTCTCATTTTCTTAGAGTTCTAACAAAGATAGTGCTGGCTTTCTCTGATTCCAACACCCACTCAGTTTTCTGGAAACAATGTTGTAATAGCAAAGATGCCCCTCCCCTTTCTCTACCCTTCCAATAAAAACTGTCACTGTCATCCCATTGCTCATCGATTTTTTCAAGCGGGCACCAGTAATGTCTCTCATTGAGAGACTTAATGTTACTGTTTTTGGCATATCCAATACCACAGCGGTTGGGCATTGGCCTTTCACATGGCCAACCAGTGTTCGATTCCTCTGCCCCTCTCGGAGAGCCTGGCAAGCTACTGAGAGTATTGAGCCCGAGCGGCAGAGCCTCACAAGCTACCCATGCATATTGGATATGTCAAAAAACCCTTCCAATAGCCACTCTTATTTGTAGGTGCCTGAAATTCTGTGATAGAAACTTAAACCTTTAAGGCTTCCATTTGTGATAAAAAAGCAAAAGCTCCTTTAGATTTTGAATTAGCAAAACTTTCCAAAACTCAAGAAGAATTGGGTTCCAGGTGACAAACATTTTCTAATATGTTTCTGGTGGCAGTAAATTGTGCAGTCAAGTGCAAGATACTAGGGTTACCGGAGTTGGAATAAAGTATGAACCAGCCTGAAAATTTTGAAGGCTTATTGCTCAGTAGGTATAGAGCTCCTTACAGGAAAAGTGAGAAACGCCAGCTTCTGGGGAGGTGGGAGGGGGTGAGGAAGAGTTTCTATTTTGTTTCTACCACCATGCATACAATGTGGAAGACATAACAGCAGGCAAAATAAGAGTAGTAAATATTAACAAAAATCAATATTTAGTGAACAACTCTTGAAAGGTTAACATTGGAAAAATATTTGCTCTCTTAAAAAAACTTGGATTTAAAAAAGTTTAGGCTGGAGCAATAGCACAGCGGTTGGGCTTTCACCTTTCACATGGCCGACCCGATTTCAATTCCTCTGCCCCTCTCGGAGAACCCAGCAAGCTACCAAGAGTATGGAGCCGCACAGCAGAGCCTGGCAAGCTACCTGTGCGTATTGGATATGCCAAAAACAGTAACAATTAGTCTCTCAATGAGAGACATTACTGGTGCCTGCTTGAACAAATCGATGTGCAACGGGATGACAGTGACAGTGACAGTAGAAACAAGTGGTATACTGAATCTTTTGAGTTTATAGTGGAAAATTAACGTGGGAAAGATTTTTCATGAGAGTCAGTAGAATGGGACACTATGGAATACTATATAGCAGTGAAAATAAATGAAATAGAGTTACACATACATAAATAAACATCAAAGACAAAATTTATTAAATGTGATATGTTGCATTAGATTGTTTATATAAATTTTAAAAACATATAAACATTTCATGTTGTTTAAAGGTGCATATGCATTTAACACAATTCTCACCATGCATGAGATCAATAAATACCAAAGACAGAATTGCAGTTAGAGATGAGTAAGGAGTAAATGGGTTTTGTAAAGTAAATGAAACAATAACACAAGAAGTTGACATATTTATTTTTTTAAGTTCATTGTTAAGCTGGTGAGGAACAAATTGACATTTGCTAAATTATTCTTATCATGTTTTTGATGTTTAAAATAGTTCCACTCAAATGAAAGAAAGGTAAGTAACCAAGACTAAGTAAGAAGGAAAAGTACTGACAAGCGGACATGGAGGAGGCAAAAGATCCTAAGAATCCCTTAGAATGTTTTTTTCAGTGTATGGGGTCCTGTTATAGTGCATATTTGGCAAGCAATATAAAGGCAGCTTAAATATGACATTTGGAAATTGTTTTTGCTGGTGAATCAGACACTTCAGATGACTTAAGATCTCACTTTATGCAAATATAATGTCAATCTCGAAGAATAAAAAAATCTCTTGTGGGTGATTCATTATAAGAAACTGATATGTTTTCTTCCCTTGTCTTTTCTATCTTGACCACATTATAAATATTTTAAATGTCAAAAAGAAGGAAGAACAATGTCACATCAAGTTCATTGTGAATAGAGAGATAATTAAACAATAGAAAGTGGCATACAAGATGAACAGAAGTATTGCATTCAGTTGTGGTGTATCCCAAAGTTTATGAATGTAAAGATTCAGAAACGTGTTACTATAAAAACAAGAAAAATAACCCCTTCGTTTTATATATCAAGATATTTTGCTAATAAAAATATCATACTAACTTATTCCATATAAAGAACCTTTATAAATTCAAATGAAAATAATCACTTTTATAAAATAACCAGAAATTCTGGGTAAGGTGTTTGCTTGCATGCAGCAAACTCAGGCTTGATCCCTAGCACTGCACATCATCCCCCTGAGCACTGTTGGAAATGATCCCTGAACAATAGAGCAGGAGTAAATCCTGAGTACTGCCAGGTATGCAGCCTCACTAAGAACTTTCCCCCAAATAAAATACACAGCCAAATAAAATGAACGAGAAATAAGAAGATACAATTGACTAAAGATAAAAATGTCCAAAGATATATTAAAATGCTCAGTTCCATTAATAGTCAATCATTTGCAAGACAAAATACTGATTTCATTTCTATTTTCACCCATCAAATTGTGAAATATTTTAAAAAATGAAATGAGCACTTTCTTATAATGGCTGAAATTTGGGGGGAGATGTTCAAAATAATTATAAATAAGATTCCTGTGCCTTGCCACTATGTTACCTCCAGTTTTCTCCTTGATCTTAGTTCCATCCAAATTTCAGCAAATTGAATAATTTCATTGTTCCTTATGGCTTCTTAGCAATCTCACTTTGTATGCATATCACAACTTTATATCCTACTTTCTGTCATTGGACACTTACATTGTTTCCACATCTCAGATATTGTACTAAGTGCTACAGTTAATATCAGTGTGCCTTTATCTCTTTTGAATGAATGTTTTTGTGTAGGGGAGATAGATACCAAGCAGTAAGATCTCTGGATCATAGGGAGTTCTTTGTTAGATTTTTGAAGAATCTCCGTATTGTTTTCATGGGATCAAACTAATGTGCATGAAAGCTTTTTCTTTCTTCACCACTTTCCCACCAACAAGTGTTCCTAGTCTTATTGGTATATGTCATTCTCACTGGTGGGCGGTGATATATCATTATCATTTTAATTTGGATTAACATTGACAATGCTGATATCCCAGGAAAATGGTGTGGCCCATGGGATCAAATTAGACAGTAGTAGTGAGACAACTGAAAGTAAAATACACTTTGCAATTAAACAAACTTTATTAACTCGTAAGGAATAAGGGGAGGGCCAGGAGTGTAGGTTGGTGGCAAACTTACCTTGCATATGGATTCACTCTTCGGCACCACAAAAATTAAAATGAACAAAAGGAGTAGGAAGAGCTAGAGAGAAGGACGAAAGGGAAGCTGCAGCTGCAGGTGGAGGACTTGGAGGATGAGAAGATGAATGAAACGAAGTTAACTAACCTGTCCCCCGAAAGATCAGGAACCAGAAAAATAAGGTGCTGTGAATATGGAATTATAAAAGTGAGCATAAGGGAACTGAAGGCTGAGGCATAGGGAGGGCGGGGGCTGAAAACACAGAAAGTGGTAGCAAGAGTACATGAGCTCGAAGCTCGCTCACTGCAACCTGAACTCTAGCATGAAAGAATTGTGGTGCGTTCTGCAAGGCCACGAGTTTCCTTTTCTGCAGGATCCATAGACAGGCACTTTGGCAGAGGCTTTCCAGATAAGGAGACTGGCACAAGAGTCAGAGGTGTCTGTTCTGTATGTGGTCAGCCTGTATGAGAGGGCAGCCCTCAGGCTCGGTAAGACTTCTGAACGTGTCTCTATCCCACCTCTGCCAGGGAGTGGAGAAGCCAGTGTTGACAGCTGTGCCATAATGGTGCTCCTCTTGGGAGATACCCTGAAAAAAGGACTTTTAACAATTTTGTTCCAATTCATGAATGAAAATGCCTTCTTAGTCCTATTAGAAAATGTATTAAGATTTAAAAAATTATTTTAATTGCTTATTTTTATAGCTCACTGATATTTTTTGAATGCAACACTGTACTGTGAACTTGAATATTCAGCTTTGTGTGTCACACACATAAAATGCAACTACTTTCCTTTAGGAGGAGGGGAAATAAGTCAGATATTCTTTCTGCTCCTGAACCTGCCAACATCAAAAATGAAATATGCCTTTCTAGGACCCTTGGGTTTGAGGTCCTGTGCAGGGCCAGCACTGAGGAGAGAACTTTTACCATGAGTCACAATTTTACACATTCTAAATGTTCTCTTCAGTGGCTCAGTCTTTCTTTCTCAGTCTTTCTTGGTCATTCTTAGCATTTCCCTGGCCTGACATTCAGGGAGCATCAAAAAACAATTATCAGCTAGCTGTGTTTCAGAGCCTAGAATATGCCTTAAATTGTTGAATGAAACCACCTAGAAGCTGTGCTATAAAATAAATTGCTATCAGTAAAGAAAGCCTTCAGTGATTTAGAATTATATTGCATGCATTTATATAGTATATTATTATACATTAAGGAAGTTAAAGTAAATTTAAAAGCTCTAAAACATTTCACATATTATTTTAAGACCCCAGTGGCATATTAATTATATTTTTTGTTGTATTCATTTTGTCTGTTTTGGAAATAAAGGTAAACTCAAAATTGAAACGCTTGGCTTGGTGCATTGCTGGTATGTCTCCTTACTATATATTTGTGATTTTGGCTACCAAATGTTCTGGCTACCTATCTCCCTGTTAAGGGCAAAATTATTGTTCATGAAACTACACTGTTAATATCCAGTTTCTACTTCTGAAGCTACTCGTGCATATTGGATATGCCGAAAACAGTAACAATAAGTCTCTCAATGAGAGACGTTACTGGTGCCCGCTTGAACAAATCGGTGAGCAACAGGATGACAGTAACAGTGACTTCTGAATAATCCTTAAGGCTTTAAGTACTTAGGTTAAATGCCATAAATAGCATCAATTGTATTATGATGAATTATGTTAGGCTTGGGGGCCAGTCTGAAAATCTGACCACCTCTGAAAACTTTTTGATTAGTTGTGAGTCACTAATTCAACAGAATTATTAAGACTGTGGTTCTGGAGCAAGTAAATTATTAATGTCCTGACATTTGTTAGGCATGTAAACTGTGAGTTTTGCTACTTCTTACATCATTTTTCTCATCTGTAAAATGAGAACAATAATTTTAACTTAACATGTCTTTATAGGATTGCATCCCTGAAATTCATTTGCTGTACTCCTATTCCCTAGTTACTCAGAATGTGACTGCATTTGAAATATTATCTGTAATGAGGTAATTGAATCATAATAAGATCATAAGGATAGGCCTTAATTCCATGTGACTTTTGTTCTTATAGGAATAGGAATTTAGGAAATAGTCAAATATACAAAAGGGAGACCATTTAAAGACACAGAGAAAGATGGCCATCAGTTAGCCAAGGAGAAAGAATTCTAAGAAGAGAATAATTGTGCTCATAACAAATTGAACCTGACCTCCAAAATTTTGAGAAAATAAATATTGCTTAAACTTCCTAGCCTGAAAAACTCTGATGTGGTGAAACTATCAAAGTAACATGGGTTCTTTGGAGGATTCCATGAGACAGTACACAAGTCCAATGCTTAGAAAATTGTCAACATAATAATATATGTGATCAATGTTAGCAATCTTTATTATTTAGGCAAATACATTGCTAATTCTAAATAACTTCCTTGGGAATTAAGACAGATCACAATCAGTTCATACTGTCAGTCATCCAACATCTTATGATTACCTTAAAAGTTGCCTTTTGTGCATTAAATTTATTCATTTGTCATTAAATAAATATGTATTCATTTCCAACTTAGAGCCAAGAACTCTGTTTGGAGCCAGGAGTAAAATATGGCTAGGACCCAGCTCTGAGAGGTTTGTGTTATCTGGAAATAGTCCAAGGGGTGTTTGGCATTCTTAGAGTGACAGTGGTAGATGGAAGCCAGTAGAGTTGACATCAGAAATGAAGGAGAACAATCCTGTCTACAGGAGCAATGGGAGGTAAATAAGTTTCAACTTATTTAGAGAACTTATTAAACCCAACACTTAATAATGATGTGGATTTTCTAGGGAAATTCTGCAGTCACCTAGTGCTGACCTGCAACATATAGAAAAAGATTGCTTTGTCAGAGCAAAATCTTCATGCTGAGCTGGAGGTTAAAAGGTTGAAAACAAAGGCCAATTTGCTGATGCAATTGTAATGAGGGCACAGGGGTATGTCAGGTGTATAATCTAACAGGGCGAAAATGCTGATGCATCTCCTCTACCTGGTCACCCTCTCTGGCAAAGAAAGACGCAAATAGAGACTTACATACTCCTTAGGGAGACTGTTTGCATAGCCAGGTCAGAAGTCTTTGAAGTTAGGCCCTTAATAAATTTCAGAATTTCTTTATTTCTAATACCAATTGATTTAGGTATAATTAGAAAATTATACACAGATTAAATTACAAAATTTTATATATTTACCTTAGTCACGCCAGTGAAACATCTTTCATAACCAGTATACTACACATAAATTGACCCTCACAGTCTCCTCAGACTGTACTGATCCTTCCTTCTCTTAATTCCCTGTCTGTTTTTTGTTGTTATAAATTAGGTGGCAATTACAACCAATTGTAAGAGTTGACATATGTCTGTACACACATACATATGTGTGTACAAAAGTACTATGAATATAGGTTTTTATATCTGCACAATTATTTTGAAATTATTCTGAGTTTTTGGTATCTGGTATTTGAAAAATATCAGTATTTTCCCTTTGTGATACTGAGTAGCATTCTATCATATAAATTGATGGGCATGGGTTATTTCCTAGTTTAAAATGTTACAAATAGAACTATCCTGAACAATCATGTACAGATCTTTCTGTAAATATGTCCTTTTATTTATTTTTTATTTATTTATTTATTTATTTTTGGCTTTTTGGGTCACTCCCGGTGATGCACAGGGCTTACTCCTGGCGGTGTTCAGGGGACCATATGGGATGCTGGGAATCCCATATGGGACGCTGGGAACCCGGGTCGACTGTGTGCAAGGCAAACGCCCTACCCGCTGTGCTATTGCTCCAGCCCCGTCCTTTTATTTGTTTTGGGTAAATTCCTAGAAATGGTATTGTTGTATCATTTGATGCAACATATATGCAAATATATTTTATAGAAAGTAAACCTTTTTCCAAAATGGCTGTGTTAATCTACTTCATTACCAATAGTGAATAAAGTTTCTAATTCTTATATACATATATATAAAATATATATGCATATATATTCCTCAATATATTTAGTCTTTTCAGATTTTATTCATGGTGAAGTTTACGTAGTGATATAACATTGTAAATTTTTTTATATAATATAGGAGTATGGCTGTTTAGTGAGCCACTGATTAAACTGACTGAAGCAGGCATGAACTCCACATTACCTTTATTTAAAATTTTAAAATTTTCGCCCCCGGCCCAGAAAAATTCGGAGCTGCTGAGCGGGAAGTGGACCCTCTGCGCCTAAAGACTTTGATTCCAGAGACCTAACACTTTCGGGCATCCAGCGCAGCTTCTAATAACAATGCACTGGGACTGCAAACTGGGCTATGCAATTTCTGGTAGAATATTCCTTGGTCTTTATACAGAAATCCAAAACCGCGTGGACGCTGCCGCGTCCGTGCGACTTAACATCTATAATTGTCAGCTGTGTGAAACGGTTCCTTTTGAACAAGTCTGACTTGGGGGGGAAACTTCAAATAATAAAAGTATGTTTTTGTTGAAATATTGAAGGTTATTAATGTAGTAGCCACCTCTCTGGACTGTGAACTAAGCAAAAGCCCCATGCCGGCTTTTGTGGCATGGCGTACACCATACTATGAAGTGTGGGATGGGGGATGAGGGTGAAAAAAAAAAGGTAAAAGGAAAAAGGAAAAAAAAATGAAGAGTTATGTACTTGTAGCAGTGGGGCTCCATATCTCTTCATTCCCAGCAAGGGAAAACTAATTATCAAATGCTTCCTTGGTAGTAGGTCTGTCTCTCTTGGGTGGAAACTCCAACAACTATAGTGAGTTGTGTGTTGAAATATGGAATGTAATCAAGGTAAAGAGAAAATGAAGTGAAATTCATTAGTTATACAGTAAGGGGTAGGGGGTGGGGGCGGGGGGTATAATGGGGTTTTTGGTGGTGGAATATGGGCACTGGTGAAGGGATGGGTGTTTGAATATTGTATAACTGAGACATAAACCTGAGAACTTTGAAACTTTCCACATGGTAATTTAATAAAAAGTTAAAAAAATAAAATAAATAAAATAAAATTTTGAAATTTTATTTTCATAAAGCTGCTACAGTAATTTTTTACATTCAACATTTCAACATCAACCTCACCACCTTTACACCTTCCTACCACCATAATTTCAAATTTTCCCACCTCCACTCTAGCCTGCACCATAGGCAGATGCTAAATAATTTATTTTATTTTGTATTGCTTGTTATACGAGACATCCTACGGCCACGAAAGCAGCCAAGCACTCCTGGAATTCTAAAATTGTTTAATATTTGGGGTCCAGAGGCATATCTGCAGCATACTGCTCTCTTCCAAGATTATCTGTTTCTAAATCATGGCCATTAATACACTTAAGTGGTGCCCTGGGGCAGTTCTTGGGCATGACTACCAGAGAACTGGAAGGGCAGGGAGATGGTGGGAGGTACCCCCCATTAGTCCCACAACCTGTTTTGTTTTTTAGCAGATTCATTCTCATGCCTGGAGGGCACCAGATGAGCCTGTGAAGGTCGACCATGAGCGTGGTGGTGATTGGGTTCTGGAGGTTTGAGGCTGCCGGGGTTCATTTGGGGCAGGCAGAGGGATACACCTGCCCCACTTCAATGTGCCCCATGAAGTCAGCCTGGAGGGGGTGGGGGTGAGACATCTCTGTGGTGTGCTGCTCTCTTCCGAGATTCATTTGTAAGTCTCTGAATCATGGCCATTAATGTGCTTAAATAGCCTGATTTTGATCTCCTTTGAGATTTATTTATCTCTGAAGCAAGGCCAATAAATGAGCTTGTGTAGCTAAGCCAGAGGTGGTGTATGACTCCCACATACCTAACTTTTGGCTGTTTAATTTCTTGGGAAAGTTGGTCCCAAGCTGTCAGGGTCTGGACAGAGGCACAGTGGCAATTCTGGGGTATCAGGAAGTCTGAGGCACCGTTGGGCTGCGGATGCACTTGCCCAACAGGTACAGGTTGACCTGCTGGGCAGTACCGTAGCCCTCATAACATTGTAGTTTTGAGCTGAATTTTGTCAACAGCTATCTTTGAATTTTTTCTCATTTTTTCTGACTCTAATGCATTTTCTTATTATTTGGATGATTTACTTTGAAGTAATATTGGTTTGCAATCTCATGTAGACTTTACATATCAGCATTATAATTTGACATTTGAATAAGCTACTACTATGATCTCCACCAGAACTTTAGATTTTGTTCTTCACCACACTGTATATCTCTTTTACCCAATTTATTTACCCCATTTCCCACTTCCCCTCGTGTAATTGGTTATATAGTCTAAGAGTTCCTTTTGTTCATTTGTGTCCTTATATTCCACAAGAGAAAAAAATAGGGTGGTATTTATCTTTCTTTCTTTTTTCTTTTTATCCACCAAAGAACATTTAAGTTATTTACATACGTTGTTTATTAGAAATAATGCTTCAGTCAACATGGGGTGCTTATAGTTTTTCTAATTAATGTTTTCATAGTCTGTGAAAAAGCAGCCAAATTTGTCAAGAATGATTATATGGTACTTCTGTTCTTAATTTTTTCCAGAGTCTCTGTATTATACTTCATAGTGGCATCACCAATTTACAATCCCACCAACAGTATTCAAGGGTTCTCTTTTCTCCACATACTTACCATCACTTAGTGTTGGTCTTCTCAAACTAACAAGTCTCACAGTAGTGAGATTTCTTATATTTTCTGAATTAAGGTCTTTCATAAGAGATTACTCTGAAAATATTTCCTCTCAATTGTGGCATGACTTTCTATTCTCTAAGAAATACCTGTTGATAATCAGACTTTGTATTTTAATAAAGTCCAATTAATACATTTTTATGGTTTATTCCTTAGATATCTAGAAAAATATTTGTTTCATTTTAGTTTAGGATTTTTCTTCCCTTTTCTAGGAATTCTGTAGGCATTTTGAATAAATATCAAGTTAAACTCATAACTGTGTTCAAGTTTTCCATATTCTTATAATTTTTTATCTAAATGCTCTATCAGTTTTGAGAGAGAAATACTGAGATATTTGATAATTATTTTCCCTTATAAATCTAATAGTTTCTATTTGTATTTTGAAACTCTAATATTAAATTTGTATGCACGATTGTTATGTTTAATTGTCACAAAGCCAAGGATAGCCCCTGACACCCCTGGGTGTAACCAAAAACCAAATGAATGATGACTAAAAATTAAATAGATTTTCATTAAATAGAAACATCAAAAAAGAAAGATAAAGTGTTTCTCCCCAATTCTTGGGGTGTTATTTTTACCTACGTGCTAATCATGTTTGAGTTCTCAGCAGAACACTCAAACACAATCTTCTGCAGATCTCTGGGTTCTCTCCATGTGCATTTCTTTCCTCTCCAAAATTCTATAGTACAGTTTCTAGATTTTCAGCTTTATCCCCTCACTCAGTGAGTCTGGACCTCCTGGTCCCCTCTCCCTCATTTTCTATGCTGCAGGTGGAAACTCTCAAGCCAGTTAAATCAAATAATCAAGATAGGGTTCCTATCATTTGCTTTCCATCTCTCAACAATCATGTTCCTCCATGAAAGTTTAGTGTCTTATAAACCAATATGTTATGTATTTTATTCACAATGGATATGTATGTGTCTTACATTCTGCTTAGAAATGACACCTTGCCATTTTCACAATATCCCACTGGTAGTAAAAGTAGTCATCTTCAAAGTGCTTTGGGAAAGGAGGAGGGATTGCAGGATGAAGACTCATCAGAGCATATAAATGTCTGAAGTCAAGAATTACTGAGGCTACTCACTACCATATTTCGTGAATACCTAAACATGGGGAGTGGCATACTTAGTCTGACTGTGCAGGATGGAGCCAGATGACAATAATGCTAAATGACAGAAACTGCTAGTATCCATAAGGAAGAGTTTTTACTGGAGTCATTTCTTTCTGCTCTGCATTTCAATTGAGCTCTAGTCACACTATTTCACTATTACTTAAATTCTTGTTTCCTCTACTAAATTGAGAATTTCTGGAAGACAGACAGATAATATGTCTTATTCACAATGGATTTCCCAAGCTCCTTATATTATGCCTGGATAAAATGGGAGCTCAAGCATGAGTTTTATGATTATAATGTTGAGATATACTAAGCTAAAATGTGGCATAACAAAAATAATGCTTTGGTAAAGCTTTCTAGAACCAAGACGTTACATAGAAAGACCACAAAGGACTATGCCAAGGCTGATGTGGCTAATCGGGCATGAAATAATAAGATTTGGAATAGATGAGAGTAAGAGAGCATTAAAGTAGAAAACTTGAGTCTCATACAAAGATGAAGAAAATAATAAATATGATTTATTGACAATTGATTTGATGGAAAAGAAAGGTGAAGATAACCACTGTAGGGTTTTAAGCCAGAAACCTGAAAATTATGTTCTCACCAACAAATTATAACATTGCTCAGTCTAGAGAAATTGCTCCTTTCCCAAAAGTGTTATCCTTCATTTCCTTTTGGAATAACCTAAACTGAAATTCTCAACTTTTCTTTGTTCTTTACATTACAGCTTAGGTTCCATGGGAAGTCGACTTGATGTTGTTCAGTGTGCAGAATATTTATTCAAGTAGGCTCCTGAAATCATCCCTGAAGAAAGGGAAAAGTGAATTTATCAACCTCTGGTAGTTCTTTAGGGAGCAGTAGAGCTAGAAGAACCATTAAGAGAGTTTCCAGATCAAGTAGGCCATAGCTTCAAACTCTTGTAAGGTCAACAACATTGAGCAGGATGTTACTCCAGGCAAGTAGTCCTGTGTAACTAATTCCAACAATCCTAAGGAGGGGTGGCAAGTGAGGACAGTGTTCTCACAGCATTATCAGTTTCAGGGACAATGGGTTTTTATGAACAGGGCTTTGGGAGGCATATCACAACCTCCATGTCACTCCCATTCCAGGTTACTTACTTGGAATTCTCATCACTCTTTTCCCTGCATTATCCAGCAGTATCCTTGCTTCTCTCTATACTTACTTTCTTTACTTTTCTCAAGTTTATTTTCCATATAGTTACTATTATAATCTTCCAAAACATGGACACAGTCATGTCATTCTCCATCTGAGATATTCAATGACTTCTCACCACATGTGGAATTTAGTGGGATTCAAACTGCTCTGGCTTTGATAAACTCCTAGAAGTGTTCTTGTTCTCCCTTGACAGTTGTGCCTTTTTCATGTAACTTCCCCCTCTGGCCTGGGAATGTGTTTAGCTAATTCTAAACTCTAACTCTAAGTTGTCCTTCTAGACATACCTCCTTAATGCAGCTTCCATGATTCTACTAGCCTGGATTTAGATGCATTTCAAAATAATAAGGTAGCCTTCATTATTTTCCTCTTGAAGCACTTGCTATGTGATCGTACAAACTTTATTACCTGGAACCCACATTAATAGCAACAAAGACAGCTTACTCTCTTTAACCCTGCACTGAGTATGTGACCTGGCCATTTGTAAGTTAGGTTCTCCAATGTTTGGATAGTAAATGAATCAAATACCAATTTACAAAATACAGTCATTTAATTTCATTCTTTTGGTTACCAGCAATTCTTTTTTGGACATTGGAACAGACTATTTCTATTTATATTTCTATTCAAAAGTAGAAATCAGTTTATGAAATGAGGCTTATATATTGATCATTTCTGAACTTGCCAGCAAAAAGAAGGGCAGTCTATGAAGTTTTAACAAGAATCTTAATTATTGAAGATATTCCTTGTGTCTGCTGTACAAAATAGTTGTAAAGAAATTACTCTCTTTTTTTTTGGCTTTTTGGGTCACAACCGGCAATGCACAGGGGTCACTCCTGGCTCATGTACTCAGGAACTACTCCTGGAGGTGCTCAGGGGAACATATGAGATGCTGGGAATCAAACCCGGGCTGGCCTCATGCAAGGCAAACGCCCTATCCACTGTGCTATCACTCCAGCCTCAGAAATTACTGACTCTTTTAATCCATCTCTTTCTTTTAGCTCCATCCTCCTTCTCTCTCGTTCTCTCTCCCTCTTTTTCCTTTTGTCTCTTGCTCTTTCTCCATGGAATAATTCTATAAACAAAAAGAATCAGGAAGCAAGCATCCCTTTACCTCCCAGAGAAGCTGCAAAGCAATAAGGATGTTTTCTTCTATACTTGGTTTCTGAGTTCCAAGTTTCTTCCAGGGTGGGAAGAGAGGATCTCACTTAAAGAACACTCTTATTTCCACCTCTGGCCTGGTCTGACTCAGATTCTACTTTCTCACTTGTATCCTTACTTAAAATGAGAGAAAATCTAGTATTTTCTATGCTACAACTTTTTTGCACTTCACTGAGTTCTAGACGAGGTTTATAGTGTTGGTTACTCAGTCCTGGCCCCATGAAACCCTGTAGTTTTTCTGAGAGACCTACATATAGGATCCAAAGATAGTTGTATGGATGATAATGACCTTTCAATAAATTCTCACATATTATCCATCTTTATTTATTTAGGATTAGTTCTTTAAAAACTGTTAAACAAAATCCCATATTGCTTCAAATACTATTGTCTTTTAGAAGTCACAAAGATGTCATGGGAAATTTTAAGTAATTTGTTTTACAAGGACGTCCCCTGTCCTGGGAGGTTTTCAAGTTGAATTCTATTAGCAGTTTTTGTCTTTTGCTATAATGCATATATTAACAATTAAAAGTCATTTAAAGTAATTGATTCAATTCACAAAGCCAACAAATTAATTAACTGATGCATATTTAATTAGATCAGCAAGGCATCCCTTCTTAAGAGACCAGATAGGAATACTGTGATTTGTGTGTTCATGAAGAGAGTTGATAGCAGTTAGCTATCAATGTTCTTAAACCAGATACTGATATACTTAGGGTCATAATTTAAGAGCAAAGATTGTTCAAGCTATGTAAGGAGCATTTGGCCATGGCTGCTCTGTATGAAGTGCTTGGGGTAGGTCTTGAGATAAATGTAGAGATGCCCCAGGCAAGCTAACTTGTAGAAGAGAGGTGATCAACTTTAGTTCTTACTTTGACTCAGTGAATAATGGCTGCCCAACTGACACAGAATCTTAAAAACAAAACAAAACAAACACAGATAGAACAATAGGTTCTTTTTTGTTTTGAGGAGACTCTTTAAGTAATAATCGCAGCATATTTCAAGAGCAGAATATATATTGCCCTAACCAACATAGGAAGCCTTTTATTATAGAAGTTGATGAAAAGAAGAGAATATGAAAAAATGCCCATACTTAGGTTTTTCATTTTTATGGCACTAACCAAGAAAACATAGTTAAAATATTGAAGGTATTTAACATAGTAGTGGAATTTTAAAGTGTTTTATAACTATGAGATTTCTAATGAGACCTCGGACTTTGGCATATTTTTTGGCTGCATGACAGTAGTCGCAATGCTGTTGCGGGAGAGGGTATTAGATAATAATTTAGCAAAATAGATAGACATATCTGTGATAATTGTGTGTAACTTAGGAGAAAGAAGTATCCAGGTCATAAAAAAATAAGGCAGGAAACTCTGGTAGAGAGAGGGAGTAGTAGGAAAAGGTACTGGTCACTGAGTGGTCCTTGCCCGAGGAGTTGATGGTCAGGATTGATGGTCAGGAGAGTTAGAGGAGTGTCTCATACACTCAACTGTGGTGCTCTCCTGAGGTTTACACCCTTTGTTATGATATACCATTTGGACAATCCCAAATGGCAATTCCTGCAGAATTATACTTGGCATGTGGTGGGGCCAGGGATCAAACTCAAGGTCTCAAGTCAACAAGACACACACTCTACCAATGAGTTATCCATAGGACTTAGAGTTTAATCTCTTTTTATTTAACTTTTCTACTTACTAAAACATAATTTTGTTTAAAATAATGTTTTATTTTAAAATTCTGTATTAAGTGGCTGGAGCAATTGTACAGCAGGTAGGGTGTTTGCCTTGCACAGGGCTGACCCTGGTTTGATTCCCAGTATCCCATATCGTCCCCCGAGCACCACTAGGAGTAATTCCTTAGTGCAGAGCCAGAAAAAAAAACCTGTGCATTGCCAGGTGTGACCCAAAAAGCCAAGAAAACTGTATTAATATCCAATAATTATAAATGGTTTAAAATAAAATATAACCAAACTGGTTCTTCACCACGAATATTTCTAGAAACACTTTCTTGGTTCATTCAAGAATCCTTAAACTCAAACCTTGATAAAGACTGTTTGGCATGAATATACTCTAAGGGGGGAAATATGAGCTCTTCTATCTCTTTGCAACTTCGGTACTCCTTTGGAAAACTTGGTTGTATTTGAGATTACCAGCATTTGTTTCTGAATGTGCCCCTATATTCTGAGAAGTCAATGATACATAGGAAATAAGATGAACTAAGATTTATCAAAACCAGGTAAGCTGTAAATAACACGGCCACATTGATATTCAGGGCTGGAGCAATAACACAGCAGGAAGGGTGTTTGCTTTGCACATGGCCGACCAGGGTTCGATTCCTCTGCCCCTCTCAGAGAGTCCGGCAAGCTACCGAGAGTATCTCATCCACATGGCAGAGCCTGGAAAGCTACCTGTGGTGTTTTCAGTATGCCAAAAACAGCAACAACAAGTCTCACAATGGAGACATTACTGGTGCCCACTCGAGCAATTCGATGAGCAATGGGAGGACAGTGACATTGATATTCATTTTGAATATAGGTCTAATAAAAGAGTCACTGGTTAAGTACAAACACAATGTTATCGTTTTGTTATTGCTGCTATTATTTTGGGGATTTGAGGGCCACACTCAATGGTGCCAGAGATCTAACCAGGGTCAGATGCATGCAGGGCTTTAGCTCCTGTATTATTTATTTAGCCTAAAAGTAATATTACTGTACAAGCCCAATTAACAAGCTGAGCATTAGTGTATTTTCATATACTACAGTAAATTAACCAATGCTTCTAACATGAGTCAAAGGAATGTGACTGACCCAGGTCCTATTCCTGGCACCTCATACTCCCTTGAACTCAATCCAGGAGTAGTGTTCAAGCATCACTACATCACTGCATGTAGCCCAACTCCACTCCTCTCTCCATCCAAAAAAGAATGGAAAGGGTAGATGATCTACATATCAGAGTTCTTTGCAAGTCAATAATGGAAAAGAATCCTAGGGTCTTCATTTAGGATAATAGAACATTGATGAACAGAGATGGTTAGCATACTTCACTAATAAAAGTAGTCGGCTTATTTGAGCCCCTCCCCCACCAAAATATTCTAAAATGTTAAATTGCTATTCTGAAAATAAAAGCTGACTATTGAAAAGCAGGTCTCATAATGCCTTGTCATAATCGAAGAGAAAACCCATCACCTGAGATTACACATGGGATATGTTTATTCTTTTATAAATGGGGATAAATCTTAGATATCAACCAGGAATTTTCACTTCCCCAAGTTATGCTTTCAATGAGAAACTCAGTGTAACCTCCCTGATTTTTTTGGCATTACCTAAAGAGCAACACAGAAAATCAGATTCATCAAGATTCCATTTTAACTCTCTTTTCTCTAGCTCTGCAACCTTGGATCATTTATGAAACTAACAGAGAGAAGGGAGTAGAAGGCTGGCAATAAGTTCTTGAGAAATAATTAAACCAATATGAGATTCAAAGTAATGTCACTTACTCTAAAGGAGAATATTTTTAGAAGGCCTTGAAGACCTGACCCACCTTGTGGACATGGGAGCTGAGGTTCATGACGCTAACTGGGACCAACAACCAGCCCAGGGAAGCCTGAGCTTTCCCAGAGAAAAACCCGATCAGGAACAAAGGGCAGCAATAAGAACATGAAAGCAGATCACCAAATCTTCAAAGCTTTTCCCTTTGGTAATGTCTTAGCAACAGACTCTTATTTCATAGAAAACCCAAGTGAGGGCAGTTTGGGCAAAAACCCTATAAACCAAATTTGCAAAGGAAAGCAGCTAACTTCCTCATTCTGGGGGTCACTTATATATCCACTTAATACATAAAATCCCTTTCTTATACTTTATGGAATATTGTTGGCTGTCTCTGGAAAAGCCTGTATTCTTTCTTAGATACACTATTCTCTTTTGGTTCTCAAAATATCTAAAATAAAACCACTTTACATTTATTGATCTGAAATTCAAGAGACAGTGACAGACATGTTAAGAACCTGGATGGGTATTAGGGATGATTTTCTTTTTCTTGCAAAAAAGTTAATTCCTCACTCCATGGTGCCCCAAGAACTTATGTGGCATGAATCAATCCCCACACCGCGGTGAGAGGAAGTCAGGCACAGTTTGATGGCTGCCATATGGAGTTAGTGAGATGTAAATTCGAAGCCAGACAGGTGAGTAGAATATACCAGATTTTTGTGAGTCCTCAATTTCTCAGACAATCTCCTCAGGTTTTTCTAGACCCAAGTGACTAGAGAAGAAAGCAATAGACTCTCCTCTTGAGACTCTGCATCTTTTCTCCTCACTTCACATAAGTCACCTGGAGCACTTTACTTGAGCCTTGGGTCCAAATCTGTAAAATGGGATAACACTTGAAAAGATTGACACAAAAGAGTCCTTATATAGTAGTCCCTGTGGTAAGTATTTACATATATTTTTTCACTTGTTCTCACAGCTAATCTTTAATAAATGCTATACAATAATGATTACCTGATACCTAAGTCCAAACATGCAATCTTAGATTTAGAAATAAAGTATATAAAGAAATTTGTATGATGTTTGATGCATAGTAGTTACTTAATATGTTCAGACACCAGTCTACCATCATCATCATTATTGTTATCATTATTATTATTATTATTATTATCACTACCACTGCTCAGGGAGACAAAAGAAACATAGGAAATGAAAATATGTCCAGATTTTTGCTTTCAATCCATTCCTTTACTGGGAGAATCCATGGTTGCTCTGCTTTTATGTGATAAGGGTGGCATGGGCTTCAGATTTTTCAGACCACTGCCCTTGCCCCAGGCAGGACTATATGAAAGCAACTTTGCCTTCAGGGCATGTCTTGGGCAGAGAATAATTTTAGGACTACTGGAAGGCTTTATGACCTTCTAAGAATCCCCCAAAGGCCTGAATGTTCACTTAAAACTCATTTCGGGGGAATTATGCCATTCATTCTGCCAGGATAGCAAGAAAGCTCAAATATACCAATCCCCAAAGGTTACACAAAGGTGTGAATAAATTTCAGGCAAACTATAAAATGATAGCAGATCTTAATAGCTATAGCAGGAGAAACTTTAAAACCTGGTAAGGGTTAGAGCAGCTGCTTTCGAAAGAGAAGGGAGGCTGGGAATCATTTTTGCAAGTGTCTCAGTTTCCTATCTGGATGCGCTCCTTAACTTCATCTCTGTGCAGATCAACTATATATTGTGAGAAAAGAAAAGGAGGCCTCTGGAAGAAGTATGCCTGTTCCCCAATGTATATTAATGAGAGGCTATATTTGCCTTTGGGGCCCAAACAAGCTCTACTCTTGGGTCGTGGGCCTGAGCTTGTGGCCAGGCAACTTCCTTCCATCTCTCCTTTGTTACTCATACCACCTGCAGACTCACCAACAAATTCACTACCTATGGAAAAATAGCTGTCCTCATTAGTCAGACTGTAACTCTCCACTTTGTATGTGCCTCACTTTAGTCAAATTACTTAATTTCTATGTTAAAGGAGGTGTGCTGCTGTGGTCATAAAAATAACACAGAAACAGTTTATGTGTCTCAATGCCCCGTTGGAGTTTTTGACCCACAGGAGGGGACTGGGCAGGTCCCATCCCACCTGAGACTGGCCACAGTGCTTAGACCAAATGTGTCTTTCCCAGTTATGCATTACACATTTCATTTATAGGGATTATTGTTTCAAAATGTTTCCTCTCTGTGTCACACAAACCTCCTCTTGTTCATGAATCTCTTTATAGATACAATCCGTTGAGGACAATAGATAGGGGTTCCAACTGCCACACATTCTCTCTGACCCCTGAGGATTCATTTCATCTCACCTTCTGACTTCTTGGTGTCCTCGGAGGTGAAAAGGAAGAGGTTGATGAGACAATCTTTCAGACCTTTGGCATTAACTCTCCCTGGGGACTGCACATCAGCTGGCACAATCTGAAAACAAACCCAGTAAGCTAATTCAGTAAATATGTTTTTACATGTGATCAATTAAAAGTATTCAAAAAAGCCTGTAAAAGCATCATATATATATACATATTAAATATCTATGGGGCATCTACTAATTTCCTTGAATAAATTTGAATTAATGTCCTTATTCTAAAGACATTTGTAGTAATGGGCAAGTACATACACCAAATTAAATAACTCTAATTCAAAATTTATTGAGATAAATGCCACAAAAAGACACAAATTAAGTATCATCTGAGTTTCGGAGAGAATGTTCCTTGAAGCTTGTCCCTTGTATCTTGGTAAGAAGACTCTCTTACACTTGAAATAATAGTTGGTGCAAAGTTGTGGGGAGAAGGGTAGAAAGATGAGCCCTGAAAGTTGGTAGGATGGGACCTATAAAAAATGGGTAGAAGTGAGGGTCTTGTGGAGGAAGGGAAGGGAAAGGACTATTCCAGATTAAAGGCATGGGAAGGAAAAGAAAAGTTCAGAATGAACCCATGGGAAGTGGATGGTGCCATTTGATTGGACTGATTCTGAATAATAAGTTTACATAAATGTTGGAAGAGATCTCAGAAAACCTTAAATTCTAGACAAAATCATCGATACCCTATTTTAAAAATTTTAGAAAGCACTGGAAGCTTTGTACCAGCAAAAGATAAGTAGGATGAGACAGAAGGGAAAATGTGTGGGAGAGATAGTACTGTGAGGTTATTTTACTAAAGCAAAGGGGGTGTGTCAGTCTCTGTTAAGACTCTATTGGTGAAGGGAAGAAAAGAAATTTAAAGACAGAGGGACCCCATGTTCCTCCAGTTAGCTGGGACAGCAGTGGCACCAGCATGCTATGGTATAATTATTAAGTCTCTTTACATGTTGTTCAACTTAGGACAATAAATTATATGGCCACTCTAGTTAAAGATGATATTGAGTGACTAAAGAGTGAAAGAGAGAAAAAATGGCTTTGGATAATGAATATTGGTTGTAAACATACCAGGTTTGAGGTATTAGTGCTTCTACTGGACAAAGATACGAATAAAAATAGCCAACATGTATTAGCACTGATTTGATGCCAGAGTGTTTACTTATTTATCCACAATGATAATCTTATGTGATGGGAATTATTTTTAACCTCATATCATAAGGGAAGAAACTGGGCAGAAATAATCATATGACAAATGTAGAGTTGAAAATCCAGAATTGGCCTCATAAGGAAATTCAGAATAGAGATAAGAATTTGGCAAATTTATACTCAGAAGAAGTGGTGGAGGTCAAGAGATTCAGAGAGGTTAACTAAACAGGCAGTAAAGCAAAAGATGAGGGTCAGGAATAAAAAAATAAAACTACTAGAGGAAGAGGAGTTCAGAAGGACCCTCAGGGAACTTCAGTTTAAGAGGTGAGAAAGCAAAATGACAGTGTCAGGAGAACCAGGGCAAGGGAAAAGGAAATAACTAGCTCATTAGCGCAGAACACCTTAAAGAAATGGGGGTGAGGAGGATGAAGGAAGAAGGTTAGACTGGTGATTTCTGACCCAACGGCATGACTGTTCAAGTTTGCACTGCAAAAGTGCTTCTTTTGCAAAAGTACAATTATACCTGATTGTGCTATCACCAAGGTACAGCTGCATGTTTCTCCTGATATCTGTATGGTATGGAGATGGCTTCCTTTCCTGAGGCTTTTGAGGCCATGCAGGCTGTGACAAGTGGGACAACAGAAGCAATGAGGGAGAACAGTTCCATGTTTGCTGGAGACAACACTCCCCAGGGCTGGGATTCAATGGGACTGTTAAAGATGGTTAAGCAACTCTCTCAGAACCTGGGCAGTATATGTAGACAAAGAGACTATAGAAGACAATATATGTATGTATATGTATACACATATATATGGATAGAAAGTATATGCAAATACATATATATGCCTATATACACATATACCTTATACATATATAGTATACATATATATGGGAATATATATATATATTGATTGATTGAATATCCGTGAGCTAGACCATTACAAAGCTGTTCATGAAAGATTGGGTTTCAGTCATATGATGATCCAACACCTTTCCCTCCACCAATGTACATTTCCCACAACCAATACTCTCTGTTTTCCTCTCACTATCCCCCAATACCCCACCCTCAACCCCTCAGACTGCCTCTATGACAGGCACTTTTCTTCTTTCTCTCTCTTTTTTTTTTGTGCTTTACTAGGAAATCATTGTGCTTGTTCAGGGAGTTCGGTATGTCTATTGGGAGGGTAAGACTGGAGTAGCTTTTGCTTTTTTAAGTGTGTGGCAGCTTTGGGCCATGGAGGTGACTGCTGAGGCTTGCGGGTACAAGGGCGTAGGCGGGGGGAGAAACTCATCCTGACCCTGAGAAAGCCTGGAGATATCAGTCACAGAACCTGCGTACCCAAATTTTCAGCAGATTATAGATTATATCTCAGTGAGGTTTGTCCTGAGATGGTGGAGTCTGGCCAGGGACATGGCGGTGATTTTGGATTGTGAAAACAAGTGGCTGTCAAGGGCTCTGCTTGGGCAGGCACCAGGCTGACTGCCCGCTCTGATTTACGCTGTTCAGCCTTGCTCGGATCCGAGATTAACTGTGACTTTTGATCTCTTTCGAGATTTATTTATGGGTCTCTGAAGCAAGGCTAATAAATGAGCTTATATGGCTGAGCCAGAGAAGGTTTGTGGGTGTGGCTCCCACATACTTAACTTTTGGCCGTTTAATTTCTCAGGAAATTTGGTCCCGTGTTTTTGGGGTCCAGCCAGAGGCACAGCAGCAATTTTGGGGTATCAAGAAGGCTGAAGTTACCATCAGGCTGCTGATGCACTTGACCTGATGGTAGCTCCACACCTCCTAATATAGAAGACTTCAAAGAGAACAGACTAAAATCGATTATCTTGCCTTTGACTATTGAGGAAACTCATTAACCCTCAAGGAGTTCACCAATCTATAAAAGCCTAACTTGGTTTTCACTGAACATAAGCCTAGAAAGTATATACTCTGTATTCTCGGAGATGGCAAAATGAAATATTAGTGTTTTTGTTGTGGTATGTACCTGGTAATATTTTGAATATTTGTTTTGTATGCTGTTAGAGGTAGCATACAATTAATTGTGAAGTTCTTGTTTTTCTTGGTGTTAAATATAATGTCACTGTGCTATAACTACTGGCATTTGAAAATCTGGAACTGGCTATGTTATTTGCTTTCCTAGTTTCATCCCTACCCCTCCATCTTCACCTCCTTTATTCCTGGGCAATTTGATTCATCAATAATGGCTGTGGCCCTTCCTCAATTTGCCTGCAGACTTTGCCAAGTGTCTTTTGGGAATAAGTGGTTATGAAAACCACAGGTGATACATTCACTCACAGTAAAATGTTAGTGTTTCAGCATGTTATTTCTTCAGTGAATATTTGCATTGAGGAGGAGCAATTTAAGGCAGAAATGTCAACATCTGTATTTTTCTCTAATTGGGTTAATCTCTGATTTCAGTGTCCTGGTGGCAAAATAATAATCCAATGGATAGGGTGTATCCTCTTCAGAATTAAAGTCAATGAGTTTGATTCTTAATTTCTTGCTCAGTTCTTGAGATGGTGTTTCAGTGCCCTTTAAGAAGGAGCCACAGAACCTTTAACAATGTCAGTGATCTCTTATAGAAGGGCCTAATGACCCCTTGGTAAAATACAACAATCCTCACACTCTTTCCTCTAAGGATACTTTTTGTAGCATTTTCAGCGATTTTTCATAACAAACAATGCACTGTAGCACTGTCTTCCTGCTGTTCATCAATTTGCTCGAGTGGGCACCAGTAATGTCTCCATTGTGAGACTTGTTACTGTTTTGGCATATCGAACACACCACAGGGAGCTTGCCAGGCTCTGCTGTGAGGGCGGGATACTCTCAGTAGCTGGTCGGGCTCTCTGAGAGGAACGGAGAAATCAAACCCAGGTCGGCTGTGTGCAAGGCAAACGTCCTACCTGCTGTGCTATCGCTCCAGCCCATAACAAACAATACAAAATATATTATTTCAGTTCTTCTTTGGATCAGGGATTGGAGTTCAGGATGGAAACACCCAAAATATGGTGGTGGAAAGGTGTAATGTAGTGGGATTGGTGTTTGAATATTAAATATAATGAAATATTGTGAACTACTTTATCACTGTCATTGTCATCCCATTGCTCATCGATTTGCTTGAGCGAGCACCAGTAACGTCTCCATCGTGAGACTTCTTGTTACTGTTTTTGGCATATCGAATACGCCATAGGTAACTTGCCAGGCTCTGCCATGTGGGAGAGATACTCTTGGTAGCTTGTTGGGCTCTCTGAGAGGGGCGGAGGAATTGAACCCGGGTCGGCCATGTGCAAGGCAAACGCCCCACCCACTGATCTATTGCTCCAGCCTGTGAACTACTTTATAAAATAATGTTTTTTTTTAAAAAAGGAGTCACTGTGGCTACTGGGACCCAGCCTGTCTGTGTAACATCAGCACCCACCCATCCTGCTGGCATCCCCTGGTGCCCTCGAATCACTTCAAACAAGTTCTCTTCACTCTCCATCTTCCTGGTTCTTCATACCGTCTCTTTCCATTAGAAGCTGAGAAAGCCCTTCCTGACTCAGACAGGCAGACTCTCCCAGCCGGAGCCCACTTTGCTGTCTTTCCTGTCCTACTACTGATTCCTGTTCTGCTTCTGATTCCCCTTTCACTGAGTTTTCACTCCTCTTCACCATCTTCAATACAACTAGAAGGCGAAGCAGCCAATATCCTTTATTTCTTTCCCTCTCCCCAGCTTGGAGGAAGGTGCTGGGGAAAAAAAAAAGAAGTCACCCGAACTTAAAAGTCAAGAATTTACTGCTGTTCCTGCAATCACGGTTTCCACTAAGACAGTGATGAACCACCACTAGCTGCTGGGGCTGGAGGAAAACCCTTTGGGCCTAGTGGAGAAATTGACTGGAAAGAGAACACATGGCTTAATATCCTCACTTGGAGGACAGGGCCCTCCTCACTTGGCACTTCTCCATACACAGGTACCGCCTCTCTGAAATTACTTTCAAGGCAGCATCCCAGGTGCATCCTCCATAAATGGAAGGACCTTGCACAGCGCATCTTGATTCATCTAATTCCATTGGGCTCTTTTATGGGTAACTGTGGGCTAGCTATGGAACCTTAGAATTTACTTCTCATCAAAACCACAATAAAACTACCTAAAACAGTGTCTATCCAACATATCTACAAGCCTGAACAGCATAGTGAAAAATATGGAAAAATATCAATAAAAGACAAATATTACTAGTAAGTTTGTGCATACCACCTAGAGAGAATAATACCTTTTATACTGGGGAGTCATAAGACACAATTTAAAAAATAGCATTGCCTTTTCTCATCTATAGTTAAGAACTAATAGCAGCAAGCATTTATCCAGCCCTCAAGAGTATATCTCATGTGGTCATATAATGATCAGGATATCTCACATTTTATTTCTTTAAACTTACAGTACCTCCTACTGTATCTTAATTCTCAATAATACACTTGCTTCTGATTTTATAGGGGGTAGAGCAGAGAGAATAGTCAGGTACAAGCTCTACCTTCCTGTGCCTGTGACATGGTGGCTGTTTCCTTCCTGTCGTTCACAGAAGCCCAGAGGCTGCTATTCACTGACCCCCACCCACTTTCCTTTCTAAGAATTCCTTCATGCAGTTAATCTCCCTCCTCTTTCCTGTCCTGTCAAAGTCTACATTTCTACCAAGTTTCCCCATCAGGAGAGTAGATGTGCTTCTTTCCCTTCCATATAAATGTAGGAAAATAACAAAGTGTCCTCTGGCCTTAGTTCTCCCTCAGCCACCATGATGACACCTCCCCTTTCCATTAAATCATGCACCGCACCAAATCTGTCAGTCCTCCTACAGCCTTTTATTCACAGACCCTCTCCAGTCAACTTGCGCTCACTTGTTCACAGAAATGGCTCTGATCAAAGGCACCAATAACCTCCAGTAATAAACTCAATAGTCAGTATTTATTACTCAACATTAGGAACCATTTTTTTCTTCTTGACATTCATACTCCCCTGGATGGGGGAGCTACCACACATCTTTTTTCTTTTCCTGATCCCTTCTCATCCTCCTTTACTATTTCCTCTTCTTTATGAAAGAGAAACAACTTTAGATGTACCTTTATTTCCATCTGTGCTTCATGGAAGGACTGGAGCAATAGCATGGCGGATAGGGCACTTGCCTTGCACCGAAGCCAACCTGGGTGTAGGATGACATTACTTTGTCCTCTCCCCCCTTGCCACGAGGAGCTTGTCCTGGTTTTTCCCGGAGTTTAGGCTTATCCCAGTCTCACCCATCAAGGTGTTCCTGAATCTCTCCCATCCCTTTGTTTAGCTGTAATCACTTCTCTATGCTCTCTTCCCCAAATAGAGTTAATCAGCTTCTCCCCCTAATCTGACTCTGCTAATTTGTAAGGTCAGACCTTCCTAGGATACTGAACTTATATTATAAGTTAATATTGCCTTTCTACTCCCTTATGCCTTTTGAATAATTTACTTTAAAGCAATGTCCTTTTTGTATAGACACAAGAAGACAATATTATGCTTTTGTAACTTGGGACTTAATTGGCTTCGAATATTATTTATTCCTGGGCATCTGCTTTCTCCACTTAAGCCTCAGTTGCCCTCAGTTCCTAGCACCCCAAAAGCAGGGTCCCGACGAGGGACGGGACGGATCCAGGGCAAGCGGTGAGTTATGTGCTACCCTGGCATCAAGATGGGCCTGGCCAAAGTGCCTAATTCTTAACTATAAGTTAAGAGCTTTATCATAGACAAATGCTGTCATGATCCAAAAATAATGACGAGACTAGGACCCTGCTAGGGATAGGAAAGACTGATCTGGCCTGAGCACTGTAGTCTGAGATCGAGATGGCCCCAGGAGAGCAATTCTATAAGCTTTAATGCATTTCTTATTGTGTCCATACAAAATGATTAATATTATGAATGCTTATATGTTTGCTGGATGAGAAAAGGAGAAACACACTCATGGGACTCCACCCTTGGGTGGATCCTCCTACTGAAAGAGTTAGTCCTCGGAGAAGCATTCCGAGGGAAAGGAGCCTTACCCTATTGATTGTGACCACACCTATGTGTACGCCCAAGTCCCTCATGCTGGGGGGATTTAACTAGGCTGTAAGAGTGGGTTGGGGGGGGCAGATCCACAGATCAAGAGAGATATCCAGAGCCGGGAGAGAAGCAGAGAGAGAGAGAATGAAATAAACTGATGGAGCAACCAGTTTGGCTTTCTTCCTTCCATCTCCTGCCCCTAACCGACAGCCATACACAGTGGTTCCAGGGCACCGAACGCGGGCGGTGAGACAGAGCCGCCCGAGAGCCTGAGAGTGCACACGCCCATCGCGTGCTTTAGTTTTTTACACCCAGGTTTGATTCTTCCATCCCTCTTGGAGAACCCGGCAAGCTACCGAGAGTATCTGCCCACATGGCAGAGTCTGGCAAGCTCCCTGTGGCGTATTAGATATGCCAAAAACAGTAACAAGTCTCACAATGGAGACATTACTGGTGTCCGCTTGAGCAAATCGATGAACAATGGGATGACAGTGCCAGTGACTCCATGGGAAATCCAGTCATTTTTTTTAAATATTATATAAGCTAGTGACAACAGAGATTTTTTTTTTTGTCTCGAGGTTGGATGCTTCTCTAGAATATCAAACTCACATGTGCATCTGTCTTCCTGAAGCCTTCACCTGAGCAGCCATCTGAAACTTATCACTTCCCAAACTTGAGTTTCTCATCTCCCATTCTTTTCTACCCACAACCCAAAATGCGGACACAACTCCTTATATCACTCACACAATCAATTTCAAGCTGACTTGGAAACCATTTTTACTTTTTAAATGTGCCTTCTGCATGGGCTGGAGCAATACTACAGCCTATAGGGTTTTGCCTTGCATGTTCCCAACCCAGGTTTGATCCCCAGCATCCCATATGGTCCCCCAGCACTTCCAGGAATACTTTCTGAGTGCAGAGCCAGGAACAACCCTGAGTGTTGCTGGGTGTGACTCCAAAAACTCCCAATCCCTAAAAGACACCTAAACGTGTCTCCTTTATTGCATATTCCTGGGTGTCGTGGACTCCAATTCTACAGGTATTCTACAGGTGAAGATATAAGCTCATAGATGCATCTTCTGGCATTGGCCCCCCCAAATAGAAATTAGAAACTGCATGAGACTACCAGGCTGGAGCGATAACACAGCGGTAGGGTGTTCACCTTTCACGCAGCCGACCCATGTTCGATTCCTCCGCCCCTCTCAGAGAGCCTGGCAAGTTACCGAGAGTATTGCGCCCGCAGGGCAGAGCCTGGCAAGCTACCCGTGGTGTATTAGATATGAAAAAAACAGTAACAATAAGTCTCACATTGAGAAACGTTACTGTGCCCGCTCGAACAAATTGATGGGCAACGGGATGACAGTGACAGTGACAGTGATGACACTACCAAAAAACTGCATATTCTGGGCCAGAGAGAGAGTATAAAGTGAAAATAAGCTCTGCCCAGATGAGATCCAGAGCAGTTGTGCGTGAAACAGCTTCTCTGTTCATTAAAGACTATGATCCTGGAAGGCAGCTATGCTCACCACTAACGGAGACAGACATAGAAAGATTGCACTCATATGTGGAATATAAAGTAACTGAGAGGTACAAGCTTACAATGATGCAACTTCTGGTAGATATTTCTCTGGACTTAGTTACTAAAATACTAAAATACAGAAACCCAAAACCGTGAGGCCACTAGTGTGGCCACTCAACCTCATATCTCTTCATTCTCAGCAGTGGAAAACAAATTATCAAATGCTTCCTTTTCAGCAGGTCAACTTTAGGGGGGAGAAACTCCAAACAATAGTAGTGAGTTTTTTGTTGATATATTGAATGTAATCAAAGTAAAGGGAAAGTAAAGTGAAATTTACCAGTTACACAGGCGGGGTGGGGGACTTGGGTGGTGGTGGGCGGGGGAGGTATACTGTGATTCTTGGTGGTGGAATATGTGCACTGGTGAAGGGATGGGTGTTCGAGCATTGTATAACTGAGACTTAAACCTGAAAGCTTTGTAACTTTCCACATGGTGATTCAATAAAAGAATAAATTTTAATAAATAAATAAATAAATAAATAAATAAATAAATAAATAAATAATAAAGACTATGATCCTGGAGGGCTTCTAATCACTTTGGGCACCAGTGGCTTCTTATAGAAATGCATCTAGACTGTGAACTGAACTACAATCCCATCCTGTCCCAGGAGAGGAAAGGTTTTTCTCTCTCAACTGTATCTTTCGGCTGGGGTGACGGCAGTGGCAGCACTCATGTGGCGACTGCCATCTTCTAGAACCCCACTACTCAGAGGTATGAGTTTGCAGTGAGTGGCTTGCAGGAGATCTTGGGATGGGGGTGTTACCGGCACGCTCTCCACCCAGACGAGATCTGGAGCAGCCACACATGAAACTATGAACTGAGCTAAAATATCAGAAATCCAAAACTGCGAGGCTGCGAGCTCATATATTCTTCATTCTCAGCAATGGAAAACAAATTATCAAATGATACCTTTTCAGCAGGTTTGATTGTTGGGGGAAAATTCTAGATAATAATAGTATTCTGTTGTACTATTGAAATGTATTCAAAGTATAGAGAGAATGAAGTGAAGATCATTAGCCACACAGGTTGGGGGTGGGGGTATACTGGGGTTCTTGGTGGTGGAACATGTGCACTGGTAAAAGGATGGGGATCTGATCATTGAGTGACCGAGACTTAAACCTGAAAGCTTTGTAATTTTTTCACAGTGATTCAATAAAAAAAAATTTTTTAAATACATACATAGTTTAAAATAACTAACTAACTAAATAAATAAATAAATAAATTGGAAATAACTTGCATTTCATGCAGCCAATTTGACTTCCAGAACCACATATCCCCAAGAATAGCCAGAAGTGACCCCTGAGCACAGAACATTGTAAGCCCTGAGCAGAGATGGGTATGAGAAAGGAAGGCAGGCAGGCAGGAAGGAAAGTTGGAAGGAAAAAATGAGGGATGGAAGAAAAGAAGGAAGGAAGGAAGGAAGGAAGGAAGGAAGGAAGGAAGGAAGGAAGGAAGGAAGGAAATACAGAAAGAAAGATAGGAATAAAGAAAGAAGAAAGAGAAAAGAAGAAAGAGAAAGAAAGAAAATGCAAGTCTGAGTGATTCTATTTAATTAAGCGTAGTTTTCCTAGGCACTCTGCCTTTAGAAACATTTGGAATGAACTCTCCCTTCTTGCTTGTATTGATGATGTTGCAACTACATTGTCCATCTGGTATAGTTTTCCTGTGGCACAGGAAGTTGTGACTTTCTCTGATGACTGGCGATATGTAAGGATATATATATATATATATATATATATATATATATATATATATATATATATGCTATGCAACTATCTTCCTCATAGTCAAATTCAACTGTGAACTCAGTGGCCGGAATGCCTGATTGATCTGCCTTGCCAATAATCAGGGGTTATTGTTAACCTTATCTTCTTGCAGGCACCGTACCTGGTGCTTTACCCACATTCATGATCATATTCACGAGCAGTCTTGTGAATTAGTTGTTATTACTACTATTCCAACTTTTAGAATTGGAAAGACTGATTCCCTCTAGAAAGTTCACGAGTGAGAAAGTCAAGAGCAAAGTGTATGTCCTTCTGCTTCTATAGTTGGTGCATGGGCACTGTCTCAAATAGGTGTCTCCAGCCACCAGCTGCCACTCTCTTTTTACAACAGGTCTTAGCCAACCCATCACTATTCCTCAGGGGACAGGGTTCAGGGTGAGTCAGAGGAAAGGAAGGAAATAGGTGGGGGTCTTTTTACAGGGATCCAACAGGATCCAAGGTACTGCTCAGGAGGCCAAGGGTCCCTTCCAAACAGCCACGTGCAGTGCAAACGCCTTAACCCCACGCTATCTCTATGTCTCTAGGAAATGGGATTTATCATCCTTCCTAAGACTTTTCCTGTTTCTTAGAAAGACTTTAGAAAATGCCAATTTGCTTTAAAACATTCCAGAAAAAGAAACAAAGATGGGCACATGCGTCAGGACTTGCATAGTTGTGTGTGAATTTGCGTGCTTGCTATTCTCTTTTTCTTGTGCATGTTTGAAATTTTCCATAATACAAAAACAAGAAATATCCAGCTAGAATAATACGTATTCTAAAACTAGGAGAGTAAAATGTAGGAGATATTCTAAACATTTAACATTAAGCATATATTAAATAAACGGAAATTATTTGATCAATTTGCAATTTTATGCAAGTACTGTCATGTGGAAAATAACTATAAGGTGCTAGATAAAACTAATTTTCATGAAAAGATCTATATAAAATTTTTATTTTGAGTTTTAAATGTTTTGTTGTATGGGGGCCACAACCAGTCATGCTCAGGGCTTTTTCCTGGCTCAAGGATAATCATGGAGAGACTTAGAGTACTGTATATGGTGCAGTGAATTTAACCTAGGTTGGCCACATGCAAGACAAGTGCTTTACCCACTGTACTATCTGGCCCCTGCATTTGTATCTTAATACTTGTGTTATATGTTTATTGACTATATCCTGGAAATTCTCTTTGAAGACTTAACTTTGTATACTAGGCAATATTTTAACTGACCAAATAAAGATGTGTCACCACTGCAAATGAAGTTTATACAGTTTTGAAAAGCAGATCAAAATAATATTTATGAGACAATCCCATTTTCTTTTTCTTTTTTAAGGAAAGCATCAGAACCTAAGCCTGATGGAGAACCTCAAAATTATTTCTCAAAATTGCAGCCAGGGGGGCTAATGGTGGGGAGTTTGAGAAAAAGCTTTGTGCCCTGCACATTGCTGGAGGCACAGAGTCCCATGACTCCCCTATATCAGGACCAGAAAGGGCATTTCAGTGCTCAGTTTAATGCAGGGCTTAGCCAATATTTGCTAAATTTTAAAAGGCTCCTTTCTACTCTGTTCTGGGAACATGCCTTCCCTGAAGAGAGGGAGAGAATAGAGTTCATTATTCCTTAGATTGAAAACTTCTGATGGAAGAAGTTCTCCTTTGAAGAGAGAAAGGCAGCAATGAACAGAACAGCAGGGGAAGTTTCTCCTGAGATATCCCCAGCATTGGTCTGGTGTCAGCTCAGCTGGGAGACTGTAACAAGGTGCCTCCACTCCCAGGGAAGAAGGAGCAGAGCTGCCCAGGCTTTGCGCTCCCCAAAAGGGCCTGGGGATAAAGTAAACAAGTGCATTAGAATGCTGGAGGCACCGAAGGGACTATAATTGTAGGCGTAATCATGGCAGCAGTTTCATGTTGTCCCACTAAATAGAAAATGCACAATTCAGACCATGAAGTAGGCAGCTGGATTTGTTGCTTTAGATAACAAAAATCTAAGATCAGAAATCCTGTTCTGGGTGAGGCACAGAGCAAAGCTCTCATCTGTATCCTCAAGCCTTCTAGAAAAAATATAAGCTAACATGTCAGGGATCACACCAATTCTATTACTCAAGTCCTTCTAATCAATTCGGGACTTTAACCTAGTTAGACCAACATAATTATTTAATATTAATTAAGATTATCATTTATCATAATGATGGCATTAGCATTAGCATAGTATGTACTAAAATTTAAGAGGAGGAAGAAAAGATGGGTGGGACTGAGTAGATTTCTAGTCACTGACACCCACATTGGTGTCAGGGACAAAACATTAAGAATGACTCACTAAGAATAAGCAGTAGGTACTCATATTCAGTTGCTTCGTGAACTCCAGGTGGGGGACTATGCCATGGAACAAATGTTTATTTAATAGTCTCTTTTGTTTTATTTGTTTGGTTATTTTTTTCTCTCTATTTGAAACACATCCAATGGGTGCCTGGGCTTACTCTCCCTCTGTGCTTGGGGGTTGCTGAGGGATTGCTCCCCTCAGTCCTCAAGGGACCATGACATGTTGGAGGTTGAACTTGTGCCTACTGCATGCAAAGAATGTGCTCATACCATTGAACTTTCTCTCCAGACCTTTATAGCCTATTTTGAATTAAATTCTGCTATGTCCTGGTTGTTACTTCTTACAATGAGTAAATAAATAAATTGAAGCATATAAATCTTTTGACAGGGTTTGCACAGTTAAATAATATGTCTAAATGTCTAAATACTGATTGGTATTAAACACTATAGCCTCTAATTTAAGATTAGAGTTCCCCCTTAGAGGGGGAAATTTTTGTAATTGTTTTCACTTTGCTTCCATTGTCACCCTCTTTTTCCTTCTTTTCTGCATTTGGTTGGGGCTTTTCTGTCCAATAATCCTGCAATGACAAAGTCTTGCTATGTGAACCATTGTAATCAATAAAGCTGAGCTGAAGAATGAATAGCTTTTAAGCACCTAGTGATAAAATTTTTCTCTAAAAATATTTGTCCAGAAATTTTATTTAAGCAGTCATTCTTAATCTTTTGGGGGAATGTTTTAAGTCAAAATTCCTGACACTCATGCAAGACCCCCCAGTTAAAATCTAACTAAATTATTCTCCATCTATCCTTCCTTCCACTCACTTACTCACTTGATAATTTATGAAATTCATTTTATCTTTGGAAGAAAAAATTGTCCTGACACTGACAAAAACCATTGGAAAGTACAAGTATATTTTACAAGTATTCACAAATTAATACTCATCCAGATATTATATATAATTCACATAATATAAATATTCAATACCTTTTCCAAAATTTTGTATTGTAATCTTCCTGACAAATTTTAAGCATCTGGGACCAGAGCAATAGTACAGAAGGTGGGACATTTGCCTTCGTGGAGCTGACCCAGGTATGATGCCTGGCATCCTATATGTCCCCTGAGCATCGTCAAGAGTAATTTCTGAATATTTAACCAGTATATAACCCCTGAGCTGGGCGTGGCTCAAAAACAACAACAGCAACAGAATTTTAAGGGGACAGAGCATTAGTATAGTATGTAGGGCATTTATCTTGCACACGGTTGACCTGGGTTTGATCCTGAGCATCCCTGAACACCGCCAGCAGTGATTCCTGAGTATGGAGCCAAAAGTAACCCCTGAGCATTGCTGTGTGTAATCCAAAAAACAAACACATAGTTGCATGCTCAGCAGTTACTACACCTTTGCATGTTTCATTGTACTAATATAAGGATATCTTATATAAAATACAAATTTTGAAAAATAGTACAGGGGTTCAGGTGCTTGCCTTGCATAGATCAGCCCTGGCTGATTCCCTGTACCACCTGATCCCCTGAGTACTGCAGGGTGTAGCGCAGGAGCCCCCCAGTACCACCAGGTGAACCTGCACCACAGATCCTGACAGGCCCCCACAGCCCTGTGCTGTTGCATTGAGTCCCTCAACCTGCTGGCAGCAAATAACCAGGACGAGGGCTCTGGTTGTCCTGAGAAACACTTGGCAGAGACTCATACCTCTTACTTTGTGTGTGTATTTATTTCTAAGTTTAAATTAAATATGATTTCTACCATGTTACTCCTTCATCTAACGATCACATTGTGTATTTTAGGTGTCCACACTCCACCTGAGTTTAGACATCAGTGGCTCGCCTGTTTGCATGGTTAGTAAATCCTCATATATAACTTGAGCAGTTAAATATGAATTAAATAAATAAACACCAGCAATTCTATTTTCTCATGAAATATTTCCTGGGGAAAAGCTGTTTTCATTGTCCTTTCATGTCAGAGGTTGTCGTGTAATGCATGGGTGTGACTTGGTTCTCATACATATCCTGTAACAGGCACTTGGGAGAACATCATGAGCAATAAGACAGTGTTCGGGCATTTACAGGCTCAAAGGCTGAAGAGGGAAGCTGACATAGAAATGACAACTAGGACAGTCTGCTCGGTACTGTCGCTTCACGGCACAAAAGAAGATCTTCTAGGATCACCACTGTCCTTCCCCAGATTGTGGATGGAAGTCAAGGTGACACTAGCATATGTAAAAAGTGGTAAAGGTCATAAAGAGACTTGTAGTCAGCGTACCTCTAGAAACTGTTGCTTCTTTGTAAAGCTTAGACACAAATTAGATTTCTATGCCAGAACACCTATGTTATTTTCTTCGGCTATCTTGAGAGAAAAATAGACAAACACCCGGAATGACATAGCAACTGAGTTAGCCCTACAAATCTTCTCTTGTAATCTGCTTACTTTTTCACGTTATCAAATGCTCTGATCAACAGCGCACCTCTCTCTACTGTGAATAGTGGCAATTCTGTGCCATTGTATCGAGAGAAAGAGAAAGAAAGAAATAGAGCCCATGAGTAACTTTTGATAAAGCTGAACACTGTGGGAGACTTCATTATCTCTAGGAAGATAAGGAGAGTTCCATTCATTTTAGTACATCTCACCTGACACTGTGCCTGGCACACAATAGGATTTTTATTTTTTTTAATTTTAGATGAAGGCATCTACACAGGAGTCGGACTCCTGGATGAAAGTTAGCTCTTAGAACAGAGCAAAATTTAGCATGGGCTGTCTGAAGACGGTGATAGAACTTGGAGTGCCACATAACTGGAGACCTGGAAATGCTTGGTGATATTTTGAAGCCAAAGTGCGACATAACAAAAAAATTGCTTTTAGAAAGATAATAATTGAAATATCATCACCTACCTCTACAGGGCATTTAGATGCCCTAAGCCCTGTCTCATGGTTTCATCTTTATTAACTCAATTGATCTCAGCAACCTTGTGTAGTAAATGCTTTCATTGCCATTACTTTACAGATGGGGAAACTAAGGCACAGAGACGTGCTTGTGGGAGGAGATGAGACTCTGGCTACATGAGTGGAGCGAGTGGGTAGCTTTAGCCATCAACAGAAAAGGGGTCAAAGAGCAATAAAGGAGTGCATCAAAAGATGGAGTTGAGAACTAACTAGAGAAATAATCCAGAGGTGAAGGTGCTTGCTTTGTAGGTTTGGAACTGGCACTGCGTGTGCTCCCATGAGCACCACTATGCATGATCCCTGAGTACAACGCCAGGAGTAAGCCATGAGCACAGCTGGATGTGGCCCACAAACAAACAAACAAGATGGAGTTGCTGGTCAGTCTGTTGAAAAGTTAGAAGTCAAGTAATACACATGGAAGTAAGGGCCCATTCCAGCTCCAGATACCTGAGAAGGGTGGAGACTCTATACAGAGCTTTCATCATGGGAGCCCGTGGAAGCTTTAGTCAGAAGTCATCTCGGTCTCATTGAATAAATGAATAAATAAATAAATAAATAAATAAATAAAACAGCACCCATTCTAAAACCATACCAAAAAATAAAAATAAAAACAAGTGTTGCCTTTGCATATATATTTTGAGAAAGTGAAAATAAACTTTCTCTGTTTCCTGTGCATGGACTCTTCAGTCTAAAGCCCAGTCTCCTTTTTGGTTTTTGTCCTTATTTCATGTTCTCAAGATGTAATGTATACATGATAACCATGTTACAGGCAGAACTAGGTTTATGGCTCACTGGTTGTACTGAAAGTCAATCACTGACCAAGACCTTATAACAGAGAAAATCTGTTTTAGGATAGCAGCATAATCTATGACAAGAAAGAAAGAAAGAAAGAAAGAAAGAAAGAAAGAAAGAAAGAAAGAAAGAAAGAAAGAAAGAAAGAAAGAAAGAAAGAAAGAAAGAAAGAAAGAAAGAAAGAAAGAAAGAAAGAAAGAAAGAAAGAAAGAAAGAAAGAAAGAAAGAAAGAAAGAGAGAAAGAAAGAGAGAAAGAGAAAGAGGGAGGGAGGAAGGAAGGAAGGAAGGAAGGAAAGAAAGAAAGAAAGAAAGAAAGAAAGAAAGAAAGAAAGAAAGAAAGAAAGAAAGAAAGAAAGAAAGAAAGAAAGAGAGAGAGAGAGAAAGAGGGAGAAAGAGGGAGAAAGAGAGAAAGAGAAAGAGGGAGGGAGGAAGGAAGGAAGGAAGGAAGGAAGGAAGGAAGGAAGGAAGGAAGGAAGGAAGGAAGGAAGGAAGGAAGGAAGGAGGGAAGGAGGGAAGGAGGGAGGGAGGGAAGGAAGGAAGGAAGGAAGGAAGGAAGGAAGGAAGGAAGGAAGGAAGGAAGGAAAAGGAAGGAAGGAAAAGGAAGGAAGGAAGGAGGGAGGGAGGGAGGGAGGGAGGAAGGAAGGAAGGAAGGAAGGAAGGAAGGAAGGAAGGAAGGAAGGAAGGAAGGAGGGAGGGAGGGAGGGAGGGAGGGAGGAAGGAAGGAAGGAAGGAAGGAAGGAAGGAAGGAAGGAAGGAAGGAAGGAAGGAAAGAAGGAAGGAAGGAAGAAAGGAAGGAAGGAAGGAAGGAGGGAGGGAAGGAAAAGTCTTTGAGAATAATACACACAGGAATTTTTTTAAAGTAAATAGATTTTATTTAGAGGTTTCTGAGGAAAAAAGGAAGGGGTAAATGGGAGAGAGAAGAGTAAGAATAACGCGTTAAATAGAGAATGCGGGCTTCTCCAAGGGTGGAGAGAGCTCTACACACATCCTAGCACTGGACAATAAAGCATGCAAGTACACACCTCAAGAAGGGAGATGCAGGAGACACATGTGCTCAGGCACCTCATATGCTCGGCCACGTGTACACGCAGGAATTTTAAGAGGCATGAAGGCCACCAGGGAAGAAGCCCTGGGATTCCTCTTAATACTTCTTTCTTAGCCTCTTGGTCAATCACTCTGGCTTGTTTCTTTCACTTGCTTTGGCTAGGATCCTTGATATTATCAGCTCAGGATTCAAGTCTCTGAAAGAAGATTGGTAGCAGACCACCCAGTGACATTAAATTGTAGAACTAGGAAGTTGGTGCACAGTCAAAAAAGTGAACTAGGGGCTGAAGTGATAGCACAGCAGGGTAGGGCATTTGCCTTGCACGTGGCCGACCAGGGTTCAATTCCCGGCATCCTATATGGTCTCCGAGCACCACCAGGAATAATTCCTGAGTGCAGAGCCAGGAGTAACCCCTGTGCATCACTGGGTGTGACCCAAAAAGCAATAAATAAATAAATAAATAAATAAGTAAAAGAGGCACTCTTTTTTAAAAAAAAAAGTGAACCAGTTTGGGGGGGGAGGGGGGAATGTGTGGTTTTCTATCAGCTTAGGCAAGGACCAACAAAATGGCTTTGGTAATGCCAAACCTGGAGGCACTCGTTTCCATAACAATCACAAACAAGGGAGCAGACAGGGAAATGAGCTGTGTCTCCCCATGGTGTTGTCTGCACTGCGGTAAGTTGCCATTCTCAGCCCTGTGGTGGCCCTGCAGTGCTGTTGACAGGCTGTGTGGGAGATTCTAGAGAATACAGCCAGTTAGACCTTTCTTTTTTAACTTTTGTTGTCTGAGGGATCCAGGGTACCAGCAGAATCTTTGCCACAATCATGTCTCACCCCCACCCCAGTGAGCCCCTGTTACTTTAATCACTGCTTTTCCAGGACGGTGTCATTTTCTTGGAGAAAAGACGCACTTTGAATGACAGAGGAAAGTCCTGGAAGAAGGCACAATATGTGTGTCCTGCCAGAAGTACCATAGGTGCCCAGAGGGAGGCTGTGCTGGGTGGACTTGAACCCCAGGCCTACCCCTACGCACACTGATCAGAGATATGATATAATTTGAAGGTCCCAAACTCCACTCAGATGAAGGGTCAGCGGACAGCAGGGGCTCTGGCCTGCAGAGACCAGATCCAACATATTGCTTCACCTGCTGCTAGTAAGGCAGAAAAGCACGTGGACAGAAAAGCACATTACTCAGAACACAGTGCTGGCTCAGGACTGGACACTTTCTGAAGGGCAGGTCTGCCGAGATCTCTGGGAGACAGAGAGGATTTTCTTTGGTGTGAGTGGGCACAAAGTATGTTGTCCCACTCCTAGGGATTTATACAGCTGGAGAGCTCACTGAAATTCTATCTGACCCACATCTGTTGGGCATACTCGTGTGTGGACACACACACACACACACACACACGTACACACACACGTACACACACACCACATGTACATGCGCATGCAGGCACTCACATATGCAAACCACATACTTTCTCCTATTCAAGATCACACATAATTGCATACACACCCTCTTCCACTCACACACATGCTCATGCCCCAGCATACACTTAAACTCATTCAAGCACATACTAGCCCACACTCCAATCCAGCACTTCCCAGCCCTGTCTTACCAGTGGGATGATGTAGGAGAGGGGGCCCTGGGAGCTGGAGCTGACTCCCCCAAATATCTCAGAAGGTAGGCAGGCATCTGTCAGGTTCCCCCCAGAATGGTGCAGCATGCTCTACCCCCGTGGTTGAGGGGTCCGTTATGAATGTGGAGGACTTAATAAAAGAGGGGCCTAATTTAGAGAAAAATGAAAGATACAGAGTGGAGTGCGAGCATGAGTCCTGAGGAGCATTCAAGGGGCATGTCCTCAGTTGGGGATAGAGAGCCTGGTAGCCACAGGCAAGGTCAGGAATTGGGGGCCCCTATAAAAATCCAGGAAAATTAAACGTTTTGACCTCACTTTCCTCTCACCTTCTAATGTCCTACCTCTGCTGCTCATTGACCCAAACTCAAGGTCTTGGGGGCAAATAGTTGATAGGGTCCACAGAGGTCACCCCAAACTCAGATGGGGAAGGCAGTGAAGTCGATACCGAGAGAGAAGGGGAACAAACCAGCACCAAATCCATAAGATATCAACCCTCGGTCCACTGCTGTTGGGAGGGATGTGTAATGGAGCTGGGGTCAGAAGGCAGAGGTCAGAGCATGTCCTAACCCCATCCATCAGAGGGGCATGCTTAGAACAGTCAGTGACTTAAAGACTTAAGAGGGCACTGTGCTGGGTCCTTCTCTCTGTGACTTTGAGACACCAACTAACCTTCTGAGCCTCCATTGTCCTCAGTCCTCAGAAACAGGGACAATCCTGCCTCATAGGACTAGTAGGAAGATTAGTTCACACAGGTAAGAATCACAGGACAGCTGCTGGTAAGTATCCACTACCCTTAGCTATTATTATTATTAGGAATGACAGAATCAGTCCTTGGCTACCAAAACCATGTGGAATAATAGAAATATTTTTATTATTTCAAGAATGCCAGAGGAAAACCCATTCCTATGTCATAATGCATTCAAGATTCCATTTTTTTAAAATTTTTTATTAGAGAATCACTATGATATACAGTTACAAACTTATGAACTCTTGTGTTTGCATTTCACTCATACAGTGATCATTTACCCATACCTCCACCAGTGCCCATTCACCTCCACCAATGATCCCAGTATCCCTCTCACCACCCTCACCCTATCCCCCACCACCCCACCCTGCCTCTGCGGCAGGGCATTCCCTTTTGTTTTTTCTCCACTTTTGACTTTGTTTTGGCAGTAGATTCAGCACTTTATCAGGGGTGCCTGAAGCTACCCTGCTACCTTCTTTTCCTCTCTTTCCATCACAGATGCTAAATTCTAGAGCTTTTTTGTTCTGACTGGCAGAACTAACGGGTTGTCCATGGAGATGGTAGGACCATCAATATTTCTAGCACAGAGTTATATAATTAATGGTGAAAAGGAACACTGGAGATTATACTTTTAGTCTTCCAAATTGCAAAGGACATATGTACTATCCAGAGTTAAGTCGCCGTTCAGACAATCCTGAATGGGACACTGTTCTCTCCATTCTTCCATCAGTGATCCCTGCCAGATGAACTTTTTGCCCAGAACTCCTCCTTGTAGCCAGAGCCTCCCTTGCCTGAGAAATTACTGCATCCACTTGGGAAATGGTAAGACTCTGAGTTGGTCTGTGAAAACTTATATTCTCTGCATTTGGTGACTAGCCTGGGATACTCATCTTAGACAATCACCCGGGCACTCATAATGTTCCCTCATATGTGTGACCCACTATAACAATATTCAGTTAATACATAGAAATATCAGGTTACGAAGGAATAAGGGAGAAGTTCCTATCTCCCTGAAGAGATATTGAAGGGCATTTAGACAGCTTTTATGCTTCTAGATATGGTCCTGGTGCAAATTAAGGGCTTTTGCGCCCACACTCTTGTATGTTTCTAATCACCTTGCTGCACTCTGTGTTTGACTGCTGGCCTTTTCTAGAATGATGTCCTGGGCATGTTGTCTTCCATAAATAACTGTGGCTGCATGACTTTGGCATTAAACTAGAGATTGAATTACTCTTCTTTATGGCTCTAGGCAATTGTTATGGTTACTTAATTTAGGAAATTATCATCTTTTAACTTACTAGTTCAAAAAGCTGAGAGATTTTCTCCTACTTACAATGTGTGTTAAATTCATTTTACCTTTTTTTTTTTTTTTGCTATTCCCAACAGAAAAATATCCTGGACACATCTGATGCTTTTCCTAACTTTTCCTCCCAGTCTGCTGTTTAAAAGTTTATTTAAAAATTGTTATTGAGGTAACATTAATTTATTGTGTAAATGTAATTCCAATTAGAAAGAAAAATAGAACTGTCACTATTAGCAGATAATATGGAACTATACATATAAAACCATAAATATTCCACTTAAAACCATAGAGTCCACTTAAGTATTTTGTTTGTTTTTTATGACGGGGTGAGGGGGGCACATAAGGGATGTTATGTTAAACCATCATTATGTTAAACCCCAGTTGGTCATGTGCAGGGAAAATGCCATACCTACTATTTCTCTGGCCCTAATAGAGTCCACTTTAAAATGAGTAGAAGGTTGGAACCAGGGAGATAATGCAGAGGATAGGGTACTTATCATATATGTTTTTGACCCAGGTTCTATCCCTAGGAATCTATGGTTCTCCGAGTCCCGCCTGAGTGATCTCCTAAGATCAGAGCTAGGGTAATCACTGAGCATTGCCAGGTGTTGCCAAAAAAAAGTTAATTAATTAAAAATAAAATGATTAGAAGGGCCAGGGAGATGATACAGTGGGCAGGGCACTTTTCTTCAGCACTGATGACCCCGGTTTGATCCCTGTACCCCACATGGTCTCCTGAGCCCCATGAGGAGTGATCCATGAGCACAGAGCCAGGAATAAATTCTGAGCACTGCCAGGTATAGCCCAAATACCATTCTCCCCAAAACTATTAGAAATAAGCAAATTTAGTATGCCGGGAACCAATGCCTGGGAACAGCCAGAAACCCATGCCTGGGAACGGCCAGAAACTTATGCCTGGACACCAATATGTCAGTACAAACTGACCTGTAACTAGGAACAACCGCTTCTTGGGAAAGGTTGCAGAACAATGCCCAGGGAAACTGCCACCTGGGCCCACATCCAGTTTCATTTAACATTTGCATTCTTTGCTATTCTCCCATTCTGCCCACTTCCTCATATAATCAATTATAAAAGACTAGCTTAAGAGAAATAAAGTTGGAGCTTGCTCCCATTCTTGTGTCTGTCTGTGTCTGTCTCTTTCTCCTTGCGTCTGTCTCCTTTTCACTCTCGCACCCTCTCCCGGTTACGCACGTTGAACAAGTCCCGTGGGACGGGACAATAGTAAAATTTCACGCTGCAAATTAATACACAAAAAGCAGTCCTATTTCAGCATGCAAACAAATACTCAGCAGAAAGAGAAATTAAGAAGCCATGTCCTCAGTCTGTTCCATCCTAAAGATTGTTGATGGTCCTTGTTTATAAAATGCATCAGATGCTATCAGTCCCCTGTTCCACGCTTGGAGGGCCCTTCCCCCCCAGGATCTTTCTGACTGGCCCTCTCTCTGCTCTCTGAGCTTACAAACGGCGCTCCTGGCTAGGGCAGAGGCTGCAATGATTTGCCAACATCTATTCCAGGCTTCTTAGAGTAATTCCATCTCCCTTGTCAAGGACTGGACTGGGCTAGGAATAGACAAGCGTAAACCAACTGGGCCAATAATGAGGGAGAGAAATTCAGGAGGATCTGAAAAGGGCTTACTTGGATGTAAATAAGGCCTATGAATAAGGTGTTTTAAAGTCTTGTTAAGCAGCACTTTGGAATAAAAACAAGTGTTCAAAATGGCTACATAGAAAGAAACTTCTAACTATTGAACTGCTGAATGAAACTCCCCTGATGTTGGACACATTTCTAAACTTAAAATGCCTCATTTTTTTTTTTTTTTTGCTTTTTGGGTCACACCTGGCAATGCACAGGGGTTACTCCTGGCTCTACCCTCAGGAATTACTCCTGGCGATGCACAGGGGACCATATGGGATGCTGGGAATTGAACCATGGTCGGCCTCTTTGCAAGGCAAACGCCCTACCATTTGTTCAGCTATTGTTCCAGCCCCGCAATGTCTCATTATTTAAGCTGATATTTTAAATTTAATTCTGCTTATAACCAAAGGCATCCTTAAATGTTTGCTGTTATTCCTTCTGCTTTTTTTTCACCCTATTGCTCATGTATCATCATGATTCAAACTTGGTTTTTAGAAAGGCCATCCTTGTCTTATTTGAAATATTCCATTTAGGAATTACTCTGTGGCTTCTTTTATGGCCTGAACAGCACTTAAATAATATTATTTATTGTTTATTTTCCCCACTAGAAGTCAACTCCACATGGGTTTATACTTTCTCCTTTACTTACCCTTCTTACCCACTGAAAGAGTGAAATAGCACATAATATTTAGATGCACGATGTATATTGATTGGTTCTTTTCCTAATAAACAGTGTTCTGTGAGAGAGCATTCTACCCAGTAGATGCTAGCACAAGAATTGGGACTACAGTAAAATGAAAGAAATTCTTTATTATATTTTTATTTATTTTAATGTAGGAGTACTGCTATTTATTCAGTCATTGATTAAGCTGATTGAATTGGGCATGAACTCCACATTATTTTTTTTAATGAATGAATCACCTTGAGGGTACAGTTACAGATTTACACATTTTCGTGCTTGTGTTTCCCTCATACAATGTTTGAGAATCCATCCCTCCACCAGTGCCCATTCTCCACCACCAATAAATCCAATATACCTCCCACCCCCCCAAACCCATCTCCCCCCACCCCACCCTGCCTCTGTGGCAGGGTATTCTCTCTTGTTCTCTCTCTCCTATTGGGTGTAACTCCACATTACTTTTTAAATTTTTTTCTTTGACTATCCGTGAGATAGACCATTACAAAACTGTTCATAATTGGGTTTCAGTCATACGATGATCCAGCACCCATCTCCCCACCAGTGTACATTTCTTACCACCAATATCCCCTGTTTCCCCACCACAATCCCTCAACACCCCACCTCCACCCCCAGCCTCCCTCTACAGGAGGCACTTTCCTTCTTGCTCTTTCTCTCCTTTTCCTATTGTGCATTATGGTATGCAATGCAGGTGCTAAGAAGTCACAGTGTTTGTTCAGGGCATCTGGTATTTTATCGGGATGGCAATTGGGTGGCAGCTTTGGGGTGTGGATGTAACTTCCAGAAGTACAGAGGGGTGAGGGGATGTAGCCCATCCCAACCCTGAGAAAACTGGAAATTTCACTCACAAAACCTGCATAACTAAATTTTCATAGATTATATCTTGGTGAGATCTGTCCTGAGACAGTGGAGTCAGGCCGGGGATATGGTGATGATTTTGGATTGTGGAAGCAAGTGGTTGCCGGAAGCTCTGCTTGGGTGAGCTCCAGGCTAACCCAACCCCCTTCAATTTACCCCTGTCTGTTCAACCATGTATGGGTGTGGTCTGTTCAACCATGCGCAGGTCTGAGATTAATTGTGACTTTTGATCTCTTTTGCAATTTATTTATGGATCTCTGAAATAAGACCAATAAATGAGCTTATATAGCTGAGCTGGAGGTGTTTTGTGGGTGTGGCTCCCCATACCTAACTTTTGGCCATTTAACTTATTGATAAACTTGGTCCCAAGCTGTTGGGATCTAGCCAAAGGCACAGCGGCAATTTTGGGGTATCAGGAAGCCTGGCTGCTGATGCACTTGCCATGTGGGTCCAGGTTGACCTGCTGGTGGCACCATAGCCCCAATTTCTTTCTCACTATGGAGGATTTTGAAGGTTAATTTTATGTTTGATAGAACTTTATTGAGGATAAATAAAAATCTAGAGTAGTGGACTATCATTTTGTCAATTACATGCTCAGTAGTGTTGCTCAAACCTTAAGTCAGGTCTCCTCTGATTAACACATGAATCTGCCAGCACTGCCCTGTGGAAAGAAACATACACACAGACTGGACCATATTAGGGAGGAAAGTTGGGGGTCTTTCTGGGGATCACCTCCTGTGTCCTCTACACCTCCAACCCAAAGGGAAAAGTTGGATTTATTTTTGCTTCTTTGCATTATAAATCTGCTAACAATCTCCTCCCTGGGGCAGGAATTTACCTTTCCTGTCCCAGATAATAACTTAGTAAAGTTGGACTGTTGTTGAGGGGTCCACCTGTAAGTGCTCACTTCTGGCTCTGTGTTCAGAATGGGGTTCAGAGATGAAATGCAGTGCTGGGACCAAATCCAGGCTGGCTTCACGCAAGGCAAGTGCCTTGCCTGGTGGACTACCTAACTGTTTTAAGAGCAACCTGAGGTCAGGAGGTATAGTATGATACTTGCCTTGCATGCTGCCAACCTGGGTTTGATTCCCAGCACTTCATGTGGTCTCCAAGCCCCACCAGGAGTAATTCCTGAGCACAAAGTGAAACATAAACTCCAAGAACAGTAAAGTATGCCCCAAAACAAAACAAATAAATAAAAGCTGAAGTGCCAGAGGGTGTAGCTTTGTGGTAGAGCTTATGCTTTGCATAGGAGAACCCTGGATTCAAACCCCAGCACCACACAACACACACCCACACCCACACCCACACACATACATATTAGTGTTTTTGTTTTGTTTTGTTTTTGATTTTGGGTCACACCTGGCGATGCACAGGGGTTACTCCTGGCTCATGCACTCAGGAATTACTCCTGGCCGTGCTCAGGGGACCATATGGGATGCTGGGAATCAAACCCAGGTTGGCCGTTTGCAAGGCAAACGCCCTACCCGCTGTGCTATCACTCCAGTCCCTATGTTATTTAATCAAATATTTAATGAAAGCAAGCTGAATTGGGGTGGATTTTAGGAACAATTAGTTTTCCAGTTTAGTATAGGTTGGAAACTGCTGACCTCATAGGGAACATTGTTATCAAGAGGAAGAATAACAATACCCATTTCTGTGTCCTTGTGCAAATCTATAAGCACTGGGCTGGTTTTGCAGCTGCTTGATCAGATTTTCCCTCCTCCGAGGGATTCAGTGTGGAAGACAACACCAGTCTAGACGTGGAAGTTGGATGTGCACAGATGCTGGCTGGAGGGTAAGGACTACACCAGGCCTAAAGTTGCACTCTGAGCCATTTTTCTGTTGTTCAAACTCTCCTGTGGGAGTTCATGTGGCCTTGGTGTCCTGGGGGCAGAACCAAAGCTGTCTGACTCCCACAGCCCAGCCCTGCAGCACCCGGTTCCCAGGGAGCACAGCGGGATGCTGCATCTGAGAGTGACAGCAGTGTAGTTGAGATAAGAAATAATGCAATACTCCAGGCAGAACTGCAGTCTTCCAGCTCATAGAAATGATTCCTCTAGTAATTTCGCCAAGGATTATGTGTTATGTGTGCTTGGGGAGCCAACACAGCCGAAGAATCCGTCAATATTTCTGGAGAAGGGTGAGTACAACCAGTCAAGCGTTTCAAAAAATATATAGTCAATGATTTTAACAGCAAGCAGTTCAGACTATAAAAAGATTCAACTACAGTTTTTCAGCGTTTTTTTTTCCTCCCCTCCTGACCGCCCCCTCCCAAAAAAAAAATCCCCTAAGCAATTTCTTAAAGAATTAAAATAAAATGTTTCTGGGGTTTCAAATCATCTAGTCTCTAGGCTTACGGCATTATTACTCTTCAGTTAATGGGTCCAACGAGAGATTTTGGAAGAATCTGAAGATTTGCATAGAGAGCCTGAAGCCAAAAAGGAGCAGGGACGCTGTTGTCACAGCAGAATTGTTCCGGTAAAACTAACCTCTTCCCAATGCCTTGAGAGCAACATGCCTGGGAACAATAGCATTGAGGACACTGGGGCTGACAGCCGGTGAGGGGGAGAACATGGAGTCGCTGCCTGCCTGGCTGGGCACTGAGTTCATACAACTCATGACTCTCCCCGCTATTCTTCAGGATCAGGCTTGGTTTATATAATAGCTGTCTCAGTACAGGGCCATTCATCATTTTATGAAGAACCAAAAGTAGATATCTGTCCAGGAAGTGACATTTTCTTTGGGAAAGAAGATATAATGATTTATTTTGGGGGGACTGCATTTTGGACACTGACTCGAATTTGCAGTCCTACAGGAAATATTGCTGACAGATAATCTTACTGGTTTCTAAAGAGTGTCCATTAATGTCTTTGCTGCTGGAATTGCCCGGAGGAACGGGGTGGAGAAGAGAAGGGGTAACCAAAGGTTAACAAGAGAGCCAAACTCCATCTTCTGGAATCATGAATTTCTCACAGACTGGCCAAGATGGGAAGGGAGGAGCAGGATGGCTTTGATCTGGGTAAACTCTTGTGTCCCTAAAACAGTTACCCACAGAGAACGCAGCAGGGGATGCGTTCCTCTCCCAGCAGCTCTCAGTGAACTCAAATCTGCCACTTTTCTTTCTTTCCTGTTTGTTTTTCTCAACTTGTTAGTACATTCTATGTCTTACTGTGGCTTATTATGTGTAGGGTCCTTAACTAGTACCTAGCCCAGAAATAGCAATTATAAGGATTACACTCTATTGTTGTTGTTGTTGTTGTTGTTATTATTATGGTTTTTTGGTTTTGTTTTGGTGGCCACACCCAGCTGTGCTCAGGACTTGCTCCTCACTCTGTGCTCAGGAATCACATCTGGTGAGGCTTGAGAAACCTTATCAGGTTCTGGTGATTGAACTCAGGTCAGCCACATGCGAGGTAAGCATCCTAACCGTTGTACTATTGTGCACTATTGCTCTCGCCTTAATTATTATCCTTTAAAGAAAAAAAAAGTGAGACAAGACAAACGCCTTTGATGTTTTATGCATGCCTTTGTGCAACCCAGTCCCTTAGCTATCCTAAAAAAAGAGGAGCATTAACAAATCATAACCCAAATTCATCTTCCTTTTTGCCTTTGTCCATCCAGTTAGTCAAGCCACAACCCAAGGTTCTTTCTTCTCCTTCTTTATTCCAGCCCTAGAAATCATAATGTCAGTCAATTAAGCCTCCTAAATATTGGGTGTTGATTCCTTTCTTTTTATCTTATACTCAAAGGCCAAGTGCACTATGCCTTGCCCGGATGAATTCACCAGCATCCTAGATTGATCTCCCTGGCTTACCTCAATGTGCTATGCCATATCATCACCTGAACACCATGGAAAACCCCAGTCTGAGCATGACATTCTGCTCTGCAGTGCTGACACCTCACAGTGGCAGAGATAATGCGCTTTTATCCTAGAACGCTTATTTTGATGGAAATAAGCAAAAATTAAGAAAAAATTTTGCTTTTAGATACTTGTTTTAAAAAATAGACAAAAGAGGATGGAGCGACAGCACAGCAGGTAGGGCGTTTGCCTTGCACGCGGCCAACCCAGGTTTGATTCCCAGCATCCCATATGGTCCCCTGAGCACCACCAGGAGTAATTTCTGAGTGAAGAGCCAGGAGTAATTCCTGTGCATTGCCGGATGTGACCCAAAAAGCAACAACAACAACAAAAAGAAATATAAGAAATAGACAAAAGATGGAGCGAGAGAGATAGTATAGTAGTGCAGGATACTTGTCTTACATGTAGCCAGTCAGAGTTCAGTGCCTTGCACCTCATATGGTCCTCTGAGCCCTGCCAGGAGTGATCCCTGAGCACACAGCCGGAAACAAGTCCTGAGCACATCTGTATGTGGCCACAAACAAAACAAAAATAATAAAAACAGACAAAATATAAACATAGAATCCTTCTCCTGTGAGGTTCTTGGGGCTGAATCTAATTCCAGAACACAAGCCTAGTTTTCTATCTTAGTCACCTACTAATCATTGTCCTTTTCTACCACTTGATAGGTTCTCCCCTACTCTGGACCAAAGCCATGATGATAGTATACATATGGTGACACAAATAATATAAATACCTGCTTAAAACATGTATGTACACACACACACACACACACACACACACACACCACAGTCACTGAAGAGCTAGAGTCCAGAGTTGGAACTCATAATGTTTATAGATTTTTGCAAAGCCAGAAATCATACTTGAGACAGTAGAGACAAGGGCCAGGAGATTGCTCCACAGTTTGGAAGCCTGTTTCGTGAACTGGGGGAGAAGGCAGATGGGATTGAGAAGGGACCATCAAGTCAATAATGGTTGGAGGGATTTCTCAGGATGGGAGATGTGCGCTGAAAGAAGACAAAGGACCAAACATGATGGCCTCTCAGTACCTATATTATAAACCACAATGCCCCAAAGTAGAGAGAGAGTAAAAATGGAAAGTGTCTGATGTACATGCAGAGGGTTGGGTTGGGTGGGGGTGGCAGAAGGGATACTGGGAATATTGGGGGCAGAAAATGTACACAGTGGAGGAATATTTGATTATTGTATAACTGAAACTCAATCATGAAAGCTTTGTAACTGTATCTCATGGTATTTATTTTATTCAATAAAAAATAAAAATAATTAACTAAAAAAAAGAGAAATCATCCTTGTAGGAAAAGGAGAGAAGATTGTCTTTAAGTGGGAACATTTTGTCAAGAAGCTTAGAGCTCTTTGATCACAAGTGACTTTTCTTAAGTCTGTATTAGGTCAGAAGAGGTCAGGATTATCACTGCTGTCTGACAGAAGAGAGAGCTGAAATAGCAGAGAGGAAAGACTTGCTCACAGTGGTGGATCAGAGGAATGTGAATCTGATATGATCCCCACACAATACTCTCTCCCAGCTCATACTTCTCAGTAAAATTCAGCTTGTCACAAATCTCTAAGTCTGGACTGCTGTTTGGTACTTGGAGTTAAAGGGCAGAGAGTGGGGTGGTCACACTGTCATGATAAGGAGACTTTTAGGACCAATAGAGAGAAAATAAAGGGAAGGACAGGGGTTTAATGCAGAAGTCCTTTTCCCAGAAACTCTCAAATAACTCCCTGTATGTGTTTCTAATCTTATCATTTCCTTTATCTTATCAATGAGCCTAATATAACATGTTTTGCTTCCCTTGGAGAAATAATACTCTAGTTTCAGTGGAAATGTAACTGTGAGGTGAAGACTGAGGGTGAAGACTGAGGGTCAAGCTCCTCCCAGTGGTTTGTCCTATGATGTGGAGCTTATGGTACAATGTGCTGGGGTGGGTTGGGTGGGGAGGGGGAGAGGAAGGAGAAGACAAGTGATAGCTCATGATCCTCAGTGACCAAGGATTGGGAATGACTTAAGCCCCTGTGGAAACATAACAAGTAAATGGAATAAGATCCTGGAACCACAATTTTTCCCTATTGTCAACTAAAGTACTAAGTGTTGATTGAATCAGAGTTAAGTAATATGGATATCAAATTGCACTTGGTTACTCCTAAGTCCTTACTCTTACCTTCCCATTGCTCTGCTAAGAGGACACCATTCCTAACCGCACCAACCTGCCCTTCACAAGCTATATACTCGTTCATGCTCTTGCCTCTCTACTGCTTTCCCTACTTCCTAGAACCCGTTCACTGTGTTTTCTAGGTGCTTATATTTTATACAGATACCAAATTTCAATTTTCTAGAACAGTGGAGTTAGAACTTTTAAAAATCCACCCTTTCATTAAAACATTAAGAAGTCTAGAACTCTAGGGGGCTGGAGCAATAGCACAGTGGGTAGGGTGTTTGAATTGCATGTGGCCGACCTGGGTTCGATTCCCAGCATCCCATATGGTTCCCTGAGCACCATCAGGAGTTATTCCTGAGTGCATGAGCCAGGAGTAACCCCTGTGCATCATTGGGTGTGACCCAAAAAGAAAAAAAAGGAAGTCCAGAACTCTAGCAAGAATAGTTATATTCAATTTTATCAAAATTCTGGAAATGAGCATCCAAAGTCTGAGAAATGTTTATTTAAGAAAGCTGAATCTCATTAAAAATAGCAAAAATTACAGAGTTTTTCTTAACCTTAATCCCATCCCCTTCTCACAATTTCCGTGGTAGTCTTTAAAAACCAACCTCACAGCTATAATAGCTTCAAAATGAGGATTTAATAGTTACTGAAGATGGCAGATATACTTGGAGCTCCCCCAAAGCCCCATTCTTATAGAATAGCTACCATTAACCTGTCAGGCCTGACACTAAAACCTTCCATTCTTATAACTAGATTTTATCTTACCTGACTAAAATCTCATTTGTAAATAGCAAACTAGGTAATTTGCTTAAAACAAGCAGCCATGAACACTTTCTGGAGAAACCTCTGAGCACAGGAGTAGCTACTGAGCAACTTACTGGGTATGACTTAAGTAAAACAAAAAATAATCAGCCACAATTGTCAATATTGTAGCTTCCTATAAAAAGTGTTAGAAGTAGGAACTAGAAAGCAATTGACCAAAAATTTTATGAATAAAAATGGGGTATTGAAGGCCTGTGATGGACTTGGAAAAGTTTCAGCTTGTTCTTGAGGATCTAATGTTCACTGTTGTGTATCTGCTCAGGAGCAAAAAAAACCTAAGACTCTTAACTCTGACTGATAGAAGCTCAGCAGAACAGGAAATAAATACCAAGGCACAGTTGCAAATTCTGAATCATTGACTCAACATGCAGGTACTCTCAAAGAATGCTAAGGAAATATTTGTTCTAGTGTTCAAGGATCTCTCTAAGCAATTCTTAGCAGAACATCGCTAACCAAGCAAAGAAGTCAATGACCACATACAACAAATAATAGAAACTTGGGGGTTTTTGATGGGGGATTACACCCAGTGGTGATCTGGGCTGATTCCTGGCTCTATGCTCAGGGATTACTCCTGGCAGACTTGGAGAACTAAATGTGGTGCTGGGGATTAAACCCAAGTCAGCCACATACAAAGCCAGTGACCTACCAGCCGTATAATCCCTCTAGCCCCAACAAATAGAAACTTCACAAGAATTAGTGCAGAAAAGTTACTGGATAAATAAAAACAGCAATGACACAAGGTAGGGAATGAAGAGAGATATGATATTGTTTTATTTTTAAATTAATAGTTTTCAACTACAAAAATAATGCAGAAAGAAAATAAGGAGATATGGCCCACACAAAATTTTTAAAGTGGTCAATGCAAACCTTGTCTGAGTAAGCTATCACAGTTGATTTACTAGAAAATCAAAAAGAAAGTATAGATCAATTGTTAAAAGTGAACGGAGGGCTGGAGTGATAGCACAGCGGGTAGGGCGTTTGCCTTGCATGCAGCCGACCCAGGCTCAATTCCCAGCATCCCACATGCTCCCCTGAGCACCTCAAGGGGTAATTCCTAAGTGCAGAGCCAAGAGTGACTCCTGTGTATCGCCGGGTGTGACCTAAAAAGCAAAATAAATAAATAAATAAAGTGAATGGAAAAAATTAAGGAAAACTTTTAAAATGTTGAAACATTTTAAGAATTGTGTCTCATAAAATATAAAATTTTAATATAGAGAAATTAAAAGAAAACAAAGAAATTTTGGAAGTGGAAAGTAAAACAGTTGAAGCAAAAAATGTACCACTGCATTTAATGGTAAATTTGAATTAGCATAGGAAAGATTGAGTAAACTGGAAAATAATTAAACTGAGATTCTATAATATGAGAAAGAAAAGGGGTGAAGAAAAAAAATCACAGGTTTAGAGACTTATAGAGCATCAACATATGTATGATTTTAATTTCAAAGGGAGAAGACAGCAAAAAGAACATAAAGATATTTGAAAATGTATCACTTCCAAATTTTATGAAAAAAAAAAACCCAGTTCAACATTCAAGAATATGGTGAATTCCAGATAGGTACACATAAGGAGACCATACCTATCACACAAGTCAAGCCATCAATAACTGTTTGCCATGACACCAATGTTCATCTCAGCTCAGTTAAGGTTAGCCAGAAGATGGAAATGAGTAAATGATCCATTGAGTCTTAGCATGAGCAAAATTGTGACACATCCTGTGACATGTATGAACCTTGAAGGAATTATGCTAAGTGGAATAAGTCAGGCATGAAATGAAAAATTGAGTATGGTTCCAGTCATTGATGAACATGGAATAGATAAAATTTATAGAAAATCCGTAAATAAAACTTATCGAGATGAAACATGTGGGTGGTTTTCAGGGGTTATTAAAATGGGAAATTATTGCTTGATGAGAATGGAGTTTCAGTTTAGGGAAATAAAACAAAATGTTTGTATATGTAGGCTTGTGATGAGTGTAAAACATGAAAGGGCCTATTAATACCACAGTACAACACAATTAAAATTGGGTAAAGTGATAAATTATATGGTACCTATAGTCTGCCACAATTTTAAACAAACAAAAAAATCTTGAATGCAGCAAAAGAGAAGTGATTCACCGTGGAGACCAAATTCATGGGTGGATATATTCAAGTAATTCAAAGAAAATAAAACTTAACTATGAATTCCATATCCAGCAAACTATTCTTTTTTTTTTTTTTTTTTTTTTTTTTGCTTTTTGGGTCACACCTGGCAATGCGCAGGAGTCATTCCTGGCTCATGCACTCAGGAATTACTCCTGGCGGTGCTCAAGGGACCATATGGGATGCTGGGATTCGAACCCGGGTCGGCCGCGTGCAAGGCAAACGCCCTACCCACTGTGCTATCGCTCCAGCCCTGCAAACTATTCTTTTTAAAAATGAGAAATTAAGACATCTTCCTGCCAACCCCCCCCTCCAAAAGAAACCCAGAACTTTTATCTAGTATACCTGCTCTGCAAGAAATACTCTTTAAGCTAAAATTAAAGAACATCAGAAAGAAATTCAAAACTACATAAAGAAGTGAAAATACCACCATATAAAGATAAATGTATACTTAAGTATAGTAGAGAGTGCAAATGTAATTTTTCCTCTTACCTTGTATAAAAATAACTACTAAAAGCAATAATTTTATATATATTTTTCTGAGTAGGCTTATTAGGGATAAATATGTAATTCACATGACTAGAATAAAACATAAATTAGAAAGAAGGGTTAGACTGGAGAAAAATGTGGGAACAACTCCCAAGTGGCTCAGGAGACTTGGAGGTCCCACAAGTGATCTCCTGCCAAGCAGGCCGGTGCAATTCTGCTCAGGTCCTGCATTGCCTGGGAAATCTAGGTCACCTCGGCACTGCTGAGGCCTCCAAGGCCGCACCTGTTGTGCTGGGGCCCTCTGGGTATGACCAGAGGCAACCAAACTGTCTACAAGACACATTTTATCAATAAAACACAAAATGGTTGGATGTAAAAACTGAAAAATATATCCCCCAAAACCCAAGAGGCACTACTGTCAGACAAAATAGATTTTAAGACAAAGATAAGAGATAAAAAAAGGATTTTATCATAATCATAATACTACTAGAGCCAGACTAGAGCCACAGCACAGCGGGTAGAGCATTTGCCTTGCAAGAGGCCAACCCGGCAAGCTACTGAGAGTATTCTGCAAGTATCCTTGCAGAGCCTGGCAAGCTATTGTGGCGTATTTAATATGACAAAAAAAAAGTAACAAGTCTCACAATGGAGATGGTACTGGTGCCCACTAAAGCAAATAGATGAACAACGGGATGACAGTGCTACAGTGCTACTAGAACCAATCCATCAGGAATATATAAAATTTATAAACATATACTAATGACAGAGTCCAAAATAGATGAAAACAAAATTCGCATGGTTAAAGAGAAATAGGCAATTCAACTTTCAGATTTTAATATTGTTGAGATTTTTAAACAAGAGCTCAGATATAGAAAGATTCATTAGGAAATAGAAAACAAATAGAATACAAGCCAACTAGACTGAAAAATTCCACTCAAATACAGAATAGTATACATTCTTACTAAGTACACATGAAGCATTCACTGGAATAGACCACATTATAAAGTAAGCCTCAGCAATTTTAAAATTATTGGAATCATAAAAGATATCCTCTAACACAATGGAATGCAATTAGAAAACTAAATGAGAAGAATAGATGGAGGAAATTAAATCATACAATTTTAATAATTAATGTATCAAAAATATCATAATAGAACTGATAAAATATTTAGAGTTGAATAAAAATCAAAATACAGCACATCAAAATTTGTGGAATATAGTGAAGGTAGTGCTTAAGGTAAATAATATACCTGTAAATATCTACATTAGAAATGAAGAGTTCATGGGGCCAGAACGGTAAATAGTAAATAGCAGAAAATAGTAAAGCAGGTAGGGCACTTGCCTTGCACGTCACCAACTTGGGTTCAATCCCTGGCAACCACAATTGGTCCACTGAACTTCACCAGGATCGATACCTGAGTGCAGAGCCAGGAGAAAGCTCTAAACACTGCCAGGTGTGTCCTCTCTCACAAAAGTGGTGCACTTCTCAATTTACACCCTGAAATCAGCATTATTAAAACCAGATACAGACATCATAAAGAAAAAGATGTAGTTCAATATTTTTGTAAACCAATATGCAGAAATTTCCAACAAAAATACTTGTGACCCCAATTTATTGGCATATTAAAATGATTTTATTCATCTTAACCAACTGATATTTTTCTAGAAATTCAAGTTAGATCAATTTAAAAAATCAGTATAATGCACCATATTAACAGAATAAAAATTCAACAAATAGTAATTTCAATAGCTGCAGAAAGCAATTCTATAAAATCTAGTACCTTTTCACATTAAAAAAATCAATTGGTCCTGATCCATGCCAGGCTGTCTTCACTGGGGCAACTCAGAGGGGGACATGTTGAGTTTCTCTCCCCACCTCAACAGAATCCCAGCAGCTGAAAAACTCCAGAACTTAATCACTGCCATGTTCACGACCACTCTCTACAGGCTCAGACAAGCCTCACTCATGAGAGAACCTGCAGGAAAGCTCAGGTATGCGGGACTTGTGGCTGAGCTCTCCAAGCCCACTTGGAGCAGGACTGGGCCTTCTCCTTGCAGTTCCCAAGTGTTCCAGGAGCTTGGGGGTCATACCCACAAACGGCCCCTGGAGTTATAGAATCTCATCAAAGGCCAAGATCCAAAAACTCAGAAAGAAAGCTCCTGGAAGAGAGGGACATAGGCCTTACCCATGAGTGAATCTGCTCTATAATCATATTCTAAATTTCAGAATTCCTGGAGCATGTGGCCACAACCTCTCATACTCTACCCCACTGATGTACCAAGAGTAGCACACATTTGTTTGGGTTTAACATACGTGCTTGTAATCTCTTATACAAGAGCTTAATGGCTCCAGGACGAAATAAAACAATCTTCACATACGTTCCTCTTATGGTGGTGGGAAGATGCAATGGTGGTGAGATTGGTATTTGAATATTAAATGTAATAAATTATTGTGAATAACTTTATAAAAATAAAATTTAAAAATTCAATCAACTAAGGGTATAACATAATTTTCTCTTTTTGATAAATGCATAGTTAGCATAATTAGAAAATCATAATCCTCACAATTGTACTGAATGATTTCCCTCAAAGACTATAAGCATGATATCTCATCCCAACACTGCACTTGAGGTTGCAGTCAGGAAAAAGTGAGACCAAGAAATAAGATCCAGTTTAAAAAGAATAATCAAGTTATCTCTACTCACTAATGATTAGATTTTCTATAAAGAAAATCCTAAGGAATCCACAAATTTATCAAAATCAATAATCTCAATCACTAAGACTGTAGGACAGAAGAACAATATACGAAAGGTAACTTCTAGACATTAACAAAGAGCCCTTCAAAATAGAATTGTTTTGAATTCAGTTATTTTAAAAATTAAATTTTTTATTTCTCACAATTACCATTTAATTTTGCATTGGTGAGGATATTAAAACCATGGAATATATGCACAGCTGCTGGAAATATGAAATAGTTCAGCAGCTGTGGAAAACTAGTAGTTGAAGAAGTTGAAGAAGACAGAATGGGAAAGAATATTTACCCAATATCTATCTGATTTGGCTGGAGCAATAGCACAGTGGGTAGGGTGTTTGCCTTGCACGCGACCAACCTGGGTTCGATTCCTCGACTCCTCTCAGAGAGCCCAGCAAGCTATCGAGAATATCATGCCCACATGGCAGAGCCTGGCAAGCTCCCCATGCGTATTCGATATACCAAAAAAATAACCTCAATTCTCACAATGAAGACATTACCACTCAAGCAAATCGATGAGCAACGGGATGACAGTGACAGTGACAGTGACCTGATATCCAGGAAATACAAGACACTAGTGGAATTGTACAAGAAAAAACCTCCAACCTCATCAAAAAATGGGGAGAAGAAATGACAGAGGCTTCCTCAAAAAAGGAATACAAATGCCCAAAAGCACATGAAAAAAATGCTCCACATCACTAATCATCAGGGAGATGCAAATCAAAACAACAATGAGATATCATCTCATACCACAAAGACTGGCACACATTCAAAAGAACAAAAGTAACCAGTGCTGGTGTGGATGTGGGGAAAAAGAGATGTTCTTTCACTGTTGGTGGGAATGCTGACTGGTCCAGCCTTTCTGGGAAACAATATGGACATTCCTTCAAAAACTAGAAATTGAGCTTCCATATAACCCTGCATTACCACTTCTGGAATATATCCCAAGGGTGCAAAAAAGCACAGTAGAAATGACATCTGTACCTCTATGTTCATTGCAGCACTATTCACAATAGCCAAAATCTGAAAACAACCCAAGCGCCCAAGAACAGACAACTGGTTAAAGAAACACTGGTACATCTACACAATGGAATACTATACAGCTGTAGGAGAGATGAAGTCATAAAATTTGCTTGTAAGTGGATAGACATGGAGAGTATCATGCTAAGTGAAATGAGTCAGAAAGAGAGGGACAGACATAGAGGGACTGCACTCATTTGTGGAATATAAAATAACATAATATGAGACTGACACCCAAGGACAGTAGACACTAGGGCCAGGAAAATTGCTCCATAGCTGGAAGCCTGTCTCATGAGCAGGAGGAGAAGGCAGCTGGAATAGAGAAGGGATCACCAAGACAATGATGGTTGTAGGAATCGTTTGGGATGGAAGATGTGTGCTGAAAGTAGATAAAGGACCAAACAAGATAACCGTTCAGTATCATGTTTGATAAAAGTAGAGAGAGAGTATGGGGAAATTGTCAGCCAGGGGGAGGGTGGGAAAGAGGGGGGTAACTGTTGAGATTGGTGGTGGGAGATGTGCACTGATGGAGAGATGGGTGTTTGAGAATGGGTGATTGTAATTCAAACATGAAAGCTTGTAACTGTATCTCATGGTGATTCAATTAAAAAAAAAATTTTAAAAGGGGGAAAAAAGTTGAAGATGGAGTTAAAAGTGTCACTGTTTTAATGGCATTATTCACTACAATGAAAAGAATAAATAGTGCAAATGCCCATCAGCTGAATAACAGATAAACAAAACCTTGTAGGCCCCACAAAATGGTGGAAAGAACTGAAGTCCTAGTATGTACTTCAGGATGGTTCTTGAAAATTTCATGCTAACTGATGAAACCAACTTACAAAAAGCCACATAATTATTCAATTCCATTTGATGCAATGTCCAGAACAGAAGAAAACGTAAGACTGAAAAATAGATTCATGCTTGGGGCTATGAATGCAGAGTGACAGGTAACGGACAAACACTTTCTTGTGAGGCTAATGAAATTATTTTAGTGGTTATACAACTTCACGAATCATGAAATCCCATTAATCACCGATTTCTCAGGGGGCTCAGTAACATCTTATTTCATCCTTTCCCTGAGATCTTAGAAGTCCATCTCGAGTTGGCCCTCCCAGCGATGTTGCACTGGGGGCTCTTCAGGGTCAGGGGAATGAGATCCAGCTTGCTACTGGATTTTGCATATGAATACACCATGGGAAGCTTGCAAGGCTGGCCCATGTGGGCAGGAAACTCTCAGAAGATTGCCATTTTCTCCCAGAGGGAGAAGACTAAAGATATGGTGCTTCTGGGAGATTGCTCTTAAGTCTCTCTCTGGATGTTGGCCGTTGATGGGATTACACACACCTGGGTTCCTCTGCTGGTACCTTCATGCATGAGGCCTGTTCGAACATGTGGACAGGGGCCTCCAGCATGGCTGTAGCTAGGTTCCGGTGGTCTTTGGCTGCCGGGGACTCTGCTCAGGGTGGGGAGGGAAGCTGGAGCCCATCCCTTCTGAGGGGCCCCGGGGAAGACAGCCAGGCATGCGGGCAAGAGACTCTCTGTCGGTTTGTGGGCTATACAACTCTCTCTCTCTCTTTGTCGGTTATACAATTTAGGATATATAATTTCAACACTGTCTCTGCATATGGCCGACTCAGGTTTAATCCCTGGCAGCACATATGGTCCCCTGAACTCTGCCATGAGTGATCACTGAGCAAAGAGCCAGAAGTAAACCCTGAATTCAGTTGTATATGGCTCCAAAACCAAACAAGAACAAAACAACAACATCAACATAGCCCCTGAGTTAGATACTTTAAAGTTGTGGATTTCCTGATTGTGTGAATTTATATCTCAATAGAGATCTTCAAATTTTCAGAGTTTTTAATGGGAACTTACCTCCTTTTAATTCTTACAACACTCTCAGGCTTATTTATTTAAGCATCTTCCCTCCCTCTGTGTCCTTTGCTTCTCTCTCTTTCTCATTCCAATGGATATAATAGAGAAGTCATTGCTCTGTTTTATATCTGAGTGGTCAGCACCTGATATCTCAGTGGTCCGCTGCTATGCAACCTAATATCTCCTAATTGCCAGCAATATGAAATGGTTCCTTTTTAGCGGATCAGACTTTGGGGGGGGGGGGGAAATCCAAACAAGAATAGTGAGTCTTTTGTTGAAAAATTGAAGGTAATCAAAGTAGCAGCCATAAATCTAGACTGTGAACTAAGCCATAACCCCACACCAGCCGAGGAGAAGAAATATCCTTCTTTCTCGGATGATCTCTTCCTTTCTCGGGAAGAAATGCGGCATGGCGTCAGCCATATTATGATGTTTATTAAGTAGGCACAAACTTGGTGGCATGGGAACGGGATAAAAGGGAAAAAAAAAGTATTATTATGTACTTGGAACAGTGGGACACTTTGGGCAGTCTCGAGCTGGGGCCAATACCAGCACAGACTACACGGAAATTCCACCCGGGTAGCCACACTTTTGTGCGGCCACCTACCTGCTGATATACCAGAATCCGGAAACCAAGTAGGCTACTTTTGGTCCCAGAAACTGCTTGCAGACATGCTGCTAGACTGTCAAATAAGTCATAGCCCCACATTGGCTGAGGAAGGGAAATAACCCTCTTTCTCAGTTTTTTTTCCCCTTTGTCGGGCAGCGTGGTGTCAGTCATATTATGAGGATTACTAAGCAGGCATGAACTCAGTGGCTCGGGAAGGAGGGGGAAAAAAAGTTATGTACTTGGAACAGCGGGACTTAATATCTCTTCATTCTCAGCAATGGAAAACTAATTATCAAATGCTTCCTTGGCAGTAGGACTGTCTTTTTTGGGGGAGGGGGAAACTCCAACAACAATAGTGAGTTTTGTGTTGAAACATGAAATGTAATCAAGGTAAAGAGAAAACGAGTGAAATTTATCACTACGTGGGTGGGAGCTGGGGGCGGGAGGGGGCTGGAGGTATACTGGGGTTGTTGGTGGTAGAATATGGGCACTGGTGAAGGGAAGGGTGTTTGAGTATTGTATAACTGAGACATAACCCTGAGAACTTTGTAACCTTCCACATGGTGATTCAATAAAATACATTAAATAAAAAAAAAACAGCCAGGGAGGCGGCACCCACGTGGCAACCACCATCTTCTAGAACCCACTACCCTAGGTATGACTTACAATGACATGGTGCGCAGGAGATCTTGGGATGGGGGTGTTATCAGCACGCTCTCCGCCCAGATGAGATCCAGAGCAGCAGCACACGAAACTGAATGAGCTAAAATATCAAAAATCCAAAACCGTGCGGCCACAATAGCTCATATATTCTTCATTCTCAGCAGTGGAAAACAAATTATCAACTGATACCTTTTCAGCAAGTTTGATTATTGAGGGAAAATTCTAAATAATAATAGTTTTCTGTTGAAATACTGAATGTATTCAAAGTATAGAGAGAATAAAGTGAAGATTAGCCACACAGGTTGGGGGGCAGGGGGGGTATACTGGGGTTCTTGGTGGTGGAACATGTGCACTGGTGAAGGGATAGGGATCTCATCATTGAGTGACTGAGACTTGAACCTGAAAGCTTTGTAACTTTTTTCATGGTGATTCAATTAAAAAAAATTTTTTTTAAATAAAATAAAAGAGTAAATAAAAACCAGCCAGATCCCTCATGGGCAAAAAGGATGATAAAGAGGGCTGAGTCCCAAATCTCTATAGGAAATAGGGCTGAGAAAGTGAAATCACAGTAGTTCTCTTGACCAGGAAGGAAGAATGATATACTGAGAAGCAATGGAAGCAACAGATGTAATTACAGGCAACATAATGATTCATGGGGAAGAACCCTTCACAGGAACAGTGAGGGTTAACTTTAGAGTGTCTGGCATGTGCAGGTGTGATGTGAGGCACATTCCATGGATTCCTCACTTAATTCCTACAAGTCCTGCAAGATGGAGATAGCTATGCTACCATTTTAAAGATACAAACACTGAGGCTGAGATGGGTGAAGTGATCATTTAATCAGGTAGTCTGTGCCAAGCTAAAAGACTCAGGGAGGGAGGAATGTTTTGGGGAAACTAACCCCCTTTCCTTGCTGAGAAAAAAGTGTGGACTCAGTTAAGGATGCATTTAAGCCCAGACTGCATCAGAGGCTTATGCTGCTACTTCCTTCACTCAGAACTTGCCTCTCAGTCTTGTATTTTCCAGCTGCAGTCTCTGTATTTGATGGGCGGGGAGAAAACAGGGTGGACTGGGTGTGGCACCAAGTCCATAGTTTGTTTCACTGTGATTAAGAACAGAAAATAATAGCCTATAGTAAGTCTGTTTTGAAAACTCCAAGTACTTGCCTATCTGGAAAAAATGAGCTTTGAAATACATAATAAGTTGAGTTAAATGTTCCTTAGAGCTAAAATGGAGAGAATTAAGAGGCTTATAATATACTATATTTTAAAGCATCTCTGGTTTTTGTTTTTTTTTTTAAAAAAAAGTGGGCTTTCCCACTTCTCCGCGCCCGCAGCCCCAGAATGACTGAGGAAGAGGAGGAAGCTGCTTTGGACACCAGCAGCCCACCAGCAACCTGCAGTATGTGACTTGGGCGTTTCCGCCAGGTCCCCCGTGCGGGGGCCCGGCGTTTATCTTTTTTTTAATCTCTCTGTCTCTCCTTCAACTTCTCCTGAGCACAGCACAGACTCCACCCCACTTCTCTGAGCACAAAATGAAGAGATGCACCCAAATGCACGGCGCGGCTGGCGGGAGATCGAGGGCGGGGAAGTACCGGTCTCCACCCACATCGGACACTTAAAGAGAGTGCAGCCACGTGGGCTTTCCCACTTCTCCGTGCCCGCAGCCCCAGTATGATGGAGGAGGACAAGGGAGCTTTCCCACTTCCGCCCGTGCAGGGGGCCCGGTATTTCTCTAGGTTTTCCCATCTTATGAGCACCATAAAAGGGTAAAAGATTGTAGTGATAGAATTTCAGACAGAATTTTCCCTGGACTTTAGACAGAAACCCAAAACCGCACGGCCGCAGCAGCGGCCGCATGACCTAATGTCATCTTAGTATCAGCAATATGTAATGGTTCCTTCTTAATGGGTCGGACTTTTGTGGGAGATCCTAACAAGAATAGTAAGTATTTTGTTGAAATATTGAAGGCAATCAAAGTGGTAGCCATCTCTCTAGACTGAATTAAGCTATATCCCCAAGCCGGCTGAGAAGAAATATCCTTCTTTCTCGGGAAGAAACGCGGCATGGTGTCAAACATAGTGTGATGTCCATTAAGCAAACAGACCTGGTGGCGTGGGAATGGGATATAAGGGGGAAAATTATGTACATGGACCAGCGGGACGCTGGTGGTATCTTGAGCCGGAGCTGATATCAGCGCAAGACCTTTGGTTCCAGAAACTGCTTGCAGACACTCTACTAGACTATCAACTAAGCCAGAGCCCCACGCCGGCTGATGACGGGAAATAACCATCCTCTTCGGTTTTTTTCCCTTTGTCAGACAGCGTGGCGATTACTAAACAGGCGTGAACTCGGTGGCGCGGGGCAAGGGGGAAAAAAGAAAAGTTATGTAACAAACAGCGGGACTTAATATCTCTATATTCTTAGCAATGGAGAACTATCAAATGCCTCCTTGGCAATAGGACTGTCTTTTTCTTTTTGGGGGGAAACCCCAGCAACGGTAGTGAGTTGTATGTTGAAACATGGAATGTAATCGAGATAAGCGTAAACGAAGTGAAACTTATCACGTACAAGGGTGGGGACTGGGGAGGTGGGAGGGGGCGGCAGATATACTGGGGGTGGTGGTGATGGAAGATGGGCACTGGTGAAGGGAAGGGTGTTTGAGTATTGTATAACTGACATAATCCTGAGAACTTTGTAACCCTCCACTTGGTGATTCAATAAAAAAATTTTAAAAAAAAAAAGGCAAGAAAATCTCAGAGGAAAAAACTGATCCTAAAATTTCTTATGACTCTGATAGATGTGAATTTTCCCAAAGGAATCTGTTAGAGGGATCTGTTGTGTCTTGGAAGTGCCTGGGAGGAAAGAACAGACCAAGGTGGTGGTAGCTGCTTGGAGCTGACTCGTTAGTGGCTTGTGCTTTGAGACTATCTCCCCAAAACCTATGTGGGCAACAGGGTACAGTCTAGGGGCGCACTGGTGACACTTAAGTGATTTGCTTATAATCTTTCAAAGCGCACATATCAGTGTTCATGATAGCGAACTAAAAGCATGTAATCCATTCTACACTGATGTTTATATTAAAGGCAGCACAATATGAGGGCTCATGCGATGGGATGCATAATTCACTGAGTAAACAATAAGGATTTCAGCAGAGAATTTATTTTCAGATTCTAATTACAACCAAAATGAGCTGTGTGGATTCTTATTAACTCACATGGATTATCTGGTGCATTACGATATTAATAAAAGCCTTTTTTTCCATGTCATTTCCAAAGGCATCAGAGAGATTAGAGAGAAGGGCTTTTTCTCCTGAGTCCTCTGCCCTTGGGAGCAGGTCTGACCTGGGGTCACAGAACACAGCACCACCCTCATCCCGGTCAGCGGCAAGGCTCACAGGATGCAGGAATCAGGTTTCAGAAGGAAGCAACTTAGAGATACCCTCACATTCTCTCTGGGCTCCAAGATCTATTGTTCTCCTAGATTATTCTTTGATCCTCAGCCCAGGCAGACACCCTGCCTTGAAGACAGGAGATGACCAGGCTTTGGTGCTTTTGTCTTAAGGGAGGACCCCTTCTGAGTGCTGAAAATGTGCAATCCTCCAAATGCTGTTTACTTTAGTAATCCTCAGCCCATCTACATAGATTTCTCAGGTCTAGTCTCCATTATTTAAACCAATCCAGGCAGACATAACCAAGGAACCCAACTCACTTGCACAGACAGCCTTCACCCCTCTTGGGCTCCTTCCTGCCCATGAGGAAGGGACCAGCTTTCTTGCTGTGCCTGGGAATCAGAAAGATTGGTTGGCCTCATCCATCTCACTCTTCTGGACATTTGTGGCTATTTGGCTCTCTGCCAGTCTCACCATTTTCTGTCTTTCCTAAGACAGACCCCCAAATCCTCAAGTCATAATAGGGAGCGTTTGAGGGTAAGGGTCCCTCTCACTTGCAGCCCAAAGCACCACTCACAGCCGACCAGTTAGTGGAAGCTGGCAGGCCTGTGATCAGACATTTCTGAGTTTACTCTTCCCCTCCCTGCTCTGTCTTTACCCGCATTGAGATGTAGGCAAATAATTGAGAAAACAAACATGTCTCGTGAAGTTTGCTTAGTTTCCTGTCTCTGCAGACTGTGAGGACAAGGCCATTGTTCCTCTCTGCTGAAGACAGCATCCATGTATAAATAAGGGATTCTGTGTGACTCTTTTCGCCAATGTGAAAATTCTATTTAAAAGTAAATTGACTTCCTGAAATATATGTATTGGCAGCAGTGGCCACCACAGCTGATATTACATTTCACATTTAACATAGTGCTGTTTGTCTTGACAGATGTCCTATTTTTTCATACATAAATCAATAGTACTATGTTTGAGAGCTTGAATCTCGCTTTTATCATCCTCTCCTACCTCCAATCCTGCATTCTGAAACCCATAAAAATAAGTCACTTTCTAGCAGGTGTCATTTAGTTGGAGACTATCATTTACAGCATTTTACTGTGCCACTGTCAACTATAAAGTCAACTAGGAAATACTAGGTGAGAAAGCCAAAAATTTGTGCCTAAATTATAGTATTCTAATGTCTTTCTAAAAAAAAATCATGTGTGTGTGCACCAAGACCTGAATCTGTGCATGTTTGTGCGGGAGGAGCATGTGGCTGTTTATGTGTGCATGTGTGTGTGAAGGTATGTGTGTGCTCACAGAATGCATGTGAGTTTGTGAATGTGCATGCATGTCCACTGTGCACAGGGAGAAATGTGTGATGCTATGGATAGACGTATGTGCTATAATACCAATGATATGCATGCTTTCCTTTGCTCTCTGAAAACAGAATGATTTGGTAGAATACATTTTGGGTCTGGAAAAGCTCAATTTTTTCCATATAATTTATGGTATGGGGCTGGAGAGATAACACAGCAGGTAGGGCACTTGCCTTGCACACGTGTAGATCCAGGAGTAACCTCCTGAGCATTGCTAGGTGTGGCCCTAAACAAAAGCAAAAACACAAAAAGACTAGTGGAAATAGTGTTTGTTTCCAGACTCAAAAATACCCTATCAAATAATGCCAAACTAGGGACATTCTACTTTCAGCTGAACTGACCATGGTGGGCATAGGTATGGCAAGGAGCAGTCATCAGACACAAAAATTGTCAGGCTGAACATGTTGGGAGAAGTCAGCAATGAGCAGAGCGGGATGCAGATCCAAGAGTGGATGCAGAGTGAGGTGGATGAGTCTATTTCTGTGGAACAGCACCCTTTGAGATGGATATTTGATTTAGGAAAGAAAGGAAAACTAAACTTCCAAATCTCAATCAGCAAGACTACTTGTGAGTTGCAATGTGAGTTTCCTTTGACATCTTCTTTGTCAACCACCACTCCAAATTACAGTTAAATTAGTTAGCAAATAATCTAATTTGAGAAATAACAGACATACAATATTCTATCAATTTTGTAATGCACTTTATATTTTTTATCACTGCTGGATTTTATAATTGACAATATTTTCTTCTTTCTTGGTGTTGTGCAAAAAAAATGGTGCTTCTTATAATAGATGATGACTGAAAGTTAATGGAATACTATGTGTGTGTATCTATCATTTATCACATGCCTATCTAGTAATTCATCTATAACTCTATGCAATGGCCTTTACTTGATGAATGAATGTGAAAGGATTCCATAACTTACATCAAAATGTGAGAGTCTATACCCTATTCCTTTCCCTACTGCCACTGCATGTAATTAGGCATTCTCTTACAGCTGTGAGGGTGTTGGTAAACTCAGAACTTGGGGAAGGAAGGGTTATATAAATGAAAGTGATGTAGGCAGGTAGATAGGGAAAGGCCCTTGGCAAGGAAACAGATTAATAAAGTCTCCACGAAGGAGAATCCTGAGACTGACCCACCCTGTGGATACAGAAAACAGACCTGATAAGATCTTCAGCGGACCCTGAGGAGGTTGGACCCCTCCCCATGAAGTTCCTCAAATTCCGTGAACCTCTCCCTTAATCTGATTAAAATGTGATCCAGCCTAAAGAAGACCCAGCCTCCCTGGTAACTTCCTTAGCAACGGACTTTTACCTGGGAAGAAGCTCCCACATGGGGGCAGGTTGGAGAAACCCTATAAAGGCCACCTTGAACAAAGGAAGTGCGTGCATATGCTGCCTGAGCCCATGTGCTGCTTGTGCCCACGTGGCCGAGCACATGTGGTGCCCAAGCTCATGTGTCGCCCGCATCTTCCCCCTTGAGATGTGTACTTTCATGTTTTCATGTCCAGTACTAGGATGTGTGTAGAGCTCTCTCCATCTTCGGAGGAGCCCGCATTCTTTCTTGAGCGCGTTACTCCTACTGGTTTTTCTTTTCCACTTATCCCTTCCTCCTTCCCTAAGACCCTTTAAATAAAATCTGCTACTTCACTGCTTGTCTACTCCTGAAATTCTTTTCCGCAAGCGAGACAAGAACCCAGTAACCCTGGGTCCCGGGTGTTTGAGGCGGTTGGAGAGAAAGTGACCATCTTTCTCCTCCCCGCTTCATGTAAGTCACCCGTGGGGCCCACCGACATCAAAAGGAATGGTAAGAAATGCATATGGAGAGGAAGACAGCCTGACCCAGCCAGACTCTACTGGTTGTTTGACATCTCAACTTTATTTCCCCACCTTTAATACTTCTACTTGTTTATATGACCTGAAAGTTCACCAATCAGCGATTTATGGGGAGGTTGAGGGTTAAAAACAATCATCTACTTTAAAAACATAAATATTTGAATCATTTTATTTAGTCCTCGGTGTGTTTGAATCTACTAAGCTTCTTGTCCACTGAGAACAGTAACACCAATGCGGGTCACATGGAAGAAGGGAATGAGTAGTACTGATGGTGGGGGGGGGAGGGCGGGGGGGTTGGGAAAGGGGTGGCTCATGTGAAGTGGGGAGGAGAAAGTCAGTCACTTTCTCCCAATCCTCCTCTGCCACCTGAGACCCAAGGTTACTGGGTTCTTTTTTTTTTTTTGTCTTTTTGGGTCACAGGGGTTACTTCTGCACTCAGGAATTACTCCTGGCAGTGCTCAGGGGACCATATGGGATGCTGGGAATCAAACCTGGGCCGGCCTCATGCAAGGCAAACACCCTACCGGCTGTGCTACCGCTCCAACCCCAGTTACTGGGTTCTTGTCTCATCTCACAGAAAGGAATTTCAGGAATAGATGAACAGTGAAATTAGTTTCATTTGGAGGTTTTGAAGGGAAGGAGGGAGAGAAAGTGAGAGAGAGTCGAGAGTAAGTGCTTAAGAGAGAACCTGTGCTTCTCCAAGGGCAGAGAGCCCCTACACACATCCCAGCATTAGACATGAAAGCATGAAAGTCCACATCTCAAGAGGGGAGACACAGGTGACACATCTATTTGGCAACATGGGCACAAGCAGCATATGAGCTCAGGCAGCATATGTTATAGGGTTTTTCCAACCTGCCCCGTGTGGGCTTCTACCTAGGTCAAAGTCTGTTGCTAAAGAGGTTACCAAGGGGATTGGGAGTGGTGATGGTTTTCTTTGAAATTCCTTTCCTGGCCTTTTGTTTCTGCTGGAGTTTCTCTGAGTCTGTTGCTATAGATAGGTGAGGGTCTTATCAGGCCTTAGTTCCTGTTTTCTGAAAGGTTGTCCTTCACAACTTCAGAGCCATTATTTCCCAGGAAATATACTGTCATTATATTGGGACGGGCCTTCCCTATCTGCCTGCCTGCTTACATCAGTATGAAGAAATCATAAATATTGAACAGGTTATTCTGTCCTAGTCCCCCAAACAAGAGTCTTGATTTGGACTTAGCTGGCCTCAGTGAAAGTCTAGTTACGCTGAAAGGAGGGGTCAGGGAAGGCAAGGGAAGTTGGAGCTGACAAGAAGAGATAAAATACTATTTTCCTTTGTAACTTTCTATTTGTCATGTATTTGAGTAGTCAGTGTACAGTCTTCCTTCATTTCTCTTTTTCTGCACATATCTGCTTTTCTCTCTTATAGTCCAAGAATTTCAAGGAGTCTACTTCTTCCTTACCCCTAGCTGAAGTGAACACATCCTGACTAATATAAAAAAAAATTATAAATGAATTGCAACTTCATTTGGGACTAAAAATGTGTGTGTGATGTTTTTTGTTTGCTTCTGAGAAAGCTAAAAAAAAAAATCCCCAAAACCCTGACTAGTAGAAGAAGGTACAAAATGATCTTCTACTACTCATTTTGTAGATTAGTAGACTGTCACTCCATTTTGTCTTAGAGTTATATAGATTTTAGTAGGTTGACCTGGAAATCCAAACAACGAGAGATTACTTTAATAAGACATGATTTTTTATCATGGAAAAAATAGCTGACTTTGAAACATTTGGAAAGCAACTTGTTCATCAATTCAACAATAATGATAGCAATTTTTAAGTAATAAGAATCATTGGTGTGCAGCAAGGAAGTGAAGAATCTTTTCTATAACACTGTAAAAATTTTAGAGTGACACTTGATCCTGAAGTCATAAGTTTAGAGAAATATGACACCCTGATAAAAAAAATACCCCCCCACAAAAATAGGAAAAAGTGAACTAATTTATGAAGTGCTGGCATCGAGCTTCATGCTATCTCTCACTGTGTAGGCACTAAATGACTCTGAACACTGAGGTAAGACACGCCAGCATGTTGTTTTAGGAAATGATCCAGGTTCACGGACCAGTGGTCAAATGTGCTCATGGGACCTGTTTGCTGCCAGAAAAGTTTACATAGAACATGTGAGGAACGGTCCCATTTCCCCCTCATCTGGTCCAGGGAGACCAACCCAAGGAAAATGAAAGTTGAGGCTCACTTGGATCCAAGATGGACGCAATGAGTCTGCTTTATCTGATTGTTGTTTTCACACTCCTCTTTATTAAAAAGTAAACTCAAGCTCAGCCAGGGATCTGAAGGGACTTCCAAGATTAACTACAGGATGCTTTAATTTATATCTATGGCGTGTGCTCTTGGGAGATGGCATTTGTGCTTCTAAGATCAGCAATCTGGTGGGGGAGGGAGGGGACTCGGGTGGGAGTGGGGGCAGCGGTCACAGGGCGAGCTTAGGTCCCACGGCAGAGCCAGGTCTCCAACAGCCTTTCTGATTCCCAAACATAAAACTAGAGTTTATTAACAAATCCAGATGCTGCCACTACATCTCGCCTGGAGCTTTATGGAGTCAATGGAGACCACCAGGTGTGAGCTCCTTGCTTTCCACCTTCTGCATTTTAATGTAACTTTACAATCATCTGCACTTGCTCTATTTTATCTTGTCTTAGTACTGCACTGTAGCACTGTCTTCACGCTGTTCATCGATTTGCTTGAGTGGGCACCAGTAACATCTCCATTGTGAGACTTGTTAGTGTTTTTGGCATGTCGAAAACACCACAGGTAGCTTGCCAGGCTTTGCAGTGCCGGCGGGATACTCTCAGTAGCTTGTCGGGCTCTCCAAGAAGGACAGAGGAATCGAACCTGGGTCAGCCGAGTATAAGGCAAATGCCCTACCCACTGTGCTATCGCTAACTGAAAAGAAAGGATCGCCCTCCCATATCCAGTGCAAATCTGTTGGCCTGTGCCAATCCTTCTTATAAAATCCTTCTCTAGATTGGTGATTTTCAACCTCTCTAGACCTGTGAACCAGTTTTCATCTGGGGACTCTCTGCTCTAACTAATCCTTCTTTTCTATTATTCCTTCACCTTTTCCCTTGATCTCTAAGTGTGTGGAACTCTGCTCTGTACTAAAATGGCAACTTTCTCTGTGGTTAGTCTTATTATTTCTTATCATTCTTCTTTTTTTTCCCTTTGCCTTTTAAAAGTGATTATAACCTGTTTCTAATTATGCATGTGTCCCTAACCAGTTAGGTAAGTCACTATCTCCAGAATTCTTTTAAATCAAGAAGAGCATTTTTTTTGGAGGGTTGGGGATTGATCTGATATCAAATTAATTATTTGCTTTATCCCTAACCTGCATCTGTACTCTGAATTACCAATCATACCCTCCACCTTTTTATGTCATTTTCTTTATTCACCATGGATATAGAAAACTCAGTTCTTTCCTACCTTATAGAATGTTCATAGCAGACAAAATGGGAGATTGGTGGGGATTATTGACTCTCTACTGATAAGATTGGTGATGTACTCCTGAAATTTATATGCAACAATGAACTCCCACCAATAGCTAAAGCAATCCTTAGAAAAAAGAAGATGGGGGATCACCTTCTCCAACTTTAACCTCTACTACAAAACAGTAGTAATTAAAACAGCATGGTATTGGATAAAAACTAGACCTGCAGACCAATGGAACAGAGTTGAATATTCTGTCACAGACCCCCAAATATATGGCCACTTAATCTTTGACAAAGGAGCAAGAAATGCAAAGTGAAACAAGGAAAGCTTGTTCAACAAGTGGTGCTGGGAAAACTGGATAGCTACCTGCCAAAAAAATGAACTCTGACCTCTGTCTAATGCCAGGCACAAAAGTCAGATCAAAGTGGATTAAAGACCTCAATATCAGACATGAATCTATAAGGTTCACAGAAGAAAATGTAGGCAGAACTCTCCATGACATTGAAGCTAAAAGCATCTTTAAGGACGAAACAGCACTGACTATGCAAGTGGAAGCAAACGTAAACAAATGGGACTACATCAAACTAAGAAGCTTCTGCACTTCAAAAGAAACAGTGACCAAAATACAGAAAGAGCCCACAGAATGGGAAAGAATATTTATTCAATACCCATCTGATAAGGGATTAATATCCAGGATATACAAGACACTAGTAGAATTGTATAAGAAAAAAACCTCCTATCCCATAAAAAAATGGGGAGAATAAATGAACAGAAGTTTCCTCAAAAAAGAAATACAAATGGACAAAAGGCACATGAAAAAATGCTCCACATTGCTAGTCATCAGGGAGATGCAAATCAAAACAACAATGAGATATCATCTTACACCACAGAGACTGGCACACATTCAAAAGAACAAAAGCAACCAGTGCTGGTGTGGATATGGGGAAAAAGGGACACTCCTTCGCTGTTGGTGGGAATGCCAGCTGGTTCAGCCTTTCTGGAAAACAGTATGGACAGTCCTTCAAAACCTCGAAATTGAGCTTCCTTATGACCCCGTAATACCACTTCTGGGAATATATCCTGAGGATGCAAAAAAGCATAGCAGAAATGACATCTGTACCTATATATTCATTGTAGCACTGTTCACAATAGCCAAAATATGGAAACAACCCGAGTGCCCTAAAACAGATGACTGGTTAAAAAAACTTTGGTACATCTACAGAATGGAGTACTATGCAGCTGTTAGAAGAGATGAAGTAATGAAATTTGCTTATAAATGGATAAACATGAAGAGCATCATGTTAAGTGAAATGAGTCAGAAAGAGAGGGACAGACATAGAGGGACTGCACTCATTTGTGGAGTGTAGGGTAACATCACATGAGGCTGACACCCAAGGACAGTAGAGACAAGGGCCAGGGACATTGCCCCATAGCTGGAAGATTGCTTCATGAGTGGAGGGGAGAAGGCAGATGAAATAGAGAAGGGATCACTAAGAAAATGATCGCTGGAGGAACCAGTTGGGATGGCAGATGTGTGCCTAAAATAGATAATGGGCCAAACATGATGGCCTCTCAGTGTCTGTGTTGCAAGCTATAATGCCCAAAAGTAGAGAGAGAGTATGGGGAATATTGTCTGCCTTAGAGGCAGGGGGAGGGTGAATAAGGGGGGGGGGTACCCGGGATATTGGTGGTGGGGAATGTACACTGGTGGAGGGGTGGGTATTTGATCATTATGAGATTGTAACCCAAATATGAAAGCTTGCAACTACCTCACGGTGATTCAATAAAATTTAAAAAATTAAAAAAAAATAGGATTGGTGATGTAACATTGCAAGTATAAAAAATATAAAAACTCTTGTAAACCATGTTATCTCAATAAAAATAAGGGAATATTTTTAAAATTAGAAAGTTGTTTTTACCTGCAGTCTTGTCACACATCTTTCTCTGTTCCTTATACATCCAGTCTCTCACCAAGAAATGTTAAGGCATAAATTCATCCAGGTTCTTGATTCACTACTTCTACAAACCTAAGGAAAACATTCTTAACTCAAGTCCTATCACCCCTCATGAGAAGGATTATATCTCTACTCCTGTTTATATGTTGTTGAATTACTGACCCCCAATTCCTCATAATATGACTACATTTGTAGAAAGAGCCTTCAAAGAGGTAACTGGGTGAAAGAAGGTCATTAGATAGATCCAAATGCAATGACTGATTCATTGTAAGAAGAGATTTGGATACAGATACACAGAGAAAGAGATTATTCGAAGACCAAGAGAAAAATTAACAAGCCTATAGCCATGAAAATGGGCTTTGGAAGAAAGCAATCTTACTGACACCTTGAATTCAAACTTCCAGACTACAAAACTCTGAAAGTAAAAAAGTGCCTTTTTGTTCATAATTATTAAATATCTGTAATTAATAAATTATTAAAAGACTCAGTCCTTTTCTATCTTAGAGAAGTTACATTCAGTTCATTCAGGGGTCATTCAGTCTTTAGTGCTTTGTGATGGGAACCTCATCACCTAATACAAATCTTCAAACCCTGGTTTGCTTTTGAGTGGTGTGTCTGGTGAAAAACCCATTTTCCATGTTTCCCGTCTCTCCCCTTCCAATGACAATGTTATTCTGTAGACCCAATGATTAAAGACATTTTCTCCTCAATACCACTAGTTGGAGCCTTGATGGCCCTAGTGGTTTCAAAAATCCTAGAGTTTGAGCAGCAGCGCATCCTTGCATCATAGAGTTGAAGCATCAGCCTGGTTAGTCAGGAACTTGCCTGCAGGGCCCTGGGTGCCTTCTGCTTCCTGAGCACCCCTTGGGAGCACCATCTCCACCAAGGGAAAGAATCATTGTCCTAACAGACACCTTGACAAAATCCTTCTCAACAAAGCCATTGGCCCCTCAGACCTTGCCAGTATATTTGAAAAACTTCACACTGGTTTCAGAATTCCACAATTTTAACCCTCTTTTCAGTTTCATTGTCTTTATCTTCCTAACTGAATTTCTGTTTCCTCTTACTCTCTCTTGGTTGAACCCTACCCTGCTTTTCTGTACACGTCCTTTCCCTCCCACTCTTACCATTTCTGCTACTAGAATTTCCACCTACATTCACAACCAAGGTCAGGTGGCACGTCTAAGGACTCTTGCCATGATTTGTACTTTCTTCTAAATTTCAAGGGGAAATACTATGTATTCAACACATAGGACTCATAGCCCATCTCACTTAATTTTATATTTATTTGTTATCATTTAACCCTTTAACTAAATTCTCATTTGCTGAATGTAAAGATTTTATGCCTTTTGCATTGTTTTCTCCGTAGTTTTTGCCAGAAATGTGTAGGAAGTGATAAGTATCACTGTATCACTGTCATCCAGTTGCTCATTGATTTGCTCAAGCAGGCACCAGCAATATCTCCATTGTGAGACTTGTTGTTATCGTTTTTGGATATTGAATATGCCACGGGGAGCTTGCCAGGCTCTTCTGTATGGGCGGGATACTCTCAGTAGCTTGCCGGGTTCTCCAAAAGGGATGGAGGAATTGAACCCAGGTTGTCTGGGTGCAAGGCAAAAGCCCTACCCACTGTGCTATCGCTCCAATCCAAGTGATAAGTAGCTATTATAAATAAGTAAATAAATCAAAGTACAAATTAAAATAACTATTGTTTCATTATTCCAAGGTAATGCAAATTACTATTTTGAGTGATACAGAAATGTGGCATTCTTCTCAATATTTTAAAATCAACCTTATTTATTTTTATGTTGTAATTGTGTTGGTTTTTCTTTATTTATCTCCTAAGTCTTACTTGTGGGTTGTTTTGTTTTTTATCTGATTATGAAAAAGCGTTGAATAGAATACTGTTCTACTTCACTTGGGTTCTCACTTAATTACTTTTGTAATGTATTCATGGCATTATTTGAAGCAAGCAGTTTCTGAATAACTTCCATGATTGAGTGTATTCATTTCACAAAGATTAGAAAAATGGATCACAAACAATTTTTTTATTATCATATATCTATTATTAAGGAAAGTATGCTATTGTTTTGCAACTTTTGATTCAGAGAGAATTTCTTTTTGTTTACTCTAGTGCTGAATAATTCCCCTTCTCACACCCGACTACTCTCCAGAATAGCTATGGCTTTGGCAGCGCTTGCTGGCTAGACAAATATATCACTGTGATTGGAAAAATATCACAGGGGGGACAGTTCCAGGTTTGAAAATAGGGCAATTAGCTCTCAGCGTGAAAAGGTATGTCAGATGTTCCTGAAACTGAGTGACAGGTAATGTTAGCTTGAGCCAGGCATAAAACCAAGGGCTGCATAGGATGCCTCTCTACATGTTTCTGTCAAAGAGGATAACTTCTGAACTGCTCACCCCAGGAGAATGTGCCAGTGGGCAGTTGTGCAGAGGTGTGTATATCTAAAGGGTTCTTCTCCTTGTTTCCTTTACATAGGAATTCACTGAACAAATAATTTGTTGACTCCAGAGATGTCACCATCATAGGCCTGGATGTGTATTTCACAGAGACCTTCTCCTTTGAGACACTGCTTTTCCTCAGTTATGGCTGTTTTAGGGGAGTCTAGCAAGCTAAGTGCTGAGAGCTTATTGGGAGATCAGAGCCCCAACCTGATGCCCGTGACAGGCATAGCAGTGTGTTACCAGGCTAACATTTGCTTAGAGACTGAAGCAAATGTGAAGAAGACTGAAGTTCCTCTCCTCTGGAGTTGCTAATACTGATGTGACATAAATCTGGTGTTAGCCATGACCCACACCAGCCATACATAATCTCCTTGGACTTAAAAGAAGTCAATTTAGCAAGATAAGCGAGACAAGCTGGAGGGAGAAAGAAAACAGGAAGGAGAAGAGAATGATAACTTTATTTGCATCACTGTGTTCAGTCTTCTCTAAAGCCAGCTCTCTTCCAAGAGTCTCCCAGTGCTTTGAGTGCACAATTCTCTTTTTGAGTGTGTGTGCGTGTGTGCGTGTGTGTGTGCGTGTGTGTGTGCGTGTGTGTGTGTGTGTGCGTGTGTGTGTGTGTGTGTGTGTGTAAACAACTATTTCCTGGAGAAGAGAGTGGTGGTAGGCAAAGAAGCATGGGGCACACCCTTCACAGATTGCCTCCTTGTCCAGGATATGAGCTTGCATATGCCAAGAAAGGCAGGTGGGAATCAGAGGGACCACACTGTGTCCTGGATTAGTGTCATGTGAACTGGCCTGCCAGGCAGGATTGCCAGCCACAACAGTTGTATGTGTCTTTCTAGACTAAAACTTCTCTCCAAGACTCTTTTGATCTAATCAAGGAGACGAGACTCCTTGAGAAATAGAGAACAACCTAGGGCACCTTGCATTGATTGGAGCAGCCACAGTCCTGACGTGTTCATTGGTGTTGGGGATATACAGAGGAGCAGACACGTGAGATTTATAGAATCATCAAAGCTTCTTGCTGACTGTAGACTTTGAAGTTTGGGAGACAATTTGGAGCTTACAGTCAAATAGAAACATTGCTCTTTTGGTGATGGGATAGAATTATTCTCTTGACACTTTATTCTTCAGAAATAGATGGAAGTATTTGATTTCTACTTTTCTGAAGTCTTATGTTTTTATTTTTCTCTTATTTTTGGTTTGTCTCAAGGATTATAAGAGCCACCTCAAAGAACGGAGAAAACTTGGCATGAATTCTTTACCAAGTGGGGAGCATAGTTGTCCCTAAAAAAAATTATGTTCCCTTCCAGTGAGGCCAAACAGTAACTGCTACTCCCTGTTAGAACTACTCCATGATATTCTTGTGACTGACAAATAAGACCATCCATGTGATAACAAAGAAAACAAATGGAAGGAAGTACATGCTAAATATTATTGACTAATGCCTCTCAGTTTTGACAACAAACACAGTACCCACATAGAGAGACCACTGCCTTGCAGATTCTATCTGCATGCTACAGCATGATCAGAGGTGCAGTGACAAATGGCCTCCATGCCTCCATCCAGACTTCAATTTGGTCTACTGAGGTCAACAGGTTCTTTGATTATCAGTTTTTATAAAATATTTAAGGGTAGAGAAGTTGGGCCACACCTGCTGATATTCAGGGTTTACTCCTGTCTCTGAGTTCAGGGATCACTCCTGGTGGTTCTCAGAGGATCATATGTGTTGCCGGGGATCTAATCAGAGTCAATAGTATAAGGCTAGTGCTTTAACTTACGTACTATCTCTCCACCTCTGAAACATATTATTTTTTAAAATTTTATTGAATCATCATGAGATAGTTACAAGCATTCATGTTTGGGTCACAATCTCACAATGATCAAACACCCATTCCTCCACCAGTGCACACTCCCCACCATCGATATCCTGGATATATCCCCCCTTTCCCACCCTCCCACTGCCTCTATGGCAGACAATATTCCCCATACTCTCTCTCTACTTTTGGACATTAAGGCTTGCAACACAGACGCGGAGAGGTCATCATGTTTGGTCCATTATTTACTTTCGGCATGCATCTCCCATCCCAACTGGTTCCTTCAACCATCATTTTCTTAGTGATCTCTTCTCTATTCCATCTGCCTTCTCCCCTCCACTCATGAAGCAGTCTTCCAGCTATGGGTTAATCCTCCTGGCCCTTGTCTCTACTATCCTTGGGTGCCAGCCCCATGTGATATTATTCTATACTCCTCAAATGAGTGCATTCCTTCTATGTCTGTCCCTCTCTTTCTGACTCATTTCACTTAGCATGATACTCTCCATGTAATCCATTTATTAGCAAATGTCATGACTTCATCTCTCCTAACAGCTGCATAGTATTCCATTGTGTAGATGTACCAAAGTTTTTTTTAACCAGTCATCTGTTTTAGCGCAACAGATTTTTTAAACTAAGGATATAGAATGGGAAACAGTGCAAAGAGAAGAAGTATATTTATGACAAGTACTGTTCAAAACAATTTAAAGTTTTAGAGACTAAATTGTTTTCTACACATCAAGAATCCCTGTGAAGAAAGAATTGATGTGACCATCTTGATTTATCCCTTGTGAGTATTGATACCTTGACTGAGATAATGAGCAGCTTTGAAAGAGAAGAATCTTCATTCCAGGGACGATTATTAAATTTCACATTCCATAAAGGACTTGATTTCCATCTAGTGCATGAGAAGTGACTCTCAGATTATACCATTTGTGGACAGGAGCACACATTCTCTTTCTTTGTGGTTCATGTCAGCAAAATAATTTTTAAAAGTACTATCTCCTCCTCAGAGTCACTTCAATTATCTCTTATATATGAAATATATACCTTAAGCATATTTTAATCCTATGCTGGGAGCAAGAGGTGTTGAATTTATCAACATTTGCCCAATCTAGATAACAGTATACCCAATCTTGTCTTATCATCAAGAAATGAAGCAGTTTTCAGTTCTTGAGTGTCTTGAAACTTATACAGATAACAAACATGACTGATGTTGGAGAAAAACACTTCACAATAAAATGTGAGTTTTTGACCAGATAACATGTTTGCTGGATTTTTTTGGTGGTGAAGTTTGAATTTAAATCATCTAATAGAAAGGAGATGGGAAATCTGAGGAGCACTGTAGCTTTTAGGATCACTGTCAGAGTTAAGAACTAGTGTTGTCTTCTCAGAGTTGAGTGAGTGACCTCCCCCATCTCCCCAGACTTCCAGACGACCTAGAAGCCACACCTACATTCGACCACATTAGCCATATAAGCTCATATACCAATCTTGTTCTAAAGACTCATAAATAAATCTCAAAAGAGATCAACTTGCCACCAAAATTTCTCCGACAATAATTCTCAACTGAGACCTCCAGGGCAGTATCAAAGTGGGGTAGGCCAGCTCCTGTCCTAACAAATCCCAGCAATCGCTTCCATACCTCAAAACAGCCACCATGCATCCCTGATTGCCCAGTTAAATATTCTGGGTTTTCTGGAGCAACGTCTCCAAATTCTTTTTTTTGTTTTTGGTTTTTGGATCACCTCCAGTGATGCACAGGGTCACGCCTGGCTCTGCACTCAGGAACCACTCCTGGCGGTGCTCAAGGGACCATATGGGATGCTGTGGATCGAACCCAGGTCAGCTGCATGCAAGGCAAAAGCCCCAAATGCCCTACCCACTGTGCTATCACTCCAGCCCTGCAACATCTCCAAATTCTACAACAGTGATACCCCAGTAACAGCACACCAGACTGAATGGGATATAACTTAGAAGCCAACAAATCTTGAAGAACAAAAGCATTAACCAAAAGACTTAACTTGTACCAACAGCTTAGTAAACCCTCAGACAAGATTTAATGTCCCCATAGTGAGATTTTCACACAAATTTTCTTCTATGGAAACAATTTTTGATCATTTTGATAGTATCTGTTGTATTTCAGTATCTGTTGAAGAAACTGAAATGTACACTGGTGAAGGGATGGATGTTGGAACATTGTATGAGTGAAACTTGATCATTAACAGTTTTGTGACTATATCGCATGGTGATTCAAATACACACACACATATCTATATGATGGGCCTGCTCTGGGGGTTGGCTTGAGGGATGGTTGGGAAATGGAGACAATGGTGAGGGAAGGTGACAGGACTGGTGTTGGAATGTTGAGTGCCTGTAACAAATCATCATGTATAACTTTGTATGTCACAGTGCTTAAGTAAAGTGGGGGGGAGGGTAAGAATTGGTGAGAGCTGGTGACATATTGACAGTTGGTGCAGTCTCAGAAATTAAATTCTGTAGAAGAGGGCTGAGGATGTAGAAAATCTCCTAATCTATACAAGCATGATATCCAGAGGAAGAAATGAAATGGCATCTTGTCACCCTTCTACTTCCCAATATCAAGTGAATTCATGTCATTGATGACATTTAAGATGTATGTAGAGTGCCCATGAGAAGGCCAGCTTAATGGCACAAATATATTCATTACTGATGCGAGATCCAGTTTCACTCCTTGATACACCAGGAGAAATCCTAGAAGTACAAAGATAGGAATGACCTCTGTAGCCCCAAGTACAAAAACAAATAAATAAACAAAAAGAAAAACACTCCTTACAAAGAAGCAGGGGAAATGAAATGCACTTTTGAAGTTTCTGATCTGTGAAACATATCCCCAAAACCCAAAACAAACAAAAAACAATGAAACGCCAATAAATAGGTAATGCCCAGTTCAACTTCCATGCTAAATATTCCTAGATTGGTATCTTTTCTTCAGCCACCACTTACTTCTTCCAGTCACTATACAGTTCTGATTGGTCTTTCCCATTCTTGCTCATTGACTCAGATAAACACTTTACCTAGGTAAAAACCAACAGAAGTCTTCAAAATAAGTTTACATTCACATCAATTTTCTCTCCTTTGAATCTAAACTTCCCAACCCCTTCCACGTCTACCTTTCCCAAATTAAAAAGTAAATATGCATAAGTAAATATCTTAACAGAAAATGGGAATGCCAATATGTCAAATTTATTATATCTGACAATAGAATCCTTGCTACCATAATGAAAGCTGCTGAAAGCACAGTGGCTTCATTTAGTCTGAAAGTGCATTAATTCAATTCAACCTGTCCATTTACATTTAACAAAAGGTCTGTGATGACATTTTGACATACTTTTCCTCTTCGTGGATCTGGCTCATGTAAAAAATAAAACTGTGCTAATAAAACATAAGGATCAAGATTGTGTATGGTTGAAAATAGTGAGGAAATTATTTGAATCTTTAAGCAAAAGAAAGGAATTCAGTTCTGTTATTTTCAGCAAAATTTTATGTCACACTGTAGTGATCAAAGGAAATGAGTCACACTGCAAACCATATTCTTGAAGTCAGGTCGAGAGCAATATGACGGAGGACCAGATCATATCTTCTGCATTTTTGTCCTATGTTGAACTGAGTTGGATGGGGAATGGCTATGACTCAGCTATTGTCTCTGCACTCTGTGCAGTGAAGTATTAAACCCTAGAACTACATGTCATATATGATTCTGCCAGTGGGAAATGCTACAGGGCACAGGGAGGCAAGGAAAAAGGGAAAAGAACTTGATTCTCCCTTCATCTCATTCTTCGACTTCATCTCAGGGGTGGTTATTCTACTCCTGAGAAGCAACAGAGCCGCTTTCAGTTCTTCCAGAGCATTGGGAACTACCTTCGGAGAGAACCAGCACCCACTGAGCTTCCTCAGAGCTCAAACCAAGCACCACAGAGCCCTGGACTTTCACAGTCACAGAGTGACAGCTGCACCTCCTGTCACCACCCTTGATACCTTCTCTTTTCTCCAATTTCTCTAGGTAATTATCTAATGATCAACCTCATGTAATTTGCAATTCTTTATATTAAAGATAACCAGTGGCTTTCCGGTTTTCTGACCAGCCCCTGATTTGTACCAAGAGTAAACAGCACTTTGGGAACATAGAAGGGTTTATATTTGATGCAGGAAAGGATGAATGAATGAATGAATGAATGAGTGAATGAAGAAACTGTTATTCTTCATATAGTTTGGCAGTTGAGCAAAGTCTACTTGGTGGAGTGAGCAAAGTATGGCCCATAGGTGACCTGGAAACTTTTCTGAGCACTCACTTTGATTCGTCCCCCTGTCCCTGACTCACTTTCTGCTCTTACATATAATATATGTAAATATAATTTTTGTTGGTTAGAAATATATATGCATATATAATTTTAAATTGTTTTACTACCCACCAACCTTCAGCATCGACGCCACAGAAGGGTAGGAATCTGCACAAGGCTTCTAGAGGCTCCCAATGGACACCCACTGCTCATGCCAATGCATTTTCTGCTGTCCGCCTTACCTGCACTTCTAGCCTCCAGTTGGAAAATCTCCAGCCTCAGACCTGACTGATTGTAGGAGGAAAAAATTAGCAGGGGAAGTTGTGTTGACTGTTTCCCAAGTAGCACTGTAAGGAAGAAAATGAAGCTGATTAAAGAAAACAGAGTGCGTTTTTGGCTCCTCATAAATATATAATATATGTAAATATAATTTTTGTTTGTCAGAAATATATAATATATGTATATATCATTTTAAATTATTTTTTAAATGCACCGGAAACCTTTCAGTTGTTGATGTTCTTGGGGACTAGAATACTAAAACGAGATCGCCACCTGCTGTCCATTATCAGAACTGAACAATTCGGTTCTGTATGCAGCTGCCCAGTCAGAGGACTCCCACTGTGCACTAAATATTCTATGAGGAGACCACTTGAGGGAAATGTGCCAAACTACTTTAGTTCATCGATTTCCAGATGTTTGACCATACCCAGAGCCAGGATGCCTACTACAGGGTGTATTGATCCAGAGTCGCTCCAGGGAATGTAGGCTCTTTGCCTCAGCTGAAGATTGAAGAGTTGTTTCTGTCCAAATTCTTGTAAGAGTTAATGATCAGAGACCAACACTGGGTACTGTGGGATATATAGAGTTAGACGATGACAGGAACTCAGTTCATGAAACCCTCAAACCCTAGGGTTTTAAAATAAATTATCTAAATGATCTTAGAATTGTTATTATTTTTTTTTTCAACTAAAATTGTCACAAGTCTAAAGAGGAAGTAAGATGGGAGAGGAAATTGTACAAAGATCAAGGCACTTGTCTTGCACATGACTGACCCAGGCTTGATCCCCAGCTCTGCATGTGGTTCCCGAGCACTAGCAGGAAGGACCTCTGAACACAGAGTCAGGAATAGCCCTGAGCACACTTGGGGATGGCCTATCCCCTACTTCCAAAGAAAAGAAGTAAGTAAAATGGCTGACTTTTATAGTGCTATTTTCACTTTTATTTTAAGGACTGGAGTAATAGCATAAGGACTGGAGTGCTAGCAAAGTAGGTATGGCGTTTGCCTTGCATGTGGTCGACCTGGGTTCAATTCCTCCATCCTTCTCAGACAGCCTGGCAAGCTACCAAGAGTATCCTGCCCTCACAGTAGAGCCTGGCAAGCTAACCGGGGCATATTCGATATGCCAAAAAAATTAACAAGTCTCACAATGGAGACATTACTTGTGCCTGCTCGAGTAAGTCGATGAACAACGGGATGACAATGCTACAGTGTTATTTTTGCATATTAGAAAGGATGGTGCCTCTATATGAAAGAGCTTTGAAGGGGCAGAGCAGTGCTGGTAACAATGATGATGAGAACAAGAACTAAGGTAAACATCATTTATTGAAGGCAGAAGTGTTCTGAAAGAAGAGCTACCTGAAAGAAGGGCAAATGCCTTTTCTTCGATTCTTAACAAGAAATATAGCTCTCCTAGATAAAATTATGAATGAGTATTAAAAGGTAAATACTGTGTAAAAGAAGAAAATAGAGACTCTTGTGTTCCTTCAAAGAGCAAAGGGTTCAAAATTAAATTCTTTGCAGTAACAAGTTTAGAGAAGTGCTGTATGTAAGGGTTGTGTCACCCTAGGGACAGTGATCAAATCAAGGGGCAGGAAAGAAGCACAAAAGCACCAGGTCAGCACCAGAGCACGTCATCCCAATCATGCTGCAAGTCAGTAAGATGTGATCCTAATTTCTTTAAATATTTGGCTAGCATTGCTTCCTTCTGAAAATATTCCATTTACCTTTCTTTCCTTTCTTCCTTTTTTCTGTCCTTCTTTCTGTCTTTCCTTCCTTTCTTCTTTCTTTCCTTCTTTCTTTCTTCCCTTCCTCTCTCCTTCCCTCTATCCCTTTCTTCTTTCCTTTATGTCTTTCTCTCTTTCTTCCTCTCTTCATTTCTCTTTCTTTCTTTCCCATACTGGTGGTATTCAGGGTTTACTTCAGGATCTGTACTCAGAAATCACTCTTGGCAATGTTTACTGGACCATGTGAGGTACTGGGGAGGGAAGGCAGTACCTTCCAGTACCCCTGTATTATCTCACCAGTCTGACCTGGATTTCTTTATCTCCACAGGAGGTAACAGTACATGAAATAATGCCATGACTTCTCACGAACATACACATTTATTCATGTATTTCCTTATTGGTTTGCGGTTTCTCTTAAGAGCAGGTGAAGTCTGTGAGGAAAGAGATTGCCACATCCTCTTCTGAATTCTCAGGGACTAAAAGAATAAAGCAAATGTTCAATGATAATTTTTTGCTACAGGGATGATAGTCGACCAAATATATGCCAATATACCTTGTCTTTTTATGTTTTTACGTACCTTTATACATGTTGTATTTCAAGTTAATCTATATATTCCTGGCATATGCAAATTGACTATTAAAATTTCATAGATACTTTATTAGCTATGCACGATCCATTTATAATGGTCAAACTTTTACCGAGCCATCCATATCTTCCTAATTCACTCATTTCCCACTAAATTATGTGTATCACATTATTAACACATTCCTTGGACAAATGTCTTTTGCTTTTTAGTCATTGCAACCATTTCACATTCAGATATATAAATTGCAGAAATATTGTTAATTTGAATAGGTGAGGACCTGGACTTTTATATCAAATAACATTCTATGTAACTATTTGTTGAGTCAATGCTGTCTGCCATTGCATTCAGTATGTTTGATTTGAACTTTATGCAAACTCTGAAAATGAATGTTATCTTCATTCTGCACACAAGAAAACTTAGCTTCAGGACAATTTAGGAATAAACCTAAAATTTAATATCTGAAAACTTTCAGCTGTTGGGTTCAACCTCTCCAGACTGCCCAAATCCAAACTGTTCCATGAGACTTCATATGTTTTCCGTGTGGGGGATAAATATACAGCTAAACAATGAAAGTGTTGAAATCTTTTCTCAAATAAATATATAGCACAAATAACATTATTTGTATAGATTGATGGCAGAGTCTCTTGCCCCTGTGCCTGGCTGTCTTCACCGGGGACCCTCAGAGGGGTTGAATTGAGTTTCCCTCCCCGCCCCGAGCAGAGCCCCAGCAGCTGAAGACCTCCGGAACCCACCCACAGCCATGCTCAAGGCCCCTCTCCACACATTCAGATGAGCCTCACTCATGAAGGAACTGGCAGAGGAACCCAGGTGTGCAGGACATGGGCTGAGATCTCCAAGCCTGCTCAGATTGGGTCTGGGACTCTTCTGCCCAGATTTCCCATTTTCCAGTAGCTAGGCAGTCACACCCACAAACTGCCCCTGGCGCCCTGTAATCCCATCAACGGCCAACATCCAGAGGCTATAAAACTGAGCTCCCAGAAGCTATAAGAAGCTAGACATCTTATAGCCTAGTTCTCCCTCTCGGAGAACCTGGCAAGCTACCGAGAGTTTTCTGCCCACATGGAGAGAGCCTGGCAAGCTTCCCGTGGCTTATTCATATGCCAAAACCAGTAACAATGATGGGTCTCATTCTCCTGACCCTGAAAGAGTCTCCATTGTGGCACCATTGGGAAGGACGTGTAAAGAGAGGCATCTAAAATCTCAGGGCTAGGACAAATGGAGACATTACTGAGACCGCTCGAGAAAATCGACGATCAACGGGATGATGATGATGGTGATGATGAGATCAATAAAACCAGTTTCTTAGTCAATCTGATATTGTCTGCCATGAAGTATTTGACTCATGACATATATATATACACTATATGTATACATATATATTTATTTATTTATTTCAAGAGGGTAGTTCAGAAAGGCCATGGGTATAATAGTGGGCATTAGGTGGATATTAAGTATCCACTACAGTGCAATAGGCTTAGGGTGCAATCAGTTGAAGGATACTAGGAGAATAGAATGCTGATTTATTTTGAATTCTGGGGTGCCATGATGTCAGGGGTTCTTAATTAGGGATGCTATGAGCTCAAAGATATCATTAATTCAGAAGTATTATAAGTTTAGGAATGCCCAGAGTTTAAGGCTACTTTGGGATCAGAGTTCTGGTTTAGGGGATTATGGGTTCAGTGACTCTCTGAGTTCAAGGATGTAATGAATCAGGGGTCCAGTTTAGGAGGATCTGATTTTAAGGACACTTTGAGCTTAGTGATTCATGAGTTGAGAGGGTTCTTTGTTCAGAAGTGCAAATACCAAGGGTGCTATAAATTCCTGGTAGGGTCACACTATGGTTTTCATGAGATTGAAACATTTCCGCCTCCTTAAACCACCTCCTCCATCAAAAGATAATTTAAAATTATATGCTACAATTGTGCTGTCATGGACAAATATAAAGCAGCCTGGGTTTATTAGGATATATCCATTTTTATAAAGTAACAGAATGGGAGACTAACACCCAAGAATCACTGTCACTGTCACTGTCAACCCGTTGCTCATCAATTTGCTCAAGCGGGCACATCTCCATTGTGAGACTTGCTGTTGTTGCTGTTTTTGACATATCCAATACACCATGGGGAGCTTGTCAGGCTCTGTCGTGCAGTCAAGATACTCTTGATAGCTTGCTGGGCTGTCCGAGAGGGGCGGAGGAATCAAACCCGGGTCGGCCGCATGCAAGGCAAATGCCCTACCCACTGTGCTATCACTCCAGCTCCCAAAAATAGTAGAGATAAGTACCAGAAGGTTTGCTCCACGGCTTGGAAGCTGTCCTCACATGCTGGGTGGTTTAAGAAAGCAGAAATGTTTCAATCTCATGAAAACCAGATAGAGAATGGAACACCAAGTAAAGGGTATTTGGAGGACCTGCTCGGGATGGGAGATGCGAGCTAAAAGTAGACTATAGACCGAACATGATAGCCACTCAATACCTCTATTGCAAACCACAACACCCAGAAGGAGAGAGGGAGCAAAAGAAAATGCCCTGCCACAGAGGTGGGGTGGGGCGGGGCAGGGATACTGGGATCATTGGTAGTGGAAAATAGAAACTGGTGGAGGGATGGGTACTTGATCATTGTATGACTGAAACTCGAGCATGAAAATTTGTAAGTCTGTAACTATACTTCACGGTGATTCACTTAAATATATATGTATATATATATATTCTTCAAAAATCCTGTTTTCCTTCTAATCTTAAAATAAATTATACTTAAAACATATGTATGAGTCCCTAATCCAATGTGGACTTGGGCCTGCAACCCTGATAAGTCAACTTTTGTCGAGGGGATTGGGCACTATATCATACTTTTCTATCTGTTGAATCCCCATCATTAGAATATCAACTGTTTAAATCAGAGGTTCCCCAATTTATTTAGCCTGTCATCCTTTTTTTCAGAAAAAAAGTATTAGTTAGTCACCCTCCCACCCCCCCAGTTCTGAAATATACCCTCTTTCAGCAAACAAGTACAGACACTTACAGTCGCGGCTTCACCCTGTTCCAGCATCTTCTAGGTCTGAGCCACTTTGAGGAATGCTGGTTTGGATCAAATGCTTAATAAGGCCCAAATATTATTGGAAGGATAACTGTTATGGTAAGACCCTACATGCTGTTTTGATTTGCAAGTATGAGACCCACCTTATTCTCAGAGGAAGAGATGAGGTGCTGGGAGCAGAGGTGGGTTTCTCTGTGGACCATCTGCTCAATTCTATGTTGATGAGGCCACATACTCCAGCGTCTATGGAGCAACCCCGCACTGGCTTCTTTCTCTTTGGATGCTGTTGTTAATTGTTTGTTTTCTCTAAATATAAAAGCAACATATGGTTTTATTGAAGCCAACATATTTACTCCGTTTATTCTGTCTTTTTTCTAACATCTACACCCAGATCTATACACACACATAATAAAATTTGCATCATACTATATTTATAGATTATGTTATGCATATTTTTCATCCCATTGAAATTTTATGCTTTTCATGGTTCTTTGCCAAATCTATCATTTAAGTTGTCTAACACACTAGGTTTTGCCTACTAATCTCTTTCAAACATTTGAAAATCATATTCAATTTTAAATTTAACAAGAGCTTTAAGTTATAAAAAAAAAAGCTTCATATATGTTTCTCTAACTACCATGATAGGTAGTTTTTACACACTCTCCCGACATAAGATGGGTATTTTAATGCAGTTTTAATTTGACAATGCCTCCTATGTCCCTGACTTCACTTTTAGAAATCTGAAATTTTAAGTAAATTTTCTTTTATGAAATTATTTATCAATCAAATATAATTCTATGCTAGACTCGAAGTTTGGGAGTTGTTTTAAAGGTATATTTAGTACAGTTTTATAGATTTATGCTAATTTTAGCAAGTTTCATTGCTCACCTTTAGTCTTTTCATCTCACTATGAAGTAGTGGTTAATGATTAGCTAAAGAAGAACCAACAAAATTTTTGCCAGAAAAATGTAAGAATGTCTATTTCTTTAACTCTGAGTTCTCAGGAATATTTTTCTACTGTCTTAATTTGAAAAATAATTTGACCAAGCTTGTAATATAGGGGTTACAATCACTTTGCTTCAAAATAGTAAATGTTTCATCAACAGACTCTGATATTTAGTGATTCTCTGGAGCCATCCTATTTCTGAACCTCCATAAGTAACCTATTTTTTCTGCTTGAATGCTTTTTGTTGTTGCTTGTTTTTTTTTTAAAAAAAAATTTTATCCTATCAATTCAAAAGTGTTATAATGACATGTCATGTCATTGATGCATTGATGCTTTGACTGGGGAACCTCCTCCTAATTGCACACCTCGGCCTTTTTTAGCTCAGGCTCAAGCCTCCCTTTCCTGTCAGGTCATTTGCTGTCATTCTATCTGTCCCACTTGTATCCTTTTCCTGGGGAATAGCACTAACTTTTTACTATCACTCTCTTCCTTTTAACCAGCCCACCTTGTCACATATGTTGCACTAATTTTTTATACAAGTTCTTGTTATCCTTACCCAGGCCCTACAAATAGTGTCATTGTTTTGCTGATAAAAGATTTATCTGCGTACACACAGAAGTGGGCTGAGCTGCTAGCCCACTTCTGAGACCCTAAATATGATGCTTTGATGCCTACACTCTAAGTTTCCCTTTTTCTGTCAATGCCAATTATGTCCTGATCTTTGTATGACAATTCCTATTCTCTTCATTCCACTAGAGGGTCTCAGGATGCATCTTCTTCATTACTGAGCAGCATTCCTAAGACATCATTCCACTCTTTACTGTATCCACAAAAGATTAATTCAGCACTAAATTTTCAACTTTGTTATTTTTTCTTCTTTTACTTACTCTCCATTCTTCATATCCTGTTATGATCTGTATCTGTCATAAATGACATCCTTCAAAACAACATAATTTTTCTTCCAATCAAGAGTGTCAAAAAATTTTATAAATATTTTAATGGGTTTCTTTAATTCGTGAATCACCGTGAGGTATAGTTACAAACTTATGAACTTTCATGTTTGTATTTCATTTACATCCTTCTACCAGTGCCCATTCTCCTCCACCAATGTTCCCAGAATCCCTCCCACCACCCCCACCCCAACTCCCACCATCCCACCCTGCCTCTGCAGCAGGGCATTCCCTTTTAATTTTTTTTTTGGTAGAAAAATATCACACCAATGATACTTTAGCAAGAGATTCACTTTTTCCATCATACTCCTTTTTTGGTATTCACTCCTCTAAGAGCACTGAACTCTGGGTCAGCAAGATCAGGAGAATACACACAGCAATGTCCTGCCTCGTCTCTACCTCCCCATGGTTAGATAGGTACTCCTACGGACTTTTTCAAAGTAGAGGGGGTTTGCTTGTTTTGCTTTGTTTTGTTTTGTTTACTATTGGGGGGAGAGTGGAGCGATAGCACAGGGGTAGGGTGTTTGTCTTGCACGAGGCCGACCCAGCTTTGATTCCTCTGCCCCTCTCAGACAGCTTGACAATCTACCGAGAGTATCTCGCCTGCACGGCAGAGCTTGGCAAGCTACCTGTGGATATTTGATATGCCAAAAACAGTAACAACAAGTCTCACAATGGGGACGTTACTGGTGCCCACTCGAGCAAATCGATGAACAACGAGATGACAGTGACAGTGACAGTGACAGTGACTGTTCTGGGGATTGAGCCCAGGGACTCATGCATGGGAGACATATGCTCTACCAGTGAACTCTATCCCTGGACACCTGTCCCTAATGTGTGTTGCTCATAGGAAGAGCAGGGACATAAATATCCCTCTCAGTTAGCAGGATCTATGACAATTGCTTATGGGCTGACTTTTCTACTCTCCATGACTGACTTTCTAACTCTGCCCAAGCCAAGGAAGGCCCTGAACATTAAGAGCCCCCAGGATATCTTAGCACCAAAGTTTTTCCTAACCTGGCTGCTTTCACTGTGCACTGGTTGAGGGTGTTTGCCTTGCATGCAGCCGATCCTGGTTCGATTCCCAGAATCCCATATGGTCCCCCAAGCACTACTAGGAGTAATTCCTGAGTGCAGAATCAGGAATAACCCCTGAGCATTGGTGGGTGTGACACAAAAAGCAAAAAAAAAAAAATTGGAGAAGAAATAAACAAAAGCTTCCTCAAAAAAGAAATATAAATGGCCAAAAGGCACATGAAAAAATGCTCTATATCACTAATCATCAGAGAGATGCAAATCAAAACAACCATGAGATATCATCTCACACCACAAAGACTGGCACACATCAAAAAGAACAAGAACAACCAATGCTGGCACGGATGTGGGGAGAAAAGTGCTCCCTTTCATTGTTGGTGGGGATGTCAACTTGCCCAATGTTTTCGGAAAACAATATGTAAATTTCTTAAAAAACTAGAAAATTAAAAAAAATTATTGAATCACTGTGAGATAGCTACAAGCTTTCATGATTGAGTTACAATCACACAATGGTCTAGCATCCATCCCTCCACCAGTGCACATTCCCCACCACCAATATCCTGGGTATACCTCCCCTTTCCCACCCTCCCCCTGCCTCTATGGCAGACAATATTCCCGATACTCTCTCTCTCTACTTTTGGGCATTATGGCTTGCAATGCAGACACTGAGAGGTCATCATGTTTGGTCCATTATCTACTTTTGGCACACATCTCCCATCCTGACTGATTCCTCCAGCTATCATTTTCTTAGTGGTCCCTTCTCTATTTCATCTGCCTTATCCCCTCCACTCAAGAAGCAGTCTTCCAGCTATGGGTCAATCCTCCTGGACTTTGTATCGACTGTCCTTGGGTATCAGCCTCATGTTATGTTATTCTATACTCCTCAAATGAGTGCAGTCCTTCTATATCTGTCCCTCTCTTCCTGACTCATTTCACTTAGCATGATACTCTCCATGTCTATCTACTTATAAGCAAATTTTATGACTTTATCTCTCCTAACAGCTGCATAGTATTCCATTGTGTAGATGTACCAACGTTTCTTTAACCAGTCTTCTGTTCTAGGGCACTTGGGTTGTTTCCAGATTCTGGCTATTGTGAACAGTGCTGCAGTGAACATACAGATACAGATGTCATTTCTACTATGCTTTTTTGCATCCTTGGAATATGTTCACAAAAGTGGTATTGCAGGGTCATATGGAAAAAACTTGAAGTTGAGCTTCCATATGACCCCACAATACCACTCTGGGAATATATCCCGAGGGTGCAAAAAAACACAGTGGGGGTTGTAGCAGGAGCACAGTGGGTAGGGCATTTGCCTTGCACGAGGCAGACCCGGGTTTGATTTCCAGCATCCCATATGGTTCCCTGAGCACTGCCAGGAGTAATTTTTGAGTGCATGAGCCAAGAACGCAACACCGGGTGTGACCCAAAAAGCAAAAAAAAAAAAAAAATGTAGAAAGTGCGTCTGCACCAGTATGTTCATTGCAGCACTGTTCACAATAGCCAGAATCTGGAAACGACCCAAGTGCTCCAGTAGAGACGACTGGTTAAAGAAACCTTGGTACAATGGAATACTATGCAGCTGTTAGGAAAGCTGAAGTCATGAAATTTGCTTATAAATGGATGTTCATGGAGAGCATCATGCTAAGTGAAATGAGTCAGAAATAGAGGGACAGACATAAAAGAGCTGCACTCATTTATGGAATATAAAATAAAATAATATGAGACTGACACCCAAAGACAGTAGAGACAAGGGCCAGGAAAATTGCTCCATAGTTGGAAGCCTGCCTCATGAGCTGAGTGAGAAGACAGCTGGGATAGAGAAGGGATCATTAAGTCAATAGTGGTTGTAGGAATTGTTGTTCGGGATGGGAGATATGCGTTGAAAGTAGATAAAGGACCAAACGTCATAGCTTCTCAGGATCTGTATTGCAAACCATAATGCCCAAAAGTAGAGGGAGAGTATGGGGGAAATCATCTGCCATAGAGGCAGGGGGAGGGTTGGGATGGGGGGGATACTGGGGAGATTGGTGGTGGGGAATGTGCATTGGTGGAGGGATGGGTGTTGATCATTATATGACTGAGAGTAACATGAAAGATCTTTAACTGTATCTCATGTTGATTCAATAAAAATAAAATATAAAAATAAAACGTAAAATAAATAAAAGAACCTGAGAATGTGGTACTTCTTGGCTCCTTGGTGCCCAGTATTACCCGAGCTACCCTAGTGGTGTTCAAGAGATTCCAGGACTGCACCCAATGATGTTTGGGGAAATGTGTGCTGGGGATTGAATATGGATCAGGTTGTTTCGAGCAGGTATGTTCGAGGCATGCACCTTAACTCCTGTGCTATCCTCTGTCCTCTGAATATGGAATGTTTTAAATATCAAATCAACCACCAAAAAAAAGGAACATGCATGATAATGATAGGGTGAAGATCCCACTGCACTATCTGAATAATTTATCAAGGCCTTTCCCTGGTAAAGATGCCACATTCTAGAACCGATTTGTTGGAGTCAAATGATGTGTTTCTCTTGGTTCTGATCCTGCTCAGAAGTCAGAAGTCTAGGGTGACTTCTTTAGAATGTCAAGTCTGCTCAATGAGGAGAACTTAGTGCTTTTTTTTTTCTTTTTGGGTCACACCCGGGGACGCACAGGGGTCACTCCTGGCTCTGCACTCAGGAATTACCCCTGGCGCTGCTCAGGGGACCATATGGGGTGCTGGGAATCGAACCCGGATTGGCCGCGTGCAAGGCAAACTCCCTACCCACTGTGCTTTCACTCCAGCCCCACCTTAGTGCTTTTTTAAAAGAGGACCAGCAACAAGCACTGTTCCAAGAAACTCACTCCAAGGACCTCATCAAAATGCCTGCCCTGGCATGCAATATATATGGTTCTAGGTCTGGTGGGAACATATTCTTCCAAAAACATTATCCAGACTTTTCTCTCCCAGCATGAGATGAGAGTTTTTCAGAATTGCTAATATTAAAAGAGAGAGGAAGGATAAATGAAGTTGCAATAAGGTACAAGTTTATCAGATCACACTATTTGTGGTTTGAGTTAAATACACTAAGAAACAACAATAAAGTAAAAGTCAGCTTGAGAGAATTGGTTCTACCAATGAGAACAAGGATATCACTGTATCACTGTCATCCCATTGCTCACTGATTTCCTTGAGCAGGCACAAGTAACGTCCCCATTGTGAGACTTCTTTTTACTGTTTTTGGCATATCAAATACCCACGGGTAGCTTGCCAGACTCTGCCGTGCGGGTGAGATACTCTTGGTAGCTTGCCGAGCTCTCTGAGAGGGAAGGAGGAATTGAACCCAGGTCAGCTGCATGCAAGGCAAACGCTCTACCTGTTATGCTATTGCTCCAGCCTAAGATCTCCTTGCGCGAGATCAAGGATATAGAAGTTTTATAGAAATTAGTAGGCATTTTCAGCAATTCCTCTCATATTCTTGGATATGTGCTACTAAATAATGTGGTCTATCCAATTGACCTTAGCTTCTTTCTGAACTTTGCATCCTTCCTCAGTTGGTGCTGGACTTCCCCAGCTCCAAGTACTTGTCTTTGAGGTGACATGGACTGAGACCTCAGCTCCTTTGTGTCCTTCTGTCAATGTGGGAAGGCCTCTCCTGCATAGCTGTTGCAGAAAGCTTCAAAACCGCTCTAGTGGCTGAACTAATCCACAGTGGCCAACCAATGTCTTTGCTTTTGTGCCTTATACCCTGGGGACCTGGATTCTTGACAATTAAGCTTCAAACTCAAGGTAACTGGAAAGAAAGGGACTTTGAGAGCAAGAACTGCTGAACTGAAGATCTCTGCTCGAACATCCCTGTGACCAACGAATAATATAACATATAATTCTCTAAATTATGTTCTGCCTCCACTTCCTCATCTGTAAATTGTGGGTAATTGTGACAATTCAGTGGAAAAAAAAGTATATAGTGTTGCACAAAGAATTTGTCTTTCACAGGAAAAAAAAATCCAGATTTTTTATTTTCCAAGAACTATGTAATTACATCCCACTTTATGGCCAAGTGGGCAAAAATGTCACATCCTTTCTTGGCCCCCAAGTTCTTCTGGCAAAAAAAATGGCTATAAAACACAACCACAAAAGATAATCCCCCAATACTTTATTTCCTTCAAGAGCATTGGTGACGGTGGAGATGTCGAGGAGTGTGACATAATTGTGCCTTCAGAACCTCTCCTTTCTCAAGTAGCTAGAGAGTGAGACTTTTCCGGCCTTTGAGGAAAACTGAATAGTGGGACTTCAGGATGTCTTAACAAGCTGGATCTGGTAAAGTTTCTTCTGACTGTTTTGTCAAAGCAAAGTATCTAAGCAAAACCCTTGTTCCCTCAATTTATTTTCCATAGAAGAGCAGGAAGATGAGCCCCATGGTCCTTGGACCTCTCCTAAGCCAGAGCCTCCACTCCCTCTGGATCCAGAGAGAGGCAAGATATTTCTTTACCATTTTCTTCTGCTGCTAGACACCGGTGACCAAATTTCACCTTTGATTTTACTGTTTTCTATTTACTTTTGAGATGTGTTTGAGAAGAAATCAAATACTGTACGTGATACAAAGAAAAACAGGATAAGGTATTATGCTATAGGTAGTGTAGGATAGGGTGTATACAAATAATGAGGTAATTTGTCAGCATGGGTGAATTCATTGCATAATGATGCATAATGATGGAGACCAGAGCACCATCTTCACTCTTTAGGAACAGTTATGGTTCTGAGTAATTGATTCAGCTCTAAACTGCATCTTGGAAATAAAGATGCTATGGAAGCTGGTCGAGAAGTCCGAAATTCTTTATGTTAATAAGAAATTATCTATATTTTCGTTGGCACCTTCAAACAAACCATTAGTTGCACAACCAAAAATATATCAAGCATTCAGGGGACTAACTAAACTAGATACTTATTTTCCAGCTTTCTCGGTTTTACTGTGTCTGAGGTCTCAAAAGCCACCCTGCTTGCTATCATCGGCCATTCCAAAACAACATCTTAAAATAGCTGCTTCAGGCACTTCAGTAAAGGAAGGAAATATGGTTCCTGCCAGCTACTTATTTGAAAAAGAAAGGTTTTAGTGATGCCACCAGTCAAATCAGTAACCTCTGATTTCTAGAGGGTATGACCAACCCTGACCTCAAATAACAGTGCTTGCAAATAACAGAGTGGGTTATTTTCCAGGGTTTGATAGATATTTGGCAACTAACCCAATCTGAACAATTGGCATCCTCTACTTCTGTCAACCAGAAATACCACAAATGAAGTTCTGAAATTAACACATAGGGAGATGGACCCTTATATATCTCAGGCTAATTTGATTTTTTTATCATCTAAATGTATTAACCTTAATCCGAAAAGATGTATTCTGGGCTGGAAATAATTGATCAGTGAATTGTTTGTGCCAAAAGTGGTCTCTTAGGTCTTCCACTGAGCTTCCTGCTTTCCTTAGCAGTGGGAGACACATGTGATGTGTCTAGACTGGAGTGGGTGGGGAGGGCTAGGCAGAACACTCCACCATGATTGACAGGTAACAAAACAACACCAGTTTATTTCACATGCAGTCATATGGCCCTAAGTGCGTTCAGAATTATGCTGCAGAACAGACTTATCAGGCAGAGAATGAAGCTTCCAGGACATAGTGGCAATTCAGTTGTCTTTGTCTCCCTTAGAAATAGTGCCATTTAATTATTGAATGGGAATAAACCAGAAACAGATACCAGCTATTTAATTCATAAATTAATAACAGTGTTGTGAGTTGATTATCTAAGCAGTTTGGGTCTGGAAATAGCATCTCTTTTCTCTGTGAGCATGCGAATTTTATAAGGCTTCTTTTCAATTTTTTTTTTAATGCCACTCAATAGAAACCTGAAAGTTGACAAAGACTCAACTGATCCCAGCTCTGTGAACAAGCAAACCAACCAGCAGGGGAATGTCTATTGTGAGACTCCCTCCTTGCAGCAGATACCAGAGCAGGGAGATAAGCAGAGATACCACTTCCTCTCCCTGAGAAGGGGATAAACAAATAGACATGAACAAATTCTGCCCTAGAGGAAGAGAACCAGAGACACCTTCTAGATGTCCTTAAGTCCATTACTTGTTTATCTCAGGAAAATGTAGTTCATCGAGAGGGAAATTCACCACTCTGAGAAAATTCTCAGAGAGCAGAATCTCGGCGCCCTGCCCAGCAGGAATTCCATGATTTAGAGAGCAGCCTACCAGCATATTAATTCACAGTCTCATCAGGGACTATTTTCGATTAACAGTTGTGGACATTCTAACACTACTGAGATGATTGTTACATCGTGTTAAATATTTCATTTATCTGACATCACCCAACTGACTCACTGTTGTAATGCATTAAATCAGCCCCCTTGTAAAATGATTTGATCATTTTTTCACTGTGGGGTTTGACTTTCAATGTCCTCTTCTGCCGTGCCACAGACATATTGATTCCCATTTGCTTCCTCTTGCTCTCACGTGCTTGTGGGAGGAGATGAGTCTCTGGCTATATGAGTGGAGCAAGTGGGTAGCTTTAGCCATCAACAGAAAAGAGGTTAAAGAGCAATAAAGGAGTGCATCAAAAGATGGAGTTGAGAACTAACTAGAGAAATAATCCAGAGGTGAAGGTGCTTGCTTTGTAGGTTTGGAACTGGCACTGCGTGTGCTCCCATGAGCACCACTGTGCATGATCCCTGAGTACAACGCCAGGAATAAGCCATGAGCACAGCTGGATGTGGCCCACAAACAAACAAACAAGATGGAGTTGCTGGTCAGTCTGTTGAAAAGTTAGAAGTCGGGTAATACACATGGAAGTAAGGGCCCATTCCAGCTCCAGATACCTGAGAAGGGTGGAGACTCTATACAGAGCTTTCATCATGGGAGCCCGTGGAAGCTTTAGTCAGAAGTCATCTCAGCCACACTGAAAATTACCTAATAAAGCAGTAGCATGCCTTTACCTATGTGTTCTAAGGTTAATGATTAATTCTATACTTAATACTTTGTTCATTATTAATTCCAAGAGCACTATTATTACATGCTATCTATTCAAGAAACAACTACAATCACGATTTGGTCCCAGAATGCATGCACTTAAAGAGTCAGATAAACCTGGATCTATTGACCTTATTTCAGCTTCAATAAAGAGATCACTATAATCCTTACAGCAACCTTGCAAAAGATAGGTACTTTCATCGCCATGTAATAATGAGATATTAAGAACTATTTGTGAGTTCACACATCCAGGAATCTTAACATGTGGACTCAGATCTTGTGACCCCAGAGCCTGGGGTTGTGTCATAGAAGATTGCCTTCATGTCAACAAAGTGGAACAACTATGCAATAGTGCCTTCATGTGTCTCCACAGAGTCCAAAAGTTATGTGGACCCACCTGGATCTTATCTTTGAAAGAGCTGACAAACCAACACTTTTCTGCTCATTCATGCCTAATATCATGGTGTTGGGTGCTAACTAGATAGGGTTTTCCTTGCCTGAGACGTGTGCTGTTGGGTTCTTTCTCCTTGCACCTCCCACCTCCACACACAGGAGGTTGTTTTTCAAATTCAGCTGAGGAATCTATCTTTCGGTTGTCATGGAAAGGGAAGTATGGTGGTAGACCCAAATATTATAGATAATTAAAGATGCTTGTCATGTTTCACTGATATTAACAGCCTAGATGGTTAGTTTCCCTTTCTCATCGAGGCCTGGGCATTTTTAGACATTTGCATGAGGCATGAAAGGTCAGAGTCATTGAGAAAGTTCTATGGTTATTACCAGTTTACTATAGTGAAGCATTTTTATTTGTGAAGAACAAGTGGTCCTTTGAATCTCAGTCCTAATTACATTAAATTTCCCTTTCTGGTGAAAATGATGACAATGTAATTTCTGTACTGCCTTAGTTCATTAGAACGGGACACATTTCCACCTCCACCAAGTGGTACACTTTCTTCAATGACTACTTTTCATGTTTTCTTGCTGGACACTGCTGCAATTGAATATATCTTCCACACAGCTAGATTACACTGTGGAATTTGATATATCTTACAAGGAGGTAAGTGATCTGCTATGACTTCAGAGAAGAATGGGTGAAGAATATTCTGTCCTCTGGTATGTCTCAAAATAGAATTATCATCTTTCAATGAAATAAATATGACACAGTATATTCTCAAATATTTAAAAATAGAATAGTATACCAAAAGCTGGATAAGAGGAAACATAACAAAATAAAAATAAGTGACTACTTCCGGATTATAGGAATTTTGGTGGTATCAACTTTTCTAGTGATGCTTTTCTATTTTATTTTCTATAAGAAGCATACATGTTATAATCAAAACAAATATAATGAGCAATGTGTTAAATCCCAATTTATAAAATATTATAAATGACTTTAATATTTATGCTGTATTGTATACAATCACTTGAAAGCTAGAAATGTAAATTGATATATTTTTTTAAAAGTCCAGACTTTTATCACAGCATCACTGCAAAATCTGAGTCAGAATGTCATGTAAAAAAATAAAACTCGGGGCTGGAGCAATATCACAACAGGTAGGGCATTTGCCTTGCACGATGCCAGATTCCCAGCATCCCATATGGTCCCTCGAACACCGCTAGGAGTAATTCTTGAGTGCATGAGCCAGGAGTAACCCCTGTGCATTGCCAGGTGTAATCCAAAAAGCAAAAAATAAAATAAAAATAAAATAAAATTCTGGGTATCATTTTTTCATTGGTTTTAGTTTCACCAGTGAACTGGAAAGTGGGAATTCAGAGAAGCAATGGAATCACTGAAGCAGGCATTTTCCAAACCAAAGTATTTGCCAAAGTTTGAGCTTAAATTTCCATAACTTTCTAGGGCATACAGAAAATGGTAAAAAAAAAAAAAAGAAAGAAAAGAAACAGAGACTGGCATCTCCCAAATGTGAGAACTCTATGTGCAAAATCCTTTATTGTAACCAAATGCTGACCATTTTATTCTCAGCAGATAGCTAGATATATGTCCTATTTTAGAGATTTGGCTGGAAACAAAGCTGTGGTTTCAATACTTAGCTTGTCATAGGTAGGTAGAAAGGCTCTCTGGAACCAAAAAAACAATTGCAGATCCGCTGGGCCCCTCCTGACCTTCACAATTTCAAGAGAAGCCACCGTACTGGTGACTTCACATACAGAACTGGTGTTCTTCACATACAGCATCATTCCCCCCCCCAAAACATAAAATATACAAAAAAAGGGCTAGACACAAGAAACAAAAGAAATGAAAATTAGTAGAACTGGTATAGTTGGATATTGGAGCTATTAGACAATTAATATAAAGTATTTATTATATGTTAAAAGGGAATAAAAATGATCAAGATAGTAGTGTAGAAAAGAAATAAAAAGGATCAAGATAGAAATGTAGAAGTGACCTGAGACTGAACTAAAAATAAACCAGAATTTCTAAAAATTAAAAATATAGATATTAAAATTAAAGATTCAGTAAATATTGCTAATTGATAAAGGCTTAAAATTAAGATAATGGATATTATTATGTCAGTTTTAATAATAAATATGTTAATATCCTCAGCTTTCTGAATAAATTTTCTAGAATTTGACCTAAAGACATAAAAGAGTAATTAAAAATGTGAAAAGGATATTAAGAACTTTAATCAAGCAAGAAAACTATCTAAATTGGAGTTCAAATGAAAAGAAGTTACAATAGATTAAGCAGTCATCTAACTGCAGAGAATTTTCTAAAATTGAAGAAAAAACATCAATCCATAGAATCAAGAAGTGAATGAATCACAAACAAACCTGATAAATCACACTATGACATATTATAATGAAAGTGACAAACTAAGAATAACAGTGGCAGAGGAAAATTCAAGAAATCAGTCACAGATAAAAAATAAATTGCCTATCCAAGGCCAGGAAAATGGTCCAGGAGAACTAATCAATGGTTGGTCAATGGTGTGGGAGATGGAGGGTAGTTAAGATAGAAGAGGGTCCATGATCACAATACTAGTTAGAAATGATCACTCTAGACAAGAGCTAGGCATTCAAAGCAGGTAAAGGGATATAGATAACCTTTCAGCTTCTGTAATGCAAACCATCATTGTATCACTGTCGTCCCATTGCTCATCGATTTGCTCGGGCAGGCACCAGTAGCATCTCCATTCGTCCCTGTTGAGTTCAGGTCAGGGGAATGAGGTCCATTATTGTTACTGTTTTTGGCATTTTTTTCAATATGCCAAAAATGCAAACCATAATGCCTGAAATGAGAGAGGTAAAGAAAAAGAGAATGAGATAAGAGAGGTGCTTGCCATAGAGGAAGGCTGGGGTGGGGATGGCTTAAAGGAGTGGGAGAGAAAATGGGGACACTAGTGCTAGGAAATTACACTGGTGAAGAGGTGGGTGTTGGAACGTATGACTGAAACAGTCATGAATGATTTTGTAATGCTTATCTAATGGTGATTCACTTAATTAAAAAATAAATAAATAGCCTCAAAAGACTGGCATTTTAACTGGCATCTAAGACTTCAAAAATAGCATTAGAAGATGACATGTAATAGAAAAACTTTTCAGTGTGCTAAAATATATATCAAGTTAGAGTTCTGTACCTGGAAAAAATATCATACAATAAGAATGACATATTTTGACATATGAACATGAGTAGTTTTTCCAATAATAACTAACATATTAATGAAAATCAGTATGTTAACCAATAAAGATTCAGAAGGCCATTCCTTGGTTATAGAAGAAATTGCTCTGAAAATAAAAGAAAATTAAACCTATAAGTGGTAAGACAAATAGGATCAAGTAGAAGATATCCTCAACTCTATGCAGAATTTATAGTACCCATTTAGAAAAACTGTGGTTATTGACCTTAAATCTGAAGACAAAAGGCAAAAACAAAAAGCTTATTACCTTTTCCCATCAACCCACAAATGAGGTCATTGCAGTGTCTGACTCTTTGGGAAAGAGCAATCTCCTTTGGGACTGTCCAACCATCAAAAAAGAAATTGCCCCCAGCTATGAACTCATTCACAACATGGAGACCATGGCTCTGTGATATCAACCCCAAAGGCTCTCTAGCCCCTAGGTTGTTTCCCATTGCAGTAAATGGATTAGCCTCATCTCTATATACTGGAAAATAGAGTAGAGGACAGGTGGTCCTACATCTTCGAATTAGAGACACAACAAGATGATAAGAGGTGGGTGACATTAATCCCACTCTCCTGCTTAACAAGAATGCTAGGATGACAGTTAAAACTTGCAGCTTGCAAGAACATATTATCCCAGAAATACATCTCAGAAAAGAGGCAAAAAAAAAATACTAAGGATCCTGAGATCAGCAAAGGGGAGATTACATGGAGCTCCAAAAGAAAGTTTCCACATAGCAGGGGGCTGGAGTGATAGCACATCGGGTAGGGCATTTGCCTTGCACACGGCCGACCCGGGTTCGATTTCCAGCATCCCATATGGTCCCCTGAGCACCGCCAGGGGTAATTCCTGAGTGCAGAGCCAGGAGTAACCCTTGTGCATCTCCGGGTGTGACCCAAAAAGAAAAAAAAAAAAAAAGAAAGAAAGTTTCCACATAGCAGAGTACAGCCAGTTCTGAGGAATCTGACTGAACTGCACCAGAAATGTAAGTAGGAAATACTGCAGCAGGTGAGAATCAAACCCAATTTGTAGGCAGCTTTAGGAAAGGTGATGACTTAAAGGTGGAGAAGAGCCTTGGGCTTGAGAGAAGAGGACTGCTGGTAAATGAGCTGCTATTACACAGTAAGGGCCAGAATCCATCTCTGAGAATTGGGGTGCATAGGAAGGCTTTGCAGTGGATTGCCCCACCTGTGGGTCCCCTGTACAGCTGTGAATAGCTCTCTCCCAGTCATGGACAAACTGAGGAATATATGTTTGGTCTCACATCTCTTAGAAGGATTTCCTGCACATGAAAGTTCCTGTGGAAAAAGACTAAACTTTACCCTACATTTCTTTTTCTTTTGACTTGGAATACAGAATGCAGAAAGCCTTTCTTAGTCAGCAACCAAAGTAGCTCATCTGGGACATGCAAACATCATCCATCACCTTCAGCATTTTAGATCTATCTGAGACTTGAAAAGACAGTGTTGCCACCATATGTGAAAAAAATGCCTTCAGTCGTTTTATTGTTTCATCTTATCCTAGATTTACTGTCACTTTTGGAAGTATTGAACACATTATTGAAGGGCTGAGTTGATGTCTACTACAGTTCCTTAAACTGTTTTCGATTTTCACAGCTAAATATTTTAACAGACTGGTTACAACTGAAACCAGAGCGTGAAAAGTGTTTCTATCAGATTATTGGGAAAACTTAGCTGTAAAATATCACTGAAATCTTAGAAGACTATTTGAATTAGAATCCATATATTTTATATTGGTACAGTTTGAAATGTTTGACTTCTGAGCAGTGAAGTGTGCTGGAACCTTGGGGAGTGAATTAAATGCAATTGGCAACCTGGTCCAGTCTGAACTGGGTATAGAAGTATGTGGCAGGCAACTTTCAATGGGGAATATGATTTCCAGTCTCAACATAGTCAGAAAAGTTTCTTGGCATAAAAAGATTTGGGGAGAGGACACGCCCTCTTGAAAACAGAGATATTAACATCCACCCAGATAGGAGTATCTCCCCCCACACACCGAGTAGTTTGGGAATGCTCTGATTGGAGACTCTCATGAAGTCTTCCTGACATCTGAGTGGTAGGAGTTTAACCACCAATCAAAAGGAATTCAGAGATGGTCAAACGACAGACTCAGGTTGCTCTGGTGCCGCTGAAGTACAAGGTCTGCTCTTCGATGATTTAACTTCAAACATCATGGCAAAAAAAATACTAATAACTCTCTTAGATTCACAAAGGTTTTATTATATGAAGGGATTACTCTAACCTCAACAGAAGGGACAGGGAGGCCTGAGGTTTGGAGCGAATGAAGCAAAATGCCTGAGTAAGGGAGCCAGGGATAGTTTCAAATGCACCTGGCCAGAAGCCAGAGGACTGAGGAACAAAGACAAAAACCTGCCCACTTGCCTAGACTCCCTAAGACTCATCTACCTGCCCTGCCACCTGAGCTGGAATCTTGTGACATGCAGCCAGCCTACCTTGGGTTTTTGCCCATCTCTCCCCTCTCTCATTTCCTCCAGCTTTGATTCAGTCTGATTTCAGGCTCTCTGTTTCTCTCCGCGGGAGTGCCTGCCATAGATGATGTCTCCTGTATAAGCTGATTCTGACATTTCCCTGTGGTAGCATTCACCAAGCCACAGCTAGAGAGATCAGCTGTACTCCCCTCCAGGCAGTACAGTGTCAGTTCCCAGATGTCAGCTCCAAACTTCTTGTTTCTGGCAATTGGCTGTGGGCATGCTCTGCACCCCACTTTTCTCATTGAAGGAAAAAGTAGAAAAATGACAGGGTGGTTGTAGAGATTCATTTGAAGATTCCACCTATACACATACTGGAACAATTGGTAGTAATATCCAAAACTGCCATGGACATTCTTGAACATTAATGATCTTGTCCTTAAATATACATTCAGCTCAAGCTAAATTTTTTTTTATTGGATCACCATGTAAAAAGCTACAAAGCTTTCATGCTTAAGTCTCGGTCATACAGTGAATGAACACCCATCCCTTTCACCAGTGCACATGTTCCACCACCAAAAATCCCAGTATACTTCCCATCCCACCACCACCCCCCCACCTCTGCCTGTGTAGAACCAGGAGGTCTGCCCCACAGCTTGGAAACTGGCCTCAGATGCTTGAGGGAAAGGCAGCTGAGATAGAGAAGGGAACACCTAGTAGAGATTGTTGGGAGGATCCACTCGGGTTGAAAACTGCGTACCAAAAGTAGACTATAGACCTCTATTGCAAACTGCAACATACAATAGGAGAGAGAACAAAAGGGAATGCCCTACCGCAGAGTCAGGGTAGGGGTGTGGGGGTTGGGGTGGGAGTGGTGGGAGGGATACTTGGAACATTGGTGGAGGAGAATGGGCACCGGTGGAGGGATGTAAACCAAATCTAAACATAAAAGTTCATAAGTTTGTAACTGTACCTCATGGTGATTCACTAATAAAATTTTTTTTAAAAAATAGTGAGTTTCCTGTTGAAATATCGAATGTAGTCAAAGTAAAGAAAAAGTAAAGCTCAAGCTGAATTTAATCATGTGTAAATTCCATAGTTCTGTTTATTTCTGTCTTTCCTTGTAAAGGTCTGAGTTAAGAAATCTTTCATGTGTGCCATGTAAGAAAAAAGAATAGGTTCTCTGAAGTCACAATCTTGATGCCTTCCCTGGAAGACTGAACTCATGGTAAGCACTCAATAAATACTATCAATCTGGACTTGTCTAATTATTAGTAATATATAGCTGTTATTTATCCTATGAACAACCGAAAAACATATAGCTTAAACTATGGTATTGGATAATGTCCTCAAACATCTGGATAACTGTCAACGGTGGCTAACTGTCCCAGGCTAATCATTTATTTAAAACATCAATGTGATCTGCCATACAGGCAGGGTGGGGGTGGGGTGGGGTACACTGGGGTTCTTGGTGGTGGAACATTTGCACTGGTGAAGGGATGGGGGTTGATCGTTGTATGACTGAGACTTAAACCTGAAACCTTTGCAACTGTTCTCACAGTGATTCAATAATATATATATATATACATATATATATATATGTGAATCTAAAACTAGATGACACTATGTGTCATTAGTGTTGATATTTACCACAGAAATGATGAGTATTTCATATGTTTACCCTTTTTACTTCTTAGGTACAGTACTAAAAAAATAAGACTTTGTCCTAGAGCAAAAAGGAACTTCTTAATCTGGAGTACATATGCCTCATTAAGTTGCTAAAGCAAATTTTAACTAAAACACAATTTCCAAATTAATGATCTGTGATAATTAGATCTGAATGCATACTGTATAGTTATTAGATATCACATTTTACTGCATACTCATCACAGATTTAATTCCATATTTTTGAAAAAATATGAGATGCAAATATTCTGTGATGCTTTGTAGAAATTATGCTAGTATTTCTTAACAATATTGTACAATAAAGGGCTGGAAAGATGATATGGTGAGCAGAGAACTTGTGTTTCATGTGGCTAATGCAGGTTAGACCCCCAAGCCATATATGGGCCCCTGAGCACTAACCAGGAATGATCCCTGAGCACAGAACCAGGAGTAAGCCCTGAGAACTGTCTATGATGACTAAAAAATAAACACAAAACAAACAAAACAAATATTTTTAAATAGCGTACAATGATTATGTGGTGAAAAATGGTACTTGAAAGGTAAAACATTAAGTGTACCTGCATCAGGTAAAACAATTTTTGCAGCATAATAGAGCAGTGATATTTGCTGCATGTTGTGATGGAATGAGGATCAACAATGGTCTATGTTATATGCATGTAGTTGTAGTTATTTACAGTTAAATTATTTATTCACACTATCAGTCACATATAGTAAATTTCCTGTACTGTGAGTAGACTTTATGCAAACAAAATCATTCTGGGGGAGGGAACAGTGTACTGAAAGTTTGGGCTAGGTGGGACAGTGCTCAGAATATTCAGAATGTGAAGGCCAAAGGGGATGAGTGTCAGAGAACAGAGGAATGAGTTTGAAGTTGAAGAAATAGTTGGAGCCTGAGTTTACAAGATTTTAAAGATTAAATGAAGGATTTAGGGTTTATTGTAAGTACATATTGAAGGACTTTGAGTTTAATGCAATCAATCCGAATTTTGAAATGTCTCTCAGTGATTATAAGGAAGATATATGAAAGCAGTCACAAGAAAGAGATTTGGAAAACAGAATAAGGAACATTGAACTCAACAGAAAATACTGAAGAAAGGATTTTGGAGATAGAATCTCAGCATTGGGTGTTATATTAGGTACAGGGATAAAAAGAGGAAGATTGCTCAAGTGACTCAGTTTTAGAGTGGATAAGGATGTTAATTACTGAGATGGAGAGCAAGAGAGAAGGATTCTAATTAAGTGATAGATATAAAGAAATCTATGAACTGGTCTGTTTATTCATGGAGATCCTCCTATTATTGAGTGAAAAAAAATTTAAGATCCAGATATGGGACCAGAGAGACAGTATTGGGGATAAGATGTTTGTCTTGCACACAGCCCACAAAGGTTTGATTCCTGGTACCACATGCTATCCCCTGAACCTTATCAGGAGTGATCCCTGAGTGCAGAGACAGGAGTAAGCCCCGAGGATAGCATTTGTGACCCAAAAGTAAATAATAAATAAATAAATATACTTGTATCACTTGTAGTCCCATTGATCTTCGATTTGCTCGAGCGGGCGCCAGTAACATCTCCATTTGTCCCTGGCGAGAGCTCGTGCAGCCCAATGATATTTGCTCGATCCAGGAACAGGAAGAGCCTCAAATCGTTCATTCAGAGATTTGACAAAGAAATCTGACCATCTAGTTGGTGGGCGGCCATGAGGTCTTCTAACGTCCCGTGGAATCCAGTTGGTAACAGCTCTAGTCCAGCGGTCGTCTCTGAATCGCATTACATGACCGGACCATCTGATTTTTGATGTCTTGGCAAACAAGACAGCGTCCCAAATTCTTGACTGTTGATGGAGGTCAGAACTTCGAATTCCTTCTCTCACTTGAGTGAGACATGATATTCCCAGCATAGCTCTTTCGATTCCTCTTGGGATACCCTAATAGCATTCTCATCCTGTTTGCATAGGGCCCAGGTCTCTGAGGCATATGTTAGTGCAGGAAGAACGGTGGAATCGAAAAGATGTGCCTGGAGTTGGAGGTTCTTCGTTCTCTTAACCACCTCTTCAACACTCTTGAATGCATTCCACGCTGCTCTCTTCCTCCTGCGCAGTTCTGGCACCAAGTCGTTCCTCATGTTGATTTCTTGACCCAGGTACACAAAGCTGCTGCATTTGGATATGTTCGTTCCACTGAGAGCAAATGGAGCTTCAGGGACCAGTTCGTTTTTCATAAACATTGTCTTGTTTAGATTCAGCTGCAATCTGACCTTTCCCCACTTGTGTTCGAAGTCAGTCAGCATTTGTGCCGCTTGGCTAATGTTTGGTGTTATGAGAATGATGTCATCAGCGAAGCGGAGGTGATGTAATTGCCGACCGTCTATCTTCACTCCCATTCCTTCCCATTCCAGTCATCGCATGATGTTCTCAAGGGCGGCACTGAAGAGTTTCGGTGAAATAGTATCACCCTGCCACACCCCTCTCTTTACATCAATGATCACTTCCTTGTAGAATGGTGAGATCCTGGTGGTGAATCCACAATACAGCTCTCGGAGGATTTTGATATACTGAGTTTGAACGCCCTGTTTGGCCAGGGCTTCCATGACCGCCTCAGTCTCATAAGAATTGAAGGCCTTCTTTAAGTCGATGAACGTTAGACAGAGTGGCATCTTGAACTCTCTCGAAACTTCAATGAGTTTTGTCACTGTGTGGATATGGTCTATAGTGCTGAATCCCCTCTGTACCCAGCTTGCTCGCATGGTTGACCTTTGCCTAGTGTTCTGCCTATTCTATTCAGGATGACATGAGTGAACAACTTGTAGACATGTAAATAAACATGTGGAGATGCTTAAGAATTTTAAGGTTCATTTGTTCTAGTTCTATAGTTCACCACCATTAAATGGATATTAACCTGGAATGTTAAGAGGTTAAAAAAAACACAGTGGAATACTATGCAGCTGTTAGGAGAAATGAAGTCATGAAATTTGCTTATAAATGGATAGACATGGAGAGTATTATGCTAAATGAAATGAGTCAGAAAGAGAGGGACGGATATAGAAGGACTGCACTCATTTGTGGAGTATAGAATAACATCACATGAGGCTGACACCCAAGGACAGTAGATACAAGGGCCAGAAGGATTGCCACATAGCTGGAAGCCTGCTCATGAGCGGAGGGAAGAAGGCCGATTGAATATAGAAGGGATCACTAAGAAAAATGATGCCTGGAAGAATCAGTCGTGATGGGAGATGCATGCCGAAAGTAGATAATGGATCAAACATGATGACCTCTCAGTGTCTGTGTTGCAAGCCATAATGCCCCAAAGTAGAGACAGAGCATGGGGAATATTGTCTGCCATGGAGGCAGGGGGAAGGTGAGAAAGGGGGGACATACCCGGGATATCAGTGGTGGGGAATGTGCACTGGTGGAGGGATGAGTGTTTGATCATTGTGAGATTGTAACCCAAATATGAAATCTTGTAATTATCTCATGGTGATTCAATAAAATAAAAAAAACAAACAGACATTTAGCTATGCCTTGATCAATGGAACTGGGTACAGTGTTCAATTTTCATCCCCTTTTATATCAAAGTAATTGATGCTTCTCTACAATACTTATACTACAACATTGGTATATATCATGAAAATTCAAAATTGAAAGATTTGACATAGGGTTCTTGCAATAGTAATAAAAAGACTTCTGGGGCTGGAACAATAGCACAGCGGGCAGTGCGTTTGCCTTGCACACGGCCGACCTGGGTTTGATTCTCAGCATCCCATATGGTCCCCTGAGCACTGCCAGGGCTGATTCCTGAGTGCAGAGCAAGGAGTAACCCCTGTGCATCACCAGGTGTGACCCAAAAAGCAAAAAAAAAAAAAACCTAAAAAAATAAAGTACTTTAAAAAAAAAGACTTCTGCATAAAATTCAAAATATAAATCATCCAGTTAAAAATAACGATTGTGATTTCAAAATGTTTAATCCTATGAATTTTGAATTGTCTTTGTTACTTTCCTATGTCTTTGCAATTTCAGCAAAATACTAAACATTCTTTTTACTGATTAGTGATAAACTTTGACAGTTTTTAATTAGGTAAAGTACACTGGTGTGCTAGTGTAGCCCAATGACTTCTGCTCGCTCCAGGAACACAAAGAGCATCAAACCATTCACTCAGGATCTTGATGAAGAAGTCTGACCATCTCATAGGTGAGAGGCCAGGCGTGCTTTTGACGTCCTGTGGAATCCAGGCAGTATCAGCTCTAGTTCAGCGGCCATCTCCAAATCACTTTACATGTCCGACCCATCTGATTTTCGACACCTTGGCAAACGAGGCAGCATCACTGATTCTCGATTGTTGATGGAAGTCAGAACTCTGGATTCCTTCTCTCACTTGAGTGAAACGTGATACTTCAAGCATATTTCTTTCAATTCCTCCTTGGGAGACACTAGCACGTGACAGGGACGAATGGAGATGTTACTGGCGCCCGCTCTAGCAAATCGATGAGCAATAGGATGACAAGTGATACAAGTGAAAGTACACTGGAAAATATCTTCACATAGAATGAGACTTGCTGTGTAGAATATTGGTAGAATTTTAGGTTCTATAAATGTAGAATTTTATATTTCTATATAACATGCATTATCATACAGTGATATCCATTCAGTAGATTTAGTGAATCATCTTAAAAGAATTTTATTAAAGAGCTATGATTTACAAAATTACTGATAGTTGCATATTAGGCATACAATAATTTAACACCTTCCTACCACCAGTGTTCCCAGATTTCCTCCTCATCTTAACCCTCACTCTACCCCAACCTGTCAACTTGACAGGCACATTACAAAGTTTAAATGGTTTCACTAAGATATCAAGTTTTTGGTTGATTGAATCTGTGTTTTAAGCTTATGGCTGTACCCCTGACTCATATCACTGGTATAGCTGAAGCCCTGATGCCTATTCACCCATTTCTTCTTGTTTTCTTCTTCCTCCCTTGATTTATTTCCTTCTTTGTCTCCTCTCCAAACACTGGGGTTGATAATGATCTAATAATTTCCCTTTTACTATAATACTTTTACTCATCTAGTATTCTACATTCCACAGATTAGAGAAATCATTCTTTGTTTGTCTTTCTTTTGGCTTACTTCCCTCAATATGGTATCTTCCAGTTTCAACCACATTGCAGCAAATTGCATGATTTCATACTTTCAGCTGCATAGTATTTCACTGTATATGCACCACTGTTGGGGACTGCTCAGGACCCTGAACAAAAGAGGACCCCGAAACCTTTACCCTGGACAAACCGGAAAATTCCATTACCAGCTTTGCATAACCTGAGGCACAGGTGCCCTTGTGACAAAGGAAATAGCTAAACTCAAGAAGTAAAAGTAGCCCAGGACAGTTACCTAAGAGACCCCAAAAATCCCGTAAAGTAGAGTGCCTTCCTCTACACTAAAAGCCTTGTGCATTCCTCCTGACAGATGCTCCTGCCAGATAAACCCTTGCCTTCCTCTCCCCACTATTTCTCAACGTACTCTTGGAGAATGTTGTAAGCCCACCAAAGTACGCCCCGAACCTTTCCTTATTTGGTCTGAGAAGACACTTCCCTGATGATTGACAACTTATGTACCAACCCCCTGCTAAGAAAAGTATAAAACCAGCATGGCTGTTAATAAAGTTGCTCTTGATCGGCACGTTTCGTCTTGAGCCCCTGTTTACTAACCTCACTAGTTTTATTTCAGATCGGGACCGCTCATAGAATCCACCCAATTAGGAGCGCTTTCCACTGTTGTCTCTCCGCAGGTCGGAGAGATCTCCGGGGGAAAGCGCACACCACATCCTCATAATCTATTCACCTATAATTAGACATCTAGGTTGATTCCATATCTTAACTATTGTACTGGGCACAGTAATAAATAGTGGTGTCCATATGTCCTTAGATAGATAGATGCCCAAAAGTGGAATTGCTGGGTCATATGGCAGTTCAATTCTAAGTTTACTGAGAACTCTTCACACTGGTTTCCACAGGGATTGTACCAAACAACAATCTCACCAGCAGTGGATAAGAGTTTCATTTTCACCAAATCACTGCCAATACAGATTGTTCCTACAATTTTTGATATGTGAAGAATCATCTTTATTTTTTAATATTTCACCTATATCCCAAATGTGGACTGGAGCGATAGCACAGTGGGTAGGGCATTTGCCTTGCACGTGGCCAACCAGGGTTCGATTCCCCAGCCCCTCTCAGAGAGATCAACAAGCTACCGAGAGTGACTCGCCCATAAGGCAGAGCCTAGCAAGCTACCCTTGGCATATATGCCAAAAACAGTAACAACAAGTCTCACAGTGGAGATGTTATTGGTGCCTGCTCGAGCAAATCGATGAGCAACGGGATGACAGTGATACAGTGATCCCAAATGTATTATTTCAATAGGTTTCCTCTTTTTTGTCCAATTTTTTCTCCTGTTTTCCCAAAGTATAGATTTAAAGTGAAGTACTTAGCAAGTTTGTAGACAGTTGTTTAGACTGCAACGATATGTGAATAGAATGGTAAGTATCAAATCAGAAATTACATTTCTCTTTCCAAAAGGAAGAGGAATTGAAAGATGGAAAAAGGCTTGTCATCATCAAAACACATGCAGAGTATGTCATTTTCCTGTGAAAAGATAAAATTCTGTGGGCTGTCTTTGCAGTTTGAGCTAGGAGTATAAGTCCTACTCAAAAGATTTTGTACTAGCAAGATAAAAATAACAATAATTTTATGTGATAAATATGCAGGGGGAAATTTAAATTAGAGCAATATGGCTTATAATATTATAGAAATGTCATATTTCAAAAATTATTTCAACAAAGAGTACCTAAAACAAGAAGGAAGGAAATACTAAACCTTAGAGAAGAAATCAGTTAAATGAAAACTTAAAAATAATTCAAAAGATGCATGAAACCAACAGTTAGTTCTGTGAAAAGAATAAGATTATAAGCCATATGTAGAGTCACAAAGATGGAGAGAAGACTTTAATAAACTGAGTGAGAAAAGAATGGGGAGACTTCACAACAAATACCACAGAAATTCAAGATCATCAGTGGTTACTATGAAAATTTACCTATGCTGTTAATGAAAGAGCCTATTATGATGAATGATGGTATCTCCGTATCATTGTAATATTAGAATAGTTTCTTTTTCTGTTTTTTAAAATCTGATTGTGATATATCTGTTCCGGCTTTACTGAAGTATATCATTAAGTGATAGACCTTTCTTGGAAAAGTCATTTTTATTTATTTATTTTTGGCTTTTGGTCCACATCCAGCAATACTCAGGGGATATTCCTGGCTCTCCACTCACAAATGACCCCTGGTAGTACTCAGGGGACCATATGGAATGGTGGGGATCGAACCCTGGTCAGCCCGCCTTATGTGCTGCACTATCACTTCAGCCCTATAAAGCTATATTTTTCATCTATATTGTGTCAGAGTGAGTATAGAAGAAATACTAAAATCCCTAAGGGTACTTAGGGATCACTCCTGGTAGTGCTTGGAAACCATACAGGCTTCGAGGGATCGAACCCAGTTGGCCATGGGTAAGGAAAGTGCCTTATGCCTGTACTGTCTCTGGCCCCTGCCACTCCTGACCACTTTTTTGGCTTAGTCCCGTTTGCATCTCCCATGAGCTTATCCATTTTGGCATGTGCCAATTTCAGGAAGAAATGAAAAAAAAAAACAAAACGGTGAGAATTTACCTTTCAGAATCTGGTACACGCATTCAGTGCATTCAATATTTATTGCATTCAATGAGAGAATCAGTGTGGTGTTTTCTAACTACCTTTTACCTGACCATATTTGATTTTAATCATTTGGTAAACATTGGACTCCCTGCATCAAAAATTTTACTTTCTTTCCATTTTATTGCAATGTAATAGACATGTAATATCACATTCATTTTATATGTAAAACACAATGATTTGGTATTTATAAATAGTCAAGTTGCCACCACAATAATAAATTCACTCTATGATTTTTTTCTTTACTTTCTTCTCTCTTTGCATCTGACTTAATGGTAGTTTTCTTATCATAGTATATTTGGTCCATAATCTTACCTACTTTTGATTTCAAGTAAAGTAAAAATGAATTGCTTTCAAATAGGTACAAATTTGAAGTAAGATGAAGTAGTTTCATGATGACCTCTCAGTGTCTGTGTTGCAAGCTATAATGCCCAAAAGTAGAGAGAGAGTATGGGGAATATTGTCTGCCATGGAGGCAGGGGGAGGGTGGGAAAGGGGGGGTATACCCGGGATATTGGTGGTGGGAATGTGCACTGGTGGAGGGATGGGTGTTTGATCATTGTGAGATTGTAACCCAAACATGAAAGCTTGTAACTATCTCAAAGTGATTCAATAAAATTTAAAACATTAAAAAAAATTATTTCAGATTGACATTAGTACATACCATTTTATGTTAACTACTTAAGATAGAGTTTTCATTCTCTAACAAACAATAGACCCTTTTCACCCAATGTATCCATGCCCTCCCCCCCCCGACTATTCAGCCTTTTGTTTTATGTTGTGCAAACCCAAAATGAAATGGAAACAATGGATCACATTCTGCATTGATCCTAAATAGGAAATCCCCCTCTTCTAGATCTTAATGCATAGGTTGTTCACGCCTACAGGTAGGAATTAGAATCTAAAGTACTTTTGTTCCTCTTTGTGCATAACTTTATGGTATTGTTATGCCTGTGGAAAGAATATTAGGTAAAATAAAATAAAAGATAGCATTTAGTTGCAATTCCAAAAGAAAGTTGTTCGCTTTCACTTAAATTGAAGACATAGGTAATAAGATGGAAAATAGTCACATACACAGTACAACTGCAGGAGACAAAAGACTCTGGGATCCTGATCTTGTGGACACAGGTCTTGGCTGAAGAGAGAATCTATAGTACAAGAATAGGTAGTTTTTACATTTGAGTTAATCTTGAGTGATACAAATGTATATTTCTGCTGGATGACTAATAAATATCACTATCAATTGTTAAGGCAATTGTGGGAAGGAGACAAATGAACAAAGATGGGGGAAATGGGACAGAAATGTCCACTTCAAATACTTCCCTTTCTTTGTTGTAATTTTTGTGTGATTGGAGAATGACTCTCTACCTATAAATCAATAATGTCAAGTGTTTTAATATTGCAGGCTTGATATCTAATTATTGTAACATCCCATTCATCCACCATCTAGGAAAAACAAGTGTTATCATGTACAGGAGTTTCCCAAGTGACTAAATATAGCATGTGGAGAAAGTGCTTGGGGAAAATTAAAGAAAAATAATCATTCGTTTTTATTGATGTTCGTCACAATAGATGTGTATGTTCTTTAATACAAATGTTGACTATCTGAAAACCTATTTCATCATCTTAAAATTATATTGATGATCTTTTCTCATAAACTTTATTCATACAGTTATTGCCAAAATATCTTCATAATCTGATCGCCTCCACCTTGTCCAAAACATCATCGCCACCTAAATATTACAAGAACATTTTTAACTTAACTCCATGATTTTGGTTCTGTAGTTTATTCTCAACCCCGCTGTTAAACTTTTCTAAAATGGAAGTTAGTGCTTTTTCTTTGCTTAAAATAACCAGTGGCAGAGCTGGAGAGATAACACAGTGGGTAGGGTGCTTGCCTCACACATACCAGACCTGGTTCCTGTTTCCTGGCATCCCATATGGTCCCCCAATACTGCCAGGAGTAATTCCTTAGTGCAGAGTCAGAGGTGATCCCTAAACATTACTGGATGTGATCCAAAAAATAATAAATAATACATCCAGATTCTTTCCACCACAGTTAGAGCAAAAGTTAAAGACCTTTTTTCATGTGTTTTTTTGGCCATTTGTATTTTTCTTTTTCTTTTTTTTTTTCTTTTTGTGTCACACCTTGGCAATGCACAAGTGTTACTCCTGGCTCTGCAATCAGGAATCACCCCTGGCAGTGCTCAGGGGACCATATGGGATGCTGGGAATCGAACCTGTGTTGGCCGCATGCAAGGCAAATGCCCTACCCGCTGTGCTATTGCTCCAGCCCCTGTATTTCTTCTTTGAGGAAGTTTCTGTTCATTTCTTCTCCCCATTTTTGATGAGGTTGAATGTTACTTTTTCTGTAAAGTTCTACCAGTGTCTGATATATCTTAGACATTAACCCCTTATAAGATGGGTATTGGGTAAATAATTTTTCCCATTCTGTTGGCTGTCTTTGTATCTTGGTCACTCTTTCTTTTGAGGTGCTAATTATCAGGGAAATGTAAATCAAAACAACACTGAGATATCATCTCACACCACCAAATCTGGCATACATTAAAAATAACAAGAGCAGCCAGTGCTGGCACAGATGTAGGGAGAAAGGAACTCTCATTCATTGTTGGTGAGAATGCTGGCTGGTCTAGCCTCTTGGAAAACAATATGGGAATTTCTCAAAAAAGCTAGAAATTGAGCTTCCATATGACTCAGCAATACCACTTCTGGTAATATACCCCAGGGTCCCCAAAACACACTTCAGAAAAGCCATCTGAACTTTTATGTTCATTGCAGCATTGTTCACAATAGCCAGAATCTGGAAACAACCTAAGTGTCTGAGAACAGATGACTGGATAAAGAACTTATGGTATAGCTACACAATAGAATAATATGTGGCCACCAGGAAAAATGAAATTAAGAAATTCATGTATATATATAGATGGACATGAAGAGTATATCATGCTGAGTGAAATGAAACAGAGGGGGAGGGACAGACATAGAATGATTGGACTCATTTGTGGGACATTAAAAACCAGAAACTCTTTAATTTTTTATAGTCCCACTTGTTTATTTTTTATTCTGTTGCCTTTGCCAGTGGTATTGTATCATTAAAGACACCTGTGAGGTTAAAAAAAAAAGTATAAAGCGAATACCCAATGTTGGGGACTGTTTAGGACCCTGAACCCCTCAACCTTTTACTCTGTACAAACCGGAAAATTCCATTACCAGCATTTGCATAACCTGAGGCACAGGTGCCCTTGTGACAAAGGAAATAGCTAAACTCAAGAAGTAAAAGTAGCCCAGGACAATTAACCACGAGATCTTCAGGGCCCGTAGAGTAGAATACCATCCTTTACACTAAAAGCCATACCCTAGCTTACAAAACCTTGTACGTTCCTCCTGACAGATGTTCCTGCCAAATAAACCCTTGTCTTCCCCTCCCCACTATTTCTCAACCGACTCTTAGAAAATATTGTAGCCCACCAAAGAACACCCCGAACTTTTCCTTATTTGGTCTGAGAAGACACTTCCCTGATGATTGATAACTCATGTACCAACCCCCTGCTAAGAAAGGTATAAAACCAGCTTGGCTGGTAATAAACACGCTCTTGATCAGCATGTGTTGTCTTGAGCCTCCTTCTTTCTAACCTCACTAGTTTTATTCTCAGGTTGGGACCGCTCACAAAACCCACTCAATTAGGAGCACTTTCCACTGTTGTCTCTCCACGGGCCGGAGAGATTACGGGGAAACGTGCAACCCAAGGACAGTAGAAACAATAACCAGGAGGAATGGTGTATGGTTAGGATAGAGAAAGGACCACTATGACAAAAATAGTTAGAAATGATCACTCTGGACGAGAACTGGGAGCTAAAAAAGTAGGTAAAATTTCAGTACCTGTATTGCAAACCACAATGCCCAAAAGGAGAGAGAGAGAGAGAGAGAGAGAGAGAGAGAGAGAGGAAAAGTACCTTCCATAGAGCCCAGCTGCGGGAAGGCAGGTAGGAGGTAAACTGGGGACATTAGTGGTGGGAAATGTACACTGGTAAAAGGACGGTGATGGAACATTGTATGACTAAAACCCAATCATAAACAACTTTATAACTGTGTATTTCATGGTGATTCCATTTTTAAAAGGTCAAAGACCTTCCAACGGCTGGAAGCCTTACATGAATTCTCCACCACTGTGTGCTCTAGCTTATGGACTTACCAGTCGCTCTTCTCCCTTCACACCTGCCTTCTCCTCTGCCTGGAATATTATCTCCTGAAATATGTGTATTAGATTGGTGTCCCCTTAACACATTATAGGACTCTATTGAAGTACAGTTTTCTCAACAGTTTTACTGATCAACAAATTCAGTACCCTTTCAACCTTATTCCCTATTTCCATTTTGTTTTTTCTCCATTCACTTACCACTTGCAATATCAATTGACTTTGTAAGCGTGTTCATACGCTGTATGTGTATGCATGAATATAGTCATTCATTTATTCATGACTTATAAGCAAATGAATAAAATTTATTCTACTCACTATGGATTCTCAGTTATATTTTGACATATGAAATTGACATATAAGTGGCCTACTAACAGGATAATATTTGAGAGGGAATTATGATATGCTTAATATCTTACCAAGAGTGATTTGAAGAGCAAGAATATTAAAACTGGCACGAAAATTCCTTCTGGTTGCCTGAAAATTTAGGAAATGGTACTAAAAATTGTTTTTCATCCAGAGGAGGAAATGGCACTCCAGGTGGTCTATTCTGGAACTGATACTATTCAATGTGGTGAGTTCATGATACTGAGGGTCATTTATTGTCCTAGCTAACTCCTGAATTTCTTATACAAATCCTGGCATCAAACCCAGACAAAAGGGCTCTGTATTCCAATATTTTACTACTAAAGGTGGTATTTTGGGGCTGGAGAGGTAGCTCAATGGGATGAGCATATACTTTGGATAACGGCGGGCAAAGTTCAGTCCTCAGCACCACATGGTCCCCTTAAGCACCACTAGTAGTAATCAATCCTCAAGGACCAAGGGGAATGGTTTATGAGCACCACTTAGTGTGACCCAACTTCCCCCATTCAAGGGAGTGAGTTTTTCCCCAGAAAAACAGCTACACCTGGCCCTGTGCCAAGGTCATTTTGGTCACCTGTGGCTTCTCCTCCTTCACTGAGTCCTGGCTTTCAATCTTATACTTTCTCAATGAAATATACCTTTTAACTCATGCTTTTTAGGAGGCCCTCGAGTCCACCTTTAGGTTCAAAGATTTGATAGGACACATAATTATCACCAGTTTGTGACTTTGGCTAAAGCAGTGGAGTCAGAGAGAGAAGCAAAATTATTAAGAAATAAACCAAAGGAGAGCTATTTTTCAGCTTTGTAGGTGTTCATTTGTAGAAGTGTTTGTGGAAATTTATAGTAAGATTTAAATTTGACTAACATGGTAGACAAGGAAGTACTACAGAGGAGTCATAAATTTTGTTAAAAGTTATATATTTCTGCTCTGGCTTTGGAACACAAATACACTATATCTTCTAACTTAAAGAAAGATCTCAACTCCAAACACTGAAATTGAATAAAATTAAATGAAATTTTTTATAAAAGAAATCATTAAAATTGTATTCTCCCCCAGAAATATAAATTAGAAGAGTTTTAAATCAATATACCAAGATTAAAAGCAAAAAAGTATTTGCTCTGAGTCACTAATCCCAAAAAGTAAAAACTAGATGTATAAATCTGGCCAGTTTTAAGGCCTGCAAACTTTTAGATTCATCACCAATAAGGATCTACTCTTTTCTATTTTATAACATCAACTAAAATTAAGTTATATTTTATATGATCATTCAAAGAGACATTGAAACACTTATAGTGGTCTTGGCTCATTTTGTTTTTTTTTTATTTCTCTCAAGTAATCACAATAATTATAAACAATCTATTTATGAGGCATTCAATAAGTGAAGAAAAAGCAAAAATAAAAATTTCAGGCATAATTTCAAGTTTAAAGAAGTTTAAAGTGAGCTCACATTAAAATATACTGAGGGAGGGGCTGGAGCGATAGCACAGCGGGTAGGGTGTTTGCCTTGCACGCGGCCGACCCGGGTTCGATTCCCAGCATCCCATATGGTCCCCTGAGCACCGCCAGGGATAATTCCTGAGTGCAGAGCCAGGAGTAACCCCTGTGCAGAGCCAGGTGTGACCCAAAAGGCAAAAAGATTAAAAATAAAATAAAATATACTGAGGGGACTGGAGCGATAGCATAGCGGGTAGGGCATTTACCTTGCACGCGACCGACCAGGGTTCGATTCCCAGCATCCCATATGGTTCCCTGAGCACCACCAGGAGTGGTTCCTGAGTGCAGAGCACTCAGGAGTAACCCCTGTGCATCGCCAGGTGTGACCCAAAAAGCAAGTATATATTGTATATAATATAATATAATATAATATAATATAATATAATATAATATATAGAAAGAGGGGGGGCTGGAGCGATAGCACAGTGGGTAGAGCATTTGTCTTGCACGGGGCCGACCTGGGTTTAATTCCCAGCATTCCATATGATCCCCTGAGCACTGTCAGGAGTAATTCCTGAGTGCAAAGCCAGGAGTGACCCCTGTGCATCCCCGGGTGTGACCCAAAAAGCCAATAGGTAAGAAAGAAAGAAAGAAAGAAAGAAAGAAAGAAAGAAAGAAAGAAAGAAAGAAAGAAAGAAAGAAAGAAAGAAAGAAAGAAAGAAAGAAAGAAAGAAAGAAAGAAAGAAAGAAAGAAAGAAAGAAGGAAAGAAGGAAGGAAAGAAGGAAGGAAAGAAAGAAAGAAAGAAAGAAAGAAAGAAAGAAAGAAAGAAAGAAAGAAAGAAAGAAAGAAAGAAAGAAAGAAAGAAAGAAAGAAGGAAGGAAAGAAGGAAGGAAAGAAGGAAGGAAAGAAGGAAGGAAAGAAGGAAGGAAAGAAAGAAAGAAAGAAAGAAAGAAAGAAAGAAAGAAAGAAAGAAAGAAAGAAAGAAAGAAAGAAAGAAAGAAAGAAAGAAAGAAAGAAAGAAAGAAAGAAAGAAAGAAAGAAAAGAAAGAAAGAAAGAAAGAAAGAAAGGCCAGAGCAATAGTACAATGGACAGGTGCTTGCCTTTCATGCAGCCAACCGGGTTACATCCCCAGCATCCCATATAGTCCCCTAAGCTCTCCAGGAGTGATTCCTGAGTTACTGAGAGCCAGAAGTTACTCCTGAGCTGCCAGGTGTAGCCAAAAACAATCAATCAATCAATCAATCAATCAATAAAGCGAATTTAGTAGCTAGAAACTAATGCTCATAGAGGTTAGGTCCTTTGTCCATCCTGGTTCCCTCCTCCTTCCTGCCCTCCCTCCCTCCCTTCCTTCCTTCCTTCCTTCCTTCCTTCCTTCCTTCCTTCCTTCCTTCCTTCCTTCCTTCCTTCCTTCCTTCCTTCCTTCCTTCCTTCCTTCCTTCCTTTTTACGTCCCTCCCGCCATTCCTTCCTTTCTTTCTCCCTCCCTCTATTCCTCCCTCCCTCCCTCTCTCTCTCTCTTTCTCTCTCTCCTTCCCTCCCTTCCTCCCTCCCTTTCTTTCCCCTTCCTTCCATGAATGTTATTGAATGAATATCTTGCCTTTGTCTGATACAAATGTGCACTGGTGGAGGGTTGGGTGTTTGATCGTTGTGTGATTGTAACCCAACATAAAAGCTTGTAACTATCTCACGGTGATTCAACGAAATTAAAAGAAAAACAAACTTAGAAAAATTCAAAGTCTAGGGGAATAAAAAAATCACCAAGATAGCAGAAGAATTAAGAATCCAAAGCTTGGCTTACTCTTCAAGCCTATGTTCTCCCTTGAACATGTGTCCTGCTTACTTGTCTCAATCTCTGTTTGCTTACCTATTTCCACTTGGGAGAAGTCTGTTCTTTCTTGAACATGTACTTCTCCCTTTCTCTCTTCTCACATCTTTCTAAATAAATTTCAATAAAAACTTTTTGCTACACACACATGTACACACACACACACACACACACACACACACTCCTATAAAGAATCCAGAGCTTTGCCTATTATCAGTGTTCACACATTCTGCTGGTTTAGCTAGGACTACTACAGTCTGTTTGTTATACAAACTACTTTGCTGCAAGACTAAGAAACATTTTGGAAAACTGAGCATCAAGACTCCCAATTCCAGCATACATGTCCCACTGTCACTGCTATATAAGCTCATCTACCAATGTTGTTCCAAAGACTCATAAATAAATCTCAAATGAAATAAACTAGCTGCAAAAATTTCTTGGATGGCTAGTCTTGACTGAGATCTTCAGGTCTATCTTGAGAGTGGGGTGAGTGAAGTTACTGCTTTATCAAAGCCCCAGCATCCGCATTCACACCCCATCAGCTACCACTGTGCTTCTTGCTGGCTTGCTCAGTTAAAATTCTGGATTTTCTGGAGCACTCTACAATACTAACATCCTCGTAGATACACACCAGATTTGTGAGAATGTTAACATAGAAGAAGAAAACTAATCTTGACTATCAAAAATATTAACAGAGATGGTTTAACTTGCAGCAACAGTTTAGTAAACCTTCATGATTTACTTCAAGGACCTAATGTCTCCATGGTGAGATACAAGAGTTTTCACAAATTTTCTTCTACTGAAATATTTTTGATCATGCAATTAGCCAATTAGTGGTAACAAGCAATATAAAATAAATTACTGTGGGACTGCTATATGGACAGGCTTGAGGGGTGATTGAGAAAATGGGCATAATGATGGTAGAATAATGGGGATGGTGTTGGTGAGATTGGTTTTGAAATATTGAAAGCCTATAACAAATCTTAATGAGCAATTTTGTAAACCACAATATTTAAATAAAGTGGGGGAGGGGTGGGGGAAGATTCCCAATTCCAAAAATACAGACTCTAAAAATGGGTGGTCAGTAACATGGATCATGCATTGTTTACTCACAAAATCCTGTGGAACCATTGGTAGCTGACTTGTCTGGAATTAGCCATACCATACCCTGACCTAGGCAGGAGGGGATAACATAGTGGACAGAAAAGAGGCAGAACAAAGTCAATCTGTGTGCAATACAACCTTGAGGAAGAACATAGAGGAATGAAGTGCTATACTGTGTATAAAAAGTTTGTGATTATTCCTTGGAGATCACCCTGGGAATGGCCCTGAATGTTTCACTCTCAGCCAGGGATTAGATCAACCATAGCAACTCCAAAAGTTGTCTCTCTCTTCTTGCCCAGAGAGGAGAGAAGGAGGGGTTAGTCACTTCTTCACACTCCCTTATGATCAGCATCACCTGAGGTGTCAGTCAGACCCCTGCAAGCCAGGCTTTCCCTAGAATTGAGTTTGAAAGTATAGCCAACTGAAATTTTCCATTTTTAATATAAACTCAGATGACTCTCATCACAAAGCACCAATAAGGTGCGCCATCTAGCTGCACTAGATCCTTTCAGTCAGATGTGCTCTAGACCCAACTAGCTTAACACCGAAGAATCCCATATCTAACTGCTTATGAGAATAAACATTAGCATTTCTGAACTTAGCATTACTTCCTGAGTATTAAAACAACAATGACAGCAAACAAAACCCCCAAACCCTAAGAATCCCAGGTGTGCCTTAGACCAGCTATTTTAGAATCATACAAATCAAGGCCCAGGTTTATCTCTTTTAAGCTCCATGGGGCAGTGTGATAAACAGTCAGCACTGAAGACCGCTGCGAATCGTAGTCCTCATTCCGTTCAGAATCCAGCAAAGTTCATGCAACGGGAGAGGCTCCACAGAGCCTCTGGACCCCATTACACATGTTGCTGCCATTGCTATGATATGTGCTCCACGCCCATGCTCACCATTTATTTACTCATATGTTAGATTCATATGGGGCAGGCCATGAATACCATTAAAGGTTTATAAGAATGAAAATTCCATGGCAGTGAAATTCACAAATTATCAAGACAGAGCAAAATAAGAGAACCTGTGGGTTTCAGAATTTCCAAAACTTAGTTTAGCACGCCCTCTTCAGAAGCAAAACTCAGAGTCTCCCCTGAAAGTCTTCCTTCCTTAAGCAAATAAACAGAAATCACTTCCCCAATTCGCCCCAGGGTATGAACAACCCCCTGGATTTGGGAAACACTGTTTTAGATGGTGTGTTTCCTATATCACTTAGTCATGCCACGTCTCTAGCCCTTTATAATTTTGCCCACATTTGAGTTCTTAACAAGTTGTTCTCTAAGGATTGTGTTGTGTGTGGCTGAGCCCTCTGTTGTGTGCCAATATACTTGGGATTCCTTGAAGGTTTTTGCTGAGGAAGACCCTGAAGATTGTCTTATTGTTGTCCCTTTGTCATCTTCACAGCACATGTACATCTTAGGGCACACCTGAACAGAAAAAGTGCAAGCTACACTCCCAATCTTTGGTTCTGAAGTTATCTCACCTCTACTTGTGTGCTTAGGGTGATGGTCCCAATGCCCGGGGACAGAAAAAAAGACTTCAGGAAAATTTAAATTACTTAAAAGCAAAAAACATGGGTGATATATATAATATAAAACACCATTAGATGACGTTTTATTGCTTTATCTAATACAAACTATAAAAGACAGTGGTCTTACTTTTTAATAATATGAATTTCTTGCAAGAATATCAGAGAACATTTTAAAGTCAATTTTAAATAAATGCACTTTAGATTCAGTTCACTTTTTATTTTCTGTTCTATGCTGAAATGGTGAGTCTAGAAACAGTAGGAAATAAATTTGTGAATTGATTCCTATGACACCACTAAAAAAAAATTCTGCATAGTAAGCTTATGCTAATGGCGCTCCGTTATACTTGCTTAATGATGCCCAAGATTTTACAGATTCATTATGAACCCTCTCTTCTTCCTTTTTATTACTGTACTATCCTTTTTAAAAAAAATCAGTAATGCTTTTGATTCTTATAACTTGACAGGTGACTTAAAGTGAACACTTAAAAAAGTTTTACTCTCAGTAGGGCCAAGATTGTTCCAAAGTAAAACCATTATTGTTTAACATTCATGTTTATTTTATCTTAAATTTTGTTTCCCAAAGATATATGAAAGGGTAGGATAAGAGAGTGAAAACATGTATCATTAAATGATGGAATAATTGAGAATTTAATGTCTTCTTTATGGCAGAATCCAACTTGAATTTTTGCTTTGTTTTATTAAGACCATTTCCTGAATCATATTCTATTTTTCACATTGTAGCAGTCTAAGTGATTCTATTCAGACTTCTGCTATCATTGCATATTACTGAGAAGCACCCTATTTTTCCCTCCAGGCTTCACCCCCTAATCTCAGCTATTGATATCCACATGTGTCATCCATTGGAGCCCAGTCTTTTAATTTTCCTTTGTTTTTACTGGGTAGCTACTAAAATACATATTCATTATGTTCTTTGAGGCATCTGAAATGGAATTTTAAAATGCAATAATCCATTACTAGAAGAAAAGGATTTAGTTCAATGTATTTCCACAAGTAATGATAGCATTTTTCTTTCCTCTCCAGTGAAAGCACAGCTTCTTGGTAAAATACAGGTGCATGTTCCTGAAACATCTCTGCGCTTACTCCAGAAAGACTATCTCTTAACTAAAGCCCAAGAACAGAGCACATGGCCTCTATTAACCATCTATGAAGTCAACAAGCAAAGTAATGACTTGTTAGAAATTTTTATTTCACTATGCAGCAGTTTTACACACTTAGTAGCATTATTTCAGGAACAGATGTGTCTTTTCAAAGTCATCTTCCTTTCCAATGAACATAGGATTTCTTTCTTAATTGTAAGCCTGTGAGCTGCAACTGCTTCAAAAGGTGTTTCTGAACACATCACTGAAATTGTTCCATACTGAGAGTCAAGTGACATAAAAACCACAATATCATCAAGAATGTAAGAAGCCATCTCCCTGCATCAAGCACCCAATTAGCACCCCTTCTTTGTCTAAATACTCCACAGCCAGTGCAGACATCCTCAATGCTTTTATTTTTGAAGCCTTAGAAATACCTGGGCATTATTTCAATGTGGGAGTGTTAGAACTACAAAAGATAAGCAAGAAGCATTCACAGTCTGCAAACTAGGATATGACAGCAAAGACTCTGAAGGTTACATCAAATTCTTCTACCTTAGTGATTTACATAACTAAGCAGATAAGCACATTAACCTTTCTTTTTTTTTGGTCCAGCACTTTTCTTCATCAATAAAATGGAGCTGCATTCATAAAGAATAGAGATCTAAAGCACATGAAGCAACTACTATTACTTTTGTGATTTCCTCAATATAGGGCATTAACAAAGAAAATCTTGCTCCTCTGCTTTTGAAAGGCATCAAATCACAACTGAGAACCAAAAGGATATCTCTTTTTTTTTTCATGAAAGAGTTATATTAAACCCTTAGGTCACCTTCAAAGTATGGTTAAGTTCTTTCCCTGGAACAGAGTTTCCTTACGATGCAGGGACTGAGAAGGGAAGAAGAGGAAATTAAATGATTGTTCAGCAGTAAAAGTGTGGTGCTGGCTGACCTACCCTGCCTCTCTGCTATGCAAGGTCATGGAAATTCAGTGTGAGCTCAAGTGGTTCTTCCATGGCAGACACCACAGGGCACAATTCTGGCATTCACTGCCGTTTGTTTGACAGCTGCGTGTACTTCAGCCCAGCCTCAGTAAATAATTTGCCCAGTTCTGCTCTGCAGAGGAAAGGCTCATCCTACAATTTCCCTTGAGTCATGAGGTCATGTAAGCATTCCACTTATGTCTTTAAATAGTCTTGGCTCCAGTAAGTTAACAAGAGCGAGGCAACCAAATTTTACAATGTGAGTCTGGCTGCACTAGTCAGGTCTTCAGTTACTGCTGAAAGTGGGTATTTATACGTTTTTTTTCAATTGCCTCCCAAGGACACAGGTAAGATGTGTTTGCAAACGCTCAACAAGAAGAGCTCATTAACACATGTGCAAATGGAACTCTGGTATGTGACAAATAGCAGGAACTGGCTTCTACCTTCTGTGGATGGGAAAATTGACTTTGGGTCTATTGGAGAAACTGCTTGTCATATAAATAAGTTATTACATAGACACCCTATGGGCAATTCTTACAAGAAGAAACACAAAAGCTACACATTACATTTTTCTAAGCGCAGAATCTCAGGGTATCCACTGCTCTGAAGCTTTGCTACTCTTTCCCAAATGGGGAGAGGGGCAGTGGGGAAGAATAAGAATAAAGTGGTGTAGTGAACTGCAGGTTTAATGGATTCATCCTAATTGTGTTTTTCAAATCACTTATCTTTTGCTACTAACACCTCCAGGCTCATTCTTGTCTGCGTGGTACAGAAGGCTGTTCTGGCTTCAGCCCATTGCTCACGTCTATCTTGCAGAGATCATACTCGCTGAGCACTGGCATACAGGTCTGTCCCTCTCACAATTAAGAGTTCCTTGGTAGAAGGAGAAGGCCATCATCCGTCTCTGGTACTCAGCTCAGTGTCCACAAGGTGCTAATAAATATAATTTTTTTTCCTTTTGGGTCACACCTGGCGATGCACAGGAGTTACTCCTGGCTCTGCACTCAGGAATTATCCCTGGTGGCGCTCAGGGGACCATATGGGATGCTGGGAATTGAACCCGGGTCGGCCGCGTGCAAGGCAAACGCCCTACCCGCTGTGCTATCACTCCAGCCCCTAATAAATATAATTTTAATTGAATCAAACCAAGAGTAATAAGAAGGTAGACAAGCCTTGGCAGCCCCCCCAATTCTAAATCTCCTTACAGTTTGCTATTTCTATAGACAAGGTGCCAAGAAATCTGAGCAATTTACTTCCCTGTGATCTGAACATATACTTGTTTTCTTCACCTTTTCCATTCTAACCCTTCTAATCTAAATAAATAATGTTTTAGAGGCTTTTGGCTGCTATGATGGCAGCAAGATCCTATCAGTGACCCTGTGGAAGGAACTCTGTCATTGTTCAGTCTGAAGTTTGTATTTAACCAACCACTTTGTATTTTTAAAAGAAAAACAAAATAAACTTAATGCTACTTGGTTTTCTCTACAACAAGCTCTTAAATGTCACTAAACTCATTTGTTGATTATCCAAATGTGAAAGCCAAAGTGGTCAATCTGAGCCTCCTTGGAAGCTTACGAGGGTCATCACTTTATGTGTGCAGGTTGTTGATGTGTCACCTCCTTTGTCCTGGCTTTTGTCTCCTCTTCCCGCTTGTTAGCTCATCTCTGAGAAGGCAAATGTGTTAAGAGAACCTAAGTGACATATTAGTGTAGAACAAATAAACCATAAGTTGGCAGCGCTAGAAAAGCTCAAAACACGAAGATTAATTACAGAAGATGGTGTAAACCACACACAGAAATTAACTAGTATTTATTAACCTGAAAGCTATCATGCTTTCCCTGTCACTCCCCACCAGATACAAATATGAGCAGCCCAGCGGTTGCTCAACAGTCATTTTACAGACGTGCTTTCTCTAATTACTTTCCCCAGAACTCAAGTGCACAGTTCAATCCTATTTGGTCATCACCAGCACAGCAGGCCTCTAGCTGGCTCTTTGGTCCCAGGTAATACTTGACTTGGGCTTATGGAGAAACATGTCTTGGTGTTGGTATCTGGCTTCCGGTTGCCTCACACCATACTTGGCACATGGCAGAGACTTAGCATATATTTGAGATTGGAGTTTATATTCAATCAGATCTGCAGTCTGCTATTTATAGGGCTGAATTTCACTGCTCCTCAAAAGAGTCAGAGTAAAAATTACTCTTCAGACACAACAAAGGCCTTTTAGTTTAGATTTAGAACTTGAGAAACACGACCTTATGGGGATTACCAGGAAGATAAAGTTAAAAAGCAAATGCCTGCAGGAATGAGGTTGCAACAATGACATAGCAACATTAGCACAAGCATTGACCAACATAGAGTAAAAAGAGAAAGTTGAGATGAGCCAAGTACCCAGTGACAGTCTTAACACTCTGGCTGCTGTTCAGGCCTCCAGGTTTCGTGTCAGTTGTGCTTTTTGTCCTTTAGGTAGCTGAAGAGCATCTCCAAACCCCCCTCCACCAACTCCGGCAGAGGCTTAGATAAAGGGTTATGGGAAATATGCAGCCCTTTGTCCATGGGATTCCAAGCAATTCTCTCCAGTCTACGTAGCAGGTAGAGTTCTTCTGGGAGGTTCTGGATGTCGTTGTTGTTCAAGTTCAGGAGCTCCAGGTTTGTGAGCAAGCAAAGTGACCTTGGGAAGGAGTGGATGTTGTTGCACTCGGCGATGAGGATCTGCAGGCTGGCCAGGCACTGGATGCTCTCAGCGATATTTTCCAGGCGGTTAGAGCCGACATGCAGGAAGTCCAGCTCCTTCAAAGAAAACACACAGACGGGGATGTGCACAAAATAGTTGTTGCTCAGGTTCAGCTTCCTCAGTCGGCAGAGGTCCACACAGCTGGCAGGAAGCTGGGACAGGCAGTTGTGGGACAGGCTCAGGACCTCCAGGCTCTTGCAGGCGCTGAGCTCAGCTGGCACCTCTGTTAGGCGGTTCATGTTCACGAACAGCACCTTCAGGCTCTTGAGGAGGCTGATTTCTCGTGGTAGACTCTTGAGGCCATTCCCGCACAAGTTCAGCACCACCAGCTGAGTCAACTTCCCCACCTCGGGAGGGAGAACCCGGAGTTGGTTGTGGGACAGGTTGAGTTTCTGGACCTCAGACAAGCCCCACAGGAAGTTGGGGATGTCCGTCATGCCCTTGGTAACCAAACTGAAGCTGACGTGCCTCATGCCCCGCTTCAGTAGAGACCTTGGATCCTTCCCCGAGAGCAAGTTGTCATCCCACGGAGAGAATTTCTGCCTCCTCCCCAGAAGTCTTATCTGCTTGGCATCTTTGTCCTTAGAACGGGCACTTGACTGCCTGGCCCCCATCTACCTTCCTTGCCACCTATTCCCAAATGGCAGGGTCTTGTCCTACCCCAGAATCTAAGAGCCAGGCTGTCGCAGGCAGAGAGGGTGTGAGGTGAGATCCTGCTGTGGTCGGGAGGTCGCAGCGAGCAAAAGTGCTTGCAGAAGTCCAAGATGCCTGGCGAGGCCTGTCTCCGACAGGGCCTGAGAGTGGTTTCTCTCCGAGAAGTCCGACTGTAATGCTCTCCTGGCCCCGGTGGCCACAGAGCCCCTGTGCCTTCTGAACAGCAGCTGTCACTGCCATTCTGCCTGCGTTTGGGTGGCCTGTGTGTGCCAACAGGTCACAGGGAGGCTGCAGCTCACTTTCCTTTCCTGGCTTTTCTTGGGCGTCACAGTTGAGCAGGGTGATTAACAAGCCCATCTACCCCAAAGAAGCCAAGTGGAGCCCTAAAGCCAGCCGCCAAGCCCTGTCTGTGTGCGTGGTCTGGGGCACTCACCCAGACACCAGACAGACACTGGCCTAAACGCTGCCGAGAGTGAAGACTCCAGAGTTCAGGTCACACTGTTGGGCACATGTTCCCAAGTTGGGGGATTTTATGGGTGTGGAAAATAACAAAAGGAGGGGGTGGGATGATGTGAAGGAACCTAGAGACACTAGTGCTGGGAAACGTACACTGGTAGAAGGGTGGGTGTAGGAACACCGGATCATTGAAATCCAATCATCAACAACTTTGTAAGGGTCTATCTCACAGAGATTCAATAAAAAATAATTAATTGATTGATTTAAAAAATTAACAAGAGGATTCTGGAGCCCAGAGGTCCTACTAGTGAATGATGTTTCATCAGAGTTTGTAATAGGTGAGATAGCAGGAAGACAAGGAAGGAGGGGTCTGGAGTCCCCCAGTCTCACTTTAAATAGAAAAAAAAAGATGAGCTCTGGGCTCATCTAATGTTAAAAGTGAGTTCTGGGCTTCTGAGTCACTAAGATGCACCTTACTCTCTTGCCTGCTATGGGGTGTGACTGAGCTCCCAGAAACTCAGCCTGTCCCACAACCAGCTATGGGGTCTCTCTCTAGGAACCAGAGAAACTAAGTCAGTGGTATTGAACTCCTGCCATGAACGGTGAGTCTGTGCCTAGAAATCAGTCTCCTTGAGAGCCTAGAAGGACTGAGTCTTGACCCTGACCCGTATCTACCTGACACCTGTCCTGCTCTATCACCAGCAATCTTCTCCTCCTCCCCTTCCACTTTCCTTTCTCCTCCTCTCTATCCCTCTCTCTATTTCTTTTTTCCTGTACTCTCTTACTTCTCACCCTTCCCCAGACCTTTCTCTCTGTCTCATTAATCTGGCGCAGTCAGGGAGCTTGCCTTCCATGGGGCTGACCTAGGTTTGATCCCTGGCACCACATCTGGTCTCCCAGGCTGCCAGGAGTGGTCCCTGAACACCACTGGGCTGAAATTTTGGGCTGAATTGTGTGTACCTAATTTCTAATGCTGAAGTCTCAAGCCCAGTGCCATAGTGTGACTATATTAGGAGATAAAGGTCACCTGAGAAGACATGGAGGTCGCCCATCTGCAGACCAATCAGAGACTTCTCAATTGATTTATCCTGCCAGCATCTTGACCTTGGACCTGTAGCCTTAGAACAGACAGAACATCAGTTTCTATTGCTCAAGTTACTGGGCCTATGACAAACTCAAACAGCGTGGGAGTATGCAGGCACATATGAAAGGGTAAGGAATTAAAGAAGTAAATAAGTAATTAGGGAGAAGAGCAATCACTGTTGATGACCCAGATTCTGAGGAAAGGACCAGTCTTCTAGAGGGAAGGTTTTGGGTCTGAAGTATGTGGATTTTGCTGGAAGCATCCTGGATATTAATGCCGGTCCTATGACCATGAACTCAGGGCTGTAATCTTGAAGCCAGGGGCTGGAGCAGGGACCTGAGGGGAGACAGCTGTGGGGATCTGCAGGAGGAATTCTTGGACAAAGGAGAAGACTGGAAATTTTATGGGATTTTTAGTGTTTGGGCTATGAACCTGGATGGAAAATAATGTGCCTAAGTTTGTAGTCTAGGTTTTGGAGCAAATTTCACATGATAATGGATTCTCCTTTTTTTTTAAGTGAGCTATGCCTCTACTATATAGTCCTTCTTTTCGTGAACACGAGAAACTATGGCAGATTGTTTTGGTGGTGTGGGGGGATGGGGGGAGCAAGGGGGCAGGTGTTTTGGAGGGTCATACCCAGCAGTGCTCAGGGATCATTCCTGGCTCTGTATTTCTGTTCCACTATCACACCTCATGACATGGGGGACTATATGGGGTGATGGGGATCAAACTCAGATCTACCATGTGTAAGGCAAGTGCCTTGCCCACTCACTGTCCCTCTGGCTCATATGGCAGAGTTCTTGGAAATGGAACAACAGCAGGAACTGGAGTGCTTTGTGCACAAATCACAGCTTTTTTATGGTAATATTTTCTTTTTCCTCTCAATGTTTTCTTTTTTTCAAAAAAATTGGTTTTGAACATATATCAACAAACTGCATTTATAGAATGTTTACTATGAGACAGACACTTTACATGGAGGATGGGTTATTAAAACCATTTCTGTTTTACAGTTGAGGAAATGAAGATAACGATGTAAACTTACTCCTGCCAGATCGAGTCACTTGCCCATGTTCGGATGTGGGCAGTGTGAACCAGAATTCAAACCCAGCTAGTCAGGCTCTGTGACTCAGGTTGGGGTCCATAAGAACAGTAAGTATGCCCTGCACAAAGGTAAATTAACTATGGCTAGAGTATTTTGCTCTATTTTTTCAAGTTGAAGAAAACATGGATAAATAATTGATTATGTAACTACCAGCATAAAGAATGCCATAATTAGACACTAACCTTGCTCACTCTACCTCCGAGACAAGTCGGCAAAGCAAAAGTTAAAAATAACACGCCAGAAGACATTGGCTGACAGATTTAATCACCTCCAAAAATAGTTCTTCCTTAATGAGGTTCTCATATATCAACTGGACAAGCTATGTGGATAGCTCACTTGGTTTCTTCTAGTTTTTGAAACATAGGTCCTCCTCACTTAGTGGGCCACTGTGTCTTTAGGACGTGGTCTCGTCTATGCAATGGGCTGTTCTGGGGGATGATTTCCAGACAGAGTCTTTCTCTTAGTGCATCAGTTTCTCATTTCCAGTGGGACTACTCTAGGAAAGTGAAAGCAGCCATATTTAAGCTTTTCTAGTGAAAGCCTGCAGAGTCCCAGGAAGGTTTTGTTTTGTTTACATTAGTATTGGTCTCTGGAGAGTGGATGCAGTCAGCTCTAAGAGTTACAATGGAGACCACACATTTCACTTTTGCCAAAAGATACTTTGCAAGACTCTTTGAATGGATTTCAATTGGAATAAAAGTTAGAACTCAGCATTTTGGAAAAGTTTTTAAAATTCCAGGGCATGGTATGTAATGTCTTTAAATCCTAGGGAAGTTATAGAATAATTGACATGTATTTAATATATTTCATGCTCCATAAAAATACTTTGCTACACAATTGTATATTAGGGTTGATTCTTAGTACAACATATGAAAACAAATACTTATTGGTTTTCCCTGAACACCACTGGGCCAAAATTTTGGGCTAAATAGTGTGTACCAAATTTCTAATGCTGAAGTCCCAAGCCCAGTGTCCTAGTGTGACTACATTAGGAGATAAGGGTCACCCAATAATTATTAATTTTATTTAATCCTAAACAAAGTAAAACTGAAATTCTGCATATAATTTCATAGGCTAAAAACATCACACGCTACTTCTGAATTCATGCTAATGGAATAGTTATTGAAAAAACTATTTTTATTCTTACTATGCCTTTCCAGCTTATGTCTATGTATCATGTTAATTATTTTTGTAAGAAAGAGATCTGTGTTTAAATAATCTATTAAAATACCAATTTTAAGTATTTAAAATTCTTAAGATAAAAACACAAAAAGTATTGAGAGATAAATGAGAGTCTATAATTTTTGCATTTGTAAATCTAGACTTATTTTCTATAAACCTACTAAGATGAATTTTCTTTTGTGTCCATTTTCCCCCATTTTTACATATATTTAGGCCAAGATTCCTGAAAAGCTGAGCTGAAAGCAAAAGTTTTGGAGTTCATGATGTTTATTGAGGAGAACATTCTAGGTAAATGAAAGTGAGTGGAGTCTGGGAAGAAGGATAGGGAGGGACAGCTGGGCCAGTCACACCTTTGTATCAAGCACAACTGGTTGTTGAGTTTCATAGATATCTGTATCTTTTACTGCTGTGTCTCAAAACAGTCCAAAACTTCAATCAAACAATTGGAAAGACGCATCCTTAATAAAACTACGAAAGTGGTGATTGTTAATCGCCTATGAACTATCTACAGTGATGGCACACGGTAAGACCTCAGTGAAAGACAGTGATTCTAGAAATGATAACTATTATACTAGAAACAAACACCACCCCATCCCATGTAGACACAAATTCCTAGATTTCCATATTCAACATCATACCTTAGATTTTTATTATGTTCTTATGTATGAACTTTATTAATAAGCTACATCCAACCAAACCTATATCCATGAATTAACTCTTATTTATTTTTCATTCACCTCATAATTTCAGAATACTTACTTAGACTCAGAAAACCCTTTAGATACAGTTATATGGTCTGCCTTATGACCACAAGATTTGTGTGGTTGATATTTTTAACTTCATGTAAATACAAGAAAATCAATTCAAGACCCAGTGGGATCCATTCATGTTCCAAATTACAAAACTAGAGTCAAGTTGCCATCAACACCCTAACTTTGTCTGAAGATTCTTCCTACCATGTGAATCCACAATCTCTATCTGCAGAGTTTTGCTAATGAAGTGTCCTAGTATCACTATGATTAGAACAAGTTCAGTGTCCCAGCTCAGCCATCCCAGGGAGAGGTAGTAGGACTTGAAAGTCAGTGTAAAAAAACTGGACTGATGGGATGACCACCTTGGGTTTGACCCCCAGGTATCTTATTTAAATAAATTTTTTTTAACTTGGTAGTTCTAAGATATTTTTGCTTTTAATTTTATTGAATCACTGTGAGATAGTTACAAGCGTTCATGTTTGGGTTACAATCACACAACGATCAAACACCCCTCCCTCCACCAGTGTACATTCCCTACCAACAATATCCCCGATATACTCCCCCTTTCCCGCCTCCCACTCCCTCCACAGCAGACAATATTTCCCAGACTCTCTCTCTACTTTTGGTCATTATGGTTTGCAACACAGACACTGAGAGGTCATCATTTTTTTTAATTTAATAGTTTATTTTTAATTAGTGAGTCAACGTGAGGGTACAGTTACAGATTTATACATTTTTGTGCTCATGTTTCTCCCTTACAAAGTTTGATAACCCATCCCTTCACCAGTGCCCATTCTCCACCACCAGTAAACCAAACATCCCCCCCCCCTCCCCAGTCCTAAGTACCAGGAGGTTGTCTCCATGGCTTGGAGGCTGGTCTCTCATTCTGGGCAACTCAGAGAAGGGAACACCAAGTAAAATGTGATTGGAGGTCATGTGGGGGAAAGATGATGCGGGCCCAATATAGACTAGAGACTGAACACAATGGCCACTCAACACCTTTATTGCAAACCACAACACCTAATCAGAAAGAGAGAATAAATTTTTTTAGTAGGATAATTTCTCAACTCATGGATATTTTCTCTGGACAGAATAATATCAAGTAACCAGCTATATATACATGTATATATATGTATATATATATTATTTTATTGAATCACCATGACAAAGGTTACAAATCTTTAAGGTTTAAGTCTCAGTCATATAATGATCAAACCCCCATCCCTTCACCAGTGCTCCTGTTCCTCCAACAAGAACCCCAATGTACCCCCCTCCCATCCCCCCATCCCCTGCAACTGAGTGGCCAATGATCTTCATTTTATTCTCTCTATACTTTGGATGGGCTGGAGCGATAGCACAGCAGTTGGGCGTTCACCTTTCACACGGCCGCCCCTCTCGGAGAGCCTGGCAAGCTACCGAGAGTATGGAGCCCCGCGCGGCAGAGCCTGGCAAGCTACCCATGCCGTATTGGATATGCCAAAAACAGGAACAATAAGTCTTTCAATGAGAGACGTTACTGGTGCCCGCTTGAAAAAATCGATGAGCAACGGGATGACAGTGATACTTTGGATATATTCAATATTTCAACAGAGAACTGACTATTATTATTTGGAATTTTCCCCCAACAATCAAACCTGCTGAAAAGGCATCATTTGATAGTTTGTTTTCCATGGCTGAGAATGAAGATTATAGGAGCTTATAGGTTTTGGAGTTCTGTTGTTTTGGCTCAGTTTACAGTCTAGATGCATTTCTATAAGTCTTTGGGTGCCAAAATGGGTTAGTAGAACCTCCCGTCTTTAAGGAACAGAAGGGCCGTGTCGTGCGCGGCTGCTCTGGATTTCATCTTGGCTGAGGGCGTGCCGGTAACACCCACATCCCATGATCTCTTGTGCGCCACGTCACTACAAAGCGAGTACCTCTGGGTTGTGAGTCCTAGAAAATGGCGGACACCACGTGGGCATTGGTGCTGCTGCAGCTGCTATCTTCCCCATAGAAAGAAGGCACTGTGAGAGAAAATCCTTCCCCCTCCCCGGGCGGCATGGAGTTGTAGCTCAGCTCACAGTCTAGATGCATTTCTATAAGTCTATGGGTGCCAAAATGGGTTAGTAGAACTCTTGGATCATAGTCTTTAAGGAGCAGAGAATACAGCTATATTTTAAAACTAGTTTTATTTCTGCAAACTAAGGGAACTTAAATATCTGATTGATAATACCAAGAGGATTTACTGGAAAGAACAGTGAATCTTTAAGGGGTTCTTAAAGATGTCAGATTCTATCACCTCACAGCTGGAAACATGTCCAATGTCAGAATTGGACTTTGGTGATATAGCTGCTATCTGATGCTATGGAGTGACCTGAGGGAGAGAGTAAGAACTGTTGGGATTTCAAAACTTCTGTTTTGATTCCTGGCAGACATTTCTCTGGACTTAATTACTAGATACTAAAATACAGAAATCCAAAACTATGCTGCTGCTAGTGCGGCCTCCTGACTTCATATCTCTTCATTCTCAGCAATGGAAAACAAATTACCAAATGCTTTCTTTTCAGCAGATCGACTTTAGAGGGGAGAAACTCCAAATCAATAATAGTGAATTTTTTTGTTTAAATATTGAATGTAATCAAAGTAAAGTGAAAGTAAAGTGAAATTTACCAGTTACACATGCATGCGGGGTGGGGGGCTGGGGAGGTGGGGGGAAGGGGGGAGGTATATCGTGATTCTTGGTGGTGGAATATGTGCACTGGTGAAGGGATGGGTGTTTGAGCATTGTATAACTGAGACTTTAACTTGAACGCTTTGTAACTTTCCACATGGTGAATTAATAAAAGAATTAAAAAAAAAAACTTCTGTTTCACCAGCGGGAGGTGGGTGAGGAAAATGCTGGGAATTTTAACAACACTTCTACTTTTTGCATGAGACTAAAACATTTGCGCACAGCAATGGTCAATTGCTTGGTATAAAGCGCTCACAGAGACTGCACGTCCTTCTATCCGAGGAAGGGAGCATAACATGATGCTTGCCACAACCATGCTACCGGACCCCATGCCAGGTTGTTTCATATGGGGCGCCCCAGAGAGGAGAAGATGAGACCCCTGCCCCGCCCCAAGGGACCCAGTCCCAGCAGCCAAAAACCTCCATAACTCAACCACCACCATACTCATGGCTGCTCTCCACATGCTCGGACCAGGCCTCACTCACAAGCGAACCTTTTCCTGGACCACGCAGCCACATTCGCAGCCATGCAACACCTCATAGGATACACCCTACCCATACTTCAAGAGTACCCGTCACATTCGATGGGATTCAAAGTAGGAGGCAACCAACCTTAGAAGGAAATATTATATTATTTCAGTTCTGTTTTGGGGCAGGGAATAGGGTTTGGGATGGAAACACCTGAAATTTGCTGCTGGGAATGTGTAATGGTGATGGGATTGGTGTTTGAATATTGAATGTAATCAAATATTATGAACTACCTTATAAAATAAAAAAAATTTTTAATAATAAAGTGCTTCCAATGTCGCTGCCATGAACAACAACAAAAGATATGGAAATAAAATACGTAATAAAATAAACTGGTGATTACACTCAGAGTGACTCTGAGAAATCTACGTGGCTCCACTTTTCGCATCTTCATAATTAAAAAATGAAGTTTACTAAGTAACTTATCAAGAGACTGAGGAAGTTTCATGACTTAATACGCTTGTTATTAGATAGATCATGGGTTCATGCCTGTCAGAACAAAGAGAAGGTTATCAATTCCACACCACCTACAGGCTCAAGTGTGAAGAACTCACCAATTCAGGGCTAGACTGCTCTGTTTCCTGAAATCTTTCTCATAATCAGACTGTGTCGAGGGAAAACAAGCTTTCCTTGGAGCAAGGAGCACCCAGTGGCTTCTTAAACAGATCCAGATGAAATGCTTTGCCTTCAGTCAAGTTCCTTTCATGAATTCCTTCATCTTGGGGTTTGTTCATTGTCTACCTCTTTATTCAGCTCATGTTTGCTTGATTAGATTTCAGGTTTCTTGTCAGAGGATACAGTGGATTCTCCATAAATGCTTCATGAAATGAACAGGCACAGGCTTTCTGACAGATGTTCTATGAGAAACAAGAACAATGTAGAAGTCAATTGACTGCCTTGGTCATTATGATTGCTTCTCTGTTACTGTAGATTGACATTTGTCTGTTTAATGCGTCCTTTCAGAGGATTCACCCCAATCTGTGTGCAGGGGTTGGTCCCCACTCCCTCATCACAGCAACTTGTTGAACAAGTTTTTGGCCAAAGACACATCTAGTTCATTAATTTTCATGGCAGATCTGTGGAAACATCTTAGTCCTACTCTCTTGTAAGCAAGGTAGCTAAGTGGGTGAGGCTCAGCTTCTCCAAGTACTCCTGTGAATTGTATTATTATGTCTCCTAATAGACTCTGTGAGGACCAAATGGAATGATGTAAGTAAATCAATTAGTCCAACTCTCTGCTGCCACTCTCTAACCCATTGTAATAGGTGTTCACTATCATAGCCAGAGTCTGCTACTACTAGCTCACTGCTTATGCTATTCTTGCAGGCCATGGTAATACACTTGTACATTGCAGACTCATATCCCACTGTTCTCTCTCTCTCTCTCTCTCTCACACACACACACACACACACACACACACAAACATGCATGCACATACACACACACTCACACACAACCTTTGAGCTATAGTGATATTCAACAATCCAGCATACGTTTGTATTTTTTAGGATGCTACTCTCCTGTTCAAGTCAGTGCCTAACTTTACATGCTATTTTCACTCATGCTTCACACAAGACACAATGCCAGCTTCTTGGCCTTCCAATACTACCCCCTTTACTCCAGGGCTGCCATAGCATCCTTATTCACTTACTATAACATGCTGGATTTTCCTTTGTAACACACAGTACTCATTTACCATGTAAAATTTTAGTTTTCAGCTGGGGTGAAAACTACAGCTATGTTTGGTGGGAGACTACTGGCATCTAATGGTTATAGTCTATCAAAGATGCGATTCATGTCCTGTAGCTCATAACAAAGAGCTATCAACCCTAAATTTCAGTGATAAAACTGGGGAGCCCTGCAACATGGAGAACCATGAGCATTTTTGCCAGGATCCCCTCCATTATTAGACTAGGTACACTTGCTAGGGCAAGAGTAAAGCTTCATCCAGTCAACCAGAAGTACTTATACAATGAATCCTGGTCCCTTTCTGCCTTATCTTCTAATTTATAAGTCAAGTTCATTCAATTTCCAGAAAGTTACGGTTCCTCTATTGCTGTTACCCATGGAAGCAGAAGCACAAATAAAACCTGCCTTGTTTGTTAACTGGAATCAACTTTTATTTAGGCACAACAAATGATGACATTCATTCCGGAAAAGAGAACTTATAAGCAAGGCCATTTCACTCTTCAGAAGGTTGGAAACATAGTCTATCCTAGAAAGCAAGCACTGTGCAGTTCTAAGAAATAGAGAACAGACCTTTGCTAGATAGCTACAACTAAGTGAAGAAAAGCTCAGGATATGGTAGTGGGCGTCTACTCTTAAAAAGCTTACTTACAAAAGGTTCTATTTGTGGGAAAGTGCTTGCCTTGAATACAGTAGACCCAGGTTTGATTCCTGGTGTCTCCTATGGTCCCTCGAGCCCACCAAGAATGATCCCTGAGCTATAGCCAGGACTAAGCCTCAAGCATTGCTGGGTGTGGCCCCAAAGCAAAAACAAGCAAAAAGTTCTATTGTAATTCCACACTTTCCCCTACTCCCATCTCTGACTAACCCTGGCTGCCCAGGCTTCCGTATTTCTTTCTTTCTCTTCCTGTTTGTCTTTACAGAGTTGAGTAATTTGTGAGACTTGTATTTCTTCTCATTGGTGCATGATCATCAAAGCAAACTCATGCTTAATTGCAGTGAAAGAATCTGGTCAGAATGGCAGCGGCACCACAGCGAGTGCCAGAGCTGGCAGAGGGATGCAGCTCTCCGCACTCTGAAGAGATGATGGGGTCATAAAATTTTTGCATTAGTGAATGTGAGTGTTCCTTCAATATTCTGACTCAAGAAGTGCATCATTAAACAAAACTGGCCAATTGCCCGTGCAGAGCCCCAGCCCAGAGTGGGATTCATGAGGATGTCAGTGGCACAGAACTAGCTCTTCCTGCTATGGGTGGCAGCAGAGTTTTAATGTGTCTGAGTAAGGCTCTTTGGGCCCAACTCAACACCACTGCAGAGCACAAAGTTTCCAAAGTTGGGGGGCACCCCAGGTTCCTACCATGAGGTCCCTGGCAATTCGCTGCCAGTGGGGGGTCACCACCACCATTTCTTTCCTGTACCAGCCCACACCACCCACAGCATCACTATATCACTGTATCACTGTCATCCTGTTGTTCATCGATTTGCTCGAGCAGTCACCAGTAACATCTCCATTGTGAGACTTGTTGTTACTGTTTTTGGCATATTGATTACACCATGGGTAGCTTTCCAGGCTCCATCCTGCGGGTGAGTTAATCTCAGTGGTTTGCCAGGCTCTCCAAGAGGGACAGAGGAATTGAACCCGGGTTAGCCGCATGCAAGGCAAACACCCTACCGCTGTGCTATCGCTCCAATTCTACCCACAGCATATTATGGAGGAAAACCTCCCTGAGCACCAACTGGGGGGGTGTGCCTCCTGGCCAGGTTCTGCTAGACTGGAGAATGCAGCCTTCCCAGAGTATCCAGGCTGTGAATGGTAGCAGCCTGGTCCTGGTCCTGGTCCTGGTCCTTGCTGTGGTCACTGCTGCCATCACCACTGGGACCTAAGGGACATGGTGCTGCCAGCAGGTCAGTCTCGACCCACCAGGCGAGTGCATCAGCAGCCTGATGGTGACTTCAGGCTTCCTGATAACCCCAAACTGCTGCCGTGCCTCTGGCTGGACCCCACCAACTCAGAACCAAGTTCCCTGAGAAATTAAACCACCAAAAGTTAGGTATGTGGGATCCATACCCACATATCACCTCTTGCTCAGCTGTCCAAGCTCATTTATTAGCCTTGCATCAGAGACCCATAAATAAGTCTCAAAAAAGAGCAAAAGCCACAGTAAATCTCAGACCTATACAAGGCTGAAACAGCCTAAGATAGATCAGAGGGGGACAGGTCAAAGCAGTGCCCATCCAACCAAAGCCCCTGGCAGATACTTGCTCCCACAATCCATGATCACCATGTCTCAGGCCAGACTCCACCATCTTGGGTCAGACTTCACCAAAGATATCAATGTGCTGAAGATATGGGTATGCGGGTTTTGTGACTGATATCTCCAAGCTATCTCGAAGTCAAAATGGGCTACCTCCCCCCACTTCCCTATAATCCTGGAAGCACTGGAGTCTCTCTCTCTCTCTCTCTCTCTCTCTCACACACACACACACACACACACAAACACACACACACCCTCAACCCTGAACCAACTCCAGCACCATCATATAAGCTTTTCTACTGTCCTTGCTTCAGAGACCCATAAAGAAATCTCAATAGAGATAAAAAGCTGCAGTTAATCTCAAACCCACAAAAGGCTGAACCGATCTGGATAGATCAAAGGAGGACAGGCTAGTCTGTTGACCACCCAAACAGAGCCCCTGGCATCCACTTGCTCCCACAATCCAAAATCACCACCATTCCCAGGGTCAGACATCACCTTCCCGGGATGGACCTCACCGGTATATTAGTCTGTTGAAAATTTGGGTATGCAGGTTTTATGACTGAAATCTCCAGGTTTTCTCAGAGTCAAGATGGGCTACCTTCTTTCACCCTGCTGTACTTCTGACAGCCCCAGCCATCATTTCCATACCCCAAAGCCACCACCCAGTTTAGAAAACAACTCCAACCTTACCTTCCTAATAAAAATACCGAATACCCTGAACAAATACAATAACCTCTTAATACCTGTAATAGCAAACCATAATGCACAAAGGGAGAGAGAAAGAAAAGAAGGAAGGAAGGAAGGAAGGAAGGAAGGAAGGAAGGAAGGAAGGAAGGAAGGAAGGAAGGAAGGAAGGAAGGAAGGAAGGAAGGAAGGAAGGGAGAAAGAGAGAAAGAAAGAAAGAAAGAAAGAAAGAAAGAAAGAAAGAAAGAAAGAAAGAGAGAGAGAGAGAGAGAGAGAGAAAGAAAGAAAGAAAGAAAGAAAGAAAGAAAGAAAGAAAGAAAGAAAGAAAGAAAGAAAGAAAGAAAGAAAGAAAGAAAGAAAGAAAGAAAGAAAGAAAGAAAGAAAGAAAGAAAGAAAGAAAGAAAGAAAGAAAGAAAGAAAGAAAGAAAGAAAGAAAGAAAGAAAGAAAGAAAGAAAGAGCCCACTTCGCCGCGCCCGCAGCCCGAGTATGACAGAGGAAGAAGAGGGAGCTGCTTCGGACACCAGCAGCCCGCCAGCAACCTGCAGTATGTGATTTGAGCGTTTCTGCCAGGCCCCCCGTGCGGGGGCCCGGCGTTTCTCTCTTTTTTTTTTCTCTCTCTCCTTCAACTTCTCCTGAGCACAGCACAGCCTCCACCCCACTTCTCTGAGCACAAAATGGAGAGACGCACCCAAATGCGCTGCGCGGCTGGCGGGAGATCGAGGGCGGGGAAGTACCGGTCTCCGCCCACATCGGACACTTAAAGAGAGTGCAGCCACGTGGGCTTCCCCACTTCGCCGCGCCCGCAGCCCCAGTATGACTGAGGAGGACAAGGGAGCTTTCCCACTTCCGCCAGTGTGGGGGGCCCGGTATTTCTCTAGGTTTTCCCATCTTATGAGCACCATAAAAGGGTAAAAGATTGTAGTGATAGAATTTCAGGCAGAATTTTCCCTGGACTTTATACAGAAACCCAAAACCGCGCGGCCGTAATGTCATCTTAGTATCAGCAATATGTAATGGTTCCTTCTTAATGGGTCGGACTTTTGTGGGAGATCCTAACAAGAATAGTAAGTCTTTTGTTGAAATATTGAAGGTAATCAAAGTGGTAGCCATCTCTCTAGACTGAACTAAGCTATATCCCCAAGCCGGCTGAGAAGAAATATCCTTCTATCTCGGGAAGAAACGCAGCGTGGTGTCAAACATAGTGTGATGTCCATTAAGCAAACAGACCTGGTGGCGTGGGAATGGGATATAAGGGGAAAAGTTATGTACATGGAACAGCGGGACGCTTGTGGAATCTCGAGCCTGAGCTGATACCAGCGCAAGATTTTTGGTTCCAGAAACTGCTTGCAGACACTCTACTAGACTATCAACTAAGCCAGAGCCCCACGCCGGCTGATGACGGGAAATAACCATCCTCTTCAGTTTTTTTTCCCTTTGTCAGACAGCTTGGCGATTACTAAACAGGCGTGAACTCGGTGGCGCGGGGCAAGGGGGAAAAAAGAAAAGTTAAGTAACAAACAGCGGGACTTAATATCTCTATATTCTTAGCAATGGAGAACTATCAAATGCCTCCTTGGCAATAGGACTGTCTTTTTCTTTTTGGGGGGAAACCCCAGCAACGGTAGTGAGTTGTGTGTTGAAACATGGAATGTAATCGAGATAAGTGTAAAGGAAGTGAAACTTATCACGTACAAGGGTGGGGACTGGGGAGCTGGGAGGGGGCGGCAGATATACTGGGGGGGTTGGTGATGGAAGATGGGCACTGGTGAAGGGAAGGGTGTTTGAGTATTATATAACTGACATAATCCTGAGAACTATGTAACCCTCCACTTGGTGATTCAATAAAAAAAATAAATAAATAAAAATAAAAAAAAGAAAGAAAGAAAGAAAGAGAGAGAGAGAGAGAGAGAGAGAGAGAGAGAGAGAGAGAGAGAGAGAGAGAAAGAGAGAAAGAGAAAGAAGAAAAGTGCCTGTCATAAAGGCAGGCTTGGGGGTGTGTGGGAGGAGGTGGTGGGAGGGAAACTGGGGACAATGAAGGTGGGAAATGAATATTGGTGGAGGAATGGTTGTTGGAACATTGTATGATTGAAACCAAATCATAAATACCTTTGTGATGGTTTATCTCATGGTGATTCAATAAAAAGAAAGAAAAGGAAAGTAACGGCAGCGAAAGAAAGTGAAAAGATAAAGATGCTTTGCAGAAAAGTTGAGAGTATCAAATATTAAATCAGCATTCTGCATGTGACAATAATACCAGAAAGCAATGTTACAGCTTTAAGAGCAATGAAGGACTGTATAATAGCTTCAGACCAAGAAAGCAGAGCTTGACTAAAGATCAAGTCTTCTTTCAAGAATTTCAAAATTAGTGTGACGTGATGTTTTGGGTAAAAAAAAATTAAGGGAAAAAGTGATAGTACAGTAGGTAGAGTGCTTGCCTTGTATCCTGGGAGTAAGCCCTGGGCACAGCCAGGTATGTGTTCAGGGCTTAACAACAACAGCAACAACAACAACAAAAACAAAAACGTTTCCCAGAATTGGAACTACATAAAGTGACAGTCTTCTCATTAATATCATGACATTATCTTAGTGATTATTTAGCTTTTAATGATCTCACATTAGTTGAAAAATGATATTTTAAATTCCTCTTATTTTGAAACATTACATAAATCAGAACGACGATATAAGAACTATATGTGCACATGGAAAAGAACAAAAATAAAATAAAAAATAGAAATTGATTTATTTGGGTATCAGACTTGTGGATAAAGTTATTTTCTTTTTCTCTGATTTCTACCAATGATACAATCATGTGTAATAATAGTGATGTTTAGGTTTATAGGGACCTTCCAGGCAATGCAAAGAGACAACACTCAGCCCAAAGTGGGGGCTGCTGATTTAGTACACAGGCTCAGTGACATGCTCCGCGGTGCCATAAGCCACCAGGGCCACCTAGGCAGTGTTTAAGGCTCATGAAACAGCAAAGATCAAGCTCAAGGCTTCATGCATGCAAGATTTGCAGTCCACACTTTGCCTTTTTTTAATATATGGCCATGTATATTATGAAAATATAATGAATCACAATATATCTTTCTAAACATTTAATTATTTTTATTCATGAAGAAAAATTTTCTTGTAACAATTTTCATAAGTGAATGAGGCAATGAAATAGGCCTGGAAGAGACAGGAAAGGAGTATGGAACAGAAGGGGGAAAGGCTTGGTTCGCCTGTGATTATCACTCCTGTTGGTTCAAAGTGATTGGGAGAAAACCCAGGTGTGTCCCTGCCACAGACATACTCCTTTTGGTCATTCAAAACACATTCAGGAGGTGTTTGCTCTGTGACAGCGCAGGTGTGACATCCTCCGAATGCAAAGAAGAGGGAAAAGTACTGAGTAGGGACCACAGGGGATCAGTAAAATGAAGATCAACTCCAAGTCCTTACTGAATTCTACTGTAAAGATAATGAAGTATTGCAACCATGGTTACAAGTGCTATAATAGGGATAAATCTGGATGTAACTAGAAAAGACAGAGAGAAGAAACAATTCTAGGAAAGGGAGGCAGGAACTTGGTGTTACCCCTAAGTGGAGGAGTAATAAGAGGTAATATGGTAATAAGAGGAAGTGGCAGGAATAGGGTGTGGCCTTTTGCACTTCGGACTAAGAGAATTTTGGAAAAATTAGAAGGAAGAAAAACAGGTGAAAAGAGCTTCATAAGAGGATAGAACAACTGAAGAAATAAATTACCACAGAAAAGAAATGGAAAATTCCTCCATGCCACTTTTCTCAAAATAAATTGTCTTTAAACAGCAATTTGACTTGAGTTAGTTATAACTTGTCAATATAATGGTGATTCTGCTTAAAGTATGTTTAAAATGTCATTGCTATAGTGTAATGCTTTTAGAAAATTCATGGCTTTGTCACAGTCCCTAAATGTCTAATGACTATGCAATTTGACCTTTGAGTATTTCTAATTTTGTAATGGATATTTTTTCCTTTTGGGTCATACCCAGAGATGCACAGGGGTTACTCCTGGCTCTGCACTTAAGAATTACTCCTGGCAGTGCTCAGGGGACCATATGGGATTCTGGGAATTGAACTCGAGGCGGCCACGTGCAAGGCAAATGCCCTACCCATTGTACTATTGCTCCAGTCCCTGTAATGGATTTTTTTAACTTTATTTAAACACCATGGTTTACAGAGCTGTTCATAATATGCTTGTTATGGGCATTCTATGTTCTGATACCAGACCCACCACCAGTGTGACCTTCCCTCCACCAGTGATCCCAGTTTCCTAGCCCGCACCTAAGCTGCCCCCTTAGCAGGCACAAAATAATTTATTTTGCATCACTTGCTACAACTGAATGGCTGATTTTATTAAAAGCTACTTCAGTGAAAGAAAATTATGAAAATTGTTATACCTTACCATGGAATCATTAAGTCCTTGTCTGAGGGTTTTTACTACACCATTGGTCACTAGTTGAGCCTTCTGTGTTATGGTTTTCATATATTGAGCTTAATTGGCTTCTATGCTACGTTCTCATTTAATTTGGGATGCTCCTACTGGGCTGTCAATATTGTAGAATTTGGGGGTGCTGCTCTAAGAACTCCAGGATCTGAAAAATGGGCAAATTCAAGTACATGGAGTGACCGTGGGACGTGGGCATGGCTTCTGGGGCTGTTGGGAGTGTCGGGGAAGGGAGAGGGGAGATTGCCAGTCCACAATCCAAGAATTCCCCAGAGTTTCATCCTGAAAACCTATGTACCTGGAATTTTCTTTGGTTTAGTGTGTGCAGAGATTAGTTGTGAAGTAGTGAAGGTGGGCCATTGTTAGGGCAGTGATGTGGGGTGTGAGTGCAGCTGCCGAGTCTTCATCTGGGCCAGAAACTCAGGCACACGGGTCTTCTGGCTAGAAATTGGGACAGCCATAGGATGTCTGTGATGGATCTTAAACATCTCTTATGAATAAATAAATAGAATGGACGTTTTGAGTAAGTTCTAAAAATGCTTCTATATATTATGCCCCACTAAGTAAACTTTACTTCCCATATTAACACATTTCCTGTCTAATATTTTTTTCCTCATTTTATTGGGGGGAAGGGAGTCTACCAACTATTTCTCAAGGGACTCAGGGGCAACTCCCAGCAATTACACCCAACCAGGCCCAGTGCTAGAATCTAAAGATAAAGTGCTGCCTGGGTCTGTGGTGCCAAGAATAACCTGATCCACCCCAGCTGTATTGAGAAGACAATGTGGTGCCAGGATGGAACCAGCGTTGGTTGCATGCAAGGCATGTGATTAAGCCTCTATATTGTCTCTCCAACCCCTTCAAAAGCAAAATTTTGTTGTTTTGATTTTGGGACCACACGTGTTTATGCTCCTGGCTGTGTGCTCAGGGATCACTCCTGCAAGACTTGTGTGACTGTACATGGTTTTGAGGATAAAACCCAGCTTGATTGTGTGCAAGGCAAGCACCTACCTGCTGAACTATCTCTCTAGTCCCTCAAAGCAAAAATTCTTAATAATAGCTTTCCTTAGGTCAACTCAGAGAAGCGATCACCAACTACATTGTAGTCGAAGGCCATGTGGGGGAAGGGAGTTGCGGGCTGAATGAGGGCTAGAGACTGAGCACAGCGGCCACTCAACACCTTTATTGCAAACCACAACAGCTAATTAGAGAGAGAAAACAGAAGGGAATGCCTTGCCACAGTGGCAGGGTGGGGTGGGGGGGAGATGGGATTGGGGAGGGTGGGAGGGACACTGGGTTTACGGGTGGTGGAGAATGGGCACTGGTGAAGGGATGGGTTCCCAAACTTTGTATGAGGGAAGTATAAGCACAAAAGTGTATAAATCTGTAACTGTACCCTCACGGTGATTCTCTAATTAAAAATAAATAAATTAAAAAAAAATTAAAAATAAAGCAAAACATTTGAAAAAAAAATAATAATAATAGCTTTCCTTAATTCCTTATATGAGCTATGCAAGTTGGTATGGTTACAGTTTGAGGAAGAAAAAAATGTTTAAACAAAAAGATTTCCTTTGACTTGAGCCGGATAGCTATCCGGCTCATTTCCTTAAAATAATGTCCCTTAATTGCAAATTACTTCATGGTCATTTATACTTTTATTTTGTATTATTTTCATATATACATACTGGAGCGATAGCACAGTGGGTAGGGTGTTTGCCTTGCCCACAGCCGACCAGGGTTCGATTCCTCCATCCCTCTCGGAGAGCCCAGCAAGCTACCGAGAGTATCCTGCGCGCACTGCAGAGCCTGGCAAGCTACCCGTGGCGGATTCGATATGCCAAATACAGTAACAACAAGTCTCACAATGAAGACGTTACTGGTGCCCATTCTAGCAAATTTATGAACAACAGGAGGACAGTGCTACAGACAGTGCTACAGTTAATTATTTTTATTTTTTTTTTTGAAGCACTGTGGTTTACAATACTGCTCATGACAAGGTTCCATACATATAGTGTCCCAGCACCACTCCTCTGCAGAGTGTCTGCTTCCCTCCACCATTGTCTTAACTTCCCACCACATCTACCACCCCTTGGTAGTCTCAGTTCTGTAGAGCAGTTCTGAAGTGCTGTCACCATTGACCACTATAATCTCATTACTATATTTATTATATCCCCATATGATGGAGATCATTCTTTTCTTCCACCTTCACTCAGAATGATACCTCTAGGAAATAAAACTTAAAGAGCAGAACTGGTTTTCAGTAGAAAGCCTGCCACTAGTATGAGAAGGGAGAAAAAGTGCCTGCCATAGAGACAGGCTGTGGATCGTGAGGGAAATTGAGGATATTGGTGGGAGGAAGTGGATAACTGGTAAAGGGATTTGTGTTGAAACATTTTACACCTGAAAATAATAATGAAAAAATCTGTAACTCTGTAATTCACAGTGATTCAATGCATAATAAAATTATGTAAATGTTTGAAACAAAATTAATTACATTGAAGATCTGTTTTAAAAAATAATGATACCCTCTAGTTTCATCCAGTATCATCAAATTGCATGAGTTAATTTTTTCTTATAGCTGAGTAGTATTCCAGTGTGCATATATACCATAGTTTTTTTTTACCCAATCATGTGTTCTTAGGCACTTGGGTTGTCTCCAGATTTGGGGTATTGAAATAGTGCTGTGATGAACAAACTCTTTACTCTAGTGCTCATTCCTTGGCAAGCTTCACCAGCATACTAGCCTCTTTCACAGACTGGATCCAATAGCAGGGGTTATATTTCAATGCTTGGAGCATTGAAAAGAAGTAAATTTGTTTTTACAAGTTCTTCTGCACTGCCTGCTGAATACTTCATGAAGTTCCTAAGTCTGGAACTTATGGGACTGAGAAATAATGATCTTTAGATAACTCATTTTGCAGGATGGAAGCCCTAAAACAAGATTGCCCAGTTTTCTGTCTCATTGACATAAAAGGAAATTTCTCAGACAGAGAATTTAGAACAAGGAAGAGGTGGTTAAAATAAAGTTTTTTCTTTTATTGACTTTAGACCAAAAATCCATTGCAAAGCCACCTAATTTGGTTGGATTTATTTGAGTGGTTTTGGGTCAGTTTTTAGTTGTTAGCCAAGTATGAGATATTCTGACAGATTTAAGTTCATTTATAAGAAATCAAGTTATTTTTTGCATAGCTCATTTTGGCTGAAAATTATGCATACTCTATTTACAGGGCTTCTTAAGATTCTAAAGCAAAATTGGTAAAAAGCATCATGAAAAAGAAAACAATTCATGGTTGTTAGTTGGCTTTTAAAAAAGAAACAGAAAAGAAAGAAAATCAACATTTGTTCTTGTTTGTGGCTCTGTAAAAATTTGTATATTTGGATTCAATTTGTTTTTCATTTCAGTAAATTGGGGCAGTTTGTTTTAGTTGTTGGTTTGTTCATATCTGTAAATACATACTCTTTTCAATGAAAAAAATATGCTACAAAAGAGTAAGTATAACACAACAACTGGTGCCCTTAAAATTTCTATCAGTTTGGAAAAATACAAAAAGCCTAAGTGTAGAGTCAAACTTTTGTTCAAAGGTTTCTGGCTCCATAGATTAATAGATAGGTATTAATATGTACCTAATAGATAGATATAATATACATAGATTAATGATCCCATCTCTGCTTTATACCCTGAGATGTTCTGATGAAGTCCTTGGCAGAGAGGAACACTGTGGTTTATAGTTCAGAGCTTCTCACATGTCTGCGTATACTTCACCCTAACACTGTGTTGAGACCCCACTGATGAGTCCACACTGTCAAAAATTTTTATATAGTATAAATGTGAATTTAGATTCTTAGCGTCAGGGCTATATCTCAGCCCTTCAATTGTGAGGCCATGGGTTCAATTCCCAGCACCAGAAAAAAAATGTAATGAAAATTTTTAAATAAAAATATTTTTAAAAATTGTGTGACATTTTCATAGAGCTAAGAACACACTTAAATACACTTAATTAAGACCCCGCAGACCAATGTATTAGATGTATTAGATGTACCAATTAATTCAAAACTCTTGAGTTTTTTAACTTTAGCTTTTGTTCTTGTAACTTGTAGCTATCCAACTAAAAGATCATTTTATTGCTTGTAAAATCATTTTATTGCTTTGGAATGAGTGAAATGGGATAATTTTTAAAGTTATATATAGTTGGCATATAATATGATACTAACAGAGCTAGTATATGCAAAATCATTGGGAAAATTAAATGGTGCATCTTCTGCGCAGAGCCAAGCAGCCCTCTGCCCTACTCGCCCCAGTAAATTCTGTTGCCTCCTACTCACTGAGAAAACAAAGTCTCTGGTGAGCTGTCCCCGTACTTTCTGCTTTCCCACTTAATTATAAACTCACCTATACCTGTATCTGTCCTTGCCTTTGCCATGAAAAGAGCTGCCTCACCTCCGAAAAGAATAGCTTATTGTAGTTGTGAAACTTTGTGTGTAGAGCGTTTGCCTTGCACGCAGCTGACCCAGATTCGATTCCTCCATCCCTCTTGGAGAGTCCAGCAAGCTACCGAGAGTATCCTGCCTGAAAGCAGAGCCTGGCAAGCTACCCGTGGCATATTCAATATGCCAAAAACAGTAGCAACAAGTCTCACAATGGAGACATTACTGGTGCCCGCTCGAGCAAATCGATGAACAACAGGATGACAGTGTGACAGTGCGATATATATGAGACTTTTTGTTATAGATCATTTGACTTTTCCTCCATTGAACTCCAGAGTTCTGGAGACCAATCAATTTGGGTGTCCATATGTGGGGAATTTGGACATGGTACACATTATATTTGGGTTAAGTGAGGTATATTTATGTGTTTCTCTATCACTTTTCTAGATAATTAGTTACTAACTATAATATTAGCCAAACTCAGATCTCACTTATCTGTGGTATATAGAATACTGTATGAGGAAATGTACTGTAGTGAAAAAGGGAGATGTCAAGATCACCCTTGACCCTAGTGCTTAGAAAGGAAAAGGACAGAGAACACAAGAAATCAAAGAGAAAGAAGAGAATGGGAAGTAATGGGTGAACAGGCATCAGGGTTTCAGTTATACTGGTGATATGGATGAGTGGTAGAACCACATTTCCAAAACACAGATTCAACAGCACTCAACAACAAAACATGAGAACTAAGCTGCAACCACTGAAACTTTGTAATGTGCCTGTCAAGTTGACAGGCGGGGATAGGGTGGGGTTTGGATGGGGAAGGGATATGGTAACACTGGTGGAGGGAAGTTGACACTGGTGATGGGATTGATGTTGAAATATTATATGCCTAAAAAACAACTTTCAATAGCTTTGTAGACCACAGTTCTTTCATTTTAAAAAATGAAAAAAGAAAAAAAAACTAGCTTCCAGTGCAACTCTTAAAGTCTACTATCTATCTCAATCCGTTCCATGCCATAAATGCAGAATCAGAATCATGATGAGGTATTAGTGTCCTATAGTTTCTGGCATCAGAAACAAATGTATGGAAAGTTCTTTCAACTCTAAGACATTTTGTTGCATTTTTTGAAAAGTTCTCTTGTAACAATTGTTCCAATCCTGATAGAACTTTTTGTAATGATCTCTGCAAATTTATTCCATGCCAGGAAGCCCAGGCCAGTACTGCTGAGTATGGGAATCCTCAAGAAAAAAAAAAAGATTCTCCGCAGGAAGCCATCACCAGATACCAGATATGTGAATGAGGTCATCTGAGTCCCAGAAGACTGCAGCTTCATTAGTGATAATAGATGAAAACAGAACCACCCAGCCCAGCACAGTCGAACTTTCCGAATTACCGAAGCGTGAGCAAACAGAATAGCCACTGTTTAAGCCATTAGATTTTGCAATGGCTGTTATTCAACATAGGTAATTGATATACATGTCTAAAGTTATAGGCAGTATATTTGCTTCTCATCAGATGCAATAAAAACAATTTTCTGATAGGAAAATACTCAACAATGCAGCATATTTAAATATAAATGGGTTACCTTTTGCTTTATTGTTCTCCTTCCTTCTTACTTGCCTTTCTTCATTATCATTTTGTTTTAAGGATTACATATTTGATTGAGTTCAAAAAAACTGATTAAATGCAATTTTAAAAAACGTTTTAATGTGCAATTTTAAAAAACGTTTTAGTGTAATATTGTGAACAACTTTATAAAAATAAAATTTTTTAAATTAAAAAATATGTATTTTAGTGTAGCAAGAAAGAAATCCCCTAGACTCTAACATTATTTACTAGGATATAGAGAAGTACATAAAATGTATAAAAACTATATAAATATATAAAAATATGAATATAGAAATAATATAAGAGAGAAAGATAAATGGAATAGCAAACCCTAAATGAGCACTGTTTTATAATGTAGTTGTCCCATTCTCTTAAAAAATGTTGTGGCCAGAGAGATAGCACAGTGATTAAGGTGCTTGCCTTGCAGACTGTTAACCCAAGTTCAATCCCCAGCATTTATGGTCCCCTAAACCCAACAGAAGTGATCCCTAAGCATATATGGTGTCTTCTAAAAACAAAACAAAAAGTCTCAAAGGAGCAATACGAAAATTAAGAAGCAAACAAACAAAAAGATTGAGGACTTGTTCTAGATAGAAAGATGTTAATGAAAAATAAAAATGTCTTAAACTTTCAAAATTAGTTTTCTAATTTCTCAAAGGAGATTAGTAGAATAGTTCTGAAATTTTGGACAAGAGTGGTAGCTTGATCATATCAATGTTGATTTTATGCACATAACATAATTTCTGTGGTCATATACGAATATATATACATATTCTTTTTTTTGTGCATTGCTTTTTGTTTTTGTTGTTTTTATTTTTAATTATTTTTAATGAATCACTGTGAAATACAGATACAAAGTTTTCATATTTGATCCACCACCAAACCCGCGCATACCCTCGCACTCCCCCTCTGCCTGTGTGGCAGACATTTTTCAAATCACTCTTTTCTTACTTTGATTACATTCAGTTTTCAACAGGAATCTCACTATTATTATTTGGAGGTTTTTCTCCAACAGTCAGACATGCTGGATGGCATCAATAGATTGTATGTTTTCATTTTTCAGAAAAGGTCGCACGGCCGCATTAGCGGCAGCGCAATTTGGAAATGTCCCAGTCCAGCGTCCCAGAGCAGTGTTAGTTTCTGCTCAGTGTCGCCGGGGCTCCATCTGGAGAAGGCATATCGGCTCTACCTCCTCCATCTGGCTCCCCGGGGTTTCTGGCCCGGTCTGGGGTCCGGAGCATTCTCTGGCCTATGTGACTTACTGGAACGCCTGGATTCTTCTCTGTTGAATGCGGCAAGATGGCACCTAGAGTGGGTTTATATATATATATATATATATATATATATATATATATACATATTCTAAATGCAAACTGAAGTATTGTGGGAAAAGGGTCATTAGCCTGAAACTTTCAGAGGGTTAATAAAATATGCATATAAATATTTTCAATATTATCTGTGTAAGTCAGAATAATAAAGAAAATGAGGTCAATGTTATTATTTGAGGATTCTGGCTTAAAAGTAGTTTTTGAAACCCAAGTGGTCGAGAACAGACGACTGGTGAAAGAAACTCTGTTACATCTACACATGGAATACTATGCAGCTGTTAAAAAAGATGAAGCCATGAAATTTGCTTATAAGTGAATTGACATGGAGAGTATCATGCTAAGTGAAATGAGTCAGAAAGAGAGTGACATACATAGAAGGACTGTGCTCATTTGTGGAATATAAAGTAACATAATGGGAGACTAACATCCAAGGATAGTAGAGATAAGGACCAGGAAGATTGCTCCACGGCTTGGAAGCAGTTCTCACATGCCAGGGGTGGGGGGGGGGAGGGGGGAAAGGGGTGAAAAGGCAGCTGAGATAGAGAAGGGACCACCAAGTAAAGGATGCTTGGACGGTTCTCTCAGGATGGAAGATGTGTGCTGAAAGTAGACTATAGACCTAACATGATGGTCACTTCATAACTGTAATCACAAACCATAACACCCAAAAGGGGTGCCCTCGGATGGGAAAATGGGCACTGGTGGAGGGATGAGTACTCAATCATTGTATAACTGGAACATAAACAAAGGTTTGTAAGTCTGTAACTATACCTCACAGTGATTCATAAAAAAATTAAAAATAAAATAAAAATAGTAGGTTTTGAGTATGATCATTTTTAAACTTTTCTCTAAATTTAAAACTACTTCAAACTAAAATGCTCAAAAGTTTTTCTAAGGAAATGTGAAATGAAAATGACAAATGTAAACAATTGTGTAAATTTTCATTGTTTTGTCAGTGAGAAGCAAATTCTACGAATCACACTGTGGTGGGAATCAAATAGATTACAATTTAAATTATTAAGTGTAATCAACATTTTTAATGCCTAAAGTGAGCAAAAGAGCTGAGAAATTTACACAAGATATATTTAAGGGACTAGAGTCATAGCACAGTGGGTAGTGCGTTTGCCTTGCACCCGGCTAACTCAGGTTCGATTCCCAGCATCCCATATAGTCCCCCGAGCACCACCAGGAGTAATCCTGAGCGCAGAGCCAGGAGTAACCCCTGTGCATTGCCAGGTGTGACACAAAAAGCAAAAAAAAAAAAAAAAAAGATATATTTAAGAGAAAGTAAGTTGAAGTATGGCTGAGGGAAGCCATTCAAGAAGGTTTTTTTGGTCTTGTTTTTTGTTTTTTAATTTTTTGTGTTTTTTTTTCATAAAAACATCACTTTGGTAGCCAAGCTCTGTTTTTTTAATAGTCTTATGACCTTGCCTGGAATCTCAGGGGATGTGGAACTGCAGACTGAGTGCAGCAAGAAGCTACTGAAACAGTCTCTCCATTACGGTCCAGCCTTCTCCATTCCTTAGATGGCTTTTGTTAGTGCCCTTTATTTGTTTCATTCTGAAAAATCTCTAGAACATTAATATCCCCTTTTCACAGGAAATGCACAGTTTCAGGGAAATTCTGCTCCGATTCCAATTCTATTCATGATTTGAATTGGCCTGTCCCCTCTTACAAAGACCTTGGCTGGAGGCCGGAGTGATAGTACAGTGGATAGGGGTGTATGCCATGCATGCAGTCTCAGCATCCCATATCATCCTGAGAGCCCCCTGCCAGGAGTGATCCCTGGGTGCAGAGCCAGGAGTACCACCTTCATTGTGGTATTATGAGTACCACAAGGTGTGGCCCTAAACAAACAAACACTCAAAAAAACCCTTTGGTTTGCCTTATTTCAGAAGAAGTAAATCAGGACATTAGGGCTGTCCAAACACTGGGGACAAAGCCATCTAAGTCTTCCTTTTCAGACCCAAAGGGGAGAGGGGGTTATAGACATTAAGTGACCTGCTCAAGGTCAAACAGGCCAGTGGAGGTGGAAAGCTGGCTCTAGATCCCGTCTCTGCACTCTACCTGATCAAACAGGTCTCAGAAGAGACACCTTAACTGTGTGCCGGGAAGGAGGTGTGGAAGGCAAAGCCGGGAGGAGATGCAGCAAGGCAGCCTGCCTGCAACCAGAGCAGAGCACGCCAGCCTGCGCTTCACCAGCCCCCCTGCCTGTTAGTAACCATCGTGTGTTGTTAAACAACAATCATATTGTTTCGGAAAATGGATACAAGTTTGTTTCTTCTGTTTTTTCTTACTATTTTCTTTAAGGAAAGCAGCATTTTCTATCTAGGACTATTAAAGGGAGAGAGAGAAGAGCCTAGAGAAAGGTTACAAAAGGCACACAGAGGAACGGGAAGCTAGGGAGAAAGAGGGAGAAGGAAGATTGGGGGAAGCATAGGGAGAGAAGGACGGCTGTTTTATGAGCTTCAAAATGTGTACCACACTTTGCTTTTGTCATTTAAGAGGATTAATTTGCTAAATGAGGGAACCGGTCTGGTTTAGGAGAAATATTTCCAGGAAAAATTGGGGAAGGCTAGCAAGGCTGTTAGCAGCCGACTGTAAGTAACCCTGGAAAGATGTTCTAGCACCACCACCAAGGAGAGCTGCAGAAGAGATCATGCTGAATGTTTGTTCACAGGGACCACAACTTGCATTATTTCATAATTCTGAGTCCAGACAAATCCCTCTTAGAAAACAATTAGGAGAAAAGTGCATCTTTCATCAGCCGTAACATGCCATTGCTGTTCAAGCTTCTCTTTTCTCATTTTCCACCTATTTCTGGACTCATGTTTATTCCACAAAGAAGCCTTGTTGATAGAATAGAGTGTGGGAGAGGGGAATAAAGAAGGGCTAAGGAAGATAGAGAGGACAATATATATATATATTTTCTTTTTTTTTGAGTCACACCTGGCGATGCACAGGGGTTACTCCTGGCTCTGCACTCAGAAATTACCCCTGGCAGTGCTCAGGGGACCATATGGGATGCTGGGATTCGAACCCGGGTCGGCTGCATGCAAGGCAAACGCCCTACCCGCTGTGCTATTGCTCCAGCCCCCAGGACAATATATTTTACATGTAACTAAAATGTTTTCAGTCTGGGGAGTCAGGCTTGCAATTATTTCAGTTATTATTTCAGTCTGGGGATTCAGCCCCACAATTCTGGGGCTTTCCAACCCTTCTTTTAAGATTCTGATTCTTTAGGGATGTATACAGATGCCAATGTTTTCTAACCTCATCTTTGATAATTACTTCCTTATAAATTTATCTATAAGTTGAAAATATATATTTTTTGTCGAACAGTAGAATTCATTAAGCCATGAATTAACTGACCATGTACTTCTGAAGCCTCCAAATTTTGCTTGGAGAATTTTAAGGCCTGATTTGCTTCCATACAGAGTCCGGCTCCTAGGACATGCAAAAGTTTATTTTAATAAAATAAACTTAATAAAAAATAAAATTTTAATAAAAGCTGCATTTATTTTCACCACCTTACATCTCTCTTACCAGAAAGGGGGCATCTAAATGAAATCAGGGCAGCTGTCATGGAATTCACGAAGTGCACTACAAAAATCGGTCAGTCAGCATAAAAGAAATTAAATTTATTTTACCTTCTCCTTTCCCTGTCCAATATGTATGTGCATTTCTTCATTAAATACATAGTGTTTCTACTTACCTGACTCTAAAGCAATACAGCTTTATTGCTATATGCAAGATCCTTGGTGGGGAAAGCACCAAGATACGTGAGTTGCCCTTATTGTGCAGCAGTTAGGAGGTAGAGTGAGTGATGGGGAAGGGCAAATGGAAAACTGAAGATGCAACTGGAGGGCTAAATAGACTTTTTGCAGTGTAATGATTTTTATTAACTAATTGCAAGGCTTAGCATAATCCCAAGAATGACATTTTGCAGGTTTAACAGATTCAGCAGTTCTATCAACTAGCTAGATTAGCCCCAGTGACACAATAAAATGCCTATGTTTACTGAAATTGAGCCCTCGGCACTTTTCCAAAGAAGGAAGGAAGGAAGGAAGGAAGGAAGGAAGGAAGGAAGGAAGGAAGGAAGGAAGGAAGGAAGGAAGGAAGGAAGGAAGGAAGGAAGGAAGGAAGGAAGGAAGGAAGAAAGGAAGGAAGGAAGGAAGGAAGGAGAGAGAATATAAGCAGAACATAATGTGTGGTTTTTGTTTTTTGTTTTTGCTTTTTGGGTCACACCTGGTGATGCACAGGGGTTACTCCTGGCTTTGCACTCAGGAATTACTCCTGGCGGTGCTCAGGGGACCATATGGGATGCTGGGAATTGAACCCGGGTTGGCCGCTTGCAAGGCAAACGCCCTACCCACTGTGCTATCGCTTCAGCCCCAGAACATAATGTTTAATGATTGCTGAGGATATTAGCATGAAGGGGGTTTGAAATATTATAAGTTTGAAAGTCTTTACATGAATATAAGAGCCCTCAGAATCAAGTTGACACAATGTAATTTTTTTCTGAAAAAGAATATTCAAAAAAAATTTTGTTTTCAGCAACTCCGACATATTGGCTAGCCCCTGCCAAGCCCTTCCACTTAAATTACTGCCAAAAGATTTCACAACTATCTTTTTGGAGCCAAGCAAATTATTTTTAACCAGTAGACACTAAAATTTCTCTGAGGCATTTCATCAAACAGAAGTCTGGGTTCTTCCACTGTTGATCTAATTTCATAATTCAAAACAGTTGGGAAGGTCTAGGCATAAACAAAGAACATAACAGTAACACTGAACAAAAACTTAGCATGCTTTAAAGCTGGAAGGAGTCCCAGGTCCTGGGTTTAATGCATTTGTATATTTGAATAATCAGACTGAGTTACAGAATGGTTGAGTTGAAAGCAAAGCACCACTGTGGATGGCAGAACTGATGCTGAACTTAAATCCTATCATCCTAGCTCAGGATTGCTCCCTCTGCCATTGCTCCCTCTCCCAAAAATACCTTAAAGTGTCAGTCTCCTCAGGGAAGTAGAATTTTAACCCATAATTATTATACATTATTCACAATAGTCAAGATGCAGAAACAGTCCAAATTGTCTCTCAAAGGGTGAATAAAGATAAAACATACACATAAAAAGTGGAATATTATGCATCAAAGAGAAATACAAACATCCTACTATTTGTAATAATTTGGGCTTAATTTTCATGCAATATGTCAAAATGAATTAATTCTGGAAAAGACAAGTATTGTATGATATCATCTATTTACGGGACATAAAAATGAAAAACAGAAATAGGATAGAATAGTGGTCGCCAGGACATTGGGGATTGAATAAAATGGGGAGGTATTGATCAACAGTTGGAAATTTTCAGTTTCAATATGAATAACTTTTCTAACTTTCTAATATATAAAATGGTGATAACAGTCAACAAACAACGCTATAAAACATACTTGAAAATCACTGGGAGATCTTAAATGAGAATAAATCTCAAATATAGTTGCCATGATTGAGGAAAAAAATGAAGTAATGAACTGATCTGATGTGACTGTTAGATCATGTTATAATGGTAATTTTTAATAATTTGATATATCATATACATTATACACCTCAAATTTACAGGCTGCTTTACAGTAATTATGTCTCAATATATATGGTAGAGGGCTGGAGCGATAACACAGCGGGTAGGGCATTTGCCTTGCACGCGGCCGACCCGGGTTCAGTTCCTTCGCCCCTCTCAAAGAGCCCAGCAAGCTACCAAGAGTATCCCATCCACACGGCAGAGCCTGGCAAGCTACCCGTGGCATATTCAATATGCCAAAAACAGTAACCAGTCTTACAATGGAGACAATACTGGTGCCCACCCAAACAAATCAATGAGCAATGGGGATGACAGTGCTACAGTGACAGTGAATATGGTAGAGATATCTTTTTAGTTTTATTGAGACTAGAGAGCTAGTACAGAAGGTAAGATGACTGCATTGCATGTTACTAACCCAGATTTAATTCCTCCCCACCATATATGGCCTGGTGAGCATTGTAGGCCTCACTCCTGACTATAAGATCCTATGCACTACCAGGTGTGATCCAAAATCCTCACCTCCCATTAAAAAAAAAAAAAAAAAAACATGACACTGAATTTTTTAAAATCCTTTCAAAAACCAGTTTTTTATTATAGTTTGGGGACATGGTTATGATAGAGCTTGCATTTATGGGTTTCAATGAACAAAATAACTGCACTTTCTCAACTACCAGAGTCCCCATGATCCTCCACCATTATTGTGTCATTTATGATAATTAAAAGAATTTACATCATTCTAAAAATTGCCTATTGGCACTATTTGATGCTTACCAGATCAATATTTTTTATCAGGTCTGTGTGGTCTTGGTTCCTCAGATTCTCCCCATCTTTGACTCCTTGTACCGGAGAATACCCGAGAAGCACAGCAAACCCTTTCTGTAAATTAATATAAAGCTACTGTGACAAGAGAAATGTAAAGGTAAAAGAAGTTCAAGAGAAAATTAAAAGCACATCTCTCTAGATAGCTAGCAAGTCATATCAATATTTCCTGTCTTCTGTGTTTGGGATCATATTTTTAAGTGATTTTTTTCTCTGTACAGATTTTATAATGTTCATTTTCACTTAAGTAGTTTGGTCCATTTAGTTTTCAGTTTTTAAAGGGTTTATATAACTTGCTCCCCATTTCACCCAGTAACATCAATCAGACATAAATTGGGTGATCTGAAAGTTTCTTAACCTTTCTTAACCTTAAAATTTTTTGAAATTCATCCAGCTAAAATTTATCTTCTTAATTGTGAAATAAGAATCCAACTGGTTACTTTTTTTCTCAAATAGATATCTGGTTATCCTGATACAATTTATTAATTAGGGACCATTTTCTTCCTAATTCAAGGTAATCTGGGTGTACTCCCCAAAAGAGCAATTCATTTATACAAAAATTTCAGATCACCCAGCTTCATATGTCTGGTTGATGCTTTTGGGTAGAGTGAGGTGAAAAATGTTTGTCATATAGGGTTGGAGATATCTGGAGTAAATTTCAGAACACATTATAGGAGAAAGAAGAATAATACGTAGTAGTTACATGATCTCCAAATGTTGAAGTCGATGAATTTAATTTGTTGTATTCCTGCATTTCTTCTCAATCGAGCAGGAAGAGTTAATCATGTTTGAGTGAGGACAACTTTTTAAAAGTTGTATATTTGTGTTTAAATTAGTGTGAATGAGTGAAAGCATGTGAGTACGAGGGTAATTGTTAGTGTGTCAGTGTGCAATTTCACATACTATTTGGTTATCTATATAATTTTTACCATTTGACCTAAATTCATAATTTGATCCTACAACATAGTAGGAAAAATGTAAAAGTTATGTTTAACATAATTTGTACTGCACTGACCTCTACCAGACATCACCTGTATATTTTCTCCCATGCATCCTGCTACAATTCTGGTTTAGAGTGAAGGACTTGGCATATTCATAAATTATTTAAGACTCACCTTCAATTTGAAATATGAAAATATCCAGTTTTTTCTGTCATGTTTAATTTAGGAAGAGTTAACGTATGAAAAGATTGAAAGTTTAGAAAATAGCTTAAAGTAATCACAGCTTATCCTGACACCTATTAAGCCTGTGTCAAAGGTCAATTTCATTCTGCCTTCTGATAACCTTCTCTGCTCATTCTGCTCAATCTGTCTCCTAGTGACCTGGCCTCATATATTCAACTCTGATGTGAAATCAGAGAGATTTATCTGAGAATTCCATTTGGGAGAATCACTGAATGTGTTTGAAAAGAACATTTTGGATATCATCTTGGATTAAAAATTGAGAGTCAAAGGGAACAAATTGTCATGTAAAGAAATTGCCTATTTTTCCAGGAAGTGCCTATTTTCTGTAAAATTCAGATTTTCAGATTTTTTCCCCCAAGATATTTTTTTTTATTGAACCACTGTAAGATAGACCCTTACAAAGCTGTTCATGATTAGGTTTCTCTCATACAGTGTTCCAACACCCATCCCTCCACCAGTATATATTTCCCAGCACCAGAGTCCCAAGTTTCCCTCCCATCACCCTCCACCCCCCAGCCTGCCTTCTGTCTCTCTCTCTCTCTTTCCCTCTCTCTGTCTATCTTGCTAGTGTTTTGTCAACCTTGTTTATTTTTTCAGAGATCCAACTTTTGGTTTCATTGATCTTTTGCATTGTTTTTGGGGATTCCAGCTCATTGATTTCTGCTCTATGTTTCATTATTTCTTTCCTTCTGCCTGGTTTGGGCTCATATTGTTGGTCATTTTCTAAGCTCTTAGCTACAAAGTCAAATTATTTATGTATGACCTTTCTTCCTGATGAATGCTTGCAGAGCTATAAACTTTCCTGCTTTAGCCGTGTTCCACAAGTTCTGGTAGCTTATATCCTCGTTCTCATTTATTTCCAGAAATCTTTTTATTTCCTCTTTGATTTTTTTCTAACCCACTGGTTGTTCAGCAACGAGTTATTTAATTTCCAGGTGTTTGATTTGATTCTACATTTCTGTGTGTGTTTAACTTCTATTTTCAGTGTATCGTGGTGTCTGAAAAGATATTTGATACAATTTCTATTTCTTGATTTTATTGAGATATATTTTGTGGCCCAGCAGGTGATCTATCTTGGAAAATTTTCCATGTGCATTGGAGAAGAATGTGTATTCGGCTTTTTGGAGATGAAAAGCCTTGTATATATCATTTAGCCCTCTCACTTCCATTTCTTCCTTCAGAGTCAGTATTTACTGCTGAGTTTTAGTCTCATTGATGTATTAAGAGCAATAAGGTAGTGCTGAAGTCTCTGACTACTATTTTATTGCTACCAATGTTTTCCTTGATGTCTATTCACAGTTGTTTTAAGTATTTTGCTGGACCCTAATTGAATGCGTATATGTTTAGGAGTGTCATTTCTTTCTCCCCTTGATTTTTAAGAAATGGCCTTTTCTGTCCTTTCCAATCTTTTTTCAGCCTGAAATCTATGTTGTAGGATACTAGTATGGCTACCTCAACTTTTTTGAAGGAGTTGTTTACTTGAAGGATTGTTTTCCAGCCTTTGACTTTGAGTCTGTGTTTGCTCTGACTGTTCAAATATGCTTTCTTCTAAGCAGCAGAATTTTGGATTTAGTTTTTTAATCCATTTTGCCTCTCTGTGTCTCTTAATTGGTTCATTTAAACCATTGATATTGAGATAGATTATTGTCATGGGGTTTTGTGCCATCTTTACGTAGAAGTTTGTTGTGTTTGTGGGGTTTGTCTTGTCTTACAGTAACCCCATTAGTCCTTCTTTTAAAGTTGTTTTTGAGTCTATGAAGTTCCTGAGCTGTTGTTTATCGGTGGAGTAGTGTATCATTCCTTCAAATATGAATGATAGCCTCAGCAGATAAAGTATTTGTGGTGAGGCATTAATTTCATTGAGTTTTTTCACAATATCCCACCACTGTATTTAGGCCCTTAGAGTTTCATCTGATAAGTCAGCTCTAAATCTAAGGGATGCTCCTTTGTATGTGATTTCTTCTTTTGATCCTGCTGCTTACAGTATTGTATCACTGTCTGTGGTATTCAACATTCATATACATATCGTGTATATTCATGATATTATGATATGTCTTGGAGTCTTTTTATTAAGATCTCTTTTAGCTGGTTCCCTTCAGTATTCTTGGATCTGCATTCTCCAGCTGTGGAAACTTTTCAGCAATGTTGTCTTTAACTGTTAGTACCTCATTAGGGTTGGTTCCCTGTCTCTCTGGTACTCCATTGACTCTTATGTTCTTTCTTTGAATTCATCCCATAGGTCTCTTACCCACCCTTGAGCTATTTTGAGGTCTTTTCCCATCTTCTGTTGTTGTCTGGATGTTTTCTACAGCTAATCTTCAAGATCTCTGATACTGTCTTCAACTGTTTTCATTCTACTATTGAGGGCAACAGCTAAGTTTTTTATTTCATCTACCGAATTTTTAATTAGTGACACTTCTTTTTGTAGTTTTTTAATTCCTACTCTTATTTTCTCCTGTATTTTATTGGCTGTGCATTCCACTGTTTATTTCATATCCTCCTGTATTTTATTGGCTACCTGTTCCACTTGAGGGTGGCACTGAAGAGTTTCAGTGAAATGGTATCACCTTGCCACACCCCTCTCTTTACATCACTGATCACTTCCTTGTAGAATGGTAAGATTCTGGTGGTGAATCCACAATATAGCTCATGGAGGATTTTGATATACTGAATTTGAACGCCCTGTTTGGCCAGGGCTTCCATGACCGCCTCAGTCTCAACAGAATCAAAGGCCTTCCTTAAGTCGATGAACATTAGACAGAGTGACATCTTGAACTCTTGTGAAACTTCAATGAGTTTGGTCACTGTGTGGATATGGTCTATCATGCCAAATCCCCTTTGGACCCCGGCTTGCTCGCATGGTTGTCCTTCGTCTAGTGTTCTGCCTATTATATTCAGGATGACATGAGTGAACAACTTGTAGATGACAGACAGCAGGCAGATTGGGCAAGAGTTGCTGATGTCGTGGATGTCTCCCTTCTTGTACAACAGAACAATCCTACTGGTTTTCCACTGGGACGGAAACTTGCATTCAGACAGGTAGCGTGTGAAGAGTCGAGCCAGTGTATTGATGAGTACTGGTGGCATATTTTTCAGGTGTTCAGGTCTGACCTTGTCCAGACTAGGTGCTGTACGCATTTTTACCAATGAAATGGCATGTCGGATTTTAGAAGGGAGAACGTTGGGAACGACATATCCATCCTGTGGAATTTGGTACGTGGGCAGGTGGACATGGCTTTCAAATAGATCCGAGTAGAAGTCGTGAATAATCCTCTCCATTGACTTTCTGGAAGATGTGATAGATCCATCGGGACATTGGAGGGCAGTCATCTTGGTCTTGTAATTGGCGAAGGACAGGTGAGCATTGCGAATACTTTTCCCGGCTTCTGCTGCACTGGCCAACACTGCTGCTCTTCTCTCTTTGAGGTCTTCTTTTATTGCATCTCTGCACAGCTTTGTGAGTTCGGATGTTAGCTTGTGGTTGCCTGAGGCTCGCGTCAAACCACGTTGATGAATGAGCTCGAGAGTTTCTGAAGACAGGCGTCTGGTTGTCTTTCTCATTCTCGGCATTCTTCGCACAGTCATGGAGGTGCTGAACCAATCAATTGTATTCCTTGTCGATGTTGTCAAGGACGACATCTTCCCATGTTGCTGCAATAGTGCGAAAGAGCTCCCAGTTGGTGGTTATTCTGGGAGTTGCCTTCTTAGACTGAAATTTTGCAGACTTTTCTCCCCGCTCTGTGAAGTAGAATTTTGCATGAAGGAGACGGTGGTCCGATCCCATTTGGAATTTTGGGACAACAGGGACATTGGTCAGACAAAACCTTCGATTGAATATGATGTGGTCAATTTCATTGTGGAGCATCATGCGATGACTGGAATGGGAAGGAATGGGAGTGAAGATAGATGGTCGGCAATTACACCACCTCCACTTCGCTGATGACATCATTCTCATAACACCAAACATTAGCCAAGCGGCACAAATGCTGGCCAACTTCGACTACGAGTGTGGAAAGGTCAGATTGCAGCTGAATCTCAACAAGACGATGTTCATGGAAAACAAACTGGTCCCTGAAGCTCCATTTGCTCTCAATGGAACGAACATCTCCAAATGCAGCAGCTTTGTGTACCTGGGTCGAGAAATCAACATGAGGAATGACTTGGTGCCAGAACTGCGCAGAAGGAAGAGAGCAGCGTGGAATGCCTTCAAAAACGTCGAGGAAGTGGTTAAGAGAACAAAGTACCTCCGACTCCGGGCACATCTTTTCGATTCCACCATTCTTCCTGCACTAACATATGCCTCAGAGACCTGGGCCCTATGCAAACAGGATGAGAATGCTATTAGGATATCCCAAAGAGGAATCGAAAGAGCTATGCTAGGAGTATCACGTCTCACTCAAGTGAGAGAAGGAATTTGAAATTCTGCCCTCCATTGATGGTCAAGAATCTGGGACGCTGTCTTGTTTGCCAAGGCATCAAAAATCAGATGGTTCGTGTAATGCGATTCAGAGACGACTGCTGGACTAGAGCTCTTACTGACTGGATTCCACAGGACGTCAGAAGACCTCATGTCTGCCCACCAACTAGATGGTCAGATTTCTTGTCAAATCCCTGAATGAATGATTTGAGGCTCTTCATGTGCCTGGAGCAAGCAGATATCATTGGGCTGCACTAGCACGCAACAGGGACAAATGAAGACGCTCGAGCAAATCAAAGATCAACGGGATGACAAATGATACAAGTGGTCTGTTCCACTGTTTCTTTGAGTTCATTAAACAACCTCACCATTTTATCTCTAAATTTTTTATCAGAGAGATTATGTATGTGGGTATTCCTTGTTGAGGCTTCAGAGCTTTCCTTCATCAATCTGAGCTGTTTTCCTATGATATTGTTGTTGTTTGGAGGTGGATACTTCCAGTTCACTATCACTGTTTTCCTCTCACTGCCAGGGAGGACTCTGCAGAGCTCCATAGATGGTGGTCTCCTCTTACCCCTTCAAAGACATTACCATCCTCTTTGATGCTCCTGTTGACTTATGTGGGACCTCTAATACTGACTCAGGGGATATGTTCTTTTATATTGTGTTTGTACTGATTCTTGTGTCCATCAATAGTTCTGTGAGTTTGAGGGGGTATTTTGATTGGGATTGAATATTGGACTATTGGCCTAATTTGGTTGGGGTAGTCAGGCTACCCTCATAAGAGTTTGGTATAGGAGACTGAGATATGTTCCAATGCACTGTGAAAGGAGAAATTAACTGGTGGTGGCATGAGTGGCCACTGCCACAAGGAGGTCATTCCCCCAGCCTGGGGAGGAAAGACTGCACGTTGGTGCAAATACTGAGTTAAGTTCAAATCCCACTGCTGGTGCACTTCTAAACCTCAGATTTTTATTGAGCAACACTTCTAAAGTTCCTGCTACAGTGCTGAGCACCTTTCTCTAACAGAGAAGAAAGAAGCATTCGAAGTTCCCATTAAGAAGAAGCTGTAAGCTGACATGGGTTATTAGCATGATGAGAGACAACCCGACGGCCACTTCTTTGCTTGAGAACCATTTTGACTATCTAGGTGGGGCTTTCAAGTTATTTACTAAAGATCATGTGATCTGATCACCTCCCTACATTCACTAAAGTTGACAATACTACCTACAAAGGCAAAGAGAAGCTGAGAGGGACAGCGGACCTGGCTCTACAGGACAGAGACAGCATGTGCAGACTGAGTCTAGAATCTGAGTACCAGCTGCATCACTTTTGAGCTGGGATCTGTAAGTCAACCACTGCACCATTGAAGTTGCATGGGCTAATCTCCTCCTCACACAGGAGATAGCCAAGTTGCATAAGCATGAGCTCAAAAAAGTGAGCCCTAACTATAGTGTAGTAGGAAGAGAAGGAAAGGACGTTTTCTTATTTGTTTCCTTGGCCTATGTACTTAGTAGATTCTCACTAATTAAAGTGACTAATAGTTGTCTTTGCTTCCTCTAAACAACTTCCTGCTCTTCTTCTACATGCCTAAACATGGTTGGGCCAGTCCTACTCCTATATTTCTGTAAATAAATTATTATTTGACTGTAGAGATATGGGTAGGGCTCTTGCCTTGCATGAGACTGACCTGGGTTAATGGCCTAATCCTCCTATGGTACCCCAAGAACCATCAAGGGTGATCTCTGACCACAGAACCAGGAGTAAGTCTTGAGCCCCACTGGGTGTGGCCCCAAAATGAATAACAAAACAAAAAAGGAGTTACTATTTGATTTGGTGCCAGTATAAGAAATAATAGACAGTCTTGGAATGAACTCAGATCAAACGTGGATCTTCACAGATGCCAGTGTCCTAGTAAAAGCTAGTAATACTCTCTTAATACAATATTTATTAGGATTGTGGTTTTGCAAATAACAAAGCAATCTTAAGTAATGTTTCTTTCAGAAGACAGAAATGCACATTCCAGAATCACGCCTATCATAGGCTGACATTTACTTAAACCTCCTAGTTTCAACTTTCCATTGTAGAGCAAATGTGTGACATAAATGTGGCAGAACAAAATGCTTTTTTGAGGGCACAGACTATTTTTACAAGGCCAGCACAGCAGTCCTTGCCTAACATAAATAAAGCATCAGCAAATTCAGGAAATCAGAATGCGTAATTGAACTGAAATAAGGACAAGAGTCAGGTTTTGTAAGATCATCCCTAAGTGGAAGCAGCTAATGGCTTTATCACTCCTTCTCAAATCAGGGCTTAATGGTTGAGTGGGCAGCTTGAGGAAGCCTGTAGCAGCTAGGAAAGGATATAGAGACATAGCAAACACAGGCAATATTGCTGGGGAAATAGTTTTGTGGGTAAGGAGACAGGAAATAAACGGGGTTAGAAGCAAAGAAAAAATGTACAGGGGTATTCTCTATTGAAAAGAGCAATGCTGTAGTCTTAAAAAAAGTTGTCTACAACTGTATTAGTCTCCAAGACCCTTTAAGTGACTATGGTTTATGCAAATATTTAGTATTCACAGTATGTTGAGCAACCTTCATCTTTAACTTTATTAATTCTCTATTTTTTCTTCAAGAGAAATCATTTCATATGCTTTAGTTTAATCTAACATTTGACATTTGTAAGATATGCAAAAAAGGAAGGAATCATATAAATAAGAAATAGTATGAAGAGCAGATTTAACACTTTCACTTCTAGTCAATATGGAATGTCTAAAAAAATAGGGAAAATGCATATATGTTTTTCAGAATTTGTCTATGAGCACAGAGCAATGATTCCTGAGTAAGAGAAATGCACAAGGCGAGTGGCACCCTTATCTGGTTTACTGCTGGTGAGGACAAGCAGGAATAGCTGGCAGTCTCCCTGCATTCATCAGATGACACAGGAAGCATTGGAAGGCCCAAGGAGGTGGAGTCTTTAGGGATAAAAACCAGAGAGGCGAGAATTACATAAAACTCTGAAGATTTGCCATTCCTATAAGCCATAAATGCACAGAGAGAACCAAAGTAAGGGGAAGGCATAAAAGTAGACAATGACAAACCCTGGGGGAAAATTCCTAATACAACAGAGCAATGTAAACTTTGTTTACTTTAATTGAAAAGGTTAATAAGGTGGGTCTGGAGAGAAAGTAAAGGTAGTGCAACAGGCAGAGCACTTTCCTTGCACATGAGCTTAATCCCTGGCAACCCATCTGGTCCCCGGAATACTGCCAGGAGTTATCCCTGAGTACAGAGCCAGGAGTAAATCCTAAGAACAATCTAGTGTGGCCAATTAATAAGAGAAAACAGAAACCAATTAATAAGAGACAATCATAGACATTATAGAATAATTAAGGATCAGTCCATTAATGAAACTTAAAACTCAATAAATACTACACCAAGGAGCATCAAATTAAATAAATTTATTTTATTTCATAAAACAATTATTAATAGAGCTAAAGGAGACTTGGAGAGGAACACAATAGTAGTAGGGGACTTTAGCACCACACTCTCTTCACTGGAAAAATTAATCAGATAAGAAACAGATTACCCAGATTAAAAAAAAAATAGCTTTCTACAAATTAGATCTGGTGAGCTGAATAGATGTTTACAAAAGAAAAAAAAAGCTCCAAGGCACATTCCTCAGTCTTCTCAAGTTCACATGAAACATTTTCTAGAATATATCACCTGTTGATACATAAAACAGGTAACTGTCAATAAATTCATCAAGATTTAAATCTTATCAAATAACTTTTTGATCATATAGTATAAAATTTGCAAAAAAAACATAAAAAACTGAAAAAAATCCAATATATAGGGACTAAATGACATACTAGTGAATCAGATTGATGATCAATATCAAAGAAAACAGTACTTAGTACTAAAAACAGGGAGAAGGCAAGCCATAGTGGCTCAAAAGAAGCAATCTTATAACATTACTGGAGGACTACCACTGCCACAACAAAAATATTAAAAAATGAGTTAAGGGTACCCCGCAAGGGGGTGGTTGAGCCCATCACTGTCTGAAAAGAGCCCTGGAAGCCAAAAACCTCCACAGTCCACAAATGCCGCCATGCTCCCAGCCACACTCCACTGCCTGGATGAGCCTCATCCAGAAATTAATCTGTTGGAAAAACTCAGGTATGCAGGTTTTGTGACTGAAATATTCAGATTTTACGGGGTCAGCGTGGACTACCTTCTCCCATCTCCCAGTATTTCCAGAAGTTCTGGAAGTCACTCACATGCCCTAAAGCTGCTGCAGTTAAAACTTTAACTCCAGATCGATAAGCCTGTGAAAAATGTTGGGTTTTCTGGAGTGACACCTCAAATTCTACAACAGATAAACCAGGAGTAGCATACTAGACTGGATGGGATGTAATGTAGAAGACACCCAATCTCAATTTAAATATCAACACAGAAGTCTTCTTATTATTTTTTATTATTATTTCCATTTTATGGGTTTTTTCTTTTTAATTTTTTATTAGTGAGGTACAGTTGCAGACTTACAAACTTCCGTGCTTGTTTTTCAGTCATAAAATGGTCGGGTACCCATCCCTCCACCAGTGCCCATTTTCCACCACCAATGGTCCCAGTATCCCTCCCACCACCCCCACCCTGTCCCTTCCACCCCACCCCACATCTATAGTAGGGCATTCCCTTTTGCTCTCTCTCTCTCACTCTCCTTTTGGGTGTTGTGGTTTGCAATAGAGGCATTAAGTGGCCATCATGTTTGGTCTATAGTCTACTTTCATCCTGCATCTCCCAACCCCAAGCGGGCCCTCCTAGCACCCTTTACTTGGTGGTCTCTTCTCTATCTGAGCTGCCTTTTCCCCCAGCATGCAAGGCTGGCTTCTAAGCTGTAGAGTAATCCTCCTGGTACTTATCTCTACTATTCTTGGGCATTAGTCTCCCATTTTGTTACTTTATATTCCACAAATGAGTGCAATATTTCTATGTCTGTCCCTCTCTTTATGACTCATTTCAATTAACATGATACTTTCCATGTTGATCCATCTATATACAAATTTCATGACTTCATCTTTTCATTGTGTAGATGTTCCAAAGTTTCTTTAACAAGTCATCTTTTCTTGGGCACTTGGGTTTTTTCCAGATTCCGGCTATTGTAAACAGTGCTACAATGAACATATAAGTGCAAATGTCATTTATACTATACTCTTTTTGCATTTCCAAGATATATTCCCAGAAGTGGTGTAGCTGGATCAAATGGGAACTCAATTTCTAATATTTTGACATGCGTCCATACTGTTATTAACAACATTTTAGTGATCTGTTATACAAGGATTCAATAGCTCCATGGTGAGATACATAATCTTCACTGAATTTCTTCAGAGAACACATTTTTTGAGATTCTCTTAGCAAATTAATACAAGCAATGGAAAAGAAGTTACTGAAGGTCTTCTATAGGGGCAGGCTTAAGGGGTGTTTGGGGAAATTGGAAATAATGATGGTGGGAAGGTGCAATGGTGGTGGGATTGATGTTGGTATATTGAATACCTGTAATAAATTATCATGAACAACTTTGTAAACCACAGTGTTTATATAAAGTGTAAGGGGGAAATAAAATGTAAAAATAAATGGTGAATAAATTTCTAAAACATGAAGCAAAGAAATGAATCTTGCCTGAGGCAGGAAAGCTCATTGGGGAACCCAGTCACATCTCTGGGAGAAAAGCTGGAAGAAGAAACAGACTTAGCAGTTCATTTGAAGCTAAAGTAAGCCAGCTAATGATGGGCAAATAATTTGAACATTTCACCAAAAGCTATGTTTTATAACCTAATAATTGAGCAATGATGCTGAAAATATATTCGACATTATTGATATTTAGAGAAATGCAAATTAAGATCACTGCACAACTACTGATATCATTAAGAGTATTTAAGGCAAGGCGGTGGGGAAAAAAAAGAGTATTTGAGGCAAGAGAAATAGTTCAATGGTCTGAGCGTTTGTTCTGCATACAGGAGACCCCCGTTCTACTCCTGGTACCACGTGGTCCCTTGAGAACTCTGGGGGGAACCCCTCATAACTGAGCTAGAAATAGCCTTTAAGCCCTGATATCTCCCTAAAACAACACACAAAAATTAAAGAAGACTAACCATTATCAGGAGTAGCATAGACTTGGGTCAATCTCAATTCTTATTCACTCCTGGTGGTAGTATAATATGACATAACCATTTCAGAAGATAGTTGGACAGTTCTGAAAAACTTAATAGTAAAATAGATAAAACAAAACAAAAGTGTATTTACCATGTAGTTCCATGGCTGAGTAGTAACTCAAGATAAATAAAAGCAGATGCCTATATATGACATACGTTAATATTGAAAGCAGATTTATTCATAATAGTTCCAAGATATAAGCAATAGGGTGTGCATCCTGAATGAAAAGAGAAGCAACTTACAGTATATTGATATGATAAAAAAAAGTATGTTAAATTAAACTGCACTCAGTAATAGAAAAAATAGTAACTTTCTAATTTTTTTTTTTTTTTTGCTTTTTGGGTAACACCCAGCAGTGCACAGGGGTTACTCCTGGCTCTGCACTCAGGAATTACTCATGGCGGTGCTGGGGGATGATATGGGATGCTGGGAATCGAACCCGGGTCGGCCTCGTGCAATGCAAACGCCCTACCAGCCCCTAAATTTTTAATTAGCGAAAAATATTAATTATATTTTTCTTCGAAACCTCTTATTTTTCCAACACATGCTACATTTTTTGTCATATTTGACAAAAATCTGATGTAGTTCCTGATTGATATTCTTCCAATTATTCAGAAAATGAGTCTGGTCTTAGAAATGTGAGTTTTTTGTTTATCTGTGGCCAGGTAGTGGTAGAACCAAGCCTGAATTCAAGTTTTTTAGCTGCTAGGGATGATCATAATACCTATTCTGCTTACCTTTCTGGGCTCTGAAAATATTGCAGTTGATCTGTTGGAGATTGTTTCTGTAAGTTCCAAATGCAACCAATAAATCAACAAAATCATTGTACTTTAATATTTTACTAGATCTGAAATAAAATCAAACTTACAAGTGACAGTTTGAGAGAATTTCCCAATCACAGATTACAAAATACACTGCACTTCAGTCACCCGAATGAGTTAGTGACCAGTATATTGATCATGTTGGGTAATCACTGTAAATCCTTAGAAACTCTAGGACTGAGAACTATGAATGAAGGCAAGTAATCCAAATTTTTTTAAAAAGTCATAAGAGAGTATTTGTGAATTATACACTGTCTTTATAACTCTCAAATTCACAGTTACTATTTTTATTACTAAAGATATGATCTCTCATATATGTATATACATATATATTCTTTTTTTTTTTTAAATAATTTTATTGAATCACCATGTGGAGGGTTACATAGTTCTCAGGATTATGTCGGTTATACAATTCTCAAACACCCTTCCCTTTACCAGTGCCCATCTCCCATCACCAACCCCCCCAGTATACCTGCCACCCCCTCCCACCTCCCCAGTCCCCACCCTTGTACATGATAAGTTCCACTTCGTTTATGCCTTATCTCGATTACATTCCATGTTTCAACACACAACTCACTACCGTTGTTGGGGTTTCCCCCAAAAAAGGAAAGCAGTCCTATTGCCAAGGAGGCATTTGATAGTTCTCCACTGCTAAGAATATAGAGATATTAAGTCCCGCTGTTTGTTACATAACTTTTCTTTTTCCCCCTTGCCCCGCGCCACCGAGTTCACGCCTGTTTGGTAATCACCACGCTGCCTGACAAGGGAAAAAAAAAAACCGAAAAGGATGGTTATTTCCCGTCATCGGCAGGCGTGGGGCTCTGGCTTAGTTGATAGACTAGTAGAGTTTCTGCAAGCAGTTTCTGGAACCGAAGGGCTTGCGCTGGTATCGGCTCCGGCTCGAGATTCCACCAGCGTCCCACTGTTCCATGTACATAATTTTTCCCCTTATATCCCATTCCCACGCCACCAGGTCTGTTTGCTTAATGGACATCACACTATGTTTGACACCACGCCGCCTTTCTTCCCGAGAAAGAAGGATATTTCTTCTCAGCCGGCGTGGGGATATAGCTTAGTTCAGTCTAGAGAGATGGCTACCACTTTGATTGCCTTCAATATTTCAGCAACAGACTTACTATTCTTGTTAGGATCTCCCACAAAAGTCCGACCCATTAAAAAGGGACATATTACATATTGCTGATGCTAAGATGACATTAGGTCGAGCGGTTTTGGGTTTCTGTATAAAGTCCAGGGAAAGTACAACCAGAAATAACATCACTACAAACTTTTACCCTTTTATGGTGCTCATAAGATGGAGAAGCCTAGAGAGAGGCTCGGCGTCTCCATTTTGCGCTCAGGAAAACCGCGGATCCTGCGCTGTGCTCAGGGGGGAGGTGTGGAGAGAGAGAGAGGTTAAAAGAATTGGGGGATGCCCGGCTCCCACTGTTTCAGCGCACCCTGGGGTCTCTGGTCCCATGCTGGAATTAGTTCAGTGGGCTGTTTGGAGTCCAAGAGCGCTTCCTTGGGCTCTTCCATCATGCTCGCTCCGCAGCAGGGTCCAAAGGGCCATATATATTCTTTTATCTAACAAATATGTAATGGTCTGTGAAGGTCCTGGAGTTCACTTTAATTTAAAAATAAATGGAAAATATTCAATTACTCATCCTCCTTAATCCCTCACCAACCAACATCTTGGTCACAAATTTTATCTGAGTGGCAGTTTTCAAGCTACATGTAAAGACAAAATAATGTAAAGTAATGTTAGAGAGAGAGAGAGAGAGAGAGAGAGAGAGAGAGAGAGAGAGAGAGAGAAGGAAAGTGCCTGCATAGCGGCAGTCTGAAAGGGTGGGGGCAGGAGGGATGCTGGGGTCATTGGTGGTAGGAAATGTACACTGGTTGTGGGATGGGTGTTAGAACATTGTATGACTGAAACCTGATCACAGTAACAAACAGCTTTATTACTGTTTCTCACTTTCTCACGGTGATTCAGTTTTAAAAAAACGGGGAAATAAATAGAATATATTGAATTTAATGGCCCAATAAAAAGACCAAAAAATAAATCAATAAAATAATGGTACTACATTTTACTTTTTTAAGACGTAAAAATCAAAATGAATTATCACCTATAATTAGTGTTTTTGTTTTTATTAAACCCTAAACTTTTTTTTTAATTAGTGACTCACAGTGAGGGTACAGTTACATATTAAAGCATTTCGTGCTTGTTTTTCCCTCGTGCAGCGCTCGGGAGCCCATCCCTCCACCAAGTGTCCATTCTCCACCACCAATGAACCCAGTATCCCTCCCACCCCGCCTCTGTGGCAGGGCATTCCAATTTGTTCTCTCTCTCTCCTTTTGGGTGTTGTGGTCTGCAATAGGGGTATTGAGTGGCCATCATGTTCAGTCACTAGTCCACTTTCAGCGCACATTTCCCTTACCACGCAGGATCTCCAATCACATTTTACTTGGTGTTCCCTTCTCCATTTGGTATGACTTCCCCCAGCATTTGAGGCCAGCTTCCAAGCTATGGAGTCAACCTCCTAGTATTATATACTACTATTCTTGGGTATTAGTCTCCTACTCTGTTATTTTATATTCCACGGATGAGTGCAATCTTTCTATGTCTGTCCCTCTCTTTCTGACTCATTTCACTTAGCATGATACTTTCCATGTTGATCCACTTATATGCAAAGTTCATGACTTCATCTTTTCTAACAGCTGCATAATACTCTATTGTATAGATGTACCAGAGTTTCTTTAACCAGTCATCTGTTCTTGAGCACTCGGGTTTTTTCCAGGTTCTGGCTATTGTAAACAGTGCCGCAATGAACATATAAGTACAGATGTCATTTCGACTATACTTTTTTGTTTCTTCAGGGTATATTCCCAGAAGTGGTATTGCTGGATCAAATGGAAGCTCAATTTCTAATTTTTTGAGAAGTGTCCATATTGTTTTCCAAAGGGGCTGGACCAGTCGGCATTCCCACCAGCAGTGTAGGAGGGTCCCGTTCTCCCCACATCCTCTCCAACAAATCCAACACCCATTCATGATGAAACTCTAAACTTTTATATTCAATATTCATAAACTCGACAAAAAGGCCATCCCATTCCTTTCCTCCTTGTTTTCAGTTTTTATCCTATCAACAGGGACTATCCAGTTCTCTGCATATGACCACATGATATTAGTGAACCCCTAACATTTTAGGGGCACCCTAAAGGCCCAGTGTACCAGGCTGACTTGGATTCATCAGCGCTTATTTCAACTCTGCCTCCGAGCTGTTTCTAATACCACACTTTTACAAATCCATCTGCACTTAATGAACCCTGTTTAGCTTTCTCTCTCTTCTCACATCATTTGACATGTAAGAGTCTTATTTGTGCATCAGTATCTACCTTGAAATAAAATAATTTAAGGACATGTGCATTTCCTTCTCTAGACACTAAACACTTTAAAGCAGGATTGTATTTTATTTAATTTTCTATATTATATAAAATCTCTCACCTGGATAACTCAATAATATTGAGCAAATACAAATATGTGTAAGGGGGAAAATATGGATACAATACACAGTGGTGGGCAAACAGAATAGACCAAGATACGGGCTTTACATGACCTTGGAGAATCACTACCTTCCCTCTTCACTTAGACATTTTAGTTGATTTTCTACATAATTTTAATATTTATCTTCAGATTTCTAAATTGTTTTGTGTACCATTCTAATGAATTTTTACTACATGCTTTAAACAAGAAATATATACTGAAGTGATGAAAATCAATATATATCCATGAAAAGCGACATGTGTGACCCCTTTGTCCAGATTTTCCCACCACTCTATGGAGCACCTTCCCTTTGCCTTCTGGTAACCATGAATTGATATTAGGATCCAAATATTATTGTTTTTAAGCCCATCTGTTTATTGATTTTCTCTATAAGGAGTGAAAGGAGGCAAGCTCCCCGTGGTGTATTCGATATACCAAATACAGTAACAATAACAGTTTCATTTCTCTGACCCTGAAAAAAGCCTCCAATCGTTGGGAAAAACGAGTAAGGAGAGGCTGCTAAAACCTGGGACGAATGACGATGTTACTGGTGCCTGCTCCAGTAAACTGATGAACAAAGGGATGACAGTGATACAGTGACATGAGTGAAACAATTTGGTGCAGGTCTTTCTTGGTCTGACTTATTTCACTAAGCATAGCACTCTTTATGTCTATCCATGTTGTTTCAAATGGTAAAATTTCCTTTTTTTCTTTGTAGCTATTCAGTATTTTGTTGTATATATAAACCCCATCTTTTTTATTGACTGGCTAGTCCATGAATACTTATTTTGGGTTTGGGGCCATACCCAGCTGTGCTAAGGGATCATTCTTGACTAGTATTGAAACTAGGTCAGGTGTGCAAGACAAGTGCCTTCCCTGCTATACTATCATTCTGGCCCAGGTCTCTCCAGACCTGCTCTATTTCATTAATTAATTAAGTTTTGTGTCAATAGATATCTCTACAACTTTTCTGACGCAAGCATGTGGAACATTCCAGCTACTCCTTTTGTACTGCTTTTTCTTCCTTGGTTTTGTTTTGCCCGGCAGGATATTGTAAGGTGCTTTATATACATCTTATATGGTGCTACAGATTCATCCTCTCTGAGAAGCCATCCTGAATCTCAGGTCTACATGTAGGGTCACTTTCTTTCTCATGAAATATGTCCTTCCGAATTCTCTTAATAAAGGTCTGCAAGTGAAAATGATTTTATAGATCTGAAATGATTCTATTTTGCATTCTTTTCTGACAGATAGTTTTCATAGCTTAAAATACAATACTAAGTTGACGTCTATTTTCTCTACGCACACTGAGAACACTGTGAGAACACTGCTTCACTTCTTTTTTTTTGCTTCACTATTCTGACTTTCACCACTGTCTTCAGCAAAAAATTAGATTTTAAAGCTATATGTCTAAAATTCAGTGATATTTTTAATCTATATTTTCTGTTAGCTTCTTTAAAAGATCTGTTGTTTCACTAAAATATGACAACAAATAGATCTTTGTGTGTATGTGTGTGTGTGTGTGTGTGTTTGGAAATTGTTGAGTTTGAGCTGTGAATTGAAACTTTTTTATCAGTTCTAAGAGATCAACAATCATTATCTTTTTTAAAAATTGCTTTATTAGACCTTATTCCTTTAAATGTTAACTCCTCGGTTTTATTTTTCTTTCAGTTGATCTCAGGAGGTAAACTCTGGATAATTTCCTTGGAATTAGCTTTAATTTTGCTAATTATCTCTTAAAGATACATAAATTGTTATTAAACCTTCAAATTGTTTCACTGCCAAATATTTCAATATTTCATGTAGGAACTATCTGGTTACTTTTAAACCTGTTCAAGTTTTGTTTGTTTGGGTTTTTTTTCAAAAAGGAAAAACTGAAGTTTTTTATTTTTTACTTTTTTAAAAAACTTTTAAATTGAATCATTGTGAGACTTGTTGTTACTGTTTTGGGCATATCAAATACGCACAGGTAGCTTGCCAGGCTCTGCCATGTGGATGGAATACTCTCGGAAGCTTGCTGGGCTCTCCAAGAGGAGCGGAGGAACCAAACCCCGGGGTCGGCCACGTGCAAGGCAAAAGCCCTACCCACTGTGCTATCGCTCCATCTGATAATGCTAATCTCTGTAGTCTCTGTGAATTCGGGTCTTCTTTTTTTGGTTTCTGACAGCTCTCAGTATTGGTAGCTCAATGCATTTTGTTTACCTATTTTTTATGTTGGATTCCTCATTCTTGAAATCTTAAATATGGGAATTCTCTTAGACCTCACTCTTAACACTGCCTTTGTTAGCTCTGGCCTGCCTTTCTCAGTTATTACAATAATAACAACCCAGACTACTATCAAACAAGTGGTAGCTCAAAAAGGTTCTAGAATACCAATATGGAATGAATTCAAGGTACAAGTCTACATACAGCCACCTGACTTGATGGTGATAACTTTTCAAGGAAGATTAATCCCCCTCTTTCCTCTCAAGGATTTCAGCTGACAATTAGCCCTGAGTCCGCTGCTGGGGCGAGGAGCATTCTTGTCATTCCACCCTGAGACTAAATGGTGAATCATTTGAGGTTTCAGATTTAATACAAAGGGATGTCCTATTAGACTCTCCTTGTGTGATTTGCTACACTGGTCGGTGCGGGGCTAGCACATTAAGCTCCGTAGTCTCTCTCTGGTCCCATAGATTCTCCTTTCTTGGACCAGTCATGCAAACCAAAAGTCAATAGGCCCCTTGCAGCAAATGTACTTGGAGCTAAAATTTGCCTCCTACTGCTTTCAATTCCCAGTTCTACTGTCACTTAAGTTTGGGGCTTTATGTAAGGCCTTAACTTCTCATCATTGCATTTTAATTATTTCACAGTCTAGCTTATTTCTTCTATGCAGGTGGAAGAATTAGTAAGAGTATCAATTACTGAGATTTGGAATCATAAAACCTTTATTGTCTTTTCATTTTCATGTTTACAATTGTCATATTGGGGTCAAAGATATAATACAGAAGTTAAGGTGCTTGCTTTACAAGCAGCTGACCCAGGTTCAGTGCCACTTATGGTCACCTGAATACCACCAAGTGTCACTCCTGAACACAAAGCCGGAAATAATCCTTGAGCAACTCTGGGTATAATCTCAAAACCTGCAAACCCTTAAAAAGTTATAATTAAGGACTGAAAGGATAGTACAGAGGTTAATGTTCTTGCCTTGTATGCAGTCAGCCTGGGCCAGAATGATAGTATAGCAAGTAGGGCACTTGCTTGGCCAACCTAAGTTTGACCCCTGGAACCCCATATGGTCCCCTGAGTCTACAGGCATTATCCCTTGGCACAGAATCAGAATTAATTCCTGAGCACCACTGGGTATAGCCCCCCCCCCCGCCAAAAGAACCCTCAACCTGTTTCATCTTCAGCACCTTTGGTACCCCAAACACCACTAGGAGTGACTCTTGAGCATAGAGTCAAGAATAGATCCTGAGTACTGCCAACTAGCCAAAATCAAAAGCAAAAACAAAAAAAAATTAAACTCTGATTACCATATGTTGTCAACAGAATTTATGCTCTCAAAAACTTAAAAACTTAACTACGAGTAAGATCAACCGTGATGGAAAAGGTACTGTTTTTGAAAATATCCTTTCTTTTCCTGCTCTCATAGGCCAAGCTGCTAAGAGTATAAATGGGGAAAAAAGATAAAGGAAAAGCAGAATCAAAGAACCAGGTCATCAAGGAAGAACCACGGAGACAGTACAGTTTTAGGAACATGAAAGCGGGAACTGGCTACGTTAACTCTTTCACCAGAAGCAGAGTCCTTGCATTTCCACGCATTTCTATGCTCAGGACAAGTGGATTGAAAGAGGTTTAGTGGGGGTGCTGGAGTGATAGTACAGCGGGTAGAGTGTTTGCCTTGCACACAGCTGACCTGGGTTCGATTCCCAGCATCCATATGGTCCCCTGAGCATTGCCAGGAGTAATTCCTGAGTGTAAAGCCAAGAGTAAATCCTGTGCATCGCCGGGTGTGACCCAAAGAGGAAAAAAAAAAGGTTTAGGCACAACAAATGCACACTATCAACAAATTATGTACACTATCACATATACATTTTTAAATACACTAAACTGTATTTTTGATCAATCAAATTCTGCTAATGAAAGTTCCTTGCTTAAAAAGTGCTTGGGAGAATCTCCTGCCCCCGTGCCAGGCTATCTTCACCAGGGGGTGGGTTGAGTTTCTCTCCCTGCCCCAAGCAGAGCCCTAGCAGCCAAAAACCTACAGACTCAGGGGCTAGAGTGATAGCACAGCAGGTAGGGCATTTGCCTTGCACGCGGCCGACCGGGGTTCGAATCCCAGCATCCCATATGGTCCCTTGAGCACCGCCAGGGATAATTCCTGAGTGCATGAGCCAGGAATGACTCCTGTACATCACCAGGTATGACCCAAAAAGAAAAAAAAAAACCTACAGACCCAGCCACAGCCATGCTCAAGGCCACTCTCCACATGCTCAGATGAGCCTCATGTATGAAGGAACCAACAGAAGAACCCAGGTATGCTGCCCCTGTGGCTGAGATCTCTAAGCCTGCTTGGATCAAGACTGGGCTTCCTCCACCCAGATCCCTAGTTTTCCAGTAGCTTGGCAGTTGCACCCACAAACTGCACCCGACTCCATGTAATCTCATCAACAGTCAAGATCGAGACTATAAAACAAAGCTCCCAGAAGAGTGATGCAGTTTTTCTAAGAGCGTGCTGCCATTTGAGGCCGCACTAACTCTTATACTCTAGCCCATTGATGTACCTAAAGCAGCACACATGTGTTTGGTTTTAACATTCTTGCTTGTATTCTCTTATATACTGGCTTAAAGGGCCCCAGAATGAAATCAACAATCTTTACACACTTCCCTCTTATTGTGGTGGGAAGATGCTTGCTAGTTGGGTGGGTGTTTGAATATTATCTGTAATGAACCATTGTGAACTGCTTTATGAAAATAAAATATATAAAAATTGCAAAAAAAAATAAAAATCAGACACTCAAATTCATTCCAATTCCGGACTGAGGGCTGGAGGAGGAATATTTCACAAAGTTGGTGCTATTGGCCAATGTTGCAGCAAGAACCACAGGGAGACATCATCACTATGAAAATCTTTACTATGACTTAGGAAGATCCTTTTTGAGTAAAATGTTCTATAAACACGTACACACACACAGGTCTACACTACACAATACACATCTGTATACATTTATTAAAACTGATTCACAGCAGTAAAATGACAAGTCAAAAAAAATAGAAAGAAAAACAAATCACTAACTTGGGCCTCCATGGTCTGGGTGCAAGCTTTGCATGTAAGAATCCTGATTCCGTCTCTAGCACTGCATGATCCTCAAGCACCACCAGGAGCAATCCCTGAGCACAGAGCCGGGAGTACCTCTGAACACCACCAGGTGTGGCCCAAATCCCCACCAGCTAAATGCTAACTCCAACAGACAAGTGGAAAAAAAAGCGCTTTTATCAGAAATGATGTTGATAACCCTATATTCTAGGACTTGTTATTTCTTCAATAAATTCAAACAACTTTGAATGTCTCACATCCTGGTGGGAAATTTGATTTTCTCTTTGTTCGTTGTATTGAATGCAAAAATGTGGTGTGTCATTATTAAATATTAACTAACTATATGGCTTACATCTTAAAATTTAATTTGATCATAGCTTTCATCTAATGTGCTAAGTGAATGCAATTAGATTGTGAATGAATATTATTAGCACATGTTAATATCCAATGGCTTGAAGAGTCTGAAGGAAGTGATTTCTTTTCTGTCAAGTCTTTTCATTAGATTATGAAATTTTATTTATTTGATTTCTCTGTGCAATTTGTGACTTCATGTAATTTTGGCCTTTGAGTCTTTTTCAGTTCAATTTTTAAAGTCATCTGCAAAGGTTCTTTCTCTTGCCATATATTAACTTAGAATTATGCAGAATAATTTTCCATTTAAATGAATGAAGCTTCTAGGAAAGACGGTATTGAATGTCACAAAACTTAAATAAGCATCGTTTCAGACTTGGAGAGAGAGAGAGAGAGAGAGAGAGAGAGAGAGAGAGAGAGAGAGAGAGAGAGAGAGAGAGAAGGTTGGGTGAGGGCGGTGTGGGGGAGAGGTGAGGGAAGAGGGAAGATCTGGACATTGGTGGCTGGAAACATACAGTGGTGAATGGACTGGTGATGGAACATTGTATGACTAAAACCCAATCATGAAAAACTTTGTAGCTGTGCATCTCACTGTGACTCAATTTTTAAAAATTAAATTAAAAAGTATTAACTGATCAATTGTATATATGTTCTTTCTTGGGATTTTATAATTTTCCCCAAATGTACTAGTAACAATTAACTATATTTAAAATTTTCTCCAAAAAATGCGGTCACAATATTTTGGACTTACCAGTAACATATCAGTTTCTGCTATTCTTTTAATATATGTTGTATTATATTTTGACAAGCTACGATGAATGATCATTCACAGATAACAAAAGTCACTGTTTTTTCTGATTTGAGACTAAATAAATGCATGCTAATTAATCTATTTCATTTTGGGGCTCCACGCTGGGGGTGCTCCCGGCTGACCCTGGCTCTGAGCTGGGGATCCCTCCAGGCGGGGCTCAGGGAACCCCATGAACTTAGGGAACCAAGCAGTGACGGCCACGTGCAGGCAAACGTCCGCCCTCTGCACCAGGACTCTGGCTTCTAAAGGAAGGTATTTTAAGGTCTTCCGAATATAAAAGGAGCGATTGATATTTTTTCACCTTATTCCTGATAACTAGAAATTTTACTTATTGTACTTTTATTCTACTTATGAGTGAGGTTGAGCCCTGGATCTGTGCTGATTCACGGGGCCTCTAACTAGAGCACCGACAGCCAGTACCCTCGCTCTTTCGCTAGGCGGCACTGTGGGTCCTTCATCCCTGGGTATCTGCACACCTGTCCCCCTGTCTGCAGCTACTTTCTGATTTGCTGTGTTTCATTATCACTTCGTATTTGGCACGATTTTGAAAGAACCCTCTAATTACCCAGGGAGGTAAAATACAGAAATTATTAACAGGAAGCTGATAAACTCAAATCAGTTACCTTGAAAACTTCTAAAGAATGTTTAGCCAGCTTCAGAGTCATCTTCAAACACCTATAAGTACTTTAACAGAGAAAATAAAGTCACACCAAAAAAAACCCATTCAAGAAACACATTCATTAAAGTTAAAGAGGAGAGTAGGACAGAAGTTATGCGGTGCAGGCTAAAAATTCCATATTAAGGAAATATTAATTTCCATATTAAGAAAATGTCATCAACTAAGCAGAATAACTCTTTATTTCCATCCCATTCAAAGAAGTCGAATATCCGGAGTTCTCACAGCCCAAGAACACAAAAGAGGGCACCAGACCTGAGAGTTTGTTAAACTCATTATGTATTTATTTGGGGTTGGAGAGTCACACCCTGCAATGCTCAGTCAACCAGGTCTGACTCCTGGCTCTGCACTCTGGAATCATCCCTGGCGGTGCTCAGGGTACCATAAGGGGTGCTGGGGGTCGAACCTGGGTGGGCCACTGCCAGGCAACCACCCTCCCTGCTGTCCCATGGCTCAGGCCCCGTGTTCAACTCACTTTGTAGCTGCAGAAAGCTGGCCTCCCTAGGTTTCCTTTCATTCCAGGTCTGGGTACACGCCAAATGTCTCTGCTAGAGTCTTCCCTTCCTTTGTATTCTGGTACATAATCAAGGAGCAGATTCCGGGGATGGCTCTGAGCATGCCCCAGCATGTGAGTCAGCTGCAGGGCAGAGGAGCAGAGGCTGAGGAAGCTGCCCGAGCCCCGGCAAGCGGTTCTGCACTGGGTCCTCAGTACTCCTCAGGAAGTTCACATTTGGTTTGTGGGGCCTGTCCTAGGGTTCAGCTCCTTGTCTTCCTCCTCCTCCTCCTCCTCCTCCTCAAGGTAAGGGTGTTCAACACATGGATTTCTCACACCTTCCACTCTAAGTCTTGTTCCCTGACAGCAACTTGACTGTTTTTGAACGGAGGGAGATAAATCGGAAAGGGCATCATCAGAAAACTCACGTCTTGGAGGGGACTAGAGGTGGTCATCAAGGCTTTGCACTCTGCATTGAATTCCACATGTTGAAGTTCTGGCCACCCCCAGACCTCTGAGTGCGACCGGATGTGGAGGTGGGCGTGGGCAAAGTAACTAAGGGAGAGTGGGGCCCTGCTGCTATATGACTGGTATCCCTGAAACAAAAGGCCAGAACACAGACACGGACATACCCTTGCAACAGCTGCCCCTGCCAGCGCAGGAGAGAGGCCTCAGAACAAACCAGCCCTGCTGCGAGATTCAGCATCAACTCTCAGCTCTCAGCATGGAGACATGGCATTTCCAGGGGCTGAGCCACCCCCGTCTAGATTATGGGCTTCAATTCCCCTCCCCTGGCTGAAGCTTTGTAGGAGGAGACCTGAGAAGGGGCTCTAAAGCAGATTTTTGTCCTAGGCATCTGGGGGCAAAACTGTGTCAAAGGAGGTGTCCAATAGAGGAGACTCACTCACGTATCAGGTCACATCTTTGAACCCAAGCACGTTTGCAAATACAAACATATCTAAGGATGGCAGATGGCACCCCAGAATTGCTCAGAACAGGCTCCTGCTGTACGCTCACTCCCCATAACCACACAAGCATTCTGTGGGTGCCAGTTCCTGGAGAAATCCTTAAAATGTTAAGCATGGGGCCTGGAGTGATAGCACAGTGGGAAGGGCGTTTGCCTTGCACGCGGCCGACCTGGGTTCCCAGCATCCCATAGGGTCCCCTGAACACCGCCAGAAGTAATTCCTGAGTGCCCCTATGCATCGCCAGGTGTGACCCCAAAAGCCAAATAAATAAATAAATAAATAAATAAATAAATAAATAAATAAAATAATATAAAATAAAATGTTAAGTATGGAGATAATTGCCTGTCCTTAGTGAACTTCTATGGACCCTCTTCCTTTATCTTTTTTCTTTTGTTATCAAATTCTAGCTCTCTGAAAAGATTAGCAATCTCCTGATAAACTGACAGAACTATGCTTAGTCTAAGAATGCTAAGCATTCTACTCTTTGTTCTCTTTGAGGAAGACAGAAGGCAAGGCCTGCTCTTCAGGGAGAATCTTGAAATCTGGTCTGAAGGGGCTTTTCCAACCCCTTGCTTAGAACTGGGTAAGAGCTGGATTGCTGGACTCAGCCAGTCAATGGCTCTGAGGTGTGGTTCAAAGAGTTTGGGGATTGGGTATAAACTGTGATGCTTTCTTTTGAAAAGCTGCTAAGTCTTTTAGGAGGATTCTGAGAAGAGAATTTATAACTTTCTCAGCAAAAGGTTTTGGAATAGTAAACCTATGCAGAGGAAGACAATAGAATAGTGATGTCACGCTGGTGCAGACAGAAAGCTGGGCAGCTAGAGATTTATTTGTTCTGGCTTTTAGGTCACCAAGAACTGCAGTGGCCCTGGGACAAACCAATTAATGCGGTTCCAAGCATCCCCAAACTGCCATTATCAATGCCTGCTATTGGGGAAAGTTACCTAAACTGGAGGCCTGAGAGATAGCAGATACTTGTTATTTATGTTATCAGACCCTCCAGTTCTCAAAGAACTGCAGCAGATACACACACACAAAAGCATATTCTTGAAAGCCTGATAGATACACCAGGGTGGGGAACAGGGGTCATTTCTGGAAAGTTCCAGGAAGCCATGGCTATGAGCTGAGTTTTCAGGTAGGTGGGGTGGAGGGCTTAGGAGGCGAGTCTTCATCTCTGAGGGAAGCTGGAATTTCGTGACTGACCACGTCTGCCCCACTGTCATGGCCCACACTTAGCGGCAGTGAGCATGGGTCCCCAGCCCTGCCCTCCCCAGCTGCCTCTGGGAGTGAGCACCTGGGCCTCACTGCCACCCCGTCTTGGAGTCCCAGCTCAGAACACAATGAGCCCCATGACATTCTTCCTGGAGCATGTCTTCCCTGCGGCACTGTTGTGCGCCCTTCACAGAGAGAACACAGAGCCTCGTGAAGGAATCGGGAGTGCTATTAGATGCACCTTCCCTGAGCCCTGCGTGTCTCACTCGCTCTCCTTCTCTCCGCCAGTACCCGTGAACCAGCCCTGTCCTCTGCCTCGATTTCCCCTTCTCTGTTAGCTCCGATTCCCTTTCAAAGATCCTGATTTCAGACCTCTCCTCAGGTAGTTCTGTTGACTCGCTGAATATGCAGACCAGAGAAAGAACATTTCAAGGGGCCCGGGGAAGAGCTTGACCTGGAAGGCAGAATCCTAAGGCCTGACTCTGGCTTGTCCACTTACCATTTGTGCAAACTGGGGCACATTGCTTAAAGTCGCTGGATTTGTTCCCACAACTCAGAAATGAGGGTAATGGAGGCTCTGTGGAAAAGTATCTGCAAGCCAGCAGCCCAGGGGAGTGGATGAACGTGGGGAACGTTGCGTCCCTCCCCTTCCAGAGCTTCTCTGAGGAAGGAAATTAGCTCAGAATAGCATTTTCTCATATAGCATTTTCTTCCCTCTACTTCCTCCAAAGGAAAGCCTGTCCTCCATCACACAGCATCAGGGCCCGGCTGTTCACACACATCCAAGCCTGGCTGGGCCCTCTCGTTGGACAAGACAGTTAAGAAGACACCAAGGGTGTCACTAAGCCCGTGAGATGATGCCTGAATGCAATACTTCAAAAATTCATACCAGCGAACAGCGCCCTAGGCTGGCCAGCTGCTCTTGTAAATTGTATTTTATTTCTCAGTTGGGACTAGGGCCGGTGGAGCCAGGAAGTCCATCCCATGGGGTACAGGCTCGAATCTCACATTCCCCAAAAGCTTTAATATTTTGCTCCCTGTGAATTCTTTATGCCTTGAATTTTGAAAAAGATGCTGCTTTAAGACTCTCTTCGGGGCTGGAGCAATAGCACAGAGGGTAGGGCATTTGCCTTGCACACGGCTGACCCAGGTTTGATTCCCAGCATCCTATATGGTCCCCTGAGCACCACCAGGAATAATTCCTGAGTGCATGCACCAGGAGTAACCCCTGAGCATCACCGGTTGTGACCCAAAAAGCATAAATAAATAAATAAATAAATACATAAAAGCAAACAGTTCTTTAGGTCAGTACAGTACTGAAAAATGCCTACTAAAACATAGTTTGATTTAAAATCTGGCCCAGAAAGTATGTTAGACTAATTCCAGGTGCAGACAGCAGAATACATGACCAAAACTTTGATTTGGAAACAGCTTTATTTCCTCACAGGGAAAACTTGAGGCCGTGGGGCCAGAGTTTTCCAGCCCTATTGTTCAGTCAAGTCGTGTCAGGGCTAGGATGTGAATTCTTTGTGCTCTGATGTCTCCTCCGCCTCCTACATTAAAACTCAACCTCACAGTGGATGGTGTGTATGTGGTGAGGGAGGGGCATATCTATATGTTGTGTGTGTGTCTTACATGTGGTTGTGGTGGGGGGGTAGGGGTGTATCTGCATGTCGTGTGTGTGTATTCTTACATATGGTATGCATTCTGGGTGGCTTGAGTTTTATGTACTATGTTTTTGTATATTCTGTGTCTACTCATGTTATCTGTGTTGCATACAGGAATAAGTGTGTGTATTTTTTGTGTTGCATATAACGTGCTGGTGGGTACAAGTGTGTGTGTGAGAAAGAGTATGTGTGTATTTGTGTGTGTGTGTTTATTGGGAGTGAGGCAGACTATTCTCTAAATTCTTATTCTGGAAGGCAGGCATTTCCCAAAATCTTCTCCCACTCCAGTGCCCCATTTCCTGGTCTATCACTGCTCTTCATTGCCACAATTTCACCCGAGACTTTCCCTCACCAAGTCACTAAGTTGCAGGACGAAGCCAGGCCTAAAGCCAGTGGAGCTTTCCAAGGACAGGGGGTCTGACCTAACCCAAATTAGCATTCTGTGCCAGAAGACATCGATCAGCATGGGAAGATGTAACAATTTTCACAAATTGTCTTTTACTGAAGTATTTTTTCTTATAATTGCATTAGCTTTTTGGTTGTAACAAACAATATAAAGTAAATTATTTTGGGTCTGCTAAGGGTGCAAGTTTGGCAGGCTGTAGAGAAAATGAGAACACTGATGGAGGGAAGGTCACACTGATGGTGGGACTGGAGTTGGAATATTAAATGCCAGCAACAGAGCTTTAAAGGAACATTTAGGGACCAGAGAGTACAGGACTAAGGCGGTCAAGCCTGATTTGATCCCCAAGTACCGCACGTTCTCTGAAAACCACCAGATCACCTGAGAACAGAGCTAGGAGCAAGCCTTGAGCACCGCTGTGTGGCTCCAGTGAATTAAAAATAACCTTAAATAAACATTCAAAGGAAGGCCTTTGGTCAGCAGTGAGCCTTGCAAAGCTAATGTGCAAGTCGCCCAGCAGAGCGCGCTGTCAGGGAGGCGCTGGGCAGGACATCTCTGGACACTGGCCGACCTGGACTGCGGGGAGAGAAACGAGGGGCTCTGACCGGGTGCGGGGCCGAGCCGCGACCCCGCGCAGGATGCAAGGCAGCTGGGGCCTCCTGGGCGCGGAAGGGGCCGAGTCCTGCAACCGCGGGGGATCCCGGGCCCGGCGAGGCAGGAGGCGGGTCGCGGGACCAGCATCTCCCAGCAGGTCTCACGTGCACCGTGAACCTCGGCGCGTCTGCGCTTTTTTACCATTTTTCCTCTTTTTGTTTTTGGGCCTTACCCGGCCGTGCTCAGGGCCTGCCCCTAGCTCTGTGCTCAGGGCTGGCTTCAGGAGGGCTGGAGGGGACCCTGTGGGATCAATCGGGTGGGTCAGGAGCAGGGCCAACGCCCTCCCACTGTCCTGTCGCCCCAGCCCAGTCTTCTATTTTTTTATTCCTGCTTCCCTGTTTTCTAACATACGTATTAGAAATGTGTGCATGTTTCTGTTTATAAGTCTGTGCTTCTAAATCGATGTATTTTGTTAATAAGTCAACCTATCGGGTTTTCTGAAAGAAATAACACTCTTTCCCTAAAGAAAAAAAAAATAGGATTGCTCTCCCGGGGCGCCTGTCTCCCTTCCCACCCGCACCCACTGTCCCCTCACTTGTGGTCATTCCCCAGACCCAGTCACCTGGAGCAGTCGCCTGTGGTGTCCCCCCTCCAGATCCAGGGTGCAAAGTCACCCAAGGGTTCTGCCATGTCATTGGTTTCATTTTAACCAAATAGTGGCTCTAGTGATGCACACCAGCCACTTCCCACACCGAACCCTCCATCCTGCCCTGCCGCCTGCCCACCGGCCTGCAACCTGACCCTGCACTCAAGTAGGGCATTTGCTAGCATGCACCCACTGGGGTTTGATCCCATCCTCCCATAGGGCCCCCTAAGCCCACCAAAAGTGATTCCTGAGTCTAGAGCCTGGAATAAGCCCTGAGCACTGCTGAATGTGGCCCCAAAACCAAATAATAATGATGTAGCACTGTAGCATTGTCGTCCTGTTGTTCGTTGATTAGCTCAAGTGGGCACCAGTAACGTCCCCATTGTGAGACTTGTTGTTAATGTTTTTGGCATATTGAATATGCCACGGGTAGCTTGTCAGGCTCTGCCATGCGGGTGGGATACTCTTGGTAGCTTGCCGGGCTCTCCGAGAGGGGCAGAGGAATTGAACCTGAAATTGAACCCAAGTTGGCTGCATGCAAGGCAAACGCCCTACCCTCTGTGCTATCACTCCAGCTCCACATTATTATAAATTCCAACTGCAGTGTGGAATGACCTTGGCGCCCAAGCTCTCTGTATCAGGGAAATGTTAAAGGAAAACTTAAATCCCCACCCCCACGCTTTGCATCTCCCCTCCCCACTAATCAGGACCTCCTCCCAGAGTGCTGTCTCACTCTCTTCTACCAAACTGGAGCCCTGAACCCAGGGCTATTGTTGGGGGAAAGGAATTTCCAAATTTTTTTCTTAGCAGAGCCGGTTGGCCGGTTTGACTTCCCATGAATCCCGAGCCCTGCTAGCCGGCAGGATCCTGGGGGCCAGGTGGGGTGATCTTGGCCCAGGGGTTACTGCACCTTGGCTTCTTTATCCCAGGAAAGAATATGATATTAGTTCCCTTCATAAAATATTTCTGGAGATTAAATGAGTAATGCATGTCAAGTGACTAGAATATTGCCGTCCCTGTGCCAGCACACAGGGATCATTTAATTAATGCCAGCCTCATTCCATGGGGAAGGGGGATGGCTACACTTCATCTGTGGGGACGTCAAGTAAAGGCACCTAGAAAGAAGCAAATAGAACCAATCTCCTGATTTCCTCTCCTGGGGAGGCTCAGAAAGCAAAGCCATTAAAGACCTTCTATTCCTTCCGCTATCCTCAGGGGACAGTTTGGGACAACATGGAAGGGAAGGCAGTAACAGCAGGCATCTCTGGGCGGGCCTGGCTCTAGCGGCAGATCCAGACAATAATCTGGGCTTTTGGTGCAGGAGACCCTGAGAGCATTTTGGGCTGCCACCCCTACCCACGCCACATGAGGTTCAGGAGACAGTGCTGGGAGCCGGGCTGCAGAGAGAGGCCGAGGTGCGGGGCGAGAGAGAGATTGAAAGGCCAGAGCTCTGTAGCCCACAGACAGACTCTGTGGGCCTCCAAAGGCCCAGGGCAGCGGTCTGGCACCTCAGGTAACACACAGCGAGTGCATGAACTGGGGCCAGGGAGATCGTGCAGGGGCTTCGTGCAGCTGAGCATGGTTTGATCCCCAACAGCACATCTGGGGGCCCAAGCACCAGCAGAGTCTCTCCTGAGCACAGAACCAGGAGCAGTCCCCAAGCTTCCGAGCACAACGTCAGGAAGAAACTCTGAGACATTGTCATGTGTAGCCTAGCCCCCAACCACCAAAATAAAGAAATATAAAATATAAAATAAAAGAATATAAACCCAAGGCCAAGGCTAGCCCAGTTCAGACCCGAGCTAGCCCAGCTTTGCCTCAGTTGATTATTTCAAGCCCTGTAACCACAGCAGCCCCAATGTCACTGTCTCAAGAAAATCTTTGGAAGGGCAAGCTGGGTTGCAGGGGGCTGTGTGCATGGGAGTAAAAGCCTCTTCACTTTCCCATGTAAACGTTGGTGGGTCCTGTCAGCCTTCCCAAGGCCCTGAGCAAAGAGCCTGAGCTTCCATCAGTCTTCAGTAAGATTTTCCCTTGTGAAGGGGCTAAAGCAGAGCAGGAAACGCAAATGCTGAATCTTTCCTCCCAATTACATCTCTGCTCAGTTATATTAAACTCCAGATACGGTTTCTGTTTAGAGGAGGATTAACTACCTTCTTTGAAAGATAAAGTAGATAGTAAAAAGCCACATATTAATGAATTAAGATTGCTTATAAAACCCTCATCATCAAAAATTAGATTTGTGGCAGATTAAGAAAATACTATTTATTCTCAAACATTCCTTTGGAAATGAGGCATGCAGAATATCAACATTAATCTCTGTACCTTGGAGATTTAAATTTTTAATCTAACTGCTGCCTATTTTCTTTAGTCATTCTGACCTTTCACTGCTGAGTAGTTTATTGCTATAGGTTTTTTTTGCTTTATGATGTAGTTTTTTTTTTAACTACTCTAGGGCAGCGTGTAGAAAATATCTCATAATGGTTTCAGAGCACAATCATTGGCAAAATAAAGTCACTGCAGGTTAATTAAGAAATTTAGAAAATTCTTCCATAGACAACTCCGTGCCCTGAGAGGAAAGGTTATAATTAAGATAGATTCTGTGTCATTAGTTCATTTAAAACGCCAACGCTTCAAAAACTGAAGATAATAAAGTCAGTAGGGAGAAAACGTTTCTATATGTTCAACTGGTTTATTGAATGAATTGACCTTGGTGGGAGCGAGGGAAGCAGAGCTCCCAGCCCTGAGCAACACAGTCTTCACAAGATCTGGCCTCTATTTCCAAAGCCCCAAAAGAAGTCCTGAAGCTTTTCACTTTCAAAGATTAGAATAGTCTTCTTTTCAGTCTTTAAAAAAATCTTCAAACTGAAAATTTGTGTCAGAACTCTCCAAGCTGAGGCCTGCCCAGGGTCTGGCAGGATCAGGCGCTGCCTGTTGGAAATCACCTTCGGGCATCACAGCTCCCTCCTGTGGGAGTGGGCCGGAAATCTGCCTGTGGGTTCTTCTGGTACACGCACAGACACCTGGAGAAAGCTGGCGCTGCTGCTGTCTGCCAGGAGCAATGACAAGGGGGACTTTGAGTCCTTAAAGCATGGACTGACAGAGCACCTGAAGAGAGGGCCAGAGTGATGGTACAGTGGGTAGAGCACTAGTCTTATACATGGCCCTCTGGACACTGAGCCCATGAGGAGAGCTCCCTGGGTGCAGAGTCTGAAGTATGGCCTGAGTAGCACTGGGTGTGACCCCCCCAAAAAAATAATTTCTATCTGGGACCAGAAGAGAGCACAGTGGTTAGAGCCCTCGCCTAGCTTGTGTCCAACCAGGTTCAACCCCTGGCATCACTTGCTCCCCTGAGCATATCTGGATGCAGTGCTGGAGGCCTTCAAGCTCCAATGGATGTGAACCTGAAGGCTCCTGAATCCTGCTGGGGTGACCAACTGATCCCCAGCACCTCAGGGCCCAACAGTGTCTCGCCTTCAGGCCCTTGCATTGAACTGCTAGCCTTTCTAGCCAGGAATCCTAGGTGGGGCCTTGGGGGTCCTGAGCACCTCTGGGAGCACCCCTGTCAAGGAAAGATTACATACCAATCAATGCCCGGCCAACTGCCAGACAGATGTAGAGAACATTGGCAGTGATGTGTAGCTTAGTGTTTCACATCTAGTATCTAAAGACACTTCCATTCCCTTGATGCATCCTCAACACCCCCGTCCGGTCTCTTCAGCTGCCCATCTACTTCTGCCACATTTGAGTCTCGTGAATGTTTCAGTCCAGCAGCATGCAAGACCTGGGGGCTTTCTCATGCCCCCTTCAACACTTTCCATGTAATATACATCATATTTCCAGCTTATTAACATTTTCTCTACCACATCTTCCTTCATCTGGAAGAATGAATTCCTCACCCCACCATGCTTTCTTTTTTTTTTTTTTATTTCCCTTGATGGATGCTTTTTATTTATTTAGTTAGTTAGTTATTTGTTGTGATTTTTTTACATTTTATTTTCATAAAGTAGTTCACAATAGTTCATTACAGATAATATTCAAACACCCACCCCGCCAGCAAGCATCTTCCCACCACAATAAGAGGGAAGTGTGTGAAGGTTGTTGTATTTTATTCTGGAGCCATTTAAGCCTGTATATACAAGCAAGTATGTTAAAATCAAACAAATTTTAGTACTTTAGGTATATCAGTGTAAGAGGCCACAGGGCCGCTCTCCAGGAAATACTGCATCACTCTCTTCGAGGAGCTTTGTTTTATAGTCTCTGGATTTTGGCCATTGATGAGATTACATGGAGCTGGGAGGAAGTTTGTGGGTGTGACTGCCTAGCTACTGAAAAACTGGGAAGCTGGGTGGAAGAGGCCCAGTCTCAATCTGAGCAGGCTTGGAGATCTCAGCCATGGGGCCCGCATACCTGGGTTCCTCTGCCAGTTCCTTCAGGGGTGAGGCTCCTCCAAGCATGTGGAGAGTTGCCTTGAGCATGGCTGTGGCTGGCTTCTGGAGGTTTTCGGCTGCCAGGGCTCTGCTTGGGCCGGGGAGGGAAACTCAACCCGCCACCCTCTGAGGTATCCCAGTGAAGACAGTCTGGCGCGGGGGCAGGAGATTATGCCGCGCCTTGCTTTCTTTAGAGTCCTATTATGGTACTCAGAATGTAACTAATAACTGATTGGAATCCTCCCTAATTGCCAATCACTCCCTTAGGGTTGTGCCAATCATTTCTCTTAGTTTTGTTTAGGGCCATACCCGGCAGTGCTCAGAGTTTACGACTGGCTCTGAGCTTGGGGGATCATATGGGGTACCAGGGAGTAAACCTGGGTCAGCCAAGGGCAAGACAAGTGCCTGACCAGCTCTACTATCACTTCAGTCCCAGGCCTTTGACCGACCTTCTGATAAACTAGATAAGGTCTGATTGTATGGATTGGTGGGGAGGTTCTTTAGCCTGTCCCTTTTCATCCCAATCTCTTGGAATTTAAATGCTGTATTTAACAATTGACTGATTTGCATCTGGATGAAGACTTTGAATCTGAAAGAAGTGCTGGAAGTACCTCCCTCCCACCTGAAAGAGGGAAGAATCTTCCAGTTCTAGCTCTGACTCAGTCTCAGGCTGGTGACTTTCACAGTTAGACCAGGTGTGAGTCCTGAGCCAGTAAGCCTGGCAGAGGAGGTCCGGTGGGCCAGAGCTGTGTGTGTGTGAAGGCAGGGATAGGGTTGTGAGGAAGAGGCTAGACAGGAAAGAAGGTGTGATGGCTCCTGCTGCTGGGATAGGATGAGGCTTTCAGCTCCCACTTTTTGGGAGTTCTTAGAGGGACTCGGGGGAGGGAAGGGGGTTGATGGCCATGCATGTTCTAAATGCGCTACTGTTATCAGGAAGTAGCGATTCTTGGTTGGTGATCGACTATTACCCAGGGAAAAGTGAATGGTCATTTCATACAAGAATTCACAATTCACACTTGAACAGTTGGGAAGTAGCTCCAAGCTCAGGGTTATGGGCTGCATGGATTAGTAGCACCATCTAGTGGCGCTCAGAACAAACTGTTCTTGATCTGGAAGCTTTAAATAACCATATTCTCCTCCTCCTGGCCAACATCAAAATCACATGGCTCTAAGAAAAGATGTGTTTTCCACTCTGTGGATAGAAGGAGAGGGTATTCGTGCTGAGTGACAGTCCCAGAGGAGAGGGACAGATCTAGGATGGTCTCTCCTTTGTCAAATATAAAGATGCGCGGTAAGGGAGCAACAACTGGCCAAAGGCAACGAAACTGGAAAGCAAACTGAGTTATTCAGGGCTACAGGGCCCTTGGGACAGTGACCAGGAAGCAGGCACTCTGTTGGTCGGTGTGGGAGGAGGCCCTGGTTTCTCGTGGGACCGGCCCTCTGGCACAGTCCTATGCACCCACTCTCACATTAAGGACTTCTGCTTCACACACTGTTGTCTAAGGTATCATGAGAAGGGGAAGAGTTCTAGAATTTCCTAAGGCCCCTCAAAACTCAAGGACTCTGCTTTGTGAGAAAATTCCTCATTTTTGACGTCTCCACTTGGAGAGGGTCGTATGATATTTTTTTTTCTACCAATACAATGGTAGGTCATTTCTTCTCTCTTTAAAGTTACTTTTCTTCTTTTTTTCTTTTTCTTTTGTTTTTGGGCCACACTCAGGGATTACTTTTGGCTCTGCACTCAGGAATTAATCTTGGCAGTACTCTGGGAACCATATGAAATGCTGGGGATCAAACATGCAAGTCAAGTGCAGACCTCTGCATGTTTGAGGGGTACAATATTACCATAACACATCCTCTGCCAAAGTGCTCATAAGTCTCTGCAGTATGGAAGATCCTTCCCTCACACTTCCTACTTAGGTAACCTTAGTTCTGCCATTAACAGTCAACAGGTTTGTTTTTGTTGTTCACTGTCCACTCCAGTTGTTTCTTTATATTACCATGCGTAAGTGAGATCATTACGAATTTGTTTGTCTCCTTCCCACTTATTTCACCTAGCACAATGCCTTTCTGTTTCTTCCTCGCCTTATGCAAGATTTCATGTTTTCCTATGACTGAGTAATGTTCCTTTGTGTGTGTCTCTGTATATACTTACATTTACACTCTACCTTTTCTTTATCTGCTTGTCTGTCTCTGGCACTGGGTTGCTTACAGCCTTTGGCTCTGGCCCACAGCAGTCCCTTCTTTTCTTATTACCCCCTTGATTCCAGGTAACGTGCTGGTCCCTTATTAACTGCCACATCTCTATCTCTTAATCATCTCATTTTAGTTGCATAAAAAAGAGAGGAGACCATAATCTCCTCTCTTCCCTTCTCCCAGTTTTAAGTGAAAGGAATTTTCGAAATGCAAACAAAATCCCCATATCCCAGTGCCCCCACAGAGGGCCTGCAGGCACCTAAAACTCTGCGTGTCCAAATCGAGTATTTTACCTTTCCCTTCAATCTGTCCCCCTCCCTATTTCATCTTCCTTGGCTAATGTCAAGGCAACCACGAGGTTCATGCGCCAGAGACCTGTTGCTGGTTATCTTTGACTTTCACCCCCCCACATCCATAGTTGTTTCATCCCATAGGCATAGTGCTGGGACCATGTAAGCAAATAATTGCACAGATAATTCGGGGCTTTATTCAGAGGAGCTGGTGAAATAAATCAAAGCTCTTTCAAAATAGAAATGAATACATGTGCAAATGATCACCAAACTTAGATAACATTGGCCTTGGAAACTGCTATATTTAGTACTCATAAATATTTGATTACTTTAAATTATAGGTTAGTTCTTTTGAGCATTTTCTTTGTAAAAATTCCTGTTTGGGTGATGATTTCTGAGAAAGCATAGCCAATCACAAATAAAATGAATAAACTACTGCCAAATAACTTTTAATAAATAATAAAATATCCTTTCTACATTTTTACAGCTGAAAAACATAGAATATATTTAGAAAAATTAGACAATTAGGAAAAAGAGAAAGGTTCCAACTAGGTGACTGGCTCCAGTAACTGGTCTACAGTCTTTGTTGTTTGTAAGGATTCTGAGGCTGACGTAGCATTAGATAAATAACTACAGTTGCATCTCATGAGTTACTTTGAACTGTTGGGGAGGAGAGGTTTAGGCAGTACATATTCAGTGGCATGCTGAAGATGTGCCTAACCTGAAATTTTGTAAGCTAGTTGACAAATATAATCACCATGAAGATAGGGGCTGGAGAGATAGTACAACAGGCCAGCACTTGCCTTGCTTGTGGCTGACCTGGTTAATCTACAACACTTGATATGGTCCCCTGAGCCTAGCTAGAAGACCCCTGAACACAGAGCCAGGAGTAAGCCCTGAGCATCACTGGATGTGGCCCTCAAATACACACACACACACACACACACACACACACACACACACTTAAAAACAGATAAATTTTATTTGTAAAGGTAATGAATGAATTTCTAACACATCATTTCCTGTTGTGTTATCTAGGCCCTTGTCTACTACATCAGTGTGGTGGAATGTGCAGTTGACTGTCTCAGTTCTGCAACCTCTGACATTAAGTTGGTTGTTGAAAGTTGGCCACAGTTGGAGTATTGACTACTTGAAAACTAGAAAACACTACGAGAATTGGCTTTTCCTTTTAGAGAGCCAGTTGCTAAACATTTAACAGCACATCACAGTATTTGTCATAGTAACCACATGCATCATCCTAAGGGAGAAGAATAATTTCAGAAGCCCATTGCCAGAGTCAAGAACAAAAGCAAAGGGAACTGGGGAGAGAGGATAGGGGCAGTACAGCACGGCCTGTGCCAAGTCTGGGTGTGTTCCTGCATCGCATGGCCTCCTGAACATCACCAGGTGTGATGTGTGTGGCCCACAGCACTTGTGGTCTGAGCACTCAACTGTCAGAACCTAGTTGGCTGAGTATCACTGGATATGGATCCTAAGCACCACTGGGAAACTCGAAAAAGACTAATGCCGCTACTAATATTAATAACAATAAATTCTCAAAGAAAAATTAAATACAATAAAAGTATAATAAAAACCAGAGCTAACTCTAATGTGTTCCAAGGGATAGTAGACTTCTCAATGGCAGTCTAACCACTTGACACAGAGAGTGATTCTTTTCATCAAATTAATGCTTTAACTATGAGGTAGAAGGATTACTCCCATTTTATAGATAAGGAAACTGATGCACAAAGGTGTCTACTGGATGATCAGATAAAAATACGTTGTCAATGCTCCTTTTTGAGAGCTCACAAGCTGTGGAGGACAGGCAAACACACAGAGGATGATAAATGTGGGAACCTAGACTGGAGGGTGATGGGGGACAGTTGGATGAGAACATGACCACACCTCGCTCAGAGAAGAGATGGTTGACATTTGAATCATGAGTCTAAGCCTGAGTGTCCCCCATCCCCCATCCCAGGTGTGTGAGGGAGTATTACAGTATTTACTCAAGCTAGGGGGAGGGTGTCTTTTAGACCCGTTCATTGTGTTGCAGCTCAAAGATTCCCTGAATCTTAGTAAAAGTCTGGTTTTGATCCTACCTCCTAGCCCCTGCATGCTCACTGGATCATAACTGATGGTCACTCAGACCCTGACCTCTTAAAACATCCACTTGGAAGTGAGACAAGTAGCTTGTAAAGTTTTATTGACCACATGCAACATCTGGAAGGTGAAGATTGTAACCCTACCATACTTAATCACCACAGAAGGAAAAATCGTAACCCGAGAAAATCACCCTTCATGACTGGCATGGAGAATGGGGACTATTCCCTGAACCTGTATGATGGGTGACATAAACCTGACAGGGGAAAGAGGAAGCTGTGGTGGAACTGGCCTGCATTCCTGATGACTGTGAGCTTGGACACGGCAACAACAGGAATATCCATAGTTCTCTCTGTGTATCTCTCATTGCCCGGAATACACAGGCCTCAGGCCTAAGACCTTAGTATTTGGAGAGCTGCACGCGTCTCAGTAGAAGACTGTGAGTCTCTTGATCCCTTAAGCAAGTACCAGGATATTGTGCAAGTTCCTACAATTCTAACCCCCCCTGGCAAAATTCAGACAAAAAGTAAGCACATTCTTTATTTATTTATTGGCTTTCCAATCAATGCTGGGGGGTGCCAGAACCACTCCTGGTAGTACTTGGCCAACTGGACTAGAAAGTACAATGCCGCCCTTTAAGCCCAGCAATGCTCAGGGACCACACTCAGCAGGGTTGTGGGAGCCTTGTGATCCCAGCAATTAAACTAAGAACAAAGTATGCTCTTCCCGTTGGAGCTAGCAACCTGGCCCCACCACATTTTTTGGTGACAGGGTGTCTTGGTCAACTGCAAACTAGAGGTGATGATTCTTGCTCCAATTTCCAACTATGCAATATAACCTCTAGAGAGCTAAATCTGAGAGCTAGTGCATCCTGTTCCCAAGATAAACATTTATGATTTATTGATTTGCACAGTGGTTATGGAGCCACATATCCAAACAGCTGGAGTTTCTCCATCACAGGAATTCAAACATAAGTAAATTGGATGGATTTGAGGGGTTTTTTCTGACAGATTGTAAGTTGAGGAAGGGACATGAGGGTTTCAAGAGAGAATTTTGAGTCCCCAATTGACATGATCATGACTGGGGTGGGAAGAGCTGTTCAGGGTCCAGCATTTGACTGGACAGAGCTTCTGTGTCCAGTAACTTTGCAATAGAGGTGAGGCTTTCAGAGGCTTTTCTGTGGGGCAGAACTTTCATGAAGTGTCCTTACCTTGGCCTCTCAAAACAGCATAAAAGCTATCCGATCCTCATCATGTTATTATTAACATATATGAAGATTTACAGAGTCATGAATGAGGCTGGGAAAAATTATCATATGAAGAATGCACTTTTATTTATTTTTAAATTCATTTTATAAATGAAGACCAGAAATAGGAAGTTTTCTGCATAGGTCAGATGGGTGATGAGTGGAAGATGACAGTCCTGGCTGATTCCAGACTTTAGGAAGTTATGAATAAATTTTTTAGAATTTAAGAAACCAAAGAACCAAACCAAAAAAAAGACAACCAGGTGGGAGTAAATTCCAAAGAACAAAGATTCCTGCCTATGTGAGCTCAAGTTGGCCAACATTTCCCACTGAGGTACGTTTGTGCATTCTGGGCTGAGACTCAGGACTGCCATTGGCCTCTACAGGGGCATTTGCTGGGTGTAAAGAGAAGAAGCAGAACTTCTTTCCTGTGGGTCTGGATCTAGAGAAAACAAAACTATTGGCAAGGGTTCTATTTTCTGTGCGTCAGGCGGGAGTGTGAAGTAAGAGCTAATCTAGGAAGGCAGAGTAAAACCTCTGACCACCTCCCTTTTCTTGGGACACCAACTGTATCTGGAGAGAGGTCCTACAAGAAACATACCACAGATCTAAGCTCAACATACACAATAAATATTCTTAAATCAAGAAAATTATGATTGGAGTGGGGAAATCCTCAAAAGAGAATCAGGATTGTAAAAAGTCAGGTGAACATTTATGGCTATAAGAACTCTGCAAATAATAAGTTATTGGTTGTGATTAATGAGGAGTTGGATATTACAAAAGGTAGGAGAAATGACCTTGGAAAAGGGTCTTGTGTGGGAAACACATCAACTGATACATAAGAGAAATGAGACTCGGGCTGGAGCAATAGCATAGCAGGTAGGGTGTTTGCCTTGCACGCGGCTGACCCAAGTTCGATTCCTGGCATCCCATATGGTCCCCTGAGCACCGCCAGGAGTAATTCCTGAGTGCATGAGCCAGGAGTAACCCCTGTGCAATGATGGGACTGACCAAAAAGCAAAAAAAAAAAAAATAGAGAGAGAGAGAGAGAGAGAGAGAGAGATAAGAGGTTCTCCATGAGAGAATGAAGTATACAAGACATGTGAGAGCTAGCAACTGGCCCAAAATATATGCATTTATACTTCTAGAGGGAAAGATTTGGATAAAGAAATATTAGAAAAGATAATGCCTGAGAAAAATATCAACATGAATTTGGGTAACTTAGTGGAACACAATGCAAAGAAGTTATACATATAACAAGTTAACATTTGAAAACATACACAGGTGTGGAGAGATAATATAATGGTAAGGTGCCTTGCATGGGGATCAACCTGGTTAGACCATATAGTCCCGTGCCATCCCAAACACAGATCCAAGAATAATCCCTGAGTACTAACAGGTGTGGTCACAAAAGGACAAAAACAAAAACATACTCAAAATTACTCACCATTAGAATAATGTAATAAAACAGTAATGAGATACCACAATATAACTACTAGAATGTTTAAAATTTAAAACACATCCCACACCAAATCCTAATGACTGTGCAGGGTGACAAAAACTCTAATTTATTGATAGTGGGAAGCAAGTAGTGCAAATACTACAGAAGACAGTTTGGAATTTTCTTTAAAAATGACAAGACTTGACCTTACCCTGCAACATGGTAATTATACTCCTAAGCAATTACGCAACTCATTTAAAAATGTATATCATACAAATACTTGAACCAATACCCAATTGAGAAAAGTCATGTTCAAAATAGTAAGAAATGTGGTGGAGCCTTGGGGTGCCCCACCCCAGAAGGAAGCATTCCGATTCCTGACGCCTTCCTCAGGAAAGAAAAAAATCCACTACTTTCCTCCTCCGTATTCTCTCAGGAAGTTGCTTGAGGAGTTTATGTCTATCCTGGCTGACTCAGAAAGGAAACAGGAACAGATGCAAAGTTTAGACCAAGTTGAGGCTACTAAGAACAGTCATGAACGCCCAAATACATGGAAACTAGGGGGCCAGGGCAGAGAAGACCAATGACGTACCAAAGGTCTTAAGATGAGGCAGAAATGTGACCTGTGTAAAATTTGAACATTCAGAATCAGCTGTGTATACCAAGTAGAGGGGAAAACATGCAGAGCTCTGGGGAGAAGCATGCCCAGAAAAGATGTCAGACTACATAGTGTTTAATGCAAAGCAGATTTGTAATATTTTCCTTCATGAACCCAGACCACAAAGTTTGAAAGTGGTAACTATTTTTCCAAATGCACAGTTATCAATAAAAAATTATAAGGTATAAACCTGAAAGCTTTGTAACTTTCTACATGGTGATTCAATAAAAGAATTAAAAAATAATAAAATAAAATAAAAAAAAACCAAAAAAAATTATAAGGTATTCAAGGAAACAGGAAAACCTGGTGCATCAAACAGGGAACTATAAATCTCCAGAAACTAACCTAAAAAAGCAACAATTTCAGACTTACTAGAAAAAGACTTTTTCATTGACTTATGATTTATTGAGTTTACATCAGTTTGTAATCATGTAAATTTTAAATATTGAGGGATACTATGTTACCACATCACATTCACCACCAAAGTGCCAATAACCCTCCATCACTGTCCACATGAACTTCTCTTTCATACTTGGCAGGTATCTTCCTGCTGTTGTCAGATACAAAGGGTGGGTTTTCATGGGAAATTTTCTCTTCCCTTGATTTATTTCTGTATATACCTCCTGTGACAGTGTTCATTTAGCATTTTAGGCAAAATTTAAAAACAACTCTCTTAGGTACATTCTCAGAGCTAAAGGAAAACATGGTAAAGCACTGAAGGAAATCAGAAAAATGTTATATATGATCTAAATGAGAATCATGACAAAATGAAAAGAATAGCTACAAAATAAATTATAAAGTGTACTGAAATGAAACATTGACTAAGGAGGTTTTATATCAGACTCAAATAGATAGAAGAAAAATAGTAAAAATTTGAATACAGATCATTTGAAATCAAGTCTGAAGAACAAAACAAAGAATAAGTAAGTGAAGAAAAGAAAATAGAACCAGAAGAATTTATAGAACTTAAGTTAGAACCTACTATGAGACCAAAAGTATAATGATGAAAGAGTTGGTTACTAAGAAGGCATTACAATTATAAATTTGTATGCACCAAGCACCATAACTAAGACTTCAATATTCTACTTCTGAGAATGGATAGAACAATCAGGCAGTGTGTACTTTGAATCTTAATAAAGTCTGGTTGCCTTAAAAGAGACTTTGGTTTGCTTTGTTAGTCTTATCAAAGGATAGGGTTGAATAAGCCCTGAGTACCACCAAGTGCAGCTCCAAATCACATCTCTCTCTCTCTCTCTCTCTATCTATCTATCTATCTATCTATCTATCTATCTATCTATAAAATTGAGGACTAGGGAGATCGTTCAAAGTTCATAGTGCAGGGCACAGTCCTGGTAAACTCCCAGCACCTCTGAAAAAGCCCCACCATCATCAAAAGAAAACAAAAAGATAGGACCAGCAATGCTAATATGTCCAGATTCACAGTGAGCTTACCTTCTCCCATTAGTGCTCCTTCCACTAGTGATCAAAGGGGCATGTGAGTTTACAGGTTTATTGACACATCCGTTAAAAAAGTTTGTCTTACCCTCATTCACTCTCCATTCCTTATTTTCTGACCTGAACTGGCTCTGCAGTAACTCCCAGAAGAGAAGACAGAAGCTTCCTATGCTTGGGTTTGAATTAGCTCTGCCTAACATATTAAGCACCTCTGGGCATGCTTCTTTGCCTCATCACCCATCTGTGAGCCTTCTGAGATAGTACCACATTTTTGCCTTCAAGCATTCAAACCTCCTCCTCCCATGGAATTTGCTTTATTTGTCCCGTAACTTGTCTTCATGATTTGTTCTCCTCCAAGGTACCCATTCGATAATCAGATGAATTAATTTAATTAAATCCCAGGCAGTGATGGAGATGGAATCAATTAATTGCTTCTTTTCAAAGAGACTAAGTGCCCCAATTACCCAGGAAACAACAATAATTAAAGTAGTTGTATATCTTGTTTATAGTTTCATTGTCTCTTTTTTTCTCAATATGCACTAAATAAGCTAGCATTAAATGTCATTCTTAGACATCATAGATGAAACTGTTTTAATTTCCAGAGCATATTGATAGCTCATATCAGACAACCACATAACTTGGTCAGTATTTTATGTGACCTTCTTCTACTTTCTAAGCCAGAACCTGACACTTATTTCCAAACTAAGCCTTAGAAACAAAAAGTATAAATAATGTTTCATCAATATGTTGATTTCCTTTATTCAACACACAGCTCTTACAAAGTCTGTTATAATGAACTCAAACTCTATACTCCAGTGGAACAGTCAAATTACTTTCTCTCTGTATTTAACATTATAGAGAAAATACAGCAAATAGTTACATGCTTAAATATTTTAATCAATATATCATTATTGCATGCTAAGCTGATTATGTTCCCTTATGCTCTCAGCTCTGACCCCTGCCCTTTCTGATCAGCTCTGTGCCTGCGATCCAGGGGAACACATACCTGACTCTCTGTCTGATTTCTCTGGGACTATCAGTGGACTTGGTTGTTCAGAGGCAGCAGTGAGTGATTGAAGGCCAAGAAGGCCAGTCAGGATGTTTCTCCTTTCAACCCCTTCCTCCTTTGACACTTGTCTCTGGACTTAGTTCTATCTTCCCAAGACTGCATATCATTTCAAAATATGGATAGGGTTTCACCATACGGGATTCATAATAGGGGCTTTCCACTCAGAAGAAAACTAAGCTGGACAGGCCAAAGCAGTTCATTTTGACCAGAAAGTATCATGAATACAGAAGGACACTGAGAGATTGTATTGAAGGCAGTCAAGATAGTGATGGAGGGGTTGGGAGTGAGGGGGTGGGAGCAGGCAGGGAAGAAGAATTGGAGTGAGATAAACCTGGTGATAGTTTTCAAGGACAGGTTGAGACTGATAGCCTAGACAAGCAGACTAAAGAGAATGAATGCTGAGGCCAATACAAACATGTTGAGAACAGGGTACTGAGACAGAGATGAGAAAGGCTGGAGGAAGACCCCTGGACAAGCCCTATATTTATATAGGGTACCATGAGATATTCATGGCAAATACCGCTTTTTTTTTACCTTGCAATTATTCATCATGAAACTATGGGTAAGAGATTTTAACTTTACCTGAAATGAAACTGTCTCTCATGAAAAAGATAAAATTTTCAACAACCTTTGCCATCAGATCTGACCATGTGTGACCAATATGACATCAATGACAGTGTATGGGACTTCTAAGAAAGCTGATTTCTCATGTTTCTCACACACTAGAACTTTCAATTGTGTTGCCCTTTTTGCTCTTTTATTACTGCTGCTGCCAAGAGTGCAAACATATTGGTTGAAATTTCAGTCACCGCTGAAGTTTCAACCAATATGTTGAATATCAACCAATATCGGGCCATGAGACAAACTTAAGAAAGAAGTTTAAGTGGAACAAGAATAAGGGGATACCAAACATTAATTGAGGAAAATACAATGTTCCAAGATTCTAGATATCAGAAACTTTGCATAAGAAGTGATTCAGAATTTTATTTATATATCTTAGAGTGCTTCATAAAACTTCTACAGTAAAACTGCATAAAAGGCAACAAAAATTGTTTTAGGACAGACACAAAGCATTAGTATTTTAGAAATATCATAGACTCATTAAGTATGAAAGTATTTACTAGAGCTTTATTCTTTCTTCCTTTTAAAAAATTAGTTGAAGATCATTTTAATTAGCACCATTTATTAAAAAACAATTGAAGGGGCCTGGAGTGGTAATACAGAGGGTAGAGAGGGTAGGATATTTGCCTTGCACTTGGCTGATCCAGGTTTAATTCTGGACACACCATATAGTCCCCTGAGCCACACCAGGTATGATCCCTGAGCACAGTGCAGGAGCAAGCCCTCAGTACCGCTAGGTATTACCTCAAAACAAACAAACAAACAAAAGTTAAAAGAATTAGTAATGTCCTTAGTTCACTGGTAAACCTTGATACTAGCAACACCATCTTACTATCCTTCACTTAACCTACAAATAGTCAAATTCTTTTCTATGAACTAGTTGACTTTTCACTGATCACAACTCTCTGATTTTGATTTAATTAATTTACAGGAACTAGTGGCCTGACATGCAATCTTCTTTTAGGACTTTTTCCTAGAATCCAGAGGCGATAAAATCAGGGATCTGGAAATACACAAATGGATCAAGCAAGGCAGAATGAGCTATCAATCAAGCTGACATGAAAGAAGTTTTATGAGGAACACCTGGGCCTCTTCCTCCGTGACCTTAATATCCCCTAACGCCCCCTGTGCCTTACACTGAGTGATAGTGTGGTGTTTTGTTTTATTTTGTCTTTTAGCTATAGGTTCTGCCTCTCTACCATGTTGACACCTCCTGAAATAAAAGCTTTCTCTGTGAAAAGCTCCTTGTTTTCAGTGTTTGCCTTTCTGTGCACTCAGCTTTGTTGGTAACGGGAAGGATGGAGTAGAGACATTTTAAATGGAGTAGAGATGGAGTAGAGACTCTCTGGAATACCTTGCCGGTCTGGGACAAGTTACAATTAACAGCAACAACAACAAAATTTATCATAGGCTAATTCAGAAAATAAGGATTAAATTAATACTACAAGGACTGGGGAGATAATACAGCATTTGGAATGCATGCATGCCTCACACGTGCCCATCTGTTAATCCCAGCACCATATGGTCCCCCCAAACTGCACTAGGTGCAATCCTGGAGGCCCCTGAGTACCACCATCAGTGGCAGGGCAATCCCTGGCACCAAAGTGCCCTTGCACTGAACCTCCCGCCCAGTTAGCCAAGAATCACAGGTTGGGGGGCTCCAGAGTACTTCTGAGCACACATGGTCCCTCAAGCACCTCTAGGAGTGATCTCTGAGCATAGAGTTAGGAATAAGCCTGATTAGAGTCTGGCATGGCCCCCAAACAAACGTATTTGTTGAAGATCATTTTAATTAGCACCATTTATTAAAAGTTGAAAGAGTTACATTTCTACTACATAGTTCTGGTCACAAACCAGCAGTGATGTTTGAGTAAAGAGCCCAAACACTCCCACTAGTAAGTAATGGTCTGTTTCCAGTCATTCTCCAGTGTGCAGGCTGGAGGACTGAGAGTGAGTCATGGTCACGACTCGCTCTAGTCTGTCCTTTGGCTCGGGATCAAGACAGCCTGTCCCTCCACCGCATGGCACAGTTCTATGCACAGCAACTCTCTCCTACCTGGACAGTTGACACTCATGAAGAAACTGAACTTGCATTTCTTTGGAATGTTGGTAGAAATTGGAGTCCTGAGAGAAAACCCACGCAAACATGGGGGGAAATATGTCAACTCAAACCAGAAAGTAACATTGTTTTCATCAACTTCACCCTGTTAAGTGACATGATTCAAGTATCCCATTCATGGTGGTTTTTTTTTTTTTTTTTTTTTTTTTGAGTCACACTTGGCGATGCACAGGGGTTAATCCTGATTCTGGACTCAGGAATTACTCCTGGCAGTGCTCGGGGGATTGAATGGGATGCTGGGTATCAAACCCGGATCAGCCGCGTGCAAGGAAAACACCCTACCCGCTGTGCTATAACTCCAGCCCCCTTTCTTGTGTACTTTATCAAGCATTTGTCATACAGATAAGTTTAAATCTTTTCTTTTTTGAAACTGTTTCTGTAAAAGACTGTCAAAGGGGGTCACACCCACCTGTCTATTGAAGAAGTCTGATCCCTGGCATTTTTGAAGTATCTCCTGATGGGTCCTTCCTGGAACTTTGTCTCCTCCTTTTTAGAGGGATTGTCCTTCCCGTGGATCAGATTGCCCCTCTGCCTTCATGCTGCCCTCCTGGATCCCACATCCCTTTCCTTTACAACAAAGTATTTCTAACACATAACATAAGGCTAGCATGGAGCAGACATTTTTCTTAGGAGAAGACTTTCAGTAGAGTACTATGTTCAAACTTAACATAGCACTTCAATTTGGATAATTTCTTAATATTAAATTTATAATAGGTTGGATGTCTCTACCTGCTTTAATTTTGCTTGAACTCTCTTCTCCCTCCTGTTGGATTACATTGGGTTGTCCTTGCTCCTCCCGCAGGAGCTTAGATTTATTGAGTTACTCCCACAACAGTGCTCCTGAGGCACACTCAATTCCATCAAGCACTAATAATTCTATATTGCTTTTATCTTTCCCTTATGTCATTTGCATGGTTTATTCAGCAATGTCCTTTTTGTATAGACACAGGAAAACAATTGATGCTATGCTTTTGTTTGGGGAGTTAATTGACTCCAAATTACTTTTACTCCTGGGCATCTATTATATTTACTTGATTTAAGCCTCAGTTGCTCTTAGTTCCTAGCACCTCAAAAGCAGGGTCCCAACAAAGAGACTGGATGGGCCCAGGGCAAGTTGTAAGCTACCCTGGCATCGAAAGGGACAAGCTAAGCACCGTAAGTATAATAAGTTAAGCGCATGGTCAGGGAACAAACTCTGTCATTACCCAAAAAGAAGTAACTAAATAAGAAAAGGTGTTAGGAAATAATAACCTGGTCTGAGAACTGTAGTCTGGGATATATAGTGAGATGTCCCCAGGAAGAGCCAAACTTTAAGTTTAATACATCTTTTACTGTTTTCATACAAAATGACTGGAAATATTAGTAAGAAGTATATTTACTGGGGCTGGAGTGATTGCACAGTGGGTAGGGCATTTGCCTTGCACACGGCCAACCCAGGCTCGATTCCTCCTCCCCTCTTGGAGAGCCGGCAAGCTACTGAGAATATCTCGCCCCCACAGCAGAGCCTGGCAAGCTCCCAGTGACGTATTCGATATGCCAAAAACAGTAACACCAACTCTCACAATGGAGACCTTACTAGTGCCCACTTGAGCAAATCAATGAGCAACAGGATGACAGTGACAGTGATATTTATTATGATTGGTTAAATGAATTACTAGCTGAGGAAAGGAGAAAACAATACACCCTAGATGGGATCCCCCACTTGAGTGGATCTCCTAGTAACCTGGAGTGCTGAACCCTCAGATGAGTCTTGTCCTTGAGTTAATTTCCTACAACGTCCCCTGAAGGAGTGGCTTTACCTCTGTTTGTTTACTACAATGTTCAACCCCACCTATGTGTACCCCACCCTTCGTGATTTCTATATAACGATGCTGTCAGGGGAAGAGAAAGAGGAGGCTAAGGACAAGGGGAGAAAAGGAGGAGGCTAGGGAAAAGGGAGGAGAAACGACTCTGGCGATGATGGGGAAAAGATATCACTATGCTGTAAAGGGAGAGATGGAGTACACTGAGGATGAGAATGAAATAAATGGTCCCTATTTACCAGCCTGCCTGGGGCCGTATTCCCTCGTTCCCCCTGTCCATCACCTTCTGCCGCTGTCCATCCAACGCTCTCGTCCTGCGCCTGCGCTTTCTCTGAAATTTACACCCTACCAAGACTTTAGTTTTCCCTCTGGATTTTTTCACCCAGTAGATTGTGGATATCTCAAACCCTTTTCTTCTCAGACTTTCAATTAGAGGAAGACATAAATGTGGATTTATTACTTTTCAAAATTATTTTTGTGGTCAGGAAAATTTTGCCTTAAAATCGGACTTAAATTCCACAAATATCTACTAGCCATATAAAGAACTCAGAACAGGTTTGAAACTACAGCTTTCCTTGACTCCAGGTCAGATTAAGCATTTTTCTTCTTATCTCTAAACAAAGGGATCAGCAGATAAGCAATAGTACAGCAGGTAGAGCTTTCCGTTCAGCTGGCCCACTGGGGTTTGATCCCGGGCTTCACATATGGTGTCCCCCAAGTCCCATCTGGAGGGATCCCTGAGCACAGAGCCAGAAGTTAGCCCCGAGCTCCTCCAAACCCAAAACAAAACAAAAAATAAACCCTACGTTTATTTTTTGGACGAGATCAGAGAAACACTGTGGTTTTGCATTCGATCGAAACCGGATCCAGAGGCTTGATTACTATTTTTTTTCCTAATATACAAATCACAAAGCTTTATGTTATTAATATGATAAACTATTGCTATTAATAATATACTGATGGGAAATTACCAGATTTTAAAAAAAGAAATGCATCTGAGCAATACATCTATTGACAAAAAAGTCAATTTATATTATCAAAATGCAAACATACATGATAATGCTATATACTTTTTATTATTATGTTCCAAAGATATAAAAAGAATAATAATATTCTTTTTTGGCAGAGATGGAAGGAAATGGCTATTTCCATGTACTGTTGATAGATGTATTTCCTTTTATTTTTCAAATACAAACTCAGTCTTGCCAATAGTTTAATTTTTGTCTTTGAGTCCTTAAACAGAGAACTTAATTGAGTTCGTATAGACTTTTCATCTATAAAACTGACTTATTTATTAAACGAGAATTGTTTTAAACTGTTCAGTGTATGAAACTCATTATGCAACAATGAGAAACTAATGTAATAATTTAGCATCAAACAACATACACACTGGTAGGATTCCAGTGAGTTTCAGACTGTGTATTTGTAAAATTAGGATAGGTTGTGAGATTTAAGTAAGCTAATGAATGTGGGGGACGTTGTACAAATTGTAGAGAGCAGAAGAAAAATGCAAAATATTTTTGTTGTTATTATTGGGCATGTGATGGAACTGGGCCCAGTCAATCTGGTGTCAACACCTTTCCCAAGTAAGAGGAAGGCAGTGCAGAGGAGGCGGCAAGTGAGGCAGGGGTGCGAAGGACAGTGGCTAGGCAGGTGTTCTTCATAATCCAAACCTGAAACTGTACTGCTTCTCAGAAGCCTACAGAACCAGTCCTCCTGCTTTCCTTTATATTTTCTGTGCCCAAAGGCAAACATTTCTTAGGATATTTGAGACTGTGACTCATGTCTGAGGTGTAGAGCATCTTTGGGAAGTACACAGTTGTGAAATGTCTTCTGCTTCTAAAAATTGTAACAGGACTTTGTCCTGGGCTGTGTGCTATAATTGTATCTGGAATGATCCTTCACAGCCTTTCACTTTTCCTGTGTCTCCTTTGTTATGCAGATAAACTATCATCAGAGCTTTCCAGGTTTCTGTCCAAGACTCCCTGGATTTCTTGGCTGTTGGTTCCTCTTTCTTCTTGCCTTTTGGTGCTTCACTTAACTTACAACTCTAGTGCTTTTTCACCTCATCTGAAGCTTCTCTGTAGACATGTCTCAACCAGTTAATCACATAAAGAGGAAAATAGTAGCATTGTTAGAATTAGATTCTTAGAGTGAGCAAAGTCCAACTCTTTCATATTTTGTCAAGCAGATATTTTTCCAAACAAGGAATTAATCATATTCTTAACCTTAATCATAATCATGTGCTTAATTTGAAAAAATTAGTGAAATAGTACTAACTTCTGAAAGAAAAATATGCATAGTAGTTTCCAAATAGACGTTTGTAGAATTTTTACATCAATTGAAAAAAGTAGATAGTAATAGCAAAAGAAAATTACTTTATATACATATAAATAGAAATAGAAATGTATATGTTATATATAATACAATACATATTAAATGTATAACAAATTATATGCTTATTTATGTATTATATGTATATCCATAAGTATATATGTATCTTTATTTATATTGTAGAGATATAATTCTAATCTGGATATTTTATTTTTATTTTTAAATTTTTTTTACAAAGTATAGGAAACTATGCCTCTCTACTAATTAGTACCTAGATACTTTAATCTATTAAAAGGTCAATGTTTAAAGTGAAAATACTAAATAATAACAATATTGTTTGTGGTGGTTATTGCTATTTTGTTTCATTTTTACCCTTATTTAAATATGCACAATATTTAGTAGAATGTGCCAGATAATACAGTAGGGCTTTTTGTTAGGAGTCAACTCTCTTTACCTAATATTTTGATCAGATATTCTTGAAAACTTGCTGAATTAATTCAATTACTCACTCAGCAGGTTTACAAACCACTTTCCTTTTCTTTCATAGACTGTCTTTTGTTATCCCTTAGTGTCAATCTTAATTTATTACTTTACTTTTTCATAAGAACATGAGTGCTTCAAAGACAAATACCTCATAATAACTTTCATCTCTTACAAGTTTTATCACTCTCAGTCGTTTTTTATTAAAATTCTCATTTCTTACCTAGTTAAAATGACCACACACACGAGAAGAACCAATCCGGCAAAAATATGGTAAAATATAAATTTTTACCAAAAACATATACGTAAATGTTTAACATGATTTTGGCTGCATGTACAAAAATATACACCTAAAATTTGTTTGATTTTTTAAAAAAATTATCTCAATAATAGGATGCCTGGAAGTATCTGACTTGACCTTTGCCACCCTATCTTACAGAAGCCTGATTCTCTGTACACCACCCTGAGGGCTACAAAAGGCTAGCTATCTCCTTACACAATAATATCTAAAGATCTGAATAAAAGCAGCAACCCCTCCCCCCTTTGTTTCTTTCAGTTTCTGGGCTGCACACAGCTGCGCTCAAGGGCTATTCCTAGCTCTGTGTGCAGGGGTTACTTCTGAATCACACATTCGCTATACATGATGGGGGGGGGGTGGTCAAACTTGGTTTGACTGCATCTAAACAATCACCTTAACTCCTAAACTATGCCTCTAATTCCATTTCTGTTCCTTTTTTAAGAGAGAAATTAGATCTAATCTCACAGCAGAATTCTTCTTGCATCTCATTAGGCAAAATTGGGTCACAGAATTTCTATTTCTGGTCATGACATAATGACAGAAACTCAATTATGCTCCACATTTGCCAACTAGAAAACTGTTCAGGTACATAAAACAACCATTTTCAGACATTGACAAGAAACAGTATAAAACTGGAAGCGATAAAAGGATGGAAATGGAGTTTCTTCTGTGAGTGGAAATTGCATTTAATACATTGGAAAATCAGAGAAAACCTGTATTATCACCTCAATAGATTTAGTAAAACTGCCTAGAAATAGTTCATATTTAACTAATAAAAATCTCTCAACCAACTAGGAGTGGAGAACTTTCTCAACTTGAAAAATCTACTGCATACAACCTAGACGGCTAATAAGACACTTAGTGCTGAGGCTGGACGGTTTCCCTATTTAGTTGGGAAAGCAAAGACATCTACATTCCCTAATTGTTTCAACATAGTACCAGAGATACTGGTCTGGACAATAAGACAAGAAAAAGAAGAGAATTTTTTATGGAAACAAAAAAAAAGTATTTAAGTTTATTTAACATCATTACTTACACAGAAAAACCTATGAATATTAGCAATATATAAGAATTCATAAGTTTAGAGTTTATTAAAGTCATGAGATACCAAGTCACCATATGAAAGAACCAACTATATTTCTAAATTTAGCAATAAACTCAAGATAATTTAAAAAAAAGAATGCGATTAAAAAATCATGTCATGGAGATAAATTTGACAAGAAATGGTATGTACAAAGACTTTATGTAAGTAAGAAGATATAGTGTTTTTGGGGTTGGAAGACTTACCTTGATGCTGACATTCTTCAAAGGACTATAGATACATGCATTCCAATTAAAATTCTATGTGTGTGTGTATGTGTGTGTGTGTGTGTGTGTGTGTGTGTATTAGAGAGTAGGAGAGAGGAAATAGGAGAGAGGAAACAGGAGAGAGGAAACAGGAGAGACATAATTAATCAATATGTTCTAAAATATTAGAAATTCAAAAGACTGAAAGTACTCGGAAAATTGAAAATATGGACAGTCTATCTGATTACAATGTTTAATATAAAGCTTTAACTATTTAGACAGTGTGGCATCTGCATGAGATGGAAATAAGGGAGCAGGAGAGATGGTACAGGGGTAAGGCACATAGCTTGCACACAACTGACCACCAATTCAATCCCTGGAGCCCTTATGCCCCTGCAAGTATCATCCACTTGGTGCAGCCTTATAAATCTTTTCCTATATTTCTTTTCAAGAGCTCTATATAATCTATCTATATGTGGGCTTATGAGCCATTTCAAATTACACCTTGGGTGTTTTGTGAAAGGATGGATATAAATATTATATCTATACATATATACATATGTATGTATATATATATAATGTGTGTCTGTGTGTGTGTGTGTCTCGAATGGCAGAGCCTGGCAAGCTACCTGTGGTGTATTCGATATGCCCCAAACAGTAACAAGCCTCACAATGGAGATGTCACTGGTGCTCGCTCCAGCAAATAGATAAACAACAGGATGACAGGACGACAGTGATTTATAATCTAGAATTAGGAATATTTTACATAGGATACAAAAGTACAACCTATAAAAGAAACCTTGACAAGCTGAAATTTGTCAAAGGTCACATTAAAGATAAAGCTATTATGCATCGTGCACAAAATAACAGAGAATCAAATGTATAATACAGATGTATGAAACAACATCCGGGTGTGTTTGGGGAGGCTCACCTAAGAAACCTTGGGAATGAATGCAGTTTATAAGACTAGAGCAAAAAGAACTCCATACACACTCCAGTTGATCAAGTTATTAATGATTGAAGAAGGAGTTAACAATTCTGGTAGTAGGACTAAGAGATAGTGTGGTGTGGTGCTAGCTTTGTGCAGAACTGTCTTGGGTTCATTTCCCGGCATCACACATGGTGCCCCAGTACCACCAGGAGTAGTCTCTGAGTACAGAGGCAGGAGCAAACCCCAACCACTTCAGGAGTGACCCCAAAACTAACAACAAAACTTCTGATACTTTTGATAGATAATTGCACTTATACTGAAATTGAGCAATAAGTGAATGAATAGAAAAAGGTGGGACCCAAGTTTCTAATTGTTCACATTTGAACTTACAAATAATCGGATGGGGTGAGGCGTAGATCCCAAATGGTCCAGGGAGCAGTCACTGTCACTGTCATCCCTTTGCTCATTGATTTGTTCGAGCGGGCACCAGTAACGTCTTTCATTGAGAGACTTATTGTTACTGTTTTTGGCATATCCAATACGCACCGGTAGCTTGCCAGGCTCTGCCGCTCGGGCTTGATACTCTCGGTAGCTTGCTGGACTCTCCGAGAGGGGAGGAGGAATCGAACTCGGGTGGGCCGTGTGAAAGGCAAATGCCCAACCGCTGTGCTATCGCTCCAGCCCAAGCAGCAGTATACATTGCAATTGGAGGTACTAGAACAACTCATTTTTGGACTTGATAAATACAATGAATATATAATGACTTACACCAATAAGTATTTGTAGATGCAGGTGTGTATATATATGTATGTATGTATGTATGTATGTATATATATCAAATTTATAGGCTAATTTGCAGTCAGAGTAAGTCCTGAAAATGGCAGGGTGTGACCATACCCAGCCCCACCCCCCAAATGTCATGGTCAGCAAAACCAAGGAAGAGTAATGATCACAGCTCACAGAGACTTTAGTTAATAATTAATGATGTGAGTTAATTAGCTACAACAAATACACTGTACTAATATAAGACATTAATGATAGGTGAAATGATGGGGCAGAGAATGTCACATGGAACCACTGTATACCTGCTTACTTATTCTGTAAAGCCAAAAATGTTTTAAGATTAAATTATTACTCTCTTTTAAATAAATGATTACTGTTAATGGCTGGAGAGATAGTACAGTAGGTAGGCACTTGCCTTGCATGTGGTTGACCTGGGTTCAATCCCCAGCGCCCCGTATGGTCCCCTGAACCTCCCCAGGAATGACTCCTGAATGAAGAGGCAGGAATGTTAAGCACTGCTGGGTGTAACCCCCAAATGAACAAGTAAACAAAAGATTACTATTAAGAACATGAAAGGGGGACAGTGATATTGGTGATATGGCTCAATGATTGAGCACATGCTTCATATGTGTAAAAACCAGCATTCAATCTCTGTTAATACACACACACACACACACACACAAACACACACACGGGTGTGGGGGAAGGACAGAGAGAGAGAAAGAGAGAGAGAGAGAGAGAGAGAGAGAGAGAAGCAAAACAAGAAAAGAATACTTAAAAATACTAAGCTGTCCCTCCCTCCATCCCCAGAAAGGAAGGAAGGAGAAATAAAATAAGAAAAAAAACTATTTATAGAAAATATTTAAAAATATATCTGGTAAATAATTTATATACAGAATCTATAAAGGACTATTATAACTCATAATAAGAAAATCAACTGAAATTTTTCACTTGTATTACTTGTATCACTTGTCATCCCATTGCTCATTGATTTGCTCCAGCGGGCGCCAAAACCGTCTCCATTCGTCCCTGTCGCATGCAGTGTAGCCCAAAGGCATCTGCTTGCTCCAGGAATACACCGTCACTGTCACTGTTACTGTTATCCCGTTGCTCATCGATTTTGCTAGAGCAAGCACCAGTAACATCTCCATTGTGAGACTTGTTACTGTTTTTGGCATATTGAATATGGCATGAGTAGCTTGCCAGGCTCTGCCAAGCAGGTGAGATACTCTCAGTAGCTCGCCTGCCTCTCCAAGAGGGCCGGAGGAATCGAACCCGGGTCGGCCACATGCAAGGCAAACACCTTACCTACTGTGCTATCACTCCAGGAACACAAAGAAATTTTTAAAAATTAAAAAAAACTTTAAGTTGGGGCTGGAGTGATAGCACAGCGGGTAGGGCATTTGCCTTGCACGTGGCCAACCCGTGATTGATTGATTGATTCCCAGCATCCCATATGGTCTCTCGAGCACCACCAGAAATAATTCCTGAGTGCAAAGCCAGGAGTAACCCCTGAGCATCACCGGGTGTGACCCAAAAAGCAAAAAAAAAATGTTTAAGTCATATTGTCTGTAACTATTAGCAAATGCAAATGAAATCACCACTACTAGTAATGACCACCATTTTGCATTACAAAGAATAGGATACAAAAGTACAACCTAGTTTTGTGGGAGCAAGTGGATGCTGGGACTCTGTTTGGGCGGGCACCAGGCAAACCCAACACCCTCTGATCTACCCAGATCTATTCAGTTTTGTGTGGGTCCGAGATTAGTTTATGGGTCTCTGAAGAGAAGTCAGTAGAAGAGCTTACATGGTAGCACAAGAATTGGTCCGTGGGATGACTGCCAGTGCAACTGAAACCCAGTCATGAGCAGATTTGTAGTGGTCTATCTTATGGTGATTCAATTTTAAAAATTTAAAAGTTTAAAAATTATAAAAAATTAAAAAGACCAAGAGCAGGTGTTAGTGGGTTTTCACTCAGAGCTTCCCCCCACACACACCCTCTGCTCCTCGCCCCGGTCAGATCTGCCCACGTTAGAATAAAATTTAACCATTGTCCTCACCATGGACAATTGGAGATTCTTCCCAGGCATAAATAAAATGTCAATAAAGACATTTTCAGGGGCTGGAGCAATAGTACAGTGGGTAGGGTGTTTGCCTTGCATGCGGCCGACCCGGGTTCGATTCCCAGCATCCCATATGGTCCTCTGAGCACTGCCAGGGGTGATTCTTGAGTGCAAAGCCAGGAGTAACCCCTGTGCATTGCCAGGTGTGACCCAAAAAGAAAAAAAAAAGACATTTTCAGAAACAAACAAACGGAAGCATACTAAGGGCATGTGAAGATGTGTAGCAACTGGACACCACGGCACTCTCATGTACTGTTGTTGTGGACAACACTTTGAAAAGCAGAGCTGGGGTTGCTCTTCTACTTTGCTCAGGGGTTGCTCCCAGTTCATTGCTCGGAAGTTGCCCGCAGGTGGTGCTCAGGGACCAGATGGCACCAGGAGTTGAACCTACGCCTTCTGCAGTGAAAGCCCGGGCTCCAGGTTCCTGAGCATTCTCTCCAGCTCACTTTTGCACCTTCCTCAAGAGTTCAAATACACTTAGATTTAACACAACTTCTCACTTCCAGTATCCACTTAAGAGAGATGAAGATTCGTGCCCACCCAAAGATTTGTATCTAGATGTTGACAAGTTTTATGCTACAAGGAAAAGTCGCCAATTGATAAACAAATTTCACTGTATATTGCCATATAATAAAACTACTCAGCCGTACAGGGAACAGGCAGCTGAATCACACAACACAGATAAATCTCAAACCCAGTATCATAAATGACAGAAGATAAACAGCAACAATGTATACTGTATAATTCCATTTCTGCATTTCTGTTAAAACTTAGAAAAGATCAAGCTTATGACTAAATAAAGCAGAATGTTAGTTTCTAGAAAGTGGAGGGGTGAACTGATGATAGAAAGACACTTTGGGGATGAGAAAATTACTTTTTATCCTAAATGTGACCAATGGCACATGTTGACAATGGGACTATTGTCAATTCAAAAAGAAACAATTTTCTTATTTAATTGACAAGAGATAGAAGTGATAGAACAGCAGGTAGGGCATTTGCCTTGCACATGGCCAAACGGGTTCGATTCTTTCATCCCGCTCAGAGAGCCTGGCAAGCTTCCCATGGCGTATTCAATATGCCAGATCAGTAACAACAAGTTTCACAATGAAGACATTACTGGTGCCTGCTCAAGCAAATCAGTGAACAATGGGATGACAAGTGACAGTGCTGCAGTGCTATTTAATTGACAAGTAACTGTTTACCATTTTCTATTTTTTAAATTATACACTTAATATTACTATATTTTATCCTCTATAAAAATACAACCTTATAACACCAACTAAGAAAGTAAATGAAGGGGCCAGAGCAATAGTACAGCAGGTAGGGCACTTGCGTTGAATACGGCTGATCTGGTCTAGACCTCTGGCATCATATGACTCCCCCCACCTCTGCCCCCAGCCCACCAAGAGCTATCCCTGAGTTCAGAGCTGGGAGTAAACCCTCAGCACCTCTGGGTGTAGCCACCCCCACAAAAGAAAAAGGTAGAGAATAAATGAATCTTCTCGAAGGGAATGAAGGGAGTGAAGGGGATATGAGGGGACCTGGTGTCAGTGCTAAAGGAAACCTGTCACTCTGGGCATGGGTTTACTTTTTGGGTCACACCCAGCGATGCTCAGGGGTTACTTTTGGCTTTGTGCTTAGGAATTACTCCTGGAGGTACTCAGGGGACCATATGGGATGCTGGGAATTGAACCCAGGTTGGCTGAGTGCAAGGCAAACACCCTACTCGCTATGCTATCGCTCCAGCCCCTGTGGGCATGGGTTTAATGTTAGAATAATGTATATGTGAAATGTTTTTATTTGTAGTATTGCAAATCATGGTGCCTAAATGAAAATTGGTGGGTAAAAGAGGGGCTCGACAGAGAGTACAGGACGTACTTTGTATGAGTGGCCAATCCCAGTTTGACCCCCAACAGCACAGGATCTTCAAGAAATACCAGGCAGAGCACTGGGGCCCCTGAGCACTGCCGGGGTGACAGATAGCTCTGATCTACAGGGTCTGAGCAGCCTTGCATCGATTCATTTGCCCAGTAGGTGGAGAAACACTAGAGAAACACTCCAGTGCTCTGGGGGTCCAGAGCTCTACCCCTACCGGCAAACAAAACAAACAGAAAATAAATGAGCACTGAAACTTTATCCACAGCAGTTTCTGACAAAGAGAACAGAACTCCCCAATAAATTGGATTTTATGGAGATACACTCTACTTTAGAGCCTGGCAAGCTCCCCGGGGTGTATTAGATATGCCAACTAGAGTAACAGGTCTCATTCCCCTCACCCTAAAAGAGCCTCCAATCGTTGGGAAAGATGAGTAAGGAGAGGCTGCTAAAATCTTAGGGCTGGTGTTCAGAATGGGAGATGCGGGCTGAAAGTAGACTATAGACCGAACGTGATGGCCACTTAATACCTCAACTGCAAACCACAACACCCAAAAGGAGAGAGAGAGCAAAAGGGAATTCCCTGCCACAGAGGCGGGGTGGGGTAGGGCGAGGATGGGGTGGAGGTGGTGGGAGGGGTGCTGGGAACATTTGTGGTGGAAAATGGCCACTGGTGGGGGGCTGAGCAGTCGACCATTGTATGACTGAAATGCAAGCATGAAAGTTTTTAAGTCTGTAACTGTGCCTCACGGTGATTCACTAATTAAAAAATTTAAAATAAAATAAAATAAAATCTCAGGGCTGGGATGAATGGAGACATTACTGGCACCCGCTCGAGCAAATCGATGAACTGGATGAAAGTGATACAGTGATACATCCTATTCAGTAGACAGGGGCCAACTTCCCTCAGGCACAGAAGTTCCTAAATCTGCATAAAGTGGGGTTTCCCTAACACAGAGACTGGTGGGATGACAACCAGTGCTGACTCCTGCCCAGGGTCCTAGATGCAGACTTTAGAGAACACCAATACTCTTAGTAAAATAAATCGTGTCACATGTAACCTTGCAGTTAAAATCCAGTCCTGTGTGAGTGGGATTGACCAAATCCTGGTAGCCAACCATTTTCAGAGCTTTCATGAAATACAGTTATCTAATTAAAGTTGCCTGTCAAGGCAGCCCTCCAGTTCAGAGCTGTCATTTAAAGAAGCGGGGCTTTAGCTCCCCTTTGCACAAGTCACCATACAAAAGAACCAACACATGTGGTATGTGACCTTCTTTCAACTTTTCTTTCCTTCCCTTCATATGGGTTATTTTGTTTTCAGTCCTTGGCTGCCTACATTGTCCTCCTGACTTTGAAGGGAAGACATTTTTTGCCTAACTCTCTGAGAGGAAAGACATATGCTGCTTTGCTCTTGAAATCTGTTTATTTTTCCTCACTACATATGTTTTGCTTCCTTCTCTGATGTCTGTGCTGAAATCTAAGAAGTCTGTTTTGCTCTGATGGTTCTCATTAGCATAGCCTGGCCTGGTTGGGCCCTGCTGCTCTCTAGGCTTCAAGACCTTTACTTTTATGGGTGACTTACAGAGCCCGCATGACTTATGTCCTGTTCTTTGTGGCTGATCTGTTACTGGTAATTGTGCAAGAATTCAGGTACCAATAAAGATCTGGTAGAGACTCTTGAAACATCTGATATTTAAGTAAGACAATCTAGTAAGAAAACAATCAGTGCATTCTTCTAGATTCTTTGGGTCCTGAATACCTTGGGAATGTAGGTAATCAAAAAGCAAACAAACCTGGCTTCATTATCTCAGCTCCTTTCCTTCATAAAAGCCTTTCCATGTTACAGATGGAGAGTCCTACCCACTCCCCACACCCCCACACCCCCCACTCAGGAGGGATAACATAAGAATATGTTTGACTAGCACAGTCTCTTAGAAACATCTAACTAAAAATATTGTCCTGTGTTACATGACTCACACACAGTTAAGCTTATCCTGGAATTTATTTACATTTAAGTGTTCCTCTCAGTCATTTTCTTCTGTTAGAAGTTGAAGATCATGTAGTCATTGGAAGTTATTTTGTATTTCAATTATTAGGAGATGCAAAAATCAAACTCTGAAGAACTGTTGATGATAATCCTAGGCTAGATATCATTTGTCAGGAAAGATATTGCTTTAAAAGTGTTCTCAATCAAAAATAAATAAAATAAAATAAAATAAAATGTTCTCAATCAGAACCCCTGGAAAGTGATCAGTTTTAGAAACTTGGGTTCTGGTTTTATCACTTATGGCCTTTTCTTGCCTTAAGAAATATTCCGATTTTACCCATTGAATTGGTGCTTTTCTGGTCGCAGACAGACTTGGAGAATGTTTGCTTCAGAAGGAAAAGAACTCTGCTTCAGGACCAGAGCTATCACAGAGATTAGGTACTTGCCTTGCACACAGCCAGCTCCAGTGAGATCCCCAGGACCACATATGGTCCCTCGACCATTATCAGGAAGACAGAGCCAGAAGGAAGAGTCGACCCGAGAGAAGCTAGGTGTGGCACCTTTCCAAATCCCAAACAGAGAATTTCATTTTATCCTAACAAAGTTTTCTGAGACTCCCCTATGATGAGATATGAAAGGTCACTATTTGAATCCTCCTGCATTCCCTGCACTAATGTTTTAGGCTGATGGGCTTTGGATTCTAGCCTGGCCTGACCTCCCTGCCAGCTTTCCCTTGCTTTCCATTTCCTCTTCTTCATGCTCAGATGGGAAATAGATGTGCATAACCTGATGTTCTTTTTCTTCTGTGCCTGCCTATTTTGTCTTTGAATAGCCCTCAAGGATCTCTCTGTGGTTGTCTTTAGTGCTGTCTTTCAAATACATTTCTCCTCTACTTAGAGTGATGAGGGCTTGGCTGAGGTTAAGTTTAAGGTAAGGTATAGTCCATTGACTTGCTTTTTATGGAGTATAAATGGAAACTTTAAAATCATTATATAGGGGCCAAAGTGATAGTACAGTGGGTAGAACATTTACCTTGTACATGGCTGAGCAAGGTTCAACCCATGTGGTGCTCAGAATCAGACTCAGGGCCCCTATATGACCAACATGCCTTCAGCTACTTGTGCTATTTTCCTGGCCCTGTAAACAGAAACTTTCAAAGCTTGTCTGTGATTAACCTTTTGTGTTACTTCAATGTTAAGGGAGAATTAATGATTCATCAGTTTCAATCCTGTTATAGAAGAACCCACTGTTCAAGAATCTTGTTGTTTCAAAACTCAAAGGTTTGGATGTATTTTATTATTATTTGTTTCTTATTTGGATTCTAAGATTTGATTTACATCTTTTACTTTATGCCTATTAGCCACCATTATTCTTAAAATTTGGATATCATGTGGCTGGCATCTTAGGTCCACATTTTCTGCCTCCATCCCTTGAGAACATTTTTAATACCACAGTCAGTATCCAGAAGTATTGTATCCTAGAGCTCATTAATGTAAGAAATCTACATCAATACTGACATCATAAACTTCTTTCCAAATTCCAAACTCCTTTATTGGATTCCTATTGGATAAATTACTTTCTCCTTGGTGCCCATTCTTTCACTGAAAAATAAAGCCAACAACTGGACCTTTTTTCACAAGGTTGTGGTGGGGATTAAATCAGACAATGTGCCAAGTCCTTAGAGTAATACCAGGCCCATTACAAATGGCCAAGGACTCTTTTCTAATAATTATTGTCTGGGTTTTTTTGAGGGAGAGGATATTTGGGTCACACGGTGTTGCTTAAGGACTGTTCCTGACTTTGTGCTCACAGGACCACGTGTGGTACCAGGAATTCAAACCTAGATCATCAACATATAAGACAAGTGCCTTAACCACTATACTATTCTCCAGGCTCCACTGTTGCCAATTTATTTGCTGTTGGCAATCACCTTCCGTCACACTCATTGTCTATACACTGTTCCTATCATTTTGGATATTTCATTCTAATGGCAATTTGTTCTCATTTTTAATCTACTGAATCAATTCGTATCCTGTGGCTTTGGTAAATTCACGTTTTAGATTCATGCATCTCAGCTCAGGCTTCCCCAAAATGCCTAGTTCCCTAAATTTGTGGTAATAATAGGTAAGTAAAGTCTAAAGAAAGTCTAAGGAAGGCCTCCAGCTGGGTCAGCTTATAGAATCATCTTGAGGGTAAGATCCTTGAAGCTATTTCAGAATTCCTGTCACAGCAAAAACTAATATTCTTTTCTGTTGTGTGGCTTTGTGTAAGTATTTAGCCTCTTTCAGCCACTATTGTTTTATCTGTGAGATGAAAATAACACTGATTTTGCATATGCAGATTAAACTCAGTAAAGTGTCACCCTTTCTATCACTTCCAAAGGTACTCAAAGCAATCACTATTTCAATCTTTGTCTTTTCGCCTTTCCCAAGTTTCTTTGACTCCAATTCTCATACCAATTTTCTACCTCCTTGATATAGAAGTCTTTGACCCTAACTAAAATCTCTCTCTTTGCTTAGTTTTTCACTTCAGTTAATCTCATCCCTTCCTGTCCATGCGCCTGTCTTTATGATCTTCCAGAGACCTCTAAACAGACCTCTCCATCTGTCTTGAATATATAGCTGTTTTCCTAACATCTCTATTTGACTATCTGGTAACATCTGAACTTCAGCAACTGTTATTTCCTCTCCCTTTGGCTCACCTCCACATTTAAACTTTTTTTCATTCTTAGAAAGAAAAAAAAATTAAATCCCCAATTTCCTTTATCATCTGTATCCAATTAGCTGCTACTTCATAGTTCTTCCTTTGAAAGACCAGTTTATTCTCTCTCTTTTCTATTCCCACTATTCGTACTGTATGTCACATGCATGTCATTGTTCTGAATTCTGCTCTATTTACTTCTACCAGGTAGATTTTCCTAATAACATTTTATCTGGCTATTTCTCTGCTTCAAAATCCATAATCATGTTGCCTCTGTGTCAAGCTCAAATTTCCTCATCCCAAGATTTCTTTTGCACATTGAGGCCTCACAGTAATTTCAAAATCTGATCTTTCATAAATTACTCCATTTAGGAGACTCTGTCCTTACTCCAGACTTCTCTGTAAATAGGCCAAGACAAAGTTTAAGATGCTTTATTTGAAAATGCAAATCTATGGCAACAGAGAGTGGAGAAAGCAAAGTAAAGAAGGGAGAAATAGGAATCAATATACAATGAGTTATTAGGTGCTGGTTCCATGTTAGGTGGAGCCAGAAGGAATCCACAGGCTGCTTGTCACACCTGCCCAAGCCCTGGACCTCTTTGCATGGGTTGCAAGGAGAGAGCTTTAAGCAATGCTGCTTCTAGAAAGAAGCAAGAGAGGGTCTAGTCTGATCCTTTTATCTTCTATTTCTTTTTATCTTCTATTTCTTATTGGTCAAATTTTCTCCCAGGGAAAGGAAACCATCTCTACTTCTGGATTTCATCATTTGTTCCATTCAGGAGCTGCTCTAGGGCCAGATCTTATACAGGACTCCACATTGTTTCAGTCAAGGTAAAGAGCATAAGAAGGTGAAAGTTCAACAACTGTCAGAAAAGGCCAGAACAGAGGATTCAACACTCCACAGAAGGTGTCACTGGATCCGCGCAGCAGCAAAGGGTGATCTGGCCCTCCCTCGTGGGAGCCCTCCCCAGGCAGCCTGGGCTGTTTGCCCCAACCTTCTTTTTCTTCCATCTTTCCAAATGACACTTTCCTTGGTAATTTTTCAAGTTTTATTCCCTCTAGAACTCTTCCAAACTGCTTTTATTTTATTTTATTTTTTTTTTTTTTGCTTTTTGGGTCACACCCAGCGATGCTCAGGGGTTACTCCTGGCTTTGCACTCAGGAATTACTCCTGGCAGTGCTTGGGGGACCATATGGGATGCCGGGGATCGAACCCGGGTCGGCCGCGTGCAAGGCAAACGCCCTACCCGCTGTGCTATCGCTCCGGCCCCGCCAAACTGCTTTTAAAAGACATTTTCTGTTTTGTTTGAAGTGTCTTCCTCTAAGCAGTCCATTCTCTCTTCAGCAAAGAACAGCCTGCTTTGTAAAATCTTCTTCCCATTTTTTCACTTTCATTGACTACTATGACAGACAAGCAACCAGTGACTCTTTTGCCCTAGGTTGGGCAAACAATTCAAACTCTGCCAATTGGCTACTGACTCCCCAGGCTTTTAACCTTGAGCTAGTAATGAACGAAAGACGAAGCCAATGTTTGAAGGTCAGATGACTCATTGAGCTGGAGTGGGCTTGAGCTAGAAGGACATTGGTGACTTTGGCCACAACCCTGGTGCTAAACATCTAGAATTCTCTTGGCTCCTATGTTTTCTTCAAGTACCCTAGTTAGAGTTCAAGAGAATATTGTAAATTTAATTTTTTTAGCTCCAAAATCATATTTCCAATAGTGTCAACTTTTTCTAAAGTGACAGTCAACTTTTGTTGCTTCTGAGAATTATACTTAGTTTATACTTAGATTACTGCATACTCCCTTAGAACATTTATAATTCTTTGAGATTGTTTATCTAACATCCTTAACTTAATGTTTGAAATATAACATATACACATGAACTACAACATTATTAAATATTGATCAATGCAACACCATTATTGTCATGTTAAAAGACATTTGTCAAGCTTCAGACACTATTTTTTTCTATAGAAAATATTAGACAAAATAAATTAAACAGGTCATGGCTTCATTTTTAATGCAAAAATGTATTAATAAAATAAACACAATAGTTGCAATAGAGATTGCATTATAAAGTGTGTTGGTAGTACAGTAAAGCAGTTCGTGAGTTCTAAAACAATCAGAAAAATACACAGGGCAGATATTGAATTGGGTCTTGAAAAATGATTGTAACTTGACAATGACAAGTGGAAAAAGAAATCGATGAAGCTTCCAATCCAAAGAAAAGATGAAAAGATGAGTGGCCTGTAGAAGGACAGGGTTATTCAGTGTAATGTCAAGAATTTTAGAGCTGGTCATGTGATTATCAGGTAGAAACTATAAGATTTAAGATAGAAACTATAAGTAGAATATACATCTTAAATCTTTGGTTTTCCAATATCCAAATATCCTGTTAAGAGAAACTACTTTAAGGCCAAGTGATACTAGCATATTTGCCTTGCACATGGCTCATCTGGGTTCCACCCTCGAAACTCCTGAGCCAGCCAGGAGTGATTTCTGAGTGCAGAGCCAGGTGTCAACCCTGCTGGATGTGGCCTTAAGACAAAAACAGAAACAAATTTCTAAAAAAAAGACAAATAACTACAAAACTATGTATCCTGTAAAAAACTTTTGGTGAAAGAAAGCTATTTCTACAAAAAAAATCCTAATTTTAGTAATGTCTTCTCTCTAAAATATGAAAGGAAATTGACTTGGAATTAAAAACTAGCAAGTTTAAATAATTTTCCTTCTTCTGAAAGTCTGGACGTGTCACAAAATGACAAAAGATGGGGATCTTGAGGAAACCATAAAGGAAATTAAAGCTCACACAGATGTTTCTTCTAGGAGGAGAAAGTATTAAAAATTGACTTCAAAAAACAAAAAGAAGGAAACATCAATGATCATGATGGTTTGTAAGCATCTGTCCCAGGACAAATAAAAGTGACATAATGACAGTGTCTTTATAAAGTCTGTTTCTTACTTTTTAGATAATTGGTATGTAGTTCTAAGTCTTATGTGTGCTGCTACTTAGACTTTGAGGTCCAACTTTCCTGTTGAAAGTTTTTATTACTGATACCCAGCAGGCAGGGATATCCTGCAGGATCCAGAGACAAATGCTGTTTACACATCCTTGTGAACAGCTGTCTTCCACACTCCCCTCAATTTGGTTTCCTCTTTCTTAATGAGAAAAACCCACACTTGCCAAATTCCTTGTTGACCAATTCCCTGCCCCACTTCCCTGCAAGTTCCATCTTTGATGTAGCACTGTAATACTGTTGTCCCGTTGTTCATCGATTTGCTCAAGCGGGCACCAGTAACGTCTCCATTGTGAGACTTGTTGTTACTGTTTTTGGCATATCGAATATGCCACAGGTAGCTTGCCAGGCTCTGCCGTGCGGGCGAGATACTCTTGGTAGCTTGCCAGTCTCTAGGAGAGGGATGGAGGAATCAAACCCAGGTTGGCCGTGCGCATGGTAAATGCCCTACCAGCTGAGCTATTACTCCAGTCCATCTTTGATGATTTTACTATAACTTACTGCTATTTCCTTTAATTTACTCTAAATTATAGAAATATATACTTTGCTAACTTGCTCTTCTCCTTAGGACTGATTCCTATGATTCTTCCATCTGTATAAGATGAATTGCCTAAAGCCAATTGGATTGGTACCTTCAACCTCAGTCCGGTGGGGGTTGTTCACAGAGCATTGAGACAAATGCATTAGGCTACAAGCAAACACACAAGGACTGTCCAAGATTTCAGGTCATTTGGGCAGCCACAAGTGAGTACACAGGCTGGACATCTACTCAATACGACATCATTCCCCTACTCTGGTTCTCAGCTCATGAGTTACTGTTTGAGTTTACAGAGACATTAAGAACAGTCAGTATGTACATCAAAATTCAGTGGAGCAGAGACTGGGATATTCTACACAACCAATGAGCAGACATCCTTAAAAAATAAAGTCCTGGCAGTTTCCCATTTTGTTGTGTCTATGTTACCCTCTACATCTAGAAGACCCTAAGCTATTTTATTCTATTCTTCTCTGGAAACATTTTTGCTTACCCTATGATCTATTCTATATTTTCCTAAGCACATTTTTGCTGCCCCTTTATTTTCTATGACCCGTGTTTATATATTTAGACCTATGCTATTTTGAATAGGGGAATATCTCAACCTGATCGTTGAGGGTTTTTTAGGGGGACAACTCCCACAAAGAATAATAATTTATTTTGTTACATGGAAGTACTTTATTAGTCTATTGGATCCATAGTTTCCTAATCTAGCCATGATGATGCCGATGATGACAGTAATGAAATAAAATAATGTGAGGTTCTGTGGTTATCATAACTTGGTACAGCTTTTACTTTTATCCCCATTCTGAAGATGAGGAAACTGAGGATAAGGGATTCATTAATTTTTCAAAGATCATCCAGTCAAGGATGACTAACATTCCATGGGGTTATTTTATCATTACTGCTTTTTGAGTGATTTTTTTTGTTTTGTTTTTTGTTTTTTGGGTCACACCCGGTGATGCACAGGGGTTACTCCTAATTCTCATGCACTCAGGAATTACTCTTGGTGGTGCTCAGGAGACCACATGGGATGCTGGGAATTGAACCTGGGTTGGCCACATGCAAAGCAAATGCCCTACCCGCTGTGCTATTGCTCCAGCCCCTTAAGTGAAATTCTTATTCAAGTCAGTCTATTTAAATATGTCTTAAGCCATGCCCTGGAAATAGGTTTGCAAATTTAACTATATGCTATTTAAGATACTCTGAAGCATCAGAAAGCAGATATTACCCAACTGTATATGAATTGTAATGGAAAGCATATCCGTGATTTTTCTGGAGTGATAGCGCAGGGGGTAGGGTATTCGCCTTGCACTCAGTAGACCCGGGTTCTATTCCTCTGCCCCTCCCAGAGAGCCCGGCAAGCTACCCGTGGCGTATTAAATATGCCAAAAACAGTAACAACAAGTCTCACAATGGAGATGTTATTGGTGCCCGCTCGAGCAAATCGATGAAAAATGGGATGAGAGTGACAATGATTTTATTAAAGCACCATAAATTAAAAATCATTCATAGTTGGGCATTATATAATTTCCATCTCTAATTCTTGCCACTAAGTGTCAACTTCTCTCCAACAGAGAAGACTCCCTGTCCTACTGCTTCCACTCCGGCCTTAGTCTGCCATATTGACAGGCACTTTTAAAATTTGGTTATTAATGTTTGGGTCTCATGATTTCAGTGTTGTTAACTCTGTGGTTCAGATATTTAGCCCTATATTCCTTAATACTACCAAGATACCTTTGACCCTACCCCATTGCTTCTCACCTATCTTTTCTCCCCTTCCCTTTTACTTTATTTCTTTCCCTCTCCTCTGGGACCAAGGGTGATCTAGGCAAACCCCCTTTAAACCATTGCATTCCATCATCCAGTTACTCTAAATCATCTTGTGTTTGTCCTACTTCTGGCTTACTTTATTTAACAAAAAGCATATTAATGTTTTTTAAAGCCTGCATTAAGACTCCATTTCAAGTGGCAAAATGCAACTCAAAAGAGTTAAATGATAAGGAAATGTTTTTATGTGGATGTAAGGAAGAGTGAACAACTGAGATGGTACCAAGACTTAGTATGACTGCCTACCACGGATTTGGATAGAAACCGTTATTGGTTAAGCTACAAAGAGTGGTTGCTTGTCTGCTTGTGGGGAGATAAATCATGTTAGATAAATTAGATCTCCTGGTATCCACAAAGGAAAGTAATTAACAGAAAGCACCTAGGATTGCAACTAGATTATTCCATTCAATACATGGTATTGTACAACAGAATAACTAAGAAATTTTCTTTAAAATATTTTTTAAGAAATAGTGCCTGAGGTAAAGGCATAAATTGAATGGTGAGAAATAGTCCCATTTGATAAGACAGTTCTGGGCTAGGCAAGTTATATTCGATTTCTGATATTAGTCACAATTTTACTGTTGCTGTTTTCTATCTTTGCAAAGAAATTATAACATGAGACATTGTAAAGAAAAATGTTTACCCACATGAGTACAGGGCAATATATTTGTGGCAAAAAAGGTAAATAAATACAAGTACAGCGAAAAAAGAGAGCAATCTTGTGTGGAATCTTGAAGTACAAATGTACTTTGCAAAAAAATATAAACTTCAACTGAAGAAATTCAGAGTGAGTGAAAAGAAAACATTTTTCTTTGATCTGGAGCACATTCAGGGTAAGATTCAGCTTTGAGATCTTATTTATTTAACTTTTTTAAAAAAATTGAGTCTTATGAACACCCAAGGACAATAGAGACCAGGGCCAGGAGGATTGCTCCACTGTTGGAAGCCTGCCTCATGAGCTGGGGGAGAAGGCAGCTGGGATAGAGAAGGGATCACTAAGTCAATGATGGTTGGAGGGATTGTGCGGGATGGGAGATGTGTGCTGGAAGTAGATAAAGAACCAAACATGACTGGCCTCTCAGTATATGTATTGCAAACCATATATCCCAAAGTAGAGAGAGAATAAGATGAAAGTTGTCTGTCATAGAGGCAGGGGAGGGATGGGGGGGCAGGAGGGATACTGAGACATTGGTGGTAGAAAATGTACACCGGTGGAGGGATGGGTGTTCAGTCATTGTATGACTGAACCTTAATCATGAAATCTTTATAACTTTTTTTTTTTTTGCTTTTTTTCTTGGGTCACACCCGGCGGTGCACAGGGGTTACTCCTGGTTCTGCACTCAGGAATTACTCCTGGCAGTGCTTAGGGGACCATATGGGATGCTGGGATCCGAACCTGGGTCGGCCACATGCAAGGCAAACGCCCTACCCGCTGTGCTATCACTCCAGCCCCAAATCTTTGTAACTGTATCTCATAGTGATTCAATTAAAAAAAATTGAGTCTTATGGAGTAGCTATTTAACATTTAGCTGTCTTAATTTCTATTTTAATAAAAAATAATCTGGTGAGAAGTCATGACAACTTATATTTATTATTTTCAAGAAAGATAACCGGGTTATTCAGGTTAAATGACCTATTAAGGTAAGGCTAGTTTACCTTTACAAAGGATTCCAAAATACAATGCTGTGATATAAATATAACTTGATAACATTTTCTTTCTTCCACTATGTGGTTATGGCAGCCAGGCATCTCTCTCTCTTTCTCTCTCTCTCTCTCTCTCTCTCTCTCTCTCTCTCTCTTTCTCTCTCTCTCTCTGTCCATACATATAGGGGAATATGGCCACACAAGAGCACATAGAAAAGGGAATCTCAAGACAGATGTAGAGCTCTCACCAGAAATCAAATAGATCAGAACCTCTTTCCCTAGTAATTCACATATTTTCTTCATATTGTTCCTCTGATGTTATTTAATCAGGGAAGCAAATACAATCTCCAGTAACTTCTTAGATTTTTATTTTTTAACCCCAGTGTCATCTCCATTTTATTTCTGGAAGATGATTTTCTGCCCAAATGTTTGGCTTACTATTGCTGCCATAACAAATGACAAAAATGCAAAAATGCATTATCTTATAATCCTCAGAAATCGAGAATCCAGAACATACTTTCATGTGGCTGAGATCAAAGTGTCTAAGTTGCTTTTTTCTGGAGTCTCTGGAGCTGGGGGAGAATATGATTCTTCCCCTTTCCAGCACCAAGAAGCTGCTGTCTTCCTTGACACATAGGTCCCTTCTTCCTTCTTCAAAGCTAGAAATGGCAGGTTGAGTCCAAATCCTGAGTCTCCTGTCTGCCTCCTTCAGTATGAGGGTCTCGGTAACTGCAGGGGCCATCTAGATATCCCAGGGAAATCACTTAATCTCAAGATCTTTATTTAATCACTTCAGTAAAGTTCATTTCCTCAGATAACATAATATATTCTAAGTTCTATTCCCTAGTCTCTGTGCATCTTTGGGGCACCAGTATTATGATTATCACCTTAATTTGCCCTTTTCTAAAATTTCTGTTCCTGCTACCTTCACCCCATGCCTAGGGCTTAATACCCTAATTAACTTATTTCCAACTTGGGACCTTAAGAATCTTAGCCTACACTCGGTCTCTCACTCTGGCCTGGATCAGTCTCTGAAACTGTAAACCAGTTTTAACAGCTGACCTCTTGCCTCTCTTTTCTTGTTATCCAGTATCCAGTGTTAGACTTCAGGCTTAGACCCTGGATCCTAGTATCATGGTCCTATTCCCAAATATCTTCCTGGGATCTCAATTCTATCATCAAGATTAGCCAAGACTCCAGAGAAAGCAGTCTGTCCCTGACTTGGGCAGCCTGGCTATTCTTCTGCTCGGTGGGTATCAGGCCAGGTCAGAAGAAACTGTCAGACCGAGTGTCCTCTTCTGTGAGGCTGGCTTCACTTGCCTGCTTAGCTACCAAGAGCAGATGTGAATTGCTTTCCCTACAGTAGCTGGGTGGGGGGTTGGGAGAGTGGGGGAGGATGTGGTGTTTCCCAAATTCCGTTTTACTTTAGGATTACCTGAGAGAGACGTCACATTTTTTCATATTTAGGATTTTGAGCAATAGTTGCCTGCCACCAACCCTGATCCCTAGCATCACATATGGTTCCATGTGTGCCACCAGGAGTGATTCCTGTGTTCAGAGCCAGGAACAACCCCTGGGCACAGCTGGATAAGGCCCCCCAAACTAAACAAACACATTTTAAAATATTCAGACTGCACTCAATGCTAATTAAACTGAATCTTTTCAGGAGAAAGATGGTGCAGGGCTTGAGGTGCTCACCTCACATGACCCCAACCCTGGCTTTATCTCAAGCATCATATATAATCTCCCTGAGCACTGCTGGATGTGGACCAAAAAAAAAAAAAAAAGAACAACAACAACAACAAAAGACAGAAGGAAAGAAAAAGAAGCAAGGGAAACCATCATCAGTATTTTTTAAAACTCTTTCATTATTTCCAATTTGTAAGCGAGGTGAAACAGACAAGTATGCCAGAAAACTGCTGCAGAGAGTGTACCATGCTTAGCTGCAGTCTCAGAACCACCCGATGGTCTGTCAGGAACACAGACTCTGGCCTCCAGCCACCGTCTTCCCGCTGGAATCTGCTTTCCAACAAGATTCTCCTAGGGCTGAAGAGATTGTACGGTACGTAGTGCTCTTGCCTTGCACATGGTTGACCAGGTGTTTGACCCCAGGCACCTCATATAGTCCCTGAGCCCACCAGGAGACATCCCTGGGCGCAGAGCTGGAAGAAATCCCTGAGCACCGCTGGGTGTGTGTCCTCTCAAAAATAATTTTAATCTGGAACCAGAAGAGAACACAGTGGTTGGGACTCTCGCCTAGCATGCGCCCAACTCAGGTTCAATTCCTGCCATCACAGGCTCCCCAAGCATCCCTGGATGCGGCCCTGGAGGCCTTCAAGCTCCTCTAGCTGTGATCCCAAACGCTCCTGAATCCTGCTCGAGAGGCTGACCCAGGATTGATTCCCAGCATCCTGTATGGTCATCTAAGCCTTCCCGGAGTGACTCCTGAGCATAGAGCCAGAAGTTAGCTCTGAGCACCACTGGATACTGGATGTGGGGGGAAAAAATTTCTCCCTTTGGGTCAGAGCCCAAAATACAGTATGCAGGGCGTTTGCTTAGCACAGGCTGACCTGGGTTAGATCCCCTTCACTGCTTATAGTCACCCGAGTCCCACCAGAAGTGATCCCTGAGCACAGAGCCAGTAGTAAGCCTTAAGTATAGCCATGTGTGGTTTAAAATAAAAAACATTCTGCTAAATGGTTTTGAAAACCTCTGATCTAGCCATCCCACTCCTATGAACTTGTTCTGACAAGTTTACCCAATAAGCATAATCATGAAAATTTTCCATTGAAAAATATAGTACTATGAGAAAAATTGAAATGATTTGAAATTCATCTTTACTTAACACTTTGTATGTTAAGCAGAACATAACATACATATATGTAATATATATGTAGAGAGAAAGAGAGGGATTCCTTTATCTCTTACCTTTATCTCTCACACAAACCTTTCCAGCAAAACTTTTCCAAACTAATTAATAGTTGATTCCCCATTTTGAAATTAACCCTTTATTGCCTTTGGAACACTTACTAGGTTTTGTAAATTTTGTTATTTCTTCTTATTCCAGACTGACTATTCCACACTCTGTTTCTCCCTTAATGGTAATTCCTTAGTGTCTGATATTTAGTACTGACCAAAAGTGTTGGTTGAATGACATAAAAACTATCATCTCTACTTTACAGATTTCTAATTTATAAAGAAAGAATTTATTTTATAAATGAAAGAATTTACTTTATGGATGAAAATGTCTACTTTATAGATGAAGAAACTTTCCTAAGATGTGCCTTCTGGCAAGTGTAGGGGGAAATGGGAGCAATCTCTGCTCTAACTCTGCTCTTATCACTTCCCGCTATAATCACTCCACCCGACCCTCCTCGGTTAGGCCAGCACAATTGTTTTCCTCCGGATGCTGCCTCCTTGCTTCTCATTTGCACTTGTGCTTGTTTGATATCATTGCATTCAGAATGCCTGCATTTCTAGGAAATTTTCTTCCTTGCTTAACATAGCGTAGTGTAGTGCTTTGCTTTTAGTTTTGCAAATGTTAAAGTCTCTTCCTTCAAAACTGGCGAGATTAGATTCTCACATAGATTTACTATAAATGATTTAAATGTTTGACTACTGTTTGACATTTAGGTATTTCCATTGTCCATTATTCATTAGTGACTAAGCGAGCATCTATGCATACATAATTGAGTTAAAGTTCTATTTTCTCACAAAGCATGAACATTCTTACCTCATTTTAACCTTCAGAACGCTACACCTAAACTTTCTGCTGCCTTTGAGTAATTGAGAAATTTCCGTGCATGCCAAAGAATTGGAAAATTTATACCGCACATTTGTGTAAGACATGACGTGTGACACTTTTACACTCCTACCTTAGCCAGGTTTGTTCAATCGGCTGTTGAAATTCCTTTCACTGAAAAGTTTTTCTTTATATTTGAGCAGGAACAAATTGTGCCAACTTGCAATTTCTTCCTACTCACTTCCTAGTGACCTAGTCATTCTCCAAAAGTGTTGACCTCTGATCTGCTTCCCTTGAAGTCACTAGAGCTAGTTCTCTGTCTGCAGTTCAAAGATTAGTTCTGACTGGAGTATGGACGGAATTTCTAGGCATCCAGGACACAGGGAAACAGATGACCTCTTGTGGTCGTCCTATTTGCCTTTGATCTTTCTTTGTGCCCAATGCAGTGATCTGGAAAATTCTGGACCAGAAATTAGATCTGTAATCCAAATATTGATTCCAGACATTTGCTGACTTAGGTTTATCCTCTCACAGATAGATTCAATCATCCCATAGAATTGTGAAGATTTTGTGAGATTATCTAAATGAATGCATTTACAACACCTTAAAAAATAAACGCATAGAGGGGCTGGAGTGGGTACAGTGGGTAGGGCGTTTGCCTTGCACTCGGCCAACCCGGGTTTGATTCCCAGCATCCCATATGGTCCCCCGAGCATCGCCAGGAGTAATTCCTGAGTGTATGAGCCAGGAGTAACCCCTGTGCATCGCTGGATGTGACCCCAAAAGCAAAATAAATAAATAAATAAATAAATAAATAAACGCATAGAAATAAGGATGTGTATATAAATGTGTGTACATAGTCAATTCAGTACATACATGATATGATCTGTACTTAATCCTTGATTATGAATACAAAATAGAATTTAGTTTGATAAATACTTAGTACTTCAATATTTAACAATAAGAATAAGTATGCCTATAAACGTTTCTACAACGATAAAAACCTTTCTCTCAAATACAATAACTTTTTTTTCTTTTTTTTTGGTCACACCTGGCGATGCACAGAGAAAACTCCTGGCTCTGCATTCAGGAATTACTCCTGGCGGTGCTCAGGAGACGTAATGGAATGCTGGGAATCGAACCTGGGTTGGCTGCATGCGAGGCAAACGCCCTACCCACTGTGCTATCGCTTCAGCCCCTACAATAACATTTTTTAAAAGACCAAATCGCATCTTTTTCAACACTTATTTTACTTTTTTAAATAGGTGAGTATATTTTATTGTGTTTAAGGAAGGGCCCATAGAAAAATTGAAATTGGTAGTTTTGTCAAATTGATTCACAAAACTGAGATAAAAATTTTCTCCTTGTCATGACAAAACCAAGACAAATTCAGAGAATGAGGGAAATGGAAACTTTTATTATCCTGTCTGTGTATGGTTTCAGAAAGTGAGAGGTGCAAGGTGTTATGAGTATTTTCAATAAAAAGAAAATCTATGAAAATTAGAAATTCATTAGAAATTCTTTAACAGGGCCCAGATCTAATTGGGGAAAAAAAGTAAAAAGCAATTGAAATTTTAAGACTAAACTTTCAAAATACACGTGAGCCCCCTTTCTCCAGCAGAGAAGGTATGCTAATAAATACAGTCCTGTGATCCTTTTGGCCTTCCATACCCCAAGTGGGAAACAAGCTACGACGCATTTACAGAACAATCTTTACAGAATTCTTTGCCAAGAGTTGTGAAGGTGGCTGGTCTGCCTGGAGTCCCAACAGGGGCAGGAAGGGTCAAGACCAGGCCGTGGCCACCTGGCGGGGCCAGGACGCGCCCCCCGAAGCCGGGTTGCACTCCGGGACCCGGCTGGCGGCCTGGCGGGGGGTGAGGGGCCCGGAAGGGTCAAGCAGGGCAAATACCTTCTCCGAGCCCGCCCCCCGGCCCCACTTGGGCATTTCCCCTCGGTTCCCAGACCCTTCCCAGTGCCCCCGCCTCCAGTTCGCGCTCGGTGGGCCGGGCGTCCCGGGGAGGGGTCTCGGCGGCGGGGGTGTGTCCGGCCGCACTTGGCGGGCCGCGGCCAGAGTCCCCGAGAGAGGCGGCGGCATGCACGGCGTCGGTGGCGCGGGGCTCGCGCTCCTGGCTTCGCTGCTCTGGGTCTCTGCACGGTGCCAGCACAGAGGTGAGCGCGGGAGCTGCGGGACAAAGCCGGCCTGCGGGCTCCAGCCCAGCCGTGTGGCCGAGCCCGGGCTCTGAAGTCCCCGGTCCCCGGCCCCCTGCCCCGCTCCGGCTCTGTCCACTCGGACGCGGCGGGCTGCGCGGCTGCCCGGGAGTGACGCGCGGGGATGCGGGGTGCGACTGGGAACGGGGGCCGGGGCCGGCGGGCTGGGGTGGGGGTGGGGGTGGGACCGTCTGTGTCCACCCAGCCCCGGGGCCCCGCTCACGGGTGTCCCGGGCACGGACGCGCCTTCCCGAGGCGGGCCAGCCGCCCCGCCGAGCCGCGCTCTTTGTGCGCTGCCCCTGTGGCCACTCCGGGCCCTTGCCCTGCGCTGGTCACTCCCGGGGAAAGAAGGCGCCCGCGGAGTGCGGCCTCGCTGCCCTGGTCCAGAGATGCAGAGCGGATTCTCCACGCTGTGGGTCCCTGCGGAAAAGGGAAAGCCCCAGGACTCCCCTCCTGCAATCTCTTCTCTTTCTCTCCTCTTCTCTTTTTAACTGTTTTCCCCCTTTTCTCTCTGGGCAGTCATGGTCATTTGTTGAATGCACTCTTCATGCACGCAAATAGTTTATTTTTAAAAGCAAAAGTGCAGGTTAAAATTCAGTAGCGGGAAGGCGAAATACCCTCGTGGGAAAAGTGTTTCCCCGAGGCTCCGTGCGGGCAGTGAAGCCTGAGGAGACCCCCCCCACACCAGTTCCTGGACCCAGCTGGTAGCGCCTTCCTTTCGGGGTGCTCACGCGGAGTCTCCCCCACTTTACCTAGAGTGAGGCGGGAAGACCTTGACTCCCGTTATTTTGGGGAGAAATGCAAAGTCCTAGACCCTGGCGATGCCCTGAATGTTCCTGTGCCTTCCAGAGCCCGGCGCTGTGGCTGGGGTCTGGAGACAGTGGGACCGCGTGGGGCTTTCCTGCTTCACCATGAGGCGGGAAGCCACTCGCAGTGCCAGCCTTCAGTCTTTCTCACGGTTCCGTATTTGCCAGTCCCGCCCCATCAAGCATCACCTTCCTGGCATCTCGAGGGAGTTTTGACATTTAAAAGAAAAAGAAGACGTTTGTGCCCTCTGTACAGAGCACAAATGATTAGTAAAATGGTACAGTTTGGTTATTAAATAATCCTGACTTGCATCATGGATGAATTTGGTGGTTATATATTTGAAAGTGCTCATCATTTAGTGTCATTTTCATTAAGTTCCTTATCATTTACTAATTGTTCTGGTTGTATTAAACTCTCAATCTATATAACCCAATGTTCCTTAGAGATATAAACTATTTAAAGCAAGTGCTACCTACTTCTGGATAAAAATGGTGTATTAGCCTACAGCTCTGAAATACGTAGAATTATTGTTGCTTTACAGGTTGACTCATCAATTATTGTTTTAAACAGTCCTTTGTTTTACCACTAGCTAATTCCAAGTGTAGAAAAAAAGTTTTATGAACAGAAGAAAATTTCTTTCTTTCTCATAAATGAATGACATAGCGTTAAAATTAGAACATATATATGTATATATTCATTATTTTCTCTAGATGTATCCCCAAGTAAAGACCAATAAAGATGATGGATTTTGGCATTTGGAAACAAGCATATGTGTAATAAAAACATCATTGCCCAACTCCTATAGAATTTAGGATTTGGCTTACTCCTTTTTTCCCTTTTCCAGACATTGCATATAAAATCTACATCTGTAGTTAATCGAGCATGATAGAGAATTCAAATGCAATATAAGTGTGAAATATGTAAATATGAATGATGTAAGTTGCTCTGAGTTCTTGTGCTACCCTTAGAATCCCATTGTTTTATAAGCCAATATCAGGACATGTTTATATAATGACTTATTTCAAGGTAATTAACCTTGAGACAACCTATACTTTTATAATAATTCATAAAGCTCTTAGATATTCACTATCATCTACAGTAACTTTGAAGAGAAAAGGATTATACATGTTCAAGATTTGGGTATTAAATCTATTAAATTTAATTTGGGTATTAAGTTTACATTGAATTTATTAGCTGTGGGAATTGGAAAAACTACTTAACCTCTCCACACTTTATTTTTGCCATCTGTAAAGTGGGAATAATAACAGTATTTCCTGGGGAAGACTATCAATGATAAAGTGAAACAGTGTAAGAAGTGCTTCCAGTAGATTCTTATACAGAGTTCTCTTGCTGTAAATATTTTCTACAAACATTATCATTTTCTTACACTGAACCTTAGGGAAGCTCTCTGTGAGCTTTATTCTCTGGAATCCTCTAGAAAATTGGAGTCAGAATTGATGTCAAATAGCCTTGGGCTCAGACCTACTTTGATGAGCCCCAATGCTGCATAAATTTCTTAACATTTTTGAATGTCAGTTTTTCTTTCTATAAAATGAATAAGATTGATGTGATTAAATAATATGTGAAAAATACTGGTACTACTTTGGGCATGCCATGTTATAGTGTTGAAATCGTATGTTCCATCATGATGACTGTTGCTGTTTGCTTTGTCATGTCTGATCACCATCCAATATCATAGTCACCCACCCCCTACATTGCCCAATTCATTTAGTTAAGACTTATTAATTTCTATCAGTTTGTCTCCTATATTTTTGTTCCCACTAAGGATGAAACTCAGAAATTTTTCCTCCCTGTCTAATATGTGAACAGGTCTTCCTTCTCCTGATGGTAACTTGTTAGCTTGGTCTAACACCTCCCAAACCCTTCAGTTCACAATATACTGCACCAAATGATACTGCATCGTGCCGTGACTTATCTCTCACACACACCTGCACCTCTTCATAGCTACCAGCATTTCCAGGTGCAGGGACTATTCGGTGCAGACTATTTCACTGAGCCTCTGGGACATTTTCCCAGTCTCCTCAATACTAACGTATTTATTAGGTGTCCTTCCATGGATTCCAGAAACTTGGTCTTCCAAATGCTCTTGTTGAACTTATTCTGGTGAACTCTGAGTGAGCAATGAGCTCAACAGTCTGTCTCATCTACTGGCTTGCATTTTTTGTGGGCAAAGCTGGTTTCCATCTCCTGTTCATTGCTTTGCAGTATTCCTGGTAGTCAGAGCCACATATCTTAGTTGAGCCAGATTGAAGTCAATGTCTTTTTTCCTGGGTCAGGTATATGCATAAAATATTATTGAGTAGGTAATCCATCCCTGTGGTCCCCAAATTCAAAAAGTACCAAAGAATCTCCAGATAAGTGTTTTGGTTTTGCTATCTTCCTTTGAGGGAATCTATATTTCAGTTTCCTGAGTGTCTTTCAATGGATGCTCCTTCATATAGCATTTTATTTATTTATTTATTATTTATTTATTTTGATTTGGAGGTTATACCTAGTGTACTCAGGGCTTACTCCTGCCTCTGCACTCAGGGATCACTCTTGTCAGTGCTTGGGGAACCCTATGGGGTGCTGGGAATCAAACCTGGGTCAGATGCATGCAAGGAAAATGTCTTCTTCACTGTACTACTTCTCCAGCCCCTCATATAAAATTTAAGCAAGCTCCTTCATGAAGCTGCTTCTCTCCTAATAGTACCAGGGAGGCGCATTGTGTTCTCACAGACATGGAACATGATTTCTCACTTCACTGCTCTACTGCCACACTGACCCGCTGCAGCATATTAATCTGTCACTTACTGAAACTACTTGTAACTTTTTCACTTTTCAGACTTGTCTCCTCCACATGGTCTTTGAAAGAAAGGTATTAGTTTCCTCGATTTGGGGGATTTTAGAGACCATAAACTAATTTCTTCACATTGCACACCTCCTTTAAGTATTATTTACCATAGCATCAGTATGCTACTTTTTTTTTTCCTTTTTGAGTCACACCTGGCAATGCACAGGGGTTACTCCTGGCTCTGCACTCAGGAATTACCCCTGGCGGTGCTCAGGGGACCATATGGGATGCTGGGAATCGAACCCGGGTCTGCCGTGTGCAAGGCAAAATGCCCTACCTGCTGTGCTATCGCTCCAGCCCCAATATGCTACGTTTAAGTTATGAGAAATTAAAAAATATGTATCCATCAGGAGAAGATGTAGATAAGTCAGGTTAGAAATGGTTCTAGCAGTTAGAAATTATGCATTATTTACTTTACCAATAAGTTTGATCTGTATTTTGAACACCTAGGCTAGACACAGAAAGACCTAATTAAGAAAATCATTTCTGATAATGTTAAACCTGCACCATGAAGATAAAAAAAAAAAAAGCCAGAGAGAACTCTTGATCTTAGAACTTCACTGAAGTTTTTTTTTTCATAGTTCTCAGGAATGTTTGGATGAGCAAGATAAACCAGTCTCCTAAGGAAAATACATTGTTTATATACTAGTTGTCAATGAAAAGATTACTTCTAAATAGATTTCTAAATATATTCATATATATTTGTGTGCAGCTGAATAAATAAATGCATTTTGAAAAAAATGAGAAAAAAAATCTTTGATAGAAGTAATTTAGTGAAGGTCATGAACTGAGGCTCTGTAAGCGCATGCCTGGCGGGGTGCAGGTTCAGCAGCAAAGCCCAGATTGTAGCTGGGTTCACTGCATTTTCATGTCCTTTCTATGGAGAGCAATAGTCAGTGTCCAGCGTTACCGTTTATTTAGTAGCTCAGAGTCCTCCTGGAGCCTTTGTTTTCTCAGAGGCTGATCTGGAGAGCTTTCTTTGGGTTAACTAGTTCCCACTGAGCTTGAGGCTTGCTTGGGGGCAAGAGACAGACAATGGAGTCAGTGAGATTCCAAATCAGTTCAGTGGATAACATTCTTGCTAGATAAGCAGTTACCAGTTCAGTGTTCATCAGAAACTGAGGATAGAAACACGCAAGATTGTGGGATTGTGATTTCAGCATGTTTGTGCATTAAAAAAATTTTTTTTTTCTTTTTGAATCAACCATTTGAAGTTTGAATCTCTTCATTCTGAAGATATCTTTGAAGTCTGATCTGTTGGCTCAGCAGGCAGTAGGACTTACATTCTTGTGCCAGAGAACCTCCTGCAATTGCTGGTGGGAACGTCAAATTTAGATCAATGTGTATTTATGGAAAGTGCCATCTTTTCCCATCCCCAAAGTATTTCCTGCATTTTGTTTCATTGCTTCATAATTTCCTGCCAGAACCCCAGGAAATCCCCTCTAAGAAAGAAGATGCTTTTTAGCAGATCATTTTTAGTTTAAAGAGAACATGTAGAAAAATGTAGACAAAAACCTCACTCCATAGTGATGATTATTAGTGATTATATTAACACAGGTCTAAAGTGCCTTCCAACCTTTTCTTAATGAATCCAGGAAAGGTCATTCTCTGGTGATGACCAGAACAGGAATTCTATATGCTGATGGCTTGCTTCCATGTTTTTTTCTGTTCATGACATTCTTTCAGTTAACTTGGCATTATCTTCCTTTTCTTTGCTTTTTTTTGGTGATCCCTTATGCAAATTGATAATCTAGATCTTTGGGAGGGGGGGTGGGAGTTAGGTCATAGCCAGCTGTACTCAGGATTTACTCCTGGCTCTGTGCTCAGGAATTGTTCCTGGTGATACTTGGGGATCAAACAAAGTTTTCGAGACAGATCCTCTCAATTTTTGATTTTTCCTTTTTAAAAAAAGGGTTGTGTGTGTATGTGTGTATGTGTGTGTGTGTGAGAGAGAGAGGGTGAGAAAGAGAGAGCATGCAAAAACAAGAAAGTATTGTTTTACCTTATTAGCATAGCAAACATTCACCATCTAAGTGACCATAGCCAACCACTTTTCTTTAAAAATTTTTATTTCATTGAATCACCGTGACAAAAGTTACAAAGCTTTAAGGTTTAAGTCTCAGTGATATAATGATCAGCCCCCCCATTCCTTCACCAGTGCCCCTGTTCCCCCACCAAGGACCCCAGTATACCCCCTCCCACAACCCCCCACCGCACCTGAGTGGCCAATGATCTTCACTTTATTCTCTCTATACTTTGGATACATTCAATATTTCAACAGAGAACTGACTATTATTATTGGGAATTTTCCCCCAACAATCAAACCTGCTGAAAAGGCATCATTTGATAGTTTGTTTTCCATTGCTGAGAATGAAGATTATAGGAGCTTATAGGTTTTGGATTTCTGTTGTTTTAGCTCAGTTTGCAGTCTAGATGCATTTCTATAAGTCTCTGGGTGCCAAAATGGGTTAGTAGAACCTCCCGGATCATAGTCTTTAAGGAGCAGAGGGACCATGTCGTGTGTGGCTGCTCCGGATCTCATCTGGGCTAAGGGCGTGCCGGTAATACTCCTATCCCATAATCTGCCTCTGGTGCTAGCATCCTCTTATTTAATATAGTCCCATGCCACAGACTTGTGTTGCCGAAATATTATCTTCCTAATGTGAACCTATGCTTCATGGGATCCCAGATCCTTCCCACTGCCACTACACTTTGTAATCTTTCCAAATCCCAAACTAAGTAGCCCTTATCCACACCTTTCTTTATTCTGGACATCTTCCTCTCTAGTTGCAAGCAGCATATTGATATTCAGCTGCACATTTTCCCCCATGTTATTCACTCACCTAAATTGCACCCCTGTTTCCACCTAAAATCTATCCCAATAACTCAAGCACTGCCTGCAATTTATGGTCCCAGGGGCAGCCTTGCAATTAGGACCTTAATCAACTTTCCCTCCTCTGAATTTGCGATGTATTTTGTGATAACTGGGGGTTCCCACCCAGCCAGAGTTGCCATATACCCTTCTTTTTCCCAGTATAACCCCAGTCAAAAAAAAAAAAAAGGAAGAACAAGGGGCATTTGGGGATAGGAAAGATCTCTCAGTGGTAAAGCACAAGTTTAGCATGTGTGACGTCTGAGTTTGGTCCCTGTACCACACAGATCCCTGAGCACTGCACTACACACTAGCATCACCTGGACTCTCCAGTACCACTGAGTGGGGCCCCTTATATCAAAAAAGGGGCTTTTCTGTGGGAGCACACCATGAAGTGCTCAGGGCTTACTCCTGGCTCTGAGCTCAGGGATCACTTCTGGTGGTGGCTTGGGAATTGAACCCGGGTGGCGTGCATGAAAGGCAAGTTCCCTACTAGCTATATTGCTGCTCTGGTCCTGCTGAAAAGGGCATTTTTATTCCAAAGAGCACAGTCTTAGCTCTCACCATTTCCTTTAGCACAGAGGTAACGTGGGTCTAGTGAACTGTTGGCTGTGGGATAGTAAGGCCTGCAGACACACCAGAGACTTTGGGGTTGCCTTAGCAACCAGAAGACACCCATTGTCTAGCTTGCAAATCTAGTCCTGAACCCTGGCCCTACTCTGGGCATGAAGTTTTCCCACTGCCCGGATTTTATAGAACTCACTTGATTGGCTACCCTCTTGGCTCATGCTCTCCTGGTCACCCTGTGACATAAAGGTGGTTGTGCACACCTCCGTGTGGGGGCTTCCGGTATGTGGAACATGCATGCAGCAGTGAAGTTGCTACTGGAAAGTTCCTTCTTCATGGCCTCGAAGCCTCTTGTCCAGTGTTTGTCCCTGCAGGTGCTCATTGCCTGTATTGCCGCACACTTATTAGAACACAGTTCCTACTTTGCTGACTTGATCCCTCACAAAGGTTCTTTTTTTTTTATATTCAAACATTTATTGAATGAATAAATTTAATACATTTGCTTATCTGTAGATTCTGTTTCCTAGAAAAACATAAGGAAAAAATCAGAGAAGACTGTAAAATGAAGGAAAGAATGTTAATTATAAATATTATAGTCATAATATCTAAAGTCCAGTTCATACAAATAAATAGCATAGGTTAAAATTTTAATTTATGGTTATAAATAAAATCTAATTTTATATTTATGACTGAGAACTACTAATGACAATGGAAGGCTAACCACACCCAAAAAATCATAATGAAGAAGTAGGAATGTGTGCCATGATAATTAATTATAAGAGAAATCCATAATCCTACTGAGAGAAAATAATGAACAGTATTTGGTAAAAAAGGAGGCAAGAGAGAATAAGAGAGTGAGAGAGAAAAGAGAGGACAAAGTGTAAGAACATACTGATAAAATTAGTCTACAATCTCTTGATTGGTTGATTACATTCTTCTTTTTTTTAATTAATTTATTTATTTTTAATTAGTGAATCACCATGAGGGCACATTTACAGATTTATACACTTTTGTGCTTATACTTCCCTCATACAAAGTTCGGGAACCCATCCCTTCACCAGTGCCCATTCTCCACCACCCGTAAACCCAGCATCCCTCCTACCCTCCCCAATCCCATCTCCCCCCACCCCACCCTGCCACTGTGGCAGGGCATTCCCTTCTGTTCTCTCTCTCTAATTAGCTGTTGTGGTTTGCAATAAAGGTGTTGAGTGGCCACTGTGCTCAGTCTCTAGCCCTCATTCAGCCCACAACTCCCTTCCCCCACATGGCCTTCGACTACATTATAGTTGGTGATCCCTTCTTTGAGTTGCCCTTTCCCCACAAAAGTTCTTTTTTTTTAAGAATTCTCCTGATTAAATGCGACAGTGAGACTCCCATGCATTTTGAAATAATACATAGTTGTGTAATTTGGATGAATTGAATTATTTTTTCATTCTATAGTTAATCATTGCAATTTATTATATGTGTCTCATTTGAAGGGAATATTTGATGCGACTCCTTTTCTCTTCTAAGCTTTCAAAGTAAATAAGCCAAGGAACCTTTTTCTAGGCACTTCTCTTGATTCAATCTCCAACATCTCCGGTCCAGTAACACTCAAGTCATGCAGTACTTATTCACCTCTCCTTTTCCACTCTTGTTTTTTTTTTTTTTGCTTTTTGGGTCACACCCGGCGATGCACAGGGATTATTTCTGGCTCTGCACTCAGGAATTATCCCTGGTGGTGCTCAGGGGACCATATGGGATGCTGGGAATCAAACCCAGGTCGGCCACATGCAAGGCAAATGCCTGCTTCAGCCCCACCACTCTTGTTTTTTTTTTTTAATTAATAGTTTATTTTTAATTAGTGAGTCAACATGAGGGTACAGTTACAGATTTATACATTTTTGTGCTCATGTTTCCCCCATACAAAGTTCGATAACCCATCCCTTCACCAGTGCCCATTCTCCACCACCAGTAAACCCAACATCCCTCCCACCCTCCCCAGTCCCGTTTCCCCCCACCCCACACTGCCACTATGGCAGGGTATTCCCTTTTGTTCTCTCTCTCTGATTAGGTGTTGTGGTTTGCAATAAAGGTGTTGAGTGGCCATTGTGTTCAGTCTCTAGTCTATATTCGGCCCACATCATCTTTCCCCCACATGACCTCCAACCACATTTTACTTGGTGTTCCCTTCTCTGAGTTGCCCAGAATGAGAGACCAGCCTCCAAGCCATGGAGACAACCTCCTGGTACTTATTTCTACTATTCTTGGGTGTTAGTCTTATAGTCTATTATTCTATATTCCACAGATGAGTGCAATCTTTCTATGTCTTTCTCTCTCTTTCTGACTCATTTCACTCAACATAACACTCTCCATGTTGATCCACTTATATGCAACCGTCATGACCTCATTCTTTCTAACAGCTGCATAGTATTCCACCGTATAGATGTACCAGAGTTTCTTCAACCAGTCATCTGTTCTAGGGCACTCGGGTTTTTTCCAGATTCTGGCTATTGTAAACAGTGCTGCGATGAACATATAAGTGCAGATGTCATTTCGACTATACTTTTTGGCTTTTCTGGGATATATTCCCAGCAGTGCCACCACTCCTGTTTTTTAATTGCCCATCAGTCGTGTACTCTTTCTGGACTCTTTCAGAAGGTTTTTTAAAAAGTCTTCAGTGTTTGGTTTATGGTTTCCCCTTTAGCTCCACCCATCAAAATAAGAAACATTCTTTCTTCTACAACCCTAGCACCCTTTACATAAGCTCCAGACACATACCATGGACACTCACAACACATGTCCCCACCCCAATCGCATAAACACCACATACACACACCTCAGACCAGAAAATATACATAACCTAATACACACCACACACCCAATGCACACACACAATTGACTTTGCAAACAAGCTTCCAGCTACAGCACACACACCACACATGCATACCTCATACCACAAAATATATATAATACAAAATATACCCTCCCCCACCACACACACACTGTTGACCTTGCAAAAAAGTTTCCAGCTACAAGTACATATATATGTGTTGTATTAAATAGCCCCAGAGCTTGAACTAGTCCTGACTCCTTAGATGTTTGGGGAAAGTTCTGCTAGAAGAGCAAGAGATGAGGGCTTCGTGGCTGAAATGAAGTTTAACGTGGCCACTAAGACAATTTCCTAGGATAACAAAGCTGTCCTCAAATTTACTCATGAATCAATCAGTGGACTGTGAAGTTGATCCTGTTATCCTATCCCTGTTGAATTACTCCAATGATTTCTCATTCTCTGCTGAGCAGAACTAACAAGAGGCCCTGTGGTCTGACCCTTCTCAATGTTCACAGCTTTTCGCACTGCTAGGCTTATGTGGACTCTGAATTACTTGTGGTTCCCACGATCATCCATGGCTCCCATATAAACTTTGAACTGTGCCCTAACCTACAGGAATCCCTTGATTTCACTTGAGATATTCTGCCTTTGTCTCATCGACCCAGTCATTTAGTCATTTAGACTTGATTTCTGTCACCATAGTAGTTTGCTTGACACATCTGGCCAGCACTTCATTTTGGAGCTATTTGTTAACTTGCCTGTCTCCCCTTGAGACAGAGGATTTCATTCTTAATAGTAATAATTAGCACACTGCCTAACATTTATTATTGGTTCTATAAATAGGAGTTGGAAAATGAATCAAATCTCCAGTGCAGGTCAATAATAGAGGCTAGAAAGCGTGATCCAGATAGACACCTGGACTAGAAGAACTCCCTCGGGTGCAGTGTGCAGAGAAGGGACAGGGTAACGGCTCAAGAAGCCTGGGAAATAACAGCAAGTCACTCAACAGGATTTGGAAATAGGAAATAAGGAAGAACCAGGTAACTGAACATGGGAAGAAGACAGAGAAACAGTTCAGGGACCAATCCTTAGCTTGAATTCTAAACTAGAACGTTATCAGAGAAGACCCTGTGACAGGAACAGGAAGTCTAGGTACTTTCTGTGCTTTAAAGTGGATCCAAATAGGAGCGGGGAGAGCCACAAAATCTGATAGCTGTATGGGAACAGTTAAATGAAAAGATCAATGTTACTTAAACAACATTTATTTATAATAAATATTCAATAGAGGCTTAAAATTCAGGTTATGTTTAACAAAGTCATGTTGTAGATTAGGAGATGTTTATTTTTAGGTCTCAAATTTACCATTCATTGACTCAGACATCCAAAAAGTGTTGGTTCAATTTCTAGAATGTTCCACATATTAGTGATGCTTCCAATCAAGCAAGAATGAAAAGCACCCAAAGAATGCTACTGAGTGTGTCCATTCAGGAAACGTTTTGCCTCTTTGCTTCTGAATGCCATGGACTTCACTAGAATTCTGCTTCTTGCTGAAGAACAGTAACTCTCTAAGCAGAGAGAGTGCTCTGATGAAACACTAAATTTCTGTTTTTCAGTCTCAAGATTTTGACTTCAGAACACTCTATTGAGTGATATTTTAGACTGCAGCATTTGTTGACCAGCCCTTATAGTTGTATTTTAATATAAAGTGGAGTTTGTTTCGAAGGAACTTTACCTGCTGGTCCCTGGAGGATTTTGTTTAGGTGGGGCAACAGCTGTTCTCCTCCAGGCACTCTGGGCTGAGCCCGCCTTGTCTTCTTAAGAACAGAACAAAGGCATACAGAGTTATGTCACAGATGGATTTCTGTCTGATAAAAATCACTTATTACTGAATGAAAGAATAGCCTATTCTCTGTCGGAATGTGAGTATAACATCTCTTGTGTCTGTAGTGGTTTCTAATTGTTGATTTAGATTTAATTATTATAATTGATGAAAATAAGATACGCCTCATTTCATGTAATCAAATGATCCCTGAAAATGTATGAATAGTACCGTTTTCTGTAAATGAAGTAATTTCAAATGTAATGTTTAAAACAATAACAAACTAATATTTTAGGAATCAACAACTGATGAAAATAAAAATAATTTTGCTTTTTGCTGTCAAGTGACTTAAGCCAACTTAATTCTATAAAATTCTTAGGGTCTTTCTGGTAGAAAACGATATCTATTGAAGCATTGAGAGGTAGAGGGAGATTGGTTCTTCCCTACAGCATAACTTGACCTAAACACCAGCTTTCCTACTACATGTGTTCACATAGTTTTATTAGTAAGTAGGTCAAAATAGGTCATAGATCCTGCCCTATTCATTTGATAGAGTTAAGCTTCTGTCTTATGGGGTGAATCAACGTGACGTAATTATCAACCATTCTAAGTACTGACTGAATAGAAACTCTTTACATGCAAGTCTTAAGTAGCCCCACCAATCTATAATAGGTTATGGGATCAGCAACATGTTTCAATAGTTGGGGTCTAATTGACATGTCATAAAATTTATAATTGCGAATATGCGACTCCAGTTTTTTAGTAAATATAATGGAACACTGGGAAATCATCTCTATAAGCTGCTGTAGAATAGTTACAAGACTGAAAAGTTTCCTCATGCTCGTCTGCACTCAGCTCCACCCTGATCTCCATGCCAGCCACAAGCATTCTACGTTCTGTACTTTTAGATTTGGATTCTTTAGAAAATTTATATGCAAGGAGGCATAGAGGATGCACAGTATTTTGTGTCTGTCTTTCCTTTCACATAGTATTCTCTAGTTGAGTGCATGGTGTGCTCTATCTATGGTGCTTTTTCCACTTCTTGCAGCACAGGATTCCATTATGTAGTTATGAACATTTTATTTATCCCACAGGTCACTGTCATTTGATTGCTTCAATATGGGGGCTATGCAGAATTAGCTATAAACTTTAAGACGTACAAGGATTCTTTAGACAGGTTTTAATTTCCCTTGAGTGAAATTCCTAGAAGTAGAGTATGGGTTACACAGCAAATTAATATTTACTCTTCTTAACCAATTGTTAAATTGTTTTCCGAAGTGACTCCATCAGATAGTATTCCTACAAGAATGTATGAGCATTCTTTTCTCCTCCTTACTAGCATTGAGTATATTTATGATTCTAGACATTTGAATGGATGTGAAGTGCTATCTTGTAACTTAATTTCAATTTTCCTATTATTTATGTCTAATTAGTTAATTTATTTCTCATTAACCATTTGTCTATGTTACACAGTAAAATATCTGCACAAATATTTTACAAAATTTTTGTTGCATTTTTTGTTTATTGAGTATTGAGTTTTAAGAATTTTTTTTTGTATTTTCTAGATAAAGTCATTTATCAGAAATGTCATTAGAAAGTATTTTCTCCCAGTCTGTCCATGAATATTTTCTCCCAACCTGACATATTTAGGTTTTGTTTTTTGTTAACAGTGCATCTTGAAGTGCAGAAGATTTTTAAAATTTCATTTCATTAATTTTTTTCTGAAAAATTAGAGAGTCTTTTGAAAAATTAGAGAGGCAGAGAGTAGTCTTTTGCCCACATGCCTGGCTGTCTTCCCCGGGGCCCCTCAAAGGGGATGGGCTCCAGCTTCCCTCTCCACCCGGTGCAGAGCTCTCGGCGGCCAAGGACCACCAGATCCTAGCTACAGCCATGCTGGAGGCCCCTCGCCACATGCATGAATGTACCCGCATAGGAACCCAGGTGTGTGTAATCCCATCAATGGCCAACATCCAGAGAGACTTAAAAGACTTAAAAGCAAGCGCTCAGAAGTGATATCTTTAACCTATTTCTCCCTCTGGGAGAAACTGGCAATCTTCTGTCCCACGTGGGACAGCCTTGCAAGCTTCCCATGGTGTCTTCACATGCAAAATCCAGTAACAAGCTGGATCTCATTCCTCTGACCCTGAAGAGCCCCCAGTGCAACATCGTTAGGAGGGCCGAGTTGAGATAGACTTCTAAGATCTCAGGGAAAGGACGAAATGAGATGTTACTGAGCCCGCCCGAGAAATCGGTGATTAACAAGATTTCGTGATTGAGATTCGTGAATTTTTTTCTGGAGTTTTCTTTAAATGTCATAGTTAATAATTCTTTGTCTAACCAAAGATTCGAAGACCTTTTTACCTGTAGTTTCTATGGACTGGAGTGATAGCACAGTGGGTAGGGCGTTTGCCTTGCACGTGGCCGACCCGGGTTTGATTCCTCTATCCTTCTTGGAGAGCCTGGCAAGTGACCCGCAGCATATTCAATATGCCAAAAACAGTAACAAGTCTCACAATAGAGACGTTACTGGTACCCGCTCAAGCAAATCGATGAACAATGGGATGAAAGTGCTACAGTAGTTTCTATATAACATTTATTATTTAGCTTTAATATTTTGTGTTATGGCTTTTTTAGATCTTGTCTTTGTTATTGAAGGGTGTTTTGTTTTCGTGTTTAGTATCGGGTAAGGAGTAGGGTCTAAGTTTGTATGTAAAGACGCACATATAAATTCATCTGTGAACATTCAGTGTTCTCAGCAATATTTATTGAAAAGAGGAAACTACAGTGTATGTTTATGGAGTCTGTTTTGTTCCTTTGAACCAAATGTTTGTTCTTAAGCATAGCCTAAAATCCTTTAATTTTGTGAATAAATGTTGAAATAGGTAATACAATTCATTAAATTGTATTCCATTTCTTTAAATTTCTTTAATAATTCTTGTCCTTTATATTTTTATTCATATGAGTTTGTCAATTCCTGACCACAAAACCAAGATTTTCATAGAAATTAGATTGATTGTATTGATCCTTTAGGAGGAAATTAACTCTTGAACAATATTGAGTCTTCCCATTTGTAAATATTCTGCTTATTCATTCTGATATGAATTAATTTCTCTTAGAATTTTTTGGTTTTTAGTTTACTGGCCTTCAGCTTTTTTGGTTATATTTCATCTTTAAAAAAATAAAATTAAATAAATTAAAAAAATTTTAAAGTCAAGAAGCCTGGTTGTAAGCAGAACCTACTTCATCTTCTTTGGTGCTCACATTTCTATGATTTGTCTGACAAGTGTTAGGAGGTCTAGTTGGCTGTTGTTGCCCCATCAGGACAAAACAGGCCAGTGTGGAATCTTCCCCTGTTCACTTTCTATTGTTCATTTTTTCATGAAGGCCTGCAATACTCAGGGACTATATGTAATGCCAGGGTTTCTAAGCAGGGTCAGCCACATGCAAGGCAAGTGCCTCATCTCCAATAATATCTCTCTAACTTCTCTCTAAAATATTTTAATTTATATAGATTTCTTGGTTATCACAACTAACATGACTACCATATTGCTAATCACTGTCATTGTATCACTGTCATTCTGTTGCTCATTGATTTGCTCGAGCGGGCAACAGTAATGTCTCCATTGTGAGACTTGTTACTGTTTTTGACATATCGAATATGCCACAGGTAGGCTCTGCTATGTGGACGAGATAATCTCGGTAGCTTGCCAGGCTCTCCGAGAGGGATGGAGGAATTGAACCCAGTTTGGCAGCATGCAAGGCAAATGCCCTACCCGCTGTGCTATGGCTCCAGCCCACCATATTGTTAATAAAAATCCATTTCTATTATCCATCATGCCACAACAAGCCATTTGTAAAAATAACAGCACATGTTTTATGTTTTCCTTGATAATTAGCAGAGGACTGGTTGCCATTGACACCAATGGGATATGGAGAATAGACAATATAGTGGGTGTCTCTGGTACATGGGCAGTCTTCCTGGGGGGCATGGCAAGTGACTACCCCACAGGCTGTTCACTGATTTTGAAACTAGCTGCACGGTTAGTATCTAATACTAAGCTATTGGGATAGTTTGCCCTTAGTAACACATGCACTGACACACAGAAGCACTCATGTGTCTTGCGCGCGCTCGAGAGGGGAGAGAGAGAGAGAGAGAGAGAGAGAGAGAGAGAGAGAGAGAGAGAGAGAGAGAGAGAGAGAGAGAGAGAGAGAGAGAGAGAGAGAGAGAGAGAGAGAGGTTGTGGTGGTTGTGGTGGTAGGGAGCGGGGATGGGAGTGACGGAACTCTTACTTTTGCCCTGAGAGACTGTCCTTAAAACTCTCTCCTGCCTTTTATTTCCTGGCTTTAAATCTTCACTTATGAGCTCCAACGCACGGCCTCAAGGCAGCCAGGGAAAGAACATCATCCCGCTTCTCCCACCTACTGAAAAGTCCCCCTTGGATCTCCTGAGTGGAATACCAGCAATCAGTGAGGCTTGCTCATAAAGGGTGGTGGCCCTCTGTCAGAAATTATGCTAAGCTACCATCCTTTAACATTTTAGCATTCCCTGGTAAGTGTTTTGCCATACATGTAGCAGCATCATTTTCAATGGTTATATGGTGCTATATAATGAACCAGGCCAGTGGCAACGTCTTTGCAGAAGCACATACTGAGAAGTCTGTGAACTCTCCCTGTTTGAATAGAATCCGAGCCACTAGTTTGCTTGAATAAGTTTTCTTGGCTGATACTAAAGTTGCCTTGTTTGTATGCTATGTGTTTAATTTTGAGTCCTTAAAAAAATGACCACTTTACAGTAAGTTAAAAACCTTTGTCTTATCTGAAGACCTACATTCTGTCTCAAGAGAATTACGGAAGATCTCCAAGGTTTAAAGGCAGTATGGGGAGCCTAGAGTTCTGTTAAATAGTAACAGAAAGCTGCTGGGGGAAGCATACAGTTTCACCAAACTGTCTAATTGTCTCTGTGCTAAGGCTTAGCAGAATTGCTCAACCTCAACTGGAAAAAGCCCAAGAGCTCATGTAATGTCTCCATCCCAGCTCAGTGGCACTGAGAAAGGCATAGTCGTGCAGCTTAGCAACCCTACCCCAGACCTATAGGAACAGAGGCTGCATTTCCTTGCACAGATGAACAGAGAATGACATTCATATACTTTTGTATATACCTTTGATAAGTTACAGTTATCAAATTTGTGGATGCTAAGTAATGTGTCCCCCTGACTTTTGGTTTTTTGAACTAGTTTGTTTGGGGTCCACACTCAATAGTGCTCAAGTCTTACTCTGGCTCTTACTCAGGGGTTACTCCTGGTGGGCTTGGGGACTGTATGGCATGCTGGAGATGGAACTCAGGTTAGCCATATGCAAGGCAAGTGCTCTACCACTGTACTATAGCTCCGCCCCCTCCCCCCACCCCCCGCCAATATTAACCTATTTTATAGCACCATTCTCACATAGAACATAATGCTTGCAAGGACCATACTACTTCATCCCCCTTTGCCAAAACAATGCTTGTACTTGCAGATAAGTTTAATGGGGAAACTGGAGGGTCTTGTATTTATTTATGCCTCTTAAACTTAAGATGATTTTACTTTTGGTCACCTTCTATGGCCCAATATGTTCACTTCCCACACATGTGATACCTTTTGATCTCATTGTCTAAATCAAGATCCATCTTATTGAAGAAGGAAGCTCACCAAACCCCTCTCTGCCTTCAACCCAGAATACTTTATAATGCTTCTCTTGTTTTCAGAGATAGATTTTTTAGAAACTACATTTGCTCTCATTTTCTCCACAAAAAAGGGTGTGGGTTGAGAGGCCTTTCCTTTTCCAGAGGAGAGCAATTCCCGAAGAGAGCCCTAGGGTAACAAGAGGACTGACAAGTTTCTGTGGCAGATGAGAAAACTAGATCCTCTAATGGGGGTCAAAGAACATAGGGTATAAAAAGAGAGAAATACTGTTTCTGATGAAAGCTACCGCCATGTCAAGTAACCCGAAGGTGAATTAATTAGTGGGGTTGACAAGGAGGATTTTGATGTAGATCTTGAAAAGTGCAGTTTTACATTTTTACTGATTTAAAGGAACAGAAACCCACTGAAAATTGAGTACTGAGCCAATGTAAGGTCAGGAAGTGCCAACAGTGAATTTAGTTCTTACATACCTCCTTACCCTATCAACATTTTTTTAAAAAACAATAAAACTAGTATACTCAATGGATGTCTGTATAAGGGGTCATCTCAATGTTGGAATAAGAAAAAGAAATAGTGGTACTGGACCTGAGAAAATACTAAGATCAAAGTATAAGCGTTGCTTCTTGACCTTTTGACTAAGACAAGTGCAACATATTATTAATCCCAGTGTAAACGGTCCCAATGTCATTTAACTTTGTATACCTGTAATTGGAGTTTCACTCTAGTTGCTAAGGATATTTGTTATTGTTATTCTCTATGATGAAAGATAGTGAACATGATTTCTTTTTAAGATATCCCTTTAAATACATAATGAAATAGAAGAGATTGTGATCTGGTGGACACACGCCACTGTGGGGTCATTGTTCTGACATTTCATAAAAGGTGATAGAGCACTTGGCAGCTTTAATGCCAGAATGACTTTATTAGAGGCTCATGCATTTATAAGGACAGTTCGGTAGACATCATAGCTGCACACCCAGGACCAGTGACACACAGCTTGAAGAGCTACTTTAAAATTTAAATGTGCAGCCCCTTGTTTATATTACAGAATCTCTCAGGAGACTTTTAACAGAACATTAAACCCATGGTGAGTGACCCTGGACACATTCCTAAACAGGGAAGCGTCTATTTTATGGCTTAACCAAGTAAGATCTATAGACAGAGGTGGCAGAAGAAAGAAAAACTAAGACCTTGAAAGGTTTGGGGAAGTGCTTGTCTGATTAGAGGATGTTGGAGTCATTTATATTTTTAAAGTAATTTTTAAAATGATATACGAAGTACAATCATTACAAGCGTATAGGTGAAAATGTAATAGGATTGTACTGTTCTGCAACAGGCCGTCAACATTCAGCTTAAAGGTTGCACTTGCCTTTTGACCTAGCTTTAAACTGCGCTCACTCCCGTGAGTATTTAGAAGGCCAGCAGAGAGGCAGTGATTTTTTTCCAGTGCAGTGGGGAGGGAGAGTAAATTCAAAATGACTTGTCTTTGTACAGTGATTTTGTATTTTCTTTAAGCATAATAATGATTGCATTAGGTAAAATATTTAAATTGTTGCCCATTAGCAATAATCCACATTTGTAGCAAGCAGTGAGGAAACCACCTTATAGTGTCTGCCCCTAGGCTTCTGCCTGCCTCCGCCCCTTTGCCACTGAACTTGCATGCAGAATCAAAATCCAAAAAACACGGGGTCAGAGATGATAAATATTAAACATTTCTTCGTGGGAGGGGTAGGCGGATCCTGATAAGGCTCTGTTTTCTACAGACAATGTCTGTGCCTCGCTTGTTCTGTTCTGTTCTTAGGGGCTTATTTATCTTACACTGAAAACCTCTGTCTTTGTCAAGGCCACCTTGAACCCATTGCTATGGAAATGGCACTCAAGCAAAATCCTGCTCAGGCCTGCTCACCACCGCCTCTGGTTTTTCTGAGATTAAACGTCTCTTCATCTTCCCACCGTGAGAAAAAAGAAGTCAACTGTTTTTAATGCCAAACTCCCAGGAATTTGATGTTTTTCTTACTGTTTCTTCCCTACCCCCTCCTGCTTTTCCTTTGCCCTGCAGTATCCACCCCTGCTCCCTCTTTTTTTTTTCACTGCTAGATAGAGCCTTGGATTTTCATGTTCCTTTTACTAACAGAATTCAAGAACTGAATCGGCTTTGTCCAAAAACCAAGTATTTGCTTTTGTGTGCTGCGGTGGGAGCCTTTGTCTCATAAGTGCTGATCTCCAGAATTGAGAGTCAGGGCCTACAGGAGATGCAAGTCAGCAAGTCATTGCCCCACTCTTTGAATGCAGGAGTCCCAGGTCGAAGCTCCAGCACCATATATGGTCCCTTGCGTACTGCTAGGAGTGACCCCCCTCAGCAACAAGCTGGGACTTAACTCCTGATTGCTACCAGAGATGTCCCCTAAAATAAGCAAAAAAAATCCAAATATCCTAGGGACTGATACTCTTCCATTGTAGTGTTAAGGAGACTGAGATAAAGTCCCTTCGTCAAAAATACACAGATCACACCTGGTAGGCCTGGATAATAAATCTGTGTTTTCTTTCTTTCTTTCTTTCTTTCTTTCTTTCTTTCTTTCTTTCTTTCTTTCTTTCTTTCTTTCTTTCTTTCTTTCTTTCTTTCTTTCTTTCTTTCTTTCTTTCTTTCTCTTTCTCTCTCTCTTTCTCTCTCTCTCTTTCTCTCTTTCTTTCTTTCTTTCTTTCTTTCTTTCTTTCTTTCTTTCTTTCTTTCTTTCTTTCTTTCTTTCTTTCTTTCTTTCTCTCTTTCTTTCTCTTTCTTTCTCTCTTCCTTTCTTTCTTTCTTTCTTTCTTTCTTTCTTTCTTTCTTTCTTTCTTTCTTTCTTTCTTTCTTTCTTTCTTTCTTTCTTTCTTTCTTTCTTTCTTTCTTTCTTTCTTTCTCTCTTTCTTCACCGTGAGATACAGTTGCAAAACTTTCATGTTTGAGTTTCAGTACACTCATCCCTCCACCAGTGCACATTCTCCACCATCAGTGTCCCCAGTGTACTCCCCCCACTTTCTAACCCTCCCCCTGCCTCTATAGCAGACAATTTTCCCCATACTCTCTCTAAACCTGTGTTCTTACTCTTTACCCAAAGCCATTTTTCACAGATGCTACTGATTCTAATAGAGTTCTTATAAAACCATAATTATAATAAACATTGTCATCAAAATCCTGGACACATGCAGACTTGATATTAAATATACCAACATAAATAGCACTGACTGGTAAGGGAGAATTCCAGGTGATACACATTTTGTACATTTCCTTCAGAGCAGTCAGTAGTCAAAGACACCCTATAAGTCTGTGGGACCACAGATCTGAAGTAAAGCTCCTGGGCTAATGAATGAACGTGCTTGAAACATCACTGATTTTTTTTCACTCCCTTTCAAGTGGAAGTTTTGAAGAGTGACGTCTAAAGAAGCAGACAGAATAATCCACCATATGCATCTGTTTGGTTCTTTTATCCAAAAAGTTCAGAGGATTACCTAATTAACTCTTTGCACTGTCTTGTACATTAAATAGAAAACACTTTTGTTAGAGATAGAGAGATAGAGATAGAGAGAGAGAGAGAGAGAGAGAGAGAGAGAGGGAGAGAATGGTGGACCTGATAGTTTATTAAAAATTTAGAATCATAGTGTCTAAGGGAGGACTAGAGCGATAGCATTGTGGGTAGGGCATTTGCCTTGCATGCATCTGACCAGGGTTCGATTCCTCCGTCCCTCTCAGAGAGCCCATCAAGCTACTGAGAGTATCCTGCCCCCATGGCAGAGCCTGGCAAGCTACCCATGGCGTATTCGATATGCCAAAAACAGTAAGAACAAGTCTCACAATGGAGAGGTTACTGGTGCCCACTAGAGCAAATTGATGAATAACAGAATGACAGTGTGACAGTGTAGTGCTACAGTATCTAAGGGAAAGGACTTATGGAGATTCTCATTGTTTTATTTTGTGAAAGGAGTCATAAAGGCCACACCCCCGCTATATCTCCACTATGCTCAGGGCTACTTCTGGTTTGGTGCTCATGGATCAGTGCTCAGGGCACCATATGTGGTGCCATGGATGGAACCCAGGGTGGCAGCATACAGGACAAGCACCATACTAGGTGTGACGCTGCTCTAAGATAGACACTTGATAACAGGATATAGAGGTTATAGAAGATAAATGAGGATCTGGGAGGTTGAAATGCCCAAAAACATATAGTGAATTACTGGAGAATCAGAATGAGAGTCTGGATTTCGGCTGCTGATTCAGTACACTTGCCAATGAGAGATGGAGAGATGGGGGGGGAAGAAGAGAGAGGGGGAGAGAGAGAGAGAGAGAGAGAGAGAGAGAGAGAGAGAGAGAGAGAGAGAGAGAGAGAGAGAGAGAGAGAGAGAGAGAGAGAGAGATTCATTTTTCTTTCAGGCTTTCTTTAGTATTTACATAGGTGGTATTCACTGACTGAGGACAAGTAGAACATAAATAGGACATGGTTCTGATTCTGGCCTGAGGGAACTCATAGGTTAGTCAGGAGGTGTTTTTATTATTATTATTTTTTTTTTTTTGCTTTTTGGGTCACACCCAGCGATGCTCAGGGGTTACTCCTGGCTTTGCACTCAGGAATTACTCCTGGCAGTGCTTGGGGGACCATATGGGATGCCGGGGATCGAACCCAGGTCGGCCGCGTGCAAGGCAAACGCCCTACCCGCTGTGCTATCGCTCCGGCCCCAGTGTTTTTATTATTTGCAGAAGGGTAGTAAGAGAAGAAACTACTCAGCAAATGAGTAATCTTTTAGAAATGGCTAATGTAATGATGAAGCACACTCAGTTAAGGATATAAGAAAACCAGACACCACATTTGTATTTACCTGGGGCTCCGGAAAGATCTGGCTCAGCTTGAGCATGCTTGAAGTGCGATTGATTTGAAGAGCGTTTGAAGAGCTATGAATGGATTTTAGACCTTGCCTGAAGATGTGCCCTTACACTTCTTCCAGGATAATGCCTAGCTGAATTTCTTGTTTTAAACTTCTTCTCTGTTTAAAATAAGTCTCCATCTTAAATATTTTTTATATTAGAATCTATGAGTGCCCAACTGGCCTTCTGATTATGAGACCTGTGGGTCAGAAACAGCCCATCTCACTCATCTTGGCATCTCAGGCTGGTTTTGTGCAAAGAACTTTGCACCTGCAAGGTTCTCATGAAAAATGACTTGAACTTATGCATTTTCTTCCGCTTTTTTATGACTCATACAGATGTTACTAAATATGAATGCACACATTCTCCTAAAATCTGTGTCACACCTTGTAGGATAACATTGGAGTTGTCCTTTCAGCCTTGCCGCAGGGAACTTAGGTTTATCAGGTTACACCCACCACAGTTACTGGTTACCCCAGTCACTCCCATTCCTTTATTTGTCTGTAAACTCTTCTCTGCACCCTCCTCCCCAACCAGTTAATCACTTTTTTTCCCAATCAGATTCTGTTAGTTTGTAAGATCAAATCCTTCTAAGGACACTGAACTTGTATTGTAAGTATGTCTTTTGCATAGTTTATCTTAAAGCAATGTTCTTTCTGTACGGACACAGGAAGACAGTTAATATTATGCTTTTGTAATGGGAGTTAATTGACTATGAATAATATTTACTCCTGGGCATCTGTTTTCTTGACTCAGTTGCTGTTAATTCCTAGCACTCCAAAAGCAGGGTCCCAACGAGGGACTGAATGGACCCAGGCCAAGCTGTGAGCTACCCTGGCATCGAAATGGGCTGGGCTGAGTGCTATAATACTTAACTATAAGTTAAGAGCATGTTCATGGACAAACTGCCATGACCTAAAAGAGGTAACTGGATAAAGACTCTGCTGGGGTTAAGAAGACTAACCTGGCCTGAGGACTGTGGTCTGGAATATGTAGTGAATGTCCTCAGGAAGAACCAAATTTTAAGTTTGATATTTCTTAGTTTTTAAGTTAAGAGATATTTAAGTTTAATATCTCTTACTGTTCTCAGACATAATGACATTGCTAGAAATATTAGAAGTAGATTTACTACAACTACTTAAGTGGATTACTAGCTGAGGAAAGAAGAAAGCGACTCACCCTGGATGGGATCTGCCCTTAAGTGGATCTCCTAGTAATCTGGAGTGATCTCCTTAGATGAGGATTTTATCCTTGAGTTAATCTTCTGGAGGAGTGGCATTATCTTTCTTTGTTGGTTTGTTAATATTCAATCCCACTTTTGTATCACCACCCTATGTGATTGCTATATAAACTAAGACTGTAAGATCGGAGGAGGAACTTAGGATCTAAGAATGAAGCGTGTGTGAGATAGGAGAGATGAGAGATTGAATAAACTGCAACTAATCAGCAACCAGCTTGGTCCTCATTCTTCCTTCGCCTACCCATCGCCAACAGCCATCCTGATTCAGTCCATTCACAGTGGATCGAGAGCACCAAACGCAGGCGTCGAGAGAGCCACCCAGAGAGCCTGCATCCTTGAGTGGGTGTATATTTTTTTACAATACCTTAATGTATACTATTATGTTATTGTAATATTTCACTAATTCTATTCTGGAATAATATTAATGTTTCCAGTAATTCTATTCTGGTATAATACTAATGTTTCCAGACATTACTCATTTAGTAATAACAATTGTAGTTGTTAGAGGTGGTATTTTATTGTTCTGTTAGGTGACTATGGTTCTTTTAGGAGAGTGCTGGAAAAAAGGGTAGTATTATGTTAAATATTCCTAATAAGTTTATAGAAATTTAGTTAGGTGAATGAGTGAGATTAGGTAAAAAGAACAATATAAGTTCAAATATTTAAAAATAGAAAATTTTCATGAGATATCATCTCACGCCACAGAGACTGGCTTACATCCCAAAAAACAAAAGCAATTGGTGTTGGTGCGGATGTGGGGAGAAAGGGACTCTCCTTCACTGCTGGTGGGAATGCCGACTGGTTCAGCCCTTTTGGAAAACAATATGGACAATTCTCAAAAAATTAGAAATTGAGCTTCCATTTGACTCAGCAATACCACTCCTGGGAATATATCCGGGAGAGGCAAAAAGGTATAGTAGAAATGACATCTGCATTTCTATGTTCATTGCAGCACTATTTACAATAGCCACAATCTGGAAAAAAAAACAGTGCCCCAAAACAGATGACTGGTTAAAGAAACTCTGGTACATCTACACAATGGAATACTACGTAGCTGTCAGAAAACATGAAGTCATAAAATTTGCATATAAGTGGATCAACATGGAGAGTGTTATGTTGAGTGAAATGAGTCAGAAAGAAGAGACAGACATAGAAAGATTGCACTCATATGTGGAATATAAAGTAGCTGAGAGGTACAAGCTTGCAATGATGCAATTTCTGGCAGATATTTCTCTGGACTTAGTTACTAAAATACTAAAATACAGAAATCCAAAATCATGCGGCTGCTAGTGTGGCCACTTGATCTCATATCTCTTCATTCTCAGAAATGGAAAACAAATTATCAAATGCTTCCTTTTCAGCAGGTCTGACTTTAGGGGAGAGAAACTCCAAATAATAATAGTGAGGTTTTTTTCATTGAAATATTGAATGTAATCAAAGTAAAGTGAAAGAAAAGTGAAATTTATCAGTTACACAGGTGGGATGGGGGGCTGGGGAGGTGGGGGGTGGGGGGGAGGTATACTGTGATCCTTGGTGGTGGAATATGTGCACTGGTGAAGGGATGGGTGTTCGAGTATTGTATAACTGGGACTTAAACCTGAAAGCTTTGTAACTTTCCACATGGTGATTCAATAAAAGAATAAATTAAAAAAATAAATAAAATAAAAAAGGAAAATTTTCTTAGTTCAGAAACTTAAAATTTTATTTTTCCAGATTGCTTTGAGTATATAGCATGGTTTGAAATTATAGCTTTGTTTTAAAGAATGAAAACTCCTGACAGCAGGGACCACAGCAATAGCACAGTGGCTAGGATGCTTGCCTTGAGTGTAGCTTACCCAGGTTCTATCAGAGACATCCCAAATGTTCCCCTAAGTCCTAATAGGAGGGATCCCTGAGCGAAGATACAGAAGAAGGCTCTGAGCACTGCCAGAAATCAAAACCCAAAACAAACAATGTTTGGATTTGACAGCAAAAACTATTCAAAAATATTTTCAGTCATGAAATATTTATAATTTTTGTTTTATTATGGGGAAAAAGATCTGAAAGAATTGTCATACATAACTAAAATCAAAACCCCATTTTTTAGAGTATCATATTGATTTTTAGTATGGTGTAATGTAGCATTACATGGTAATGTTTTTGGTAAACAATTTATAGTTCTCTTACACAAAGACCTGAACTATTGTTTGCGAAATGCTGGAGATGTTGCAATAAGTCTCAGGGTTAGTCAGCATTTCAGATACTCCACTTTTAAGGTATCAAAAATATTTTTTGCTGGGAAACACACAGAGAACTCTAGAAATGAATTATTAAAACTTCTGTATGGCTCTCAGTTAAAAACTTTGGAAATTACTTGAGGTAGCTTTGTTGTACATCAGATTTGTGGCGGTTTTTTACCTAAATATAAAAAATTTCTCAGATTAATGTGGTTCTGAAACACAGATAAGAAGACCAAATTACTGAGGCTGTGAAATAGATTTTGAAAAAAGGAAAAAAAAACATACTAGTGAGTGAGAAGGGGGTTATTTTATGTTCTGTGGAGCTTGACATTATAAAGTCTTTACAAACTAGTTAATTTCTTTCCATGAGAAATGACTCCATGGCATGTCATCAAGGGGGTCAAAAGTAAAAATAAGACTTATGGCAATTTAACTGTAACTAAAGTAATTTTTCTCTGATTTATTAAGAGTAATGGTTTTGTAATGGGAAAACTTCACATATGATACTGCCATGGTCTTCGTTCTGCCTTTGATTCTCTTGTGTAAAATTAAACTTTTGTTCTTGTTAAGTTCTTGATCCCATTGCCCTTTCTTACCCTTTGATTACCTCTTCCCGCCTCCTACTCAAAGCCTGAGCCCTTTCCCTTTATTGAAATATTTCTGCAGTCTTTGAAATGATTCAAGAATCTGAGAGACCTAAAAAAGATTTTCGAAAACATGCTCAGTTGCTGTACTTTATTGCTGTAAAGTTAGAGTGAACGTGATATCTAAGTAAGGATATGTTTTTAGTGAATAACTTTTTGAAGAATTGATTCTAATGAGATACCACTAGGATAATTTTATGAAAATAACGGAGGACTTTTCTACTCAGCTATGCTAACAAAAGAATTTATCTCCATTTTATTAGAAGTGTGTTGAAATACCTGCGTGGTTAAGAAATAGGGATGTGATTTAAAATCTACTTGGTACAAAAACTACCTGATGCCAATTACTACCGTTGAGATGCTTGTTACCAAAACTATGTGAAGTTTGTGATTGTAAGGTTTGAGCATCTTTTTCCTATGTGAATTGGGGTAGAGCTCTGTGAGTGTAATAGGTACCTAGAGCCTGGTGCTTTGATTTCCCCAGCCCCACCCCTTAGGATTCCTGCAATACCCCGGGGTCCAGAATGGGGTAAAGTGGGACAGGAAATGGGGAGGCTTATTGATGTTGAGCATTGGGAAGGGAGAATGAAGAGAAAAACCGGAGCATTTGTGAAGTTAACTGGGAAAGTATTTGTTGACAGAGATTAGACACTGTTAAATCAATCCCTGTAATTGATGGCTTTTTTTCCTTGCTTGACTGGACTATGAAAAAAGAAAAATGTGTTGAGTGAATCTAAATGTGGGTAAACTGAGACAGAGCCAGAAAATAGCAGCTTTGCTATTGGGATAAAATACAACAGTTTAAAACTATATTATATTTTAATTATTAGCTCCTAAGATACATTTGAACCATATTAGAATACAATGGTCATAAAGAATGGAGAAAATTAATACTTAACTCAGAACCACAGAAAATAATACTAACTCCACCTCCATGGAAATACCTCTCCAAGATTATATGTCTCTTTAGGAACTGAATTGTGACAGAAAATATGTGTCTAACTATTGATTGATAAAAATAACTTGAGGGATGCATAATGAAACATCATGATTTGTTTGTTGCCTTAAAAGCCTTTTTAATAATTAAAAAAACCTTTTCAAGAGCTGGAAAGGGTTCAACTGGTAGAGCATCAGACAAGCATGATGAAGGCCTATGTTGTAGCCAGATACCCCAGCCCCTGCCCACTGGGTTGTCCGCTAGACTTTTTTTTTCAACTGCAGAGATAGTACAGGACTTAGGGCACTTGCCTTGTGTGCAACTGGCCTGGTTCTATATCTGATATCCCACATACCTTTAGATATGCCAGGGTCCCTGGGTAATCACTGACACTTCAGGGCTCTTGCAGTATCACATTTTCAGACCTTCATAGTGAATCTATGGCCTAGATAGCTAACAATGACCTTGGCACTGGCCTTCCTGGGTTCTGCTTGGGAGGAAACCTCTCCCCCACCATTCCCTCAAATTAATAAACAAAGCTTTAAATCTGTTCCAGTGGTAGATCATCTGCCTTGTATGTGAAAGGCCTTGGGTACCATGAATATTGGTATTGAGTACTCAAAGAATATTTGGTTAGGGGCTGGAAAGATGGCTCAGAGGGCTGGAATGCATGCAGACTGGAACCCATAGTTGGAATCTGTACTTTGTGGTCCCTGAGTACCAGAGAGTGATTACCACGGCCTAGACCAGGAGCCTTCTGCAGGTCAGGTGTGGCCCCTCAAGAAACATTTTAATTCTATTTATGTTATGATAAAACTAATATCATAAATGAATTTAAATGAAAATAAATGTAGAGTAAGAGGCAAATTTGTTATGTTTACAAATTAAGAATAATGTTCTGGAATAAAAGTATTCACTAACTTTTTAATTGGAGTCTAATGACCAATTACTAATTTGAATAGAGTCATTGTACTAAGTTAGAACTGCAAAATAATGGTTTTGTGTTTTATATGAAAGCCTGAGTAAATTCTTAAAAGTATTAAAACATTTATAATAGAAATGGTTATTGAAAATGTATATAAAAAAACTAAAGACCCCAATTTATTTTCTATGTCACTAAGATTGTATGTGAGGTGTTATTTCAGATTTCAGTGGGAAATAAGAATTCCAGAAAATCTGGTGTTTTTTTGGGGTTACACCCAGCAATGCACAGGGGTTACTCCTGGCTCTGCACTCAGGAATTATTCCTGGTGGTGCTCAGGGGACCATATGGGATGCTGAGAATTGAACCCAGGTCAGCCACGTGCAAGGCAAACACCCTACCCACTGTGCTATTGCTTCAGCCCCCCAGCTTATTTTTTAATGCATTTTAAAGTGCGCTGAAGGGGCTGGAGCACAGTGGTCGTTTACCTTGCACTCGGCTGACCCGGGTTTGATTCCCAGCATCCCATGTGGTCCCTGAGCACCGCCAGGGGTGATTCCTGAGTGCATGAGCCAGAAGTAACCCCTGTGCAACACCGGGTGTGACCCAAAAAGCACACACACACACACAAAAAAAACGTGCGATGAAGACTCAAGTGCACTTTGCTCCTAAACTTTGGGGCATTTACTTTTGGTTTTTAAAAAATTGGGGAGTAAACTTTGTGTTGTGGAAACATGCCACCTACTATTTCAGAGTTAACATTCATATAATGTATTTTTTCACAACTGTATATGTCCAGGCAAGGCATCTTTTTATCAAGATACAGAACATGACATTGTTCTGCATTGTTCATCATAGCCTCACTCTCTGCAACTGCTACTGATGGTTTTGTTTTTCCATAGATAAGTTTTGCGTCTCCTAGAATTTCATATAGAAGGAATCACTGTCTATGTCTCTTGTGTAAAGGTTACTTCACTCAGCACATGATGAATGCAGGTGTATGATGATTCACCTGAAAAGTGAGTTAAAGTGAAACTTCCTTTTGATTTCAAGTGGTTGTGATTGACGTGATGTGTTTTGCCTTTCAGGTCTGTTTCCTGCGATTTTCAATCTTGCCAGCAATGCTCACATCAGCACCAATGCAACCTGTGGTGAGAAGGGGCCGGAGATGTTCTGCAAACTTGTGGAGCACGTTCCAGGCCGCCCAGTGCGGAATGCTCAGTGCCGGATCTGTGATAGCAGCAGCCCAAACCCCAAAGGCAAGTGATGTACCTCCTCCTCTTGGGAAGTGATGCCTGCAGCCTTCTCTAGGACGATGTGGACACCATGCATCTTCATTGCTGCTCATTTCCACTAGCCTTGCAGTTTTAAGTGAAAAAAAAAATTGAAGCAAGAACTAAGCAAAATGCATCTTTCTACTTCCTTTTTTACAGAACGCCACCCAATATCAAATGCAATTGATGGCACCAATAACTGGTGGCAAAGTCCCAGTATTCAGAATGGGAGAGAATATCACTGGGTCACGATCACTCTGGATTTGAGACAGGTGAGTAAGGCCAGAGATGTTGAAGAATGTCTGGGGGTAGCTAAGTTGGCTACTTCGAATGATCTTGGGAGAAAATTGGCTTTGTTTCTTAACATGATTTCTGTCCCTCTCTTGTTTTCCCAGCATGTGATGAATTTATGTGATATGCAGAAGTAGTCTGTGGTGCCATTTCCTGTCACATTTGTGACTCCAAATTTTCTTTTAGAGGTGAATGAACTTGCATTCAGGTGGCTTCATAAACATAAATGCTGTTCCACAGAGCATATTCAAGCATAATGATTTTATGCCAGGCTGTGTGCTAGATGTCCATAGACACATCGGTGGGAGGCAGTTGATGGTGGAGAGAAAACACATGCATTCTTCCTCTCAAGCTCAATGCCTTGCTGTCCTTACTAGGCAAACTGTTTGCATCAGTTCTGTGTAGAAGATATGACTAGGAAGCAGAAGGGGATGGTGTCACCCTCTAGATCATATCTCAACTTACATGCTGTGGGTGAGGGCCTTGAGTAAGCCTGAGCTTCCAGTGTTTCATCAGCAAACCTTCAGCTGAGGTGGGAAACATATGGTATAATTTGACTCCAGCTCTTCCCCAAACCTCTTGTTTTGCATTAAGATACATAGGAGAAATAAAATAAAAAGGATATGGATATTGTTGCCCCAGTAGTCTGATAAAGGGAAAGGAAGCCAAGAAATTCAAATGGAAGGAATGAGACAGTATGGTAGTGACCATCACAATTTATGATTTGTAGCAGGATGCTCTTGTTAGACTTCCCTTGTGTTAGAACTTGTCAATAGCATGTAAAAAAATCACTTGAAACATTCTTGTAGTTGAAATGTGCTTTGTATGATAGAAATAAGAGTTTTGGAGATTTTGCGACAGATTCATAATTTCTTAAATAACAATTTAAAAATTATATAGGATTTTATGTAAAAGATAAGACAATACTTTGTATATTTATGAATACAAAGAATGTCTGATTCCTACTCACAGTTGACAATATAGAAAAATATAAAACTCAGAAGACATTTTCCCCACATTTAACTTAATTAATTCTGTAATTTACACTGAATTATGTAAGTAAAATATGATGTCTGATAATTTTTAGCCAGGCATTTTCCATTAGCATGCATGCCAAGTCTTAATATTCTTAAATCCACCACAAGTAAAGAAAAAAATACCCTTTTTTTCACTGTAGCTTTTGCTTTTATGTGCTAAAAAATCTTCTCCAGGAGATTTGAATCTTCTTATCCCTTTTTCAATTTATTTTCATTTTTCTAAGGAAAAAAAGTTTAACAATTTTTCATGACTAGGAATGTAATATGTGAATTTGGTCAAACTAACATTTGGACATTTTTAATAATTCATGATTCTAAACTCATTGTACTATCCTTTACCTTAGAATGTGTCATGCCTGACTTCATCCTGCAGGAAACCTTTTGCTTTAAACAGAGCTGAGTCACTTGAGGAATTCCTGGAGGGGGTTTGAGGTATCAGTATTAGGTCTTACTTCAAAGGCATATTTCAAAAACAGGTGTGTACACATGGTATAGAGCACTGGGTTATTATAACTTAGTGCTTCTAGAAAAGCTTCCAAATTAATTTTATTTAAAATAGTAAGTAGTCTTTTTATTTACTATTGTATAAAATTTCTATCTTTCATGTTGTCTAAAATTTTTACCGTGCTTTTGGTTTCAAAAAAGTCGATTATGTTTATAGCTAAGCAAACCTTCCTTAAATTTATTTTTTGCCCTTTTATTATAAGAATCTTTTAATATGCAGAAATTATGTTGCAGTGAGCACCTGAGATTCAGCCCGGGTTCCATCTTTGGCATCCCATATGGTCCTTTGCACTGCCAGGAACAATTCCTGAGCACAGTGCCAGAAATAACACCTGAGCACCACCAGGTGTAGCTGAAAAGCCAAAAAGAAAAGAAAAGAGAAAGCTGAAAAGTCACTTTTTTTTGACAAATGTAAGAGTGGGACCAGATGTCTTAATGAAACTGACCCTCATTGGATTCCCAGGACCACCTACATTCCCCTGAGAATCCTCAGGAGTGATGCTGGAGCACAGACAGAGGAGTAGCCCTGAACAGTCATAAGCAGCCCCAAACCAACCAGACACATGTTAAACTAACATATATGGGCGTTCTTTAACTGCTGATCTGTATCAAGTAAACTTTTAGGTCTACACCACTGAAAGGAAGGAAATATCCTGTTTTGTTTTGTTTTCTTTTTTTGGGTCACACCTGGTGATGCACAGGGGTCACTTCTGGCTCTGTACTCAAGAATTACCCCTGGCGGTGCTCAGGGGACCATATGGGGTGCCGGGAATTGAACCTGGGTTGGCTGCATGCAAGGCAAATGTCCTACCCGCTGTGCTATCGCTCCAGCCCCCAAAAAGGAAATATCTTTTGTGACAATTGAAAATTTAAAAGAAAACCTTTTGAGAGAAGAACACTCACATATGATGGGGTCTTAAAATTTATGTTTATCAACATTTTTCTATACCCTGGTAATTAGAGTGAAATATATTCCTTATGGAACACAAGGATGTCCAGTTTGAAAACATTGACTTAAAGTTAATATATTGGGTAGTTGAATGGATGCTCAATGTCAATCAATCAATTTAGAGGTGATAACAGCACTGCTATGTGAATCAACACTTTACCACTCATTAGAGCAGTAACTATTTACTCATTTATTTATTTGCTTTTTGGGTCACACCCAATGATGCACAGGGGTTACTCCTGACTTTGCACTCAGGAATTACTCCTGACAGTGCTTGGGGGACCATATGGGATGCCTGGGATTGAACCTGGTCAGCCATGTACAAGGCAAATGTCCTACCTGCTGTGCTATTGCTCTGGGCCCCAAGTAGAAACCATAAAATAACGAGTGTTGGTGAGTCTGGACAGAAACTATAATCTTGGTTCTTTTGTTGGTGGAACTGGAAAATTGTACAATACTTTGGAAAAGAGTGCATGGTTTCTCAAAAATATAAAGGTAAGACTGGAGAGATAGTCCAGCGGGTAGGACATTCTCCTTGCATGTGGCTGACCCAGATTTGATCTCTGGTATCCCATTAGATCCCCTGAACACCACCAGGAGTAATTCCTGAGCACAGAGCCAGGAATAAATCCCTGAACATCATCATTGGGTGTGGCCCAAAACCCAGTATATGTGCATATGTATATGAATATATATACATATGTGTGATATCTATACATATATATAAAATAACCTTATGACCCAGGTATATTCCCCAAGAACTGCAAGTTGGAACACAGATACTTATCCTTTATGTTTATAGCAACAGCAAGATACGCAATACACAATGTCATGTATGTTTCCTACACTTGCAAATAGTTAAATAGTTAATGACTGTGAGTACATGGAGTATTTTATGAGCCAGTGCCAGCCAGAGCAATAGAAACCACACCAGTTGTATGAAGGTGCATATCTAGTTTGAGGAACTGATTAAAATGAGCTGAGAATGGAAAGGGATAACCCAGGTGGTAATCATGGTGATGGGGAGCCAAAATCACAACAGAAGAATTTAACACCTAGAGGCCTGAGCGAATGGAGGAGAGGGGGCTCCTTGAGAGGATTCTGGAAGCCCAGCACTGGAGCCAGCAGGTGAGCTGGCATAGGTGGGAATAGCAGGTAGGCAGCAGCAACTCTCCCGCTCTCCAGCCTCAGCTTCCCCCTCTTCTAGCCTCTTGCTAGTGCTTCCACTCTTACAACTTAATAGGGAAAAATTGGCAAAGGAGAAAGACGTGACTTTTCCAGAGTCCCTGCCAGAAGCATACAATACCTGGAGTTCACCATAGAAAGGTAAATTTACAGTCATTTTGCAAACCAGCATACTCTTCTCAGTAGATGATCACTTGCACGTGGCTTAAACAACAGATGTCGTTTTAACACCCTGGGGCAAAATTTTGTTATATAGTGGCCAGTCAGATGCTGAATCTTTTTATATTAAGTTTTAAGATGGATGAAAATACAAAACTGAGAATCTTATGGTAAAATCCTGGACTGCCTTTGACTATGTCAATAGACTTGCTGTCCTTGTTTGTCTTTTAATGGAGAGACTTCCATGAGGCAGCATCACGATGGAAGAAAGAACTATTCTGTTTATGTGTTATTACTTTCAGTTGTGTGGTATAATGGGGGTTCTGTAAGTGTAATAAGGTGCTATGCTTTGATACAGCATATGAAATAGAACGCCATAGCATTAGGAAGAATTGTTTCCTGCCGAGCACCTAATTCCTTACATTAAATAAATGTTATATTTGTATATATTTGTTACATATCTGTATATTTTTCATATTGTTAATCTGCAGTTGATTTAAAAGTAACATAGAGAATAAGGAACAGTATGACAATAATAGTTGGAAATGATCACTTTGGACAGGAATTGAGTATTGAAAGTTGGTATAGGAATATATACCTGATAACCTTTCAGTATCTATATTGCAAACCATAATGCCCAAAAAGAAAGAGAGAAAAAGAGAGAGGGAGTGAGAGAAAGAGAGAGAAAGAGAAGGAAAGTGCCTGCCATAGAAGCAGTGGAGGGGGTGGTTATGGGAGGGAAACTGGGAACATTGGTGATGGAAAATGTACACTAGTGAAGGGACGAGTGTTGGAACATTAAATGACTGAAATCCATCATAAACAATTTTATAACTGTATCTCACTGTGAATCAATTAAAAATAAATATATATACTCAGAAAGTCCTATAGTTCTTCAGATATCAGCAATGGAAATGTTAAACAAGACCTTGATGTAACCTAATGAGACTTAGCTAATGCAGTTATACAGATGTTGAGAAAATTGGTTCACAAGTCAAAACTATTTTCATTACTAAAGTAATGTAGGCTCACGGTAAAACAAAAAATTAGAAGGGACATATAAGCCTTATTTAACAGGAAAACGTCCCCCTGCAACAACCACTGCTATCTGTTCGTTTTTACCTATTTAATACTGTTGTAACAGTGCTCTCATTTATGACATAGGTGCTGTGGGCTAGACCTTAGTGAAGTGCTTGATTTGGGTTGTGCCACTGAATTCTCATGATCACTGGATGAGTTTGGTGCTATTATTGTCTCCTTTTGTCAAAGGGCATCACTGACACTGAGTTTAGGAAAGTTGTTCATCAGGACCTCCCTGAGCCTGCAGGGCCTGGCTCTGTGTATGTCACTGGACACCATAACGCATAGACAAATAGAGTATGTCCCTGTAAGTAAGTAAACTGAGGCTTAGGACATGAGTGCTTGTGCCCTGGTGTTTGTGCCCTATACATAGCTTTATAACTGGAGCAGTTCCCAATCTACATAAAATTCATTATTCATCACTTTAAAGCTCTTCCATATGGCAGTCCCATCATTTGCATAATAGTTGCCATGCCCAGCACTTTTTTGCTCTGAGATGTAGTAACTTGTATTTTTGACAAAAAAAAAAAAATCTTGTGCATAAGCTAGTAGAGAAATGCTGTGTGTACAAGTGATGTTTAAGGGTCACATTGCAAGTTTCTGGGTGTTAGTTGGTCTGAGTGGCCCTACTTCTATAGCTGTCGGAATCCACAGGTATAGGTTATACATAATTTCTTCTCTTGTTCCTATTATCTCCAGCTCTGCCCAACAATCCTAGAATACAGATGTTCTTCTCTTTGGAGGTAATGAAATTGCAGCCGAGGACAGGTCTCTTTGCTGGGAATCATGTGCCTCCGTGCTGCAGTGTGGGCTGGAAATTGAGGTTTTTGGTTCCTTCTGTCCTCTGCTGCCTGGTCTCACTTCATTTGTTCCTGGAATTCCATCATTGTTTTCCTTCCCATTATGTTTTTATGGGGTGACTGGAAGGAGCTCTTACAACTTGCCTTGGTTTTGAAGTGTGCAGATTCTTCCTAAATTCCTTCCCTTTGTTCTCTTTATAAGTTGCCATTCAAAGGGATCCTCTCCCCTGTGATTTTGGAGCCGATTAACACTTTTTTCATGTTTTTGCAGTGTCCAGTTAGAAACAGATTCTACCTAACTTGCTTTTTGTCTATGAAGCAGGAAAATGAATCAATGTTTTGTAGTCTTAAAAAAAAACCCTAAAACCTCAAACCTAGGAGTGGTCAGATTTTTCAGTAGAAATGTGTAAAGTTCCTTTAGAAGATAAATTTAGTAAAAAAGGAAACGTTTCCTATGGCATTGAAAATAAAGCTGCCTTTTGAAGCAGTGCTTAATTTTCTGTGTAGGTTTAATTAGGAAGTAGCACTTTGTTGTGGGAACATAATCACAGAAGGACCTTTGTTTTATGCAAACCTTAGACAAGAGCTGCTTGTCTGATAGATTTTATAAAACCTCATTAGTTTGGATATCTCTTGTTGTTTCTTTTCCTCTAAAATTTCTGAAAAATTAAGCAAAACTAGATTGAAATTTATTATTGTATCATCTAAATAGAAATTGTTTGCTAAGAACATTGACAAGGTAAAGAAATTATTTAAGTAGGGAAATTTCATATTCTAAAGACTCTTGAAGAAATTTTAGAATAAAACTGCTTGAACATTGGAGCTTCTCATTAGAAGTCAGACTTGGTTGTTTGTTAAATTAAATCAGGCAGAGATCCTGAAAACTTAGTGGTAGAAATTACTAGTATTGTGCACGTGTATTTATTCAAATTGATTCTCTTTCTGGTTTTTTTTGTTGCCTTATATTTACTTAAAAATTTCAAATATGATCCTTTCTTTTTGCTTTGGATATCAAAAATGAATAATTTTTTTATTATAATTTAGAATTAAGCACACTGAATTTTTTTTTCTTTTTTGTTACTCCTGGCTCACACACTCAGGAATTACTTCTGGCAGTGCTTGGGGTACCATATGGGATGCTGGGAATCAAACCCGGGTCTGCCCCGTGCAAGGCAAAACGCCCTACCTGCTGTGCTATTGCTCCAGCCCCCACAATGAATTTTTGATCCCAGACATTAAATTATTTTTTTAATCTTCCAGTCCTCTGGGTACATTCTTAGTAACACTCAGCCTAGTGGCCCAGTGGAGTGGGCCTAAAAGTTTAATACTAGGCCCTGGGGACCCCCAGTGATACAGCCATGAGGCTCCATGAGCTGTGCATTGTGGGAAATCAAACCTGGGCACTGCACTTACACGGAATGTGCTCCAGCCATCTGTGTCCTCTGCCTGACCCTGTCATTTTTGCCCCGCTTTCAATAAAACTTCTATATTATAAGATACCTTTCTTTTGCTTTTATATATTTGTTCTATCATTTTATATTTTCATACACAACTTCTTTTCTGGCTAGCCTTTTCATGTGTAAGAAATCACTAAAAAACTTTTGTTTTAGAACAACATTCATTTGGTACCTTTGCAACTTTTTTGGGTCAAGTTTTCAGGCTGAGTGGATATGCTGAGGCATGTCATGCTTGAGGATGGGAGGCCAGGCAGCTGAAAAGCAGGGCCTGGCGACTTTGGGGGAGTCTGAGTAGCTGTGGAAGGTTAGTTTCTCTTTTTTTGTCATCTCAGGGCATCTCTGTGTGACAGCCTTGAGGTCCATTGTTCATACAGCAGGTCAGAGTCCAGCACTAGAGGCCTGGTGCCCCTGGTTTGTAGACCTGGTCTCCAGCATCACACAGTGTCATTTGCCTGTGCCTTTGGGAGCACCAGTCTCCAGTGCAAGAAGCATTATGTGACTCCAGTCTGTGATGGGGAGATGGATAAAGAATTTGAGAACTGTTCTCAGAGACCCTGTGTTTTCCAGAGACTTCTGCCAATCTCCAGTGCTCATCTGTTGGTGCCAGGCCTTTGTCTCTTGGTGAAGTAAGGAGCTTTAGAATTCAAATTGCAGCTAGAGATAGGGCAAGAGATAGAGAGATCAGGGGTAATCCAAGTTGGATCCCTGGCACTTCACGAAATGATCCAGAATTAATACCCTGTTACTCTGAGAGTTGTTTGGCAGCCCTCTTTCACCTCAAAAGAAAAAAAAGAAGATTCTGGGCCAGAGATAGAACAGAGGGTAGGGCATTTGGCTTGCATGCTGCTGACCTGGGCTGGAGACCCAGCACCCCAAATGATCCCTTGAGCCCTGCCAGAAGTGGTCCCTGAGCACAGAGCCCAAAGTAAACCTTCAACACCGCTGAATGCTGAATGTCCCCTCCCCGTCTCCCCCTCACACACACACACACACACACACACAACAAAGGAACAAAATGGTTACAGTACAAGAATTGCTTAATGTTAGTGGCAAAGGAGATGAACAAGTGAAGATATTTGTGGCCAGCCTCAAGAGCTTTATGGTTTCTTTAGTTTCTTTACTTTTTTTTTGTTTGTTTCTTGGCAAGGTTTATTTATAAATTTTACATTTGTAAATTATCAGTGGTAGTTTGCCAGGCGATCAAACATAACTGCTTCCAGTTAGCACATTTCAGTTGAAAAGATCTTCCCTCCGTTGCTTTATTTTCTTTTGTTTGTTTGTTGTTTGTTTTGAATGGCAGAGTTTCAGCCTTACTAGACAGCATATCTTACTCAACGGGACTTCTTCCATTGGGCTCTCCGAGGATTCTGAGAAACCAGTGAAGAGACTTTTTAGGACTCTGTCAAAACAGATATTTTCCACATCCCTGGTAGTTTTGGCTTCAAAATAAAGAGTTTTGTATATTTATGGAAAGAAAGAACGGTCCATTTTGAGAGTATTACTTCTTCCTGTTTTATTGAAACTAAAAAAGATGTTTTGATTTATTTTTTTTATTTTTATTTTTTTATTTTATTATATTGAATCACCGTGAGAAAAAAAATACAAAGCTTTCAGGTCTAAGTCTCAGTCATACAATGATTGAACCCTCATCTCTTCACCAGTGCACATGTTCCACCACCAAGAACCCCAATATACCCCCCTGCCACCCAGCCCCCACCTAAGTAGCTAATGATCTTCATTTTATTCTCTAAACTTTGAATACATTCAATATTTCAATAGAGAACTCACTATTATTGTTTGGAATTTTCCCCCAACAATCAGCCCTGCTGAAAAGGCATCATTTAGTAATTTCTTTTTATTGCTGAGAATGAAGATTCTATGAGCTCGTTTTTGGATTTCTGATATTTTAGTTCAGTTCACAGTCTAGATGCATGTCTGTAAGAAGCCGCTCTGGGTGCCAAAATGGGTTAGAAGACCTCTTGGTTCATAGTCTTTACGAGTAGAGGGTCTGTTTCTCGAGCAGCAGCTCTGGATCTTATCTGGGCCGAGGGCGTGCCGGTACCGCCCCCATCCCATGATCGCCTATGAGCCACAGCATTGCAAAGTTCCTACCTCTGGGTGCAAGTCTTAGGGGGTGGCTCCTGCCATGTGGATGATGCCGCCACCGCCATTTTCCACGCAGAAAAACAGGTTGGAAAGGGAAAATCCCTCTCCGGGCGGCACATAGTCATAGTATAGCTCACAGTCTAGATGCATGTCTGTAAGAAGCCACTCTGGGTGCCAAAATAGGTTAGAAGACCTCTTGCTTCATAGTCTTTACGAGTAGAGGGTCTAAGATGTTTTAATTTCTAAAGAGATTCCTTCTTGTTTTCCCTTCCTCTCTTTTTCCTTTCTTTTCTTTTACTTTCTATGCATATCTTCAACTCAAATTGTGACATTTTCATTTCAAAAAATAGATAAATGGATCTGTAACAAATTAAACAAAATAACTTGTGAATATCTCATCTATACCTCAAAAAAAAGTAAAAAAAAAACCAAGTCATATTTTTTTCTTTTTGTGTCACACTTGGCATTGCACAGAGGTTACTCCTGGCTCATGCACTCAGGAATTACTCCTGGTGGTGCTCGGGGGACCATATGGGATGCTGGGAATTGAATCTGGGTCAGCCACATGCAAGGCAAATGCTCTACCTGCTGTGCTATCACTCCAGCCCTGCAAGTCATAAAACCTCTTTGAATTTGGGAGATAACTCAGAGGGTTAGAACACATTCTATGCATGTGGGGATCTCTATTTGAGCCCCATCACTGCATACTACTCCCACAGCACAGGTGTGACCCAGGGGCCCCCAGCCATACCAGCCTGGAGCTGACCTGCGGTGGACCTGATCATTGACCCATTGGGCCTGTACAACCCAATCGAGTAACACAAGGAGTGACCCAGAGCCTAAGAACTGCTGGGAGCCCCGCATCTAAAGCTCCTGTGTTTTTGATGATTTCTTCTCCAGATATTTTTTTATTGACATAAAAGTGATTTTTTTTTTTTTTTTTTTTTTGCTTTTTGTATCACAGTCAGCAATGCTCAGGGGTTACTCCTGGCTCTGCACTCAGGAATTACCCCTGGCGGTGCTCAGGGGAACATATGGGATGCTGGGAATTGAACCCGGGTCGGCCACATGCAAGGCAAACGCCCTACCCGCCGTGCTATCACTCCAACCCCATAAAGTGAAATTTTTTAAATGGAGGAAAATGTAAGAAACATATTTTAGTATCTATGATTCTAACAAGTAGGTTATATTCTACCATAGAACTATTCAATGAACCTATTCAATAATTCATGAATTATCTATTGGGAGCTGGGAGGCCGAAGGATTCATTGATGAAAAAGAAACAACAAACTAGGTTCTGTCTCTCAGATTATTTTCACTGTGTCTTAAACTGTTATTTAAGGCTGACCTTGCCATCAGGAGAGGAACAAACAAGTTAGAGGACTGCTCGTGCCTGGGGGTGTGGGATACGCAGGTGCTGAGGGCTATGGAGTCGGGAGGCCTGCTTAGGGGATCTGGAAGTCAATTCGGAGGAAGAGTCCATGAAGGAGGGGAACAAGGAATGAGGAAAGATATCCTGGAGACCCCAGTAAGAGAATGTATTTGTAGTGCTAAGATAGTACATCAAGTCTATGCTAAATGTGTGCCTCTATTTTTCCTCTGGGTTGAGTCAGAATTTACATCAGTGAAATGAAAAGTTCTTAGGCTGTAGTTGAATATGTTTGAACAAATACATCACATGTGAAAGCCACACCCTTATCAAGAGTCAGAATTTTTCTGTTCCCCTAGAGCTTTCCCTAGGCCCTTTCCAGTCAGTTCTGCACCAGCTCCCACCTCACTTGCCAGGAGAGAAACCCTATTTTGGGGTTTTTATATACAGGTCACTTGTGCCCATTTGGTATCATCATCTACATCAACTCAGGCAATGTGTCCTTTGTGAGCACTTGATGGGCTTCTTTCTCTCCATGTGAGAGCCAGCTATTCTTGCTATATTGGCAGTTTGCTTATCCATTCTCTTGTTAGGTCTTTTGTGTTATTCCAGTTTTATTTTATGCACCCACCTTATTTTATTGAAAGATAATTGCCATTGCATTGTATGTTTGACATGTGCAGCTTGTTGGTTAGTAGATTTATTTATTACCATACGATTACTACAGTAGCATTACCTAATATTGCTTAACACACTGTAGAATTATTATTTCTTTTCTATGATGAAAAAAATGAAAACAGTTTAATTTATGACATAGTGTTGTATGCTTTAATCACTATATTGTGCATTAAAGCTCCAGAATTTATTTATGTTAGAGTTCAACAGTTTTGGGCTATTACAAATAAAACTACCATGAACATTCTTAGAGAAGTCTTTTTTTTTTTTCTGGACCTGTTTTTATTTCTCTAGCAATGAATTTGGCTGGCCAGAGATATGTGTTTATTTAACTTTATAAGATTCAACAAACTTCAGTTCATAAAGTACTTCCAGGCAAGAAGTTTTTTCTCCTGATAAGTATTTCCCTTGTGCTGTCTTCCTATGCAATGGCTCTGAAATATTTTATCCTCTTTGTCTAGATTTTTTCTTTTAACTTAATATAGTCATGCAGTACCATCCATGGGTGCTCATGGCTTTCTTCTGACTCTGAGCTCAGGAATCACTCCTGATGGGGCTCAGGAGTCCATGTGGGATGCTGGGAATGAACCCAGGTCGGCCTTGTACAAAGCAAGTATCCTGTTTTCTGTGCTATCTCTCCAGTCCCACCAATTGCATCTTGATAGCTAGCTTCTATATTCTAATAGTAATGTAAAGTGACAGAACAAAGTATATTATCATCTGGGCACATAAAATTTTGTTTAATCTTTCCCCCTCATCGAATAGTTAAGGTGTTTCTAATTTTACAAATTAAGGCTGCAACAAACATTTGAATATTTATATGACTGTAGACTGATTTTTTTAAAATTGTATATTCTGAGAAATGGAATTACTGGATGAAAGAGCTTAAATCTCTTTAAAACATGACCTTATGCTGGCACAACTGGACAACCACATGCAAAAAAATGGGTTTAGACCTTGACCTGACACCATGCACAAAAGTCAGATCAAAATGGATTAAAGACCTCAACATTAGACCACAAACCATAAGGTACATTGAAGACAAGGTTGGCGAAACCCTCCACGATATTGAAGATAAAGGTATCTTCAAAGGTGACACGGAACTAAGCAATCTAGTAAAAACAGAGATCAACAAATGGGACTACATTAAACTAAAAAGCTTCTGCACCGCAAGAGATACAGTGACCAGAATACAAAGACTATCCACAGAATGGGAAAGGATATTTACACAATACCCATCAGATAAGGGGTTGATATCAATGGTATATAAAGCACTGGTTGAACTCTACAAGAAGAAAACATCCAACCCCATCAAAAAATGGGGCGAAGAAATGAACAGAAACTTTACCAAGGAAGAAATACGAATGGCCAAAAGGCACATGAAAAAGTGCTCTGCATCACTAATCATCAGAGAGATGCAGATCAAAACAACTTTGAGATACCACCTCACACCACAGAGACTAGCACACATCCAAAAAAACAAAAGCAACCGCTGTTGGAGAGGATGTGGGGAGAAAGGGACCCTTCTTCACTGCTGGTGGGAATGCCGACTGGTTCAGCCCTTCTGGAAAACAATTTGGACGACTCTCAAAAAATTAGATATTGAATTCCCATTTGACCCAGCAATACCACTGCTGGGAATATATCCCAGAGAGGCAAAAAAGTACAATCGAAACAACATCTGCACATGTATGTTCATCGCAGCACTGTTTACAATAGCCAGAATCTGGAAAAAACCCGAATGCCCCAGAACGGATGACTGGTTGAGGAAACTTTGGTACATCTATACAATGGAATACTATGCAGCTGTTAGAAAAAAGGAGGTCAAGAATTTTGTAGTTAAGTGGATGGGCATGAAAAGTTTCATGCTGAGTGAAATGAGTCAAAAAGAGAGAGACAGACATAGAAAGATTGCACTCATCTATGGTATTTAGAATAACAGAGTGGGAGACTAACACCCAAGAACTGTAGAAATAAGTACCAGGAGGTTGACTCCATGGCTTCGAGGCTGCCCTCACGTTCCGGGGAAAGGTCAACACAGAGAATCGATCACCAACTACATTGTAGTCGAAGGCCATGTGGGGGAAGGGAGTTGCGGGCTGAATGAGGGCTAGAGACTGAGCACAGCGGCCACTCAACACCTTTATTGCAAACCACAACAGCTAATTAGAGAGAGAAAACAGAAGGGAATGCCTTGCCACAGTGGCAGGGTGGGGTGGGGGGGAGATGGGATTGGGGAGGGTGGGAGGGACACTGGGTTTACAGGTGGTGGAGAATGGGCACTGGTGAAGGGAGGGGTTCCCAAACTTTGTATGAGGGAAGTATAAGCACAAAAGTGTATAAATCTGTAACTGTACCCTCACGGTGATTCTCTAATTAAAAATAAAAAAAAAAAAAAAAAAAAAAAAAAAAAAAAATAAATATGCTAAATATGTGAAAAAAAAAAAAAAAAAAAAAAAAAAAAAAAAAAAAAAAAAAAAATAAAACATGACCTTATTTCTTCAATAGTATAAATATACTATTTATATATTTAATATAAGTATAAATATATTATTTACATTTATACTTATTTATACTATTATATATACATATATATTTATATATATTAAAATATATTTATAATAGTATAAATATATTGTCACATAGTGACTGAAAGCTATCTGAATAGCAGATAATTTATTTTCTATAATTCAGTAATTTGTAATTTGTTCATTTCAGAAACACCACCTGCTTATTTATATTTTGTCACTGTGTTAAATATATATTTGGGTGTGCTGGGTTGATGTTTGGCCTGAATATTTGTTCTATACTATGCTCATATGTATAAATCACAGGATTTATACATTTATACAACTCTACTTGGTCTCTCAAATTGTCTTGTCTCATGAAAATATTTTCAGATATTTAAATAGCACTGTAAAAGGCTGTTTTAAGACATGTTATAAGAGGAAAACATTGAATGACACTATTAAGAAGTGCTAGTTGTCAAAAAAGTGAGTAAAAACTTGGGGAAATGGTTGAAAATCTCACAGTGACACCTGACATCTGAATTATGCATTTCACAAGGTGTTTTCCTATTTTCCTTTTCATATCATACATGCAGCGAGAGAAATGTAAATAACACGTCAGTTTATACACACATTATTCATTGTGAAGTGATGCAGTGCGATGGAAAGAAATCATCCTCCGCACTTATGTGAAGGCTGAATCAGGAAAAATATTAAACTTAGTTTTTAATTTTTAATGAGCTTTTGAGGCAGAAAGATACTAAACACTTATCAATCATCTTTGCAGGGGAGAAGGAACAGTTCTATAGATCTAACTCTGCAACCACTAGAGATGTCTGTGATGTTAAAGTAGTGATGACGACAGGAAGTCTAGTGATGGGGGAGAGTTTCCTACATGATTGCTTTTTAGGTGGTTTATCAGTGCTTTTAGGTAGCAGAAGCCTATGGTGATATGCTCATTCAGATTCCTTTGTGTGACGAGCCACCATACAGTTATTGATAGTAACTGTACCCTCTTTCATTCACACCTCATCTCTTAAAAACCTTCGAACCTAAGCACCTTATTCAGAGACTATCTTTTAAAATAAGCTTTAAATGCAATGTCAGTTCAATATATGTCAAAATGACTGGTAGATGCCCAAATTACAGGGAAAAATATATAATTAAATGACATAGTCTAAGGTTTCATATGAAAAAAATCAAGAAAGTGCCTTCTGGTCTCTCCAGTGCTAAAACTATAAACAATTTAGTTACTGAAGGAAAGAAAACTATAATAATTGTTTCTAGGTGTTGTAAATATATAACTAGTAGGTTAATGTTTAATGGAATTAATGAAGTAGAGATTTCCACAGCTTTTCCAGGCAGTTTTGACAGTTGGGTTTGCAAGACTAAATGACTAAGGACCCCTTTTGCTTTCATGGATGATGATGATGATGATGATGATGATGATGATGATGATGTGTTTTCTCATGGTAACGAATGACAGGGAAGGATGTGAAATATGTGAACTGTTACTAGACCTGTTGGGCCACTACAGGCCAATCTGATAAACTAAGATGTATATTGGGGTTGGAGAGATAGTACAAACATAAGTTTAAGACACTTGTCCAGCATGCAACTGTGCTCATAGCCCTGGTTTGACTCCGGAATCTGCATATGGTCCCCTAAACATAGAACCAGGCACAGCCTCTGAGCACAGAGCAGGAGTGGTCCCTGCGTACCTCCTTTTTAATCCGTTAAAAAGACGGGTTTTCAAATGTTTTCAAGTATAAATTCTTGGAGACGGGGGAAAGCCTGAGCATTGAGGACTGCTGAGAGAGACTGCTCCTATTTGCGTTGTGTAGAGGGTGTGGCCAATGTAGAACTGCGTGCTGAGCTGTTTCAGATCTTTGAAAAAATTCCTTAAGGCTCACTTTTATTTTCCTCTTGAGATTTGTTTTTTAATTTCAGTTTTTTGTTTTTAGTTAGGCACCTGGATTTACAAAATTGGCATGAAATGTTTTAACCCACAACCAGTGTCAGTTCTCCTCCACCAGTTTCCCTAGGTTCCCTCCCACCCCTTAGCCCAAAATTGGTACATTACCCCTTTGATTTCTCTCCTTCCCTGTCTTTACCACTTGTATAATCTAGGGCCCAAGCTAATCTAGGTAGCCACTCATTTTATACCTTGCATTCCCTTGTCCTGTTATTTTATATACTCAGATAAGTTAGATCATCCAGTGTTTGTCCTTCTTCTCACTTATTTCACTTAATATACTATCTTCCAGTTTCATACAACTTGCAGTAAGTCACATAATTTTATTATTCTTTGCAGCTGTATAGTATTCCATTATGTATATGTACCACACCTTTATTATTCACTCATCTGTTGCTGGATATCTAAGTTTATTCTATATTCTAGCTATTGTGCTAAGTGCCGCAGTAAGTAATGATGTGTATCTATCCTTTTTAAAAAATATTTTTACTATGAAAACACTACCATCTTCCATGGTTTCCCAGCACCAACACTTGATATTGTCAGCTTTTCAATCCTGCTGGTCATGTCACTCCCTGGTTTAAGTTTATCAAATGATGTAAAGGTTTTAAACATAGACAAAAGCCCTGTACAGTGTCCCTCTAGGTATCTGCATCAAGCCAACATTCTAGAGCAGTTCTTTCTTTGACAATTGTTCCCTACCCTTGGTCACCTTCACTCCCTTTACCCAGAAATCTACTGCTTAGTCTTCCTCTCTTTTCAGAGATCTTTTAAGGAAGCCTTACCCAAATGCCTGCATTGTTGTCTTCAGACACTAGATTGTTTCCATGTCATATCCATACACCACCATCCTTTCTGTCCTTCTCAAGGGGACTAGGTCAACCTCTGACTTTCCTTGTAGCAACATAGGAGCTCAGTTAGTGTTAACTGACTGGAAGTTGTTGAGGGGGTGAGTCTTGCTCCCGACAGTGTATTCCAGTGTGGTACTTCTATGATAGTAATGTATCTGCTTCTCTCTAACCTTCTACACTCCCTGGGGTAGAGGGGCCTTGGTTCCAATCCTGACACTGCATGGCTCCCCAGGCATTATGGGATGTGGCCTTGGAGTGTGGCCCTGGTGTTCCTAGCACCAAACGGCTGGAGCAGAGCTGTTCCATAGACCCTGGCATTGAACAGTCCACCTGATTCAGCATGGATCACTGGTAGTAACACCTGGGCCTCGTTGCTTGAAAAGTACTCCCTCTCCCCCCAACCCCAAATGTTGATTCCTGTTAATAGACCAAATTCTTCTCGTTAGTACGTAATTTTCTAGAAAGGAAAAAACAAAAATTTAACTTATTCTATCCTTCAGCTAAAATTCCATAGTAATCAGTTGTATCTGGAAGACTTTGCAAACAATTGCTGGCTCTTAGCTAGTCCAAAGGTCCTTAACCCAGTTCCGGGATACTGATAATGCAATTCTTTGTAAGGGCCCCCGGGCTACACTTCAAAAATGGCTTCACAGAGGTCAACCCTTCTTTTCTGCTTATTTTATATACTAATCCTCAAATGAGGCAATTAAGCAATGAGCTAACATATAATAGAAATGACACTTTAAGGTAATCGCCTAAAAGAGGCTTATCAAAAATGTGTATTATATATAAAATGAGGATTTTATATTCTCATTTCTTTTTTTTTCTGAGTATATGAAAATTTATTAGTACTGTGCTTTCATCATCAAAACATATGATCCTGGTCTTTCCTTCTTGCCTTTGTATAAGGCCAAAAGAGACACGTTGGCCACTTTGACAACCTTAAAACGGACGCTGGGAATGTCACCAACAGCTTGCCCTTTGCGACCAAATTCAGCAACCAGAACTTCATCGTTTTCCTCAATGAAATTCAAGCAGCCGTCATTGGGTACAAAGGCTGTAATTTTTTTTTTTTTTGCCGTTCTTGATCAGCTGAACTCGAACGCACTTCTTAATAGTAGAATTTGGCTGTTTAGCCTCAACACTAACTTTCTCCAGCACGATGCCCTTGGCGTGGGAGGCACCCCCGAAAGGGTTGGCCCAAGTGCACCTTTTTGTACTGCTTGTCATGCCACTTCTGATCCCGCTGGTGGCTGCGGAGCTTGCAGCAGTGCGGAGGCCGAGACACTTACCAATCCTGCCAGCCGCTCGGGCCCGAGCAAAAGTATATTCCCATTTCTAAGCCCCTTGATTTCTTGTTTTTCCTTTTTGTTGCTTATGAATTGACTAGGAACTTCATGTTCAATACTTTTTTAAACCAGAAGGAATTTGGTATCTGCACTAGTAATTAGTCTTCTAATAAACAATCGCTTCCTCATTCTTATACCAAATATCAATTAAAATGATCTTTTAAAATTTTGATTTCTGGGGCTGGAGCATAAAGAGTGCTTGCTGCATGACAAAACCGGTTTCGACAGTGGCAACACATACTATACCTTGAGTCCACCATAAGTGATCCCTGAGTACAAAACTAGGAGTGAGCACTAAGTAATGCTGAGTGTGGAACTGAGACAAAAAAAAAGAAAAAAAGAGAAAATTTTACTTTCTAACAATCTCATAAGAAATAAGCTTCCAGGGGGCTGGAGCAATAGCACAACGGGTAGGGTGTTTGCCTTGTACGCGGCCAACCCAGGTTTGATTCCCAGCATCCCATATGGTCCCCTGAGCATGCTAGGAGTAATTCCTGAGTGCAAAGCCAGGAGTCACCCCTGGGCATTGTCGGGTGTAACCCAAAAAACAAAAAAGAAAAAAGAAAGAAAGATGCTTCCAAGGCACAGATTCACCACATCTATAGAGAATTTGAGCAATTTTACTAATCAAATACTCTGAGCAATTTTGCTAATCAAATAACATAATTTGATTCCTAACTGCTCTCTTTGTATCTCTAAAATTCTTTCTACTGCATAAAAGAATGTTCCTCCGTTCACTCTTTGATTGCTAGCACTGAGGCAGGGAAGTACTTGGTATTTCCCAGGCTCAGTCCCTGGTGGGATTTTGGGCCTCTTGAAGTTTATCTTCAGAGATCCTGCAGAGCAAAGCTGAATTTATTGTGGAAAGGAGGCATTTCTCTTTCCTGTGTGCATCAAAATTGACCCCTGGTAGTAGAGAAGTAGGCTCTATCTTTTTCAGATCTCTGTGCCTAAGGTGGATTCGAGCTGTTTTAATTAGGACAGAGGCCCTCATGAGTTTTCCTACCTAAATTCCTTTATAGAAGGAGATGTTTGATGTACGCTTACTTTACATTGGTGACATTGTTTATGTGCATTCCAGAGATCATGAACAAAGGCCACTGGTTAAAGAAATGTGATAAAGTAGATTTTTAAAATGACTGTATCAGCTGCTGCTTTTGTAGCACAATAATTTTGTATCTGGTGAAAACCCTTGTGTCATTAATTTGTGTTCAGTCAACCTCATGTGGAGCAAAAGGCAAATTCATCAACCATGCCATAAATGAGTGACATAAATTGACATTTCATCCAGCCAGGGCTTAAAATTTTATATATTAAAAGAGAACCCAGGAGCAGAGATAAAGTACAGTTGATAGGGCACTCGCCTTGTGCACTGCCGGTGGGGGCTCATTCCCCAGCATTCCTATGGGCCTGGGAGCCCTCCAGGGGTGATCCCTGGGTACAGAGCCAGGAGTATGCCTGAACACTGCTGGCATACAATCCAAATCAAACAAGAAGAAGAACAAAAATAAAATAGAAATAAGTAAAAGAGAAACTGCTCTATATTATATGTCTATCTGTTTATTAACCCAAAATATTCAAAATTGGTAGTTGCTAGTCACTACCAAGGACTTGGGAAAAGAATGGGTATTAAACAACAGAAATGCATTTATCATAGTTACGGCGGCTAGAAGTTCAAGGTCAGGGTGTTGATTTCTTCTGCAGCTCTGGTCATTTGTGTGCAAATGGCTATCTTCTCCCTGTTTTTTCACACAGTGTGTGTCTGTGTGTGTGTGTTCTTCTCACAAGGTCACAAGTCATATTAGATTGAAATATTCTAGTGACTTCATCTTATCTTAATTGCCCTTTAGAGACACTTTCTCCAAATATTGTCTTAGGTACTTGTAGTTAGTGTTTCAATATTTGAATTTTGGGGAGGCACAATTCAGTCTGCAATGTGGCATAAATCAAGACAACTTGTATTTGGATGCTTCATTGCATCCTCTTCTTTCACATACTTTCAGACCAAAGTCCCTTTCTTGAATATTTCCTGGTCTCTAATTTTAATTTTTATAAAAATAATTTATAAAGTAATTCAGAATATTTGAATACATTTAATATTCAAACACCAATCTCACCACCATTACACCTTCCCACCACCATATTTTGGGTGTTTCTATTCCAAACTCCAATCCCTGCCCCAAAGCAGAACCAAAATAATATAATATGTCTAAGGGGCTGGAGCAATAGCACAGTGGGTAGGGCATTTGCCTTGCACGAAGCCGACCCGGGTTCTATTCCTCCACCCCTCTCTTGGAGAGCCCGGCAAGCTCCCGAGAGTATCTCGCCAGCACGGCAGAGCCTGGCAAGCTACCCTGTGGCTATTCAATATGCCAAAAACAGTAACAATAAGTCTCACAATGGAGACGTTACTGGTGCAAATCGATGAGCAACCAGTTGACAGTGAGTGAGAGTTCCCTCTAAGGTTGGTTGCCTCCTACTTTGAATTCCATCAAATGTAGCGCGGTACTCTTGGACTGTGAATAGGGTGTGTCCGAGGCTTTGTGGTCCAGGGAAAGGTTTACTTGTGGGTGAGACTCAGCCCAAGCATGTTGAGAGCAGCCGTGAGCAGGGTGACAGTTAAGTTCTGGAGGTTTTTCGGCTGCCGGGGCTGAGTCCCTTGGGGCAAGCAGGGCTCTCACCTGTTCTTGGCCTCAAATTTGGAGCCCATGAGTTCTATTGAGTGTAAGAATAATGTCCAAGTTCAGAATAAACTGGGATCAAAATAGGAGCTTTACGTTTCTCTTTGAGGGACTGTCGTGAAGTTTTTATTAAATTTTTTCCCCACTGTGACTGTCCTTCCATTTGGTATCATTAGAGAAAAAAAGGACTAAATTTTCAGTATGAAAGTTGACCTGAATTTGATGAGCATGGTATTGAAATAATTACTACTTGTTGAGGTAAATTGCTGGCAAGACTGGATTATTACTAGTTTTCCTTAGCTTGGGAATTTGCTTTTCTTTTTCCTTATATTCTATATAAGTTGGCCATAGAAGTTAGGGAAACACATTTGCCTGTGTTCCAAGTCCTATGATGAACATTAACAGTAACTCCTGCACAAGAACAATATGACTGTAAGGAATGGAAGAGGTAACTAAAGCTCTAATCATTCCAGCCAAACATCTTGAATTGTTCCGGACCATGTTACCTCAACATTATCCCTCAGTAATTCTTGTCTCTTGCACACTTTCATTCCTTTGCCCCTGCTCACCCTAAATTATTAGGATAGATGCTGTTCATTGCAACCATTGGCAATATTCTGGCTTTGGTAGGAACCAAGTGTCCAAGTCAAGGTGGGAAATTCTTTTAATATTTCAGAATGAAAATATTAGAGATATTAAAAGTGTGTGTTTGTGTGTGTGTTGTGTACATTCTTAAAAGCTAAGGACTTTAAAGTGAGACCCCTCACTTACTGACTGAGACCTAGCACTCAGTATTTTGTCTTTTAATTTCTTTTGGCATCAGTCTCTAAACATGTGAAATGGAAACAGTAACTTGAAACCCATGGGGTTGTTTTGAATGAAAGAAAATGATATATATATAAACCTGAATATGAATAAAGTAAAACCCTATTAGTTCCGTACCAGAGCAACAGCATAGGAGATACGGCATGTGTCTTACCTAAATTCAATCCCAGGTACCACAAATGGTCACTCAAACCCTGCCAAGAGTAAGCCCTAAGCACTGAGCCCAGAGTAAGCCCTGAGCACCTCTGCATATGACTCCAAAATAAAACCAATAAAAGCACAAACAAAAACTATTCCTTCCATTTTCAGATGTGGATATAATTGATAAGCTGGTCCTATATTTTTAAACATGAATACTTCATTTCAGACCCAAGATTTAATAAGAGATCACAATTTTCTAATTTTTCTCACTACTGAAACTTAGAATTTCTTTGTAGGTTGAAGAAAGGAAAATAGCACACAAACACGGATAGTCAAAATACCATGCTCTGTCAGTTCAGTGAGGACGAACTAAATCAAATGGGGGAACATTTTTTATAGGTGGCAGAGTTGTTCAAATGACATGCAATTTCTTTTACTGGGAACAATTCAATAGCTGAATGTAAATTACTTGTTTTATGGTGGGTTGATTTTAAGGTTATATTGTGTTCCTGGAATAGGAAAAGCTAAAACCAAAATCTTAAAAATTCTGAGGGAGGGTCAGAGTGGGTATAAGGTCTGTCTTGCATGCCACCAAGCCGGGTTCAATCCCTGGTATCCCATTATGGTCCCCCAAGCAGCACCAGAAGTAATTTCTGAGTGCAGAGTCAGGAGTATCCCCTGAGCATCACCAGGTGTGACCCCCCCAAAAAAAAATACTGAGGGAATTAAGACCCTCTTCAGCACTGGCACATGTATTCATGCATACAGACATACACACACAAACCTAATGTGCATAAACACTTAGATACCTGCATTATATATGTTTAAAAGGACTTTGATTTAAAAAATTTATCTATGTCAATTTGAATAGCAATTCACATAGAAAAAAGTATCTTCTTCATCTTCTTGTTGCTTGCAACCCAATCTGAGTTAAAAATCTAAGTTTACAATTAGAAAAACAAATACTTGCTCAGGATGACTAATAAAAGAAGGCTATAATAGTTTTCCTGCAGTCTTAACAATTCAGAAAACATTTGAGATTTTGTATTTATCTCACAAGAACTATATTTTAATACAAGGTTGTGTGGATGGGGAGATAGTGCAAAAGGTTGGATTGCATGCTTTGTTTGTGTAAGGTTTACATAATTTAGGGGGTTACCATTTCATCACCAGCTGATCCCCTGAGCCTCCATTGGGATGGCCCAGGTGACCCCCAGCACTACTGGGCCATGCAGTGCCACATTTCTGTGCCCTAAATTTTTTTTTTGTGTGTGTGTATTTCTGCATTAATCTCTCTTTTTTTTATTTATTCTTTTATTGAATCACCATGTGGAAAGTTACAAAGCTTTGAGGTTTAAGTCCCAATTATACAATGCTCGAACACTCATCCCTTCAGTGCACATATTACACCACCAAGAATCACAGTATACCTCCCCCCAACCCCGCATCTCCCCAGCCCCCCATCCTGCCTGTGTAACTGATAAATTTCACTTTACTTTCACTTTACTTTGCGTTAATCTCTTCTTACAGCATCACAAATCATATTCAAGTGACTTCATCTAATCTTAATTACTCCCTTAGAGACACTTTCTCTAGATATTGGAGAAGTTTATTATGTGAAATGGAAATAATTACTGAAGTGCAAATTAATAACTTCTAAATATTACTTAGAAACGCTGTTTTACTATTTTGCTTGGTGTAGTCCCTGGCAAGTAGGGGAAGGCCTTTCCAAAAATAATATTTTTATTTTGGTTTCTTTTAGGGGGCGGGGGGCCATACCCATGATACTTAGTGCTTACTTCTGGCTCTGCTGTCAGCCATCATTCCTGGCAGTGCTCAGGAACTATATGAGATTTGGGGGGATTTTCCTGGCTTGGCTGCATAAAAGGCAAGCACCTTACCTCCTGCACTATCTTTCTGGCCCTCAGACTTTTTTTTCCTTTTTGGGTCAATCCCGGCGATGCACAGGGGTTACTCCTGGCTCTGCACTCAGGAATTACTCCTGGTGGTGCTTGGAGGACCATATGGGATGCTGAGGATTGAGCCTGGGTCGGCCGAGTGCAAGGCAAACACCCTACCCACTGTACTATTGCTCCGGCCCCCTGGCCCCCAGATTTTTAATAAAATAAAGTGCCCAAATCATTCTGACAAATTTATGAGACACTATTGTTCCCTACTCTCACCAAATTTAGGTAGTGATAGTGTTTGTGATTTTTATCCACAATGGTAAGCATTGAAGGGTACTGATTTTTACTCTTGTATTTAAATGTTTTATCTCCAAATCATTATGAGAAAGACAGTTAACACAGTTATTAATGTAAAATAATGTGGCTGTTATCATTCAGACTCCAGATGGAAAAAGACACTGGGAATCAGAGAATACATTATGCGAATATCAATCCAGTTAGTAATTGTAACACAGATTTCTTTGTGTATACTTTCTGAGTTTGTTTTGAAAACAAGTATCAGCAGGATACATTAACAAGGCATTATTTCTGATTAACATGTGTAAGTAGTTATATTCAAAAGCAGTAAGAGATGTTGGCAATCACAGTACAAGGTTCACTCAAGAGGCACTTGCATTTTGAGCAGTTCTTTTGATTCCCAGTTAACATTTGCGGGGGGTTTTGTTTCATTTAGGTCTTTCGAGTGGCCTATGTCATCATCAAAGCTGCTAATGCCCCTCGACCCGGGAACTGGATTTTGGAGCGTTCTCTGGATGGCATCAACTTCAGCCCCTGGCAGTATTATGCAATCAGTGACACTGAGTGTTTGACCCGCTACAATATTACTCCACGACAGGGACCACCTACCTACAAAACGGATGATGAAGTGATTTGCACTTCCTATTACTCCAAACTGGTGCCCCTGGAGCATGGAGAGGTACCGTGCAGTGCTGTTTCCCCTCAGCTTCCATTTTACATGTTCAGAGTAACATCATCAGAGCCAACCTGGAGCAGGAAAATCAGTCCTCTTAGACTGCGGGGCTCATGAATAACCATGTGGCTCTGTTTAAGGTATCATTGGCAGTTGTCTATTGAGGTTCAATGTCAGCATCAATGTATTTTGGTTTATTTTTTACTTCTTCACTGCGAGAAGATCTCTTGGTCTTCACACTGCAGTGATTTAATAATTTCATCAGAGTTTCTCGAGAGAGTCTTTCTTAGACACTACGCCAAGAACAGTCATTGAAATATTTAAGACAGCTAACATGCCTCTAGAAATACATTCCCAATCTACTCTTTGCAGTTTTCCTTCTCTTTGCGTTGTTGAGGGATGATGGCTGAAGTATCACAACTCAGTGCTCAGTTTGCACAGACTCTGCAGACTTGGTGAAAGTCGGAGTGTGATACACAGCTGTTCTCAATGAGATACTCCCAAAATTCTCTTCACAGCAGGAATTCTGTACCAAGTCCTGCCATTTGTTTGAAGAGCAGAGATTACTAAAGAGGACAGGTATTACAAGGCTTCTTGGCACTTCTTTATCACTCTTCCCAGTCTCTTTTTGGCATTAAGAACGTATTTCAGACAAGTTTGTAGCCTAATGATACCTTTGAAAATGCCCTTACCATACAGAGAAGGGTCCTGTTGGAAGATTTACAGACACATGGGAGACACGGGAATGGGTACCTCCAATACGTTGAAGCTGTACTCTGAGCATGGCGTTCTCATGTAGTAACAAACGTTTGGGCAGATTCTGCAAGAATCTAGTTGCTAAGTTTGGTTTTTCAATAGATTCTTATAAAGATTATGTCCTGAACAACTAGGATTTTGTGCATGCATAAAATAGACATTTATTTCAATGTCTTCATTCCATAGATTCACACATCTCTAATCAATGGCAGACCAAGTGCTGATGATCTTTCGCCCAAATTGTTGGAATTTACTTCTGCACGATTTATCCGTCTTCGCTTACAACGCATTCGAACCCTCAATGCAGATCTCATGACCCTCAGCCACCATGACCCTAAAGAACTGGACCCGATTGTCACAAGACGAGTATGTTTATGACAATGCTCAGTATGTTTATGACAGTGCCTCGCTTGTAAGAAGTTTATTTAGTTTGAGGGAAATAGACTTTTCCTTTTGTTCTGCCCCTTTCCTTATTTTATTGAAAGTCATTATTTATACTTAGGTCCTTTTGAGTTAATTGATGGTTCTGACGTCATAAGTGCCCTCACTCCCAGCTAATACTGAAATGCCATAATGTAGTGACTGTAATGATCACGAATTTTTACTTACTGGTCTGGCTTCAATTTTGATCTTTCACAAGTAAGGGTTGGTTTTTATAGTGTTTTATCTTGTTTCACTTAAAAAAGGAATGTCATTTGGGATAGTCACCTTTAAGAAGATGTACAAATTTTAAGTATATAGTTACTATCCAAGGCTTGTATTTGCATTTTCAAATTCTTTAGGTAAATTGGGGTGGAATTACTGAATTATAGAATAGTTGAATGCTTCTTTTTTAAAGTTTGCTAATCTTGGGGCTGAAGCAATAGTACAGCGGGTAGGGCTTTTGCCTTGCATGCACCAGGTTCGATTCTCAGCATCCCATATGGTCCCCTGAGCACTGCCAGGGGTAATTTCTGAGTGCAGAGCCAGGAGTAATCCCTGTACATCGCCGGGTGTGACCCAAAAAGAGAAAAAAAAAATTTGCTAATCTTTATCGGAAGTAGTTTAATATTTTCCAGGTGAACTAGGATGGCTGTTAATTAATCTTTCATTGTTAGGTTCTTCATAGGTCACCTTTATTGGGCTAAAAAGTTCTCCTTTATTTCTGGTTTGCTAAGATGATGTTGAATTTGGCAAAATGCTTTATGTGCGCTTAGTAATAAGATCAAATGATTTTTCTTCTTTGTTCTGTTAGTAGAGTGATTTACATTTGTTGACTTTTGTATGTTAAACTAAGCTTGCTTCCGGGGAAAGTGGATCTTATTTTGTCATGATCATCCTTTTTATGTAGTGCTTTATTTATGTGAGCACTATTCCTTTGGGTCTTTAGTAGCATGATTTTGATCATGCCACCTTGGTTTAAGGTTCATACCAGTGTGAAATTCTTTTAGACTCCTCTGTTTCTGTTGATGAGTTGATTTGAACACCATTTATTTATTTATTTATTTAGGTCACACTCAGCCATGCTCAGGAGTTACTCCTGGCTCTGCACTCAGGAATTACTCCTGGCGGTGCTCAGGGGACCATATGGGGTGTTGGGAATTGAACCCGGGTCGGCCATGTGCAAGGCAAATGACCTACCTGCTGTGCTATTGCTCTAGCCCTGAAGTCATTTATTTTGATTGAACACAAAGATTTTTTACATATAAAATTAATGTGTCTAGTTGTTTTTCCAATTGTCAGTAATAATAACATATTCATTATTGTGCCAAGATCTTCTGTTCATTGAAATAGAAAAGATTTTTAATTTGTGATTATACCTCTTTCTTTAGTATTACTATTCAATCAAAGACATTTCTGTTGGAGGGATGTGTATTTGCTATGGCCATGCAAGTAGCTGTCCTTGGGATGAAACAACAAAGGTGAGTTCTAGTATTTCACATATTTCTGCAACTTCGGAATAGCAGATATAATTTTAATGTTTGCATTGCTCTCCTCATTGGAAGGTATGTTTTAAGATTTTTCACATAATTAACTAGCTTCATTTTATAAACAATTTTATTTTGCTTGGTTTAAGAATTTTTTTCAAATTAATTTCTGGATTTCTGTGAAAAAGGAGATGTGATATAAACTTTGCCATTTAAAAATATATAATTCAGTGGCTGTGGGCATTTTGAAGCTCTTCTATAGGGCACCCAAACAAATGTTTTAATATGTGTCATAATTGTTTTATTTTTTATTGTTTTATTTTTTTAAAAGGACAGTACACCAGCTCTCATTTTGTCTCTCAGTTTTGTGATACTAAATCAAGATAAAATAAAATTGATCTGTTATAGCATAATAAGCAAATAATACATTTTTATATAATTCATATGAAGTTATTTATTATATTTTCTTCAATTTTAACTCAAGTAGGAATGTTGTATTGATGCTGAGAAATATATAGATGACTATCAAGAAATTTTTTTAATAGGGGCATCTGAGTACTTAAAGTTTATGTATGCTTTCAAAAATTTTCTTGTTAACTAACTCATATTTTAGGTGTGCTCAATTAACTTTTTAAACAGATTACATGTACACATTTTACTCTAAAAACTACATACCTATACTCCCACTTGTAAGGTCATAGTATGCATTTGGCTGTCAAATATTTCTTTTTAAAATAAAATTTTTAAAAATGTACAGAAAAAATTTTGAGTGCAATGTTGCTTTCCTCATTGTGTAGAAACTGCAGTGTCTATGTGAGCACAACACCTGTGGCGAGAACTGCAATCGCTGTTGTCCTGGATTCCACCAGCAGCCCTGGAGACCTGGGACCCTTTCATCTGGGAACACATGTGAAGGTAAGTCCTTTGAGAAATGAATGCATTGATTAATTTCATAAACTTGTATTAAATTAAGTACAAATTAACAAATAATGATTATATGGAAAAGAAATCTTGGATCGAGTAGTAAATTAAAAAATATACATTTAGGCCTCAATAGTTTAAATTGTAGTACAGTGACATGCAGCCTTGGGAGCTGTTTGAGTATCTCAGGAAAAAAGTTCTACACTTTACCAAAATTGTTATGCTATAATACATATTTATTTTAGTATATAAAACTGTGAAACATGCTAATTGCAAAGTTTAACTATTGAGGTCAAAGTATTTATACTTCTTTCTTTCCATCCTTCTTATTTTAAAAACTACTTCCTGTTTTGTTCCCCCTAAAATTTGTTTTCAATACAGATTAAAATAGGAACAGAATCCTTCCCTCTGATGCATTTCTTACATAGAACTAACTTAATTTCATTTGTATTAGTAATGTATCACTGTATCACTGTCCGTTGCTCATCATTTGCTTGAGCGGGCACCAGTAACATCTCACAACAAATTGTGAGACTTGTTGTTACTGTTTTTGGCATATCGAATATGCCATGTGTAGCTTTCCAGGCTCTGCCGTGCGGGCGGGATACATTCGGTAGCTTGCCAGTCTCTCCGGGAGGGGCGGAGGAATTGAACCTGGTGATTAGTAATGTATAGTGACTAATGTATTTTTGTATCAGCAATATAAAATGCTGTTTTTAAAACACTAACACTTGGGACTGGAGAGAGAGTATAGCAAAGCAGGGTGCTTGCCTTGCATGCAGCTGACTTGGGTTCGATCCCTGGTATCTCATATGGTCCCCTGAATCCTGCTGGTAGTAATCTCTGTGCATAGAGCCAGGAGTAAGCCCTGAGCACTGCTGAGTGTGGCAAAAAATTAAAAAACAATAAAACACTAACTTTTAGTTATTGATATAAGCTAATTTAAATAGCCACCTATTTATGGAAATCTCTGTTGTTAGCAGTCTTATAAGCAATTATTTAATGGTTAACCCTATGCACGTAATTCATAAGAATACCAGTACTTTTGCAAGAAACTGTAGCACTGTAGCACTGTCCTCCTGTTGCTTATTGATTTGCTTGAGCGGGCACCAGTAACATCTCACAACAAATTGTGAGACTTGTTGTTACTGTTTTTGGCATATAGAATACATCACGGGTAGATTTTCAGGCTTTGTCATGCGGGTGAGATACTCTCAGTAGCTTGCCGGGCTCTCTGAGAGGGGCAGAGGAATTAAACCTGGGCCGGCTGCATGCAAGGTAAACGCCCAACCCACTGTGCTATCGTTCCAGCCTGTTGCAAGAAACAATACCAGTAGATTGATGGTCTCATCAGTAAGCACATTTATAATTTTGGTAGCCATTTCCCACTGTCCTCCATTTAATTACACATCACCTCTTAAAATTACTCATTCTAGAATTTTAATTTAATTTACAGTTATAGAAACATGTGGGAGGGGTTTTATTTACGTAGGCTATATATATGTGTGTACATATAGATTGTGTAGTTATATATAGATACATGTTAAGATGTTAAAATATTCTCCTAGAATGTAATTGTCACAATAAAACCAAAGACTGCTACTATGATGAAAATGTTGCAACTCAAAAGAGAAGTTTGAATACTGCTGGTGAGTTCAGGGGAGGAGGAGTTTGCATCAACTGCCTGCAAAACACCATGGGAATCAACTGTGAAACGTGCATTGATGGATATTACAGACCACACAAGGTAAGAACTTCTTCTCCATAGCTGAGCCTGTGTTTACACAGGACAGGACAGAGAAGCAGCTGGTCCAAGTAGGAGTCTGAATATTAGAGATTCATTTCCTTCAGAAATATTTAATTCATATTCCTTTTTTGTTATTAGTGTTCTTCAGATATGGATTTTTTTGCTTTGTCCTCTTTACTTGCTCAAAATAGGATGTTCACTCATACACCATTTGAATTCCAGGATTGATTGATTGTATGGTTTTAAGGGTTTTGTAATACTATTGACACAAAACCAGCTAGTGACTGAACCAGCTCTATCTTGCCCATAAGACATGCTGAGTAAATCCTTGGCTGAATTAATATGTAGTTATCACATGGTGCTCTGGTGGTTTGATGATGGTTGGGGAACAGAGATAATGGGAAAGGATGATACCTTGCTAATGATCCCAGCCTCTTGCGTCATTAAGATGATGTCTGGGGCTTCCTGACTCAAACTTATTTTATTCTTCAGAGACTTATAGTCCCTGGGTGTGCAAAATAATTTTGGCCAAGAAGTAATTTGTCGATACTTTAAATATTATTTCTAACATTTCTGTGATTTTAAGAAAGACAATTCAGGACAACCTCTACCTTTTAGGTGTCTCCTTACGAGGACAATCCTTGCCTTCCCTGCGACTGTGACCCCGTAGGGTCCCACAGTTCTGTCTGTATTAAGGATGATCTCCATTCTCACTTACATGAAGGTTAGTGCTGGATTCATTTTTTTTTTAATTGAATCACAATGTGGAAAATTACAATGCTTTCAGGCTTAAGTCTCAGGTATACAACACAGAAACAACCATCCCTTCATCAGTGCCCATATTCCACCACCAAAAAAATAAAAATAAATAAATAAAAACCAGTATACCTCCCCCTCCTCCCCTCCACCTGGGTAACTGATAAATTTCACTTTACTTTCTCTTTACTTTGGTTACATTCAACATTTCAACAAAAAAACTCACTATTATTGTTAGGGGTTCCCCATTAGAGTCAGACCTGTGGTGAAGAGATATGAGGTTGCGTGGCCACAATAGCTGCTGCGCGGTTTTGGACTTCTGTATTTTAGCAACTAAGTCTAGGGAAATTTCTTCCAGAAAATGGATCATTGCAAGCTTGTATCTCTCATTAGTGGTCCTCATAGTATGGCAGTCGCCGCGCCCTTCCCCCCCCCCGCAAGGGAAAGGAGAGAGAGAGAGAGAGAGAGAGAGAGAGAGAGAGAGAGAGAGAGAGAGAGAGAGAGAGAGAGAGAGAGAGAGAGAGAGAGAGAGAGAGGAGAGAGAGAGAGAGAGCTTTCCCCTCCTGGGCAGGTATGGGGCCGCAGCTTAGTTCTCAGTCTGGAGACATTCTGCAAGGAGCTGCCGATATCAAAATTAGATTAGCTGGCCGCTGGAATCATGCTCGTGCAGCTGTGGTGAGGCCGAAAACGTGTGGTCCCTGGGATCACATCTCCTGGATTCATTTCTAAACCAGTGAATATTTGTAATTGACTCCCAACCCCCTTTAGTGGAAGTTTTGTACGTAGTGTAACGTAGCAATTTAGTGATATGATTCTCTATTGATTTGGAGGAGCAAATATTTGTGGAGCACTCAAATATGTGTTAGGATTCAGGAATATCTACTTGAAAAAGATGATCAAGGTCTCTGCTCACAGGCAGATACTGAATAAACAAGAATATGTTCAATAGAATGCCACGGAGGAATGCCGCGGGCATAAAGTCATGGTTGGAGGGAGACAGAGTCATAGGGAATAATTGCTGCACTGCCTGCTTTTGAACAGAGTGTGGGGACAACAGTGCTGGGGTGAGGAAATGACAGCTGAGCAAGTAATCGGGCATTTGATGAAAGACTATATTGAGCTCAGCTTAAAATCATATTTGGAACCCGGAAAATAGTAATCACTTTATGTTGCTCTTAGGAAACCCTGGAAGTTTTTAAATACATCATCTCAGAAAACAAGCACGTATTTTTTCTCTTCTGTCAGTGTTCTTTCCCTTTTGAAAATGGGCAAATAGACTTGCAAATAGGATTCCTTTTTCAGAGGATTGGGAGGTCTCCTCCTGGGTATTCTTGGTTTGGGGGCCCTCCCATTGGTCCACTGCAGGTAAGGCATGTGCCTTAACCCCTGTACTATCTCTCTGTTCCCTTCACACTTCATTTTTGTGGGCAAATGGTAGCCCAACATACTGATGACATAATGCACTACCATAGTTCACCTGCTTAAAGGGCACAGACCAGTGATTTGTTGGGTTATATCCCTGGCTGCAGCCATCATCACAATAAAGAAACCCCACTGGTAGTGAATTCTCATTTCTCTTTCCCTCCTCAGCTCTCACTAGTTTTAGGCAACCTCTAATCAGCTTGTTCTAGCTATAGTTGCATATTCATAATTCCATATAACAAAGCCATCTAATATGTGGTGTATTCTTGCATTTAACATATTTTTATGGTCCAGCCAATGTGGTAGCATGTCAGTACTTTAATCCTTTTTAAGTTGAGTAGTAGTCAGTGATTGGAATAAATACCATTCCTTCCTTCTGCTGTTGTTGGGGTCCCCAGCTCACACGCACATTAACTACAGTGCTCACTGGGGGATGGGGGGTCATCCATCTGGCTGTTGTGTTTGCTCCCCAAGTTGTTGTGCTCCTGCGTGTTCTGGGATGGTGCTTGCCAGCAGTCACTGCGGGGCTCACCAGAGAGTCCAGTCCTGGCCATGGTGTTCACGTTTCTTTTTAGTGGTGGTGCTTACTGAGGGTGTGGTGTGGCTGGCTGGTGGTAAGGCTGCTTCTGTTGCTTGTGCTGCCTGGAATCTCAGACTGCAGGCTGTAGGGTGCAAATAGTGCAGCAAGCCTCCAGGATCACACTAGTGACGAGGAGAGAAAGGGTCCGGCATGGAACTTCAGCTGCACATGTGGAAGCACACATTTCAGCCTCAAAGCCATGCTTTATCAGTTGATAAATTTTGGAATTGTTTGACTTTTTGATGACTGTGAACAATGCTGCTACAAACACATACTTTTTCTTCTTCACCTACATTCTTACTTTACTTGGGCAGATTCTTTTTTTATTATTTTTTTTATAAAGTTGTCCACAGTAATTCAATACATTTAATATTTGAACACCAATCCCACCACCATTGCACTTTTCTGCCACCATATTTTTAATCTTTTCACCCCAAATCCCAAACCATACCCCCAAAGCAGAACCGAAACAATTTTTGTATTGCTTGTTATAAATAATCCACTAAAAATGGTCTAATAAAATAAAGTTCCTTGCAAGAAAGTGTATGAGGATTGTTATATTTCATCCTGGAGCCATTAAGCCCTTGTATAAGAGATTACTAATAAGTTTGTTAAAGGTTGAGCCTTATCTATCTATCTATCTATCTATCTATCTATCTGTGTATACATTCCACATGAGATTGGTTGTCTTCTAATTTGAACCCCATCGAATGTTGTGTGCTACTCTTAGTACATCAGTGGCAGAGTATGAGAGGTTGTGCAGCTGCACTTGTGGCTGCACGCTTCAGGAATTTTAAAATTTAGAATAGCATTATACAGCAGATTGACTCATGAGCATGTGGAGAGCAGCCATGAGCATGGTGGCGATTGAGTTCTGGAGGTTTTCAGCTGCCAGGGTTCTGTTGGGATGGGGAGGGAAACTCACCGGCCGCTCTGAGTTGCCCCTGTTAAGACAACCTGGCACAAGTTCTGGAGGCATCTCTGTGGCATGTCATTCTATGTTGCTGTCTTCCAGGAGCTTTATTTCTGAGTCTCTTGGGCAGATTCTTAGGAGACAGATTGCTAGGTCTCCTGGCTATTTTTACATTTTGAAAAAGTGCCAAACTCTTTTCCAAAGTAGTTGTACCATGTATCATTCCCACAGCCTCTGCGCCTTTTGTTCTCAACTCTGTTTCCTTTCTTTCTTTCTTTCTTTCTTTCTTTCTTTCTTTCTTTCTTTCTTTCTTTCTTTCTTTCTTTCTTTCTTTCTTTCTTTCTTTCTTTCTTTCTTTCTTTCTTTCTTTCTTTCTTTCTTTCTCTCTCTCTCTCTCTCTCTCTCTCTCTCTCTCTTCTTTCTTTCTTTCTTTCTTTCTTTCTTTCTTTCTTTCTTTCTTTCTTTCTTTCTTTCTTTCTTTCTTCCTTTCTTTCTTTCCTCCTTTCTTCCTTTCTTTTCCCTTCTTTTCTTTCAAAGATTGCCAAACTGGGTCAGGTAATAATTGTTGCAGTGTCTGTTTTTGAAATAAGGTTTTATTGGAATAGTCAGGCCCAACCACTACTATATGACTCCTATCAAAAAATAATGGAAGAATTAAGAAGGTGCAATGGGGCCAGAGAAGTATCTCAGCACATGAGCTCAGCACATGCCTTTTATGCAGGAGACCTGGGTTCTATTTCTACACCCCTCCCTCCCCCCAAAAAACAAAAGAAAGTATAACCAGAGTTTCTATGGTCCCAAAGTCTAAGGCATTTATTTCTTGGTCCTTTACTCACATTTGTCAACCTCTATTGTAAGCCTGTTTTTAATTTTGTTTGGGTCATGGTCATCAATGTATCTTTTCCCCCAGGAAAATGGCCAGGGCAGTGTCCCTGCAAGGAAGGCTATGCGGGAGAAAAATGTGATCGTTGTCAGTTTGGCTATAAGGGTTACCCAGCCTGTGTTCCCTGTGACTGCAATCTGGCTGGCAGTGTGAACGAGGACCCCTGCTCTGAGCCGTGTCTCTGTAAGGTACTCACTATGCCCATGAGCTTCTTTGACTTTTCTGGAAAAGTTTTGCCTTCCATTGGTCAAATCTGGGTTCCTGGAGAAAGCAGCCATGTTAAAGCAGAAGTCTTCTCAGCAGACATCCTTGGACATAGCTGGGTACCAGATTTTATTTCTTCTAAGAGCAATGGCCATAGATTCCAGAGGAATTTCTGGGAATTTCATATCACATTTCTTCAGATTTGACTTATTACTTGTTCTGTGACATTCTTGTTCAGTTCCATGTTTATGGAGAGCCAGATAAATAGGATTTGTAAGATAATTAATTAAAGGCATATGCAATTTTGGATCTCTCCCTTGCTTGAGGCATTGAACAGTGAGATGAAATGCATAAATTGAGCACCCAGTAGATGATTTATTTGACAATATTAACAACCACTTTCCCTGTAATTTGTGGGACTTTCTACTGTGTCTGATGAGCTTATTCCACAATAAGAATTCCTAGGCAGGTGGTATATATGACTGAAAAAAATCTTGAGTATATAAGATCAATTAAATATGCCCCTTCCTATTTTAAAATGTTTGAAAGATCAGTAAAAAGGGAATATTTAAGGTCATTTAGACAGAATGACCAAGCTCTCAGATGCACAGCCTCAGTCTTGACTATGAAACCAATGGTAATTATTTCAAAATCTATGATCTGAAAAATACAGACTTTGTGAGACGTCCCACTTGAGCTCTATTGATAGCCCTATTGCTCCAGCTGGCCCGCTCTCTTTCATGTGAATGGCCTTTCACTCTGTTCACCTCGTCATGTTCACATCAGAAGCTAACCTTTCCCTCTGACTTGCAGGCGAATGTGGAGGGGAAGGAATGTGACCGCTGCAAGCCGGGATTCTATAACCTGAATGAAAGAAACCCCCAGGGCTGCTCTGAGTGCTTCTGCTTTGGTGTCTCGAATGTCTGCGACAGCATTTCATGGTCCATCAGCCAGGTGGGCGGCACCCTCAACCAGCCAGGGTGTAAAAAGTGCACCTATCAATGAGCTCTCTAGTCCCTCAGGTTCTGGCACAGTACTACTGACCATCCTGTAAATAACGCTCTTGGGGCTGAGACCGAGTGCAGGGCTTCTGATGTGTGTCTTGAATGCAGCTGATCCTGGTTTGATGCACCACTAGGTCCCCCAGCATTGCAGTCTGTGGGCGATAGAGCACTCTGGAGGTTTCCTGGTGTAACCCGGGAGACCCCAAAGCACTATAGGACTCCTGGTGACCTGGTAAACCCCAGTACTGCAAGATCTGAGCAGCATCATAGCCTTGGTCCCTCGATTGAACTGGTCCATGTGGCTTCGAATTAATAGTCGGGCCCTTAGGCCTCCTGAGTACCCCTTGGGGGACACCCCAACCTCCCCCCCAAAAAAAATAATAGTATGCTCATACATTTGTAACCCATAAGTAAAGATTAGAGGCAGCCCTCTATCGAAACATCGCTGATGTTTCTCTCTAGGTCAGGCTTTTGTTCCATAGAAATTTCCCTGTGGAAAAGGTAGAGCCATAGGGAACATGTAGGAAATGTGTTTTGATTTTTCCTGTAAGGAAACATATGGAGCTATGACATCATATTTCACTAGATTCAGGCTCCAAAACATACCTGGATGTGAAGTCACGAAGAATATTCTGGCTCAAAGAAGTTGACATGAGTGGGAATTACAGTAGGCGGCCCAGGGACCATGAGAGCGGGCAGTGTGGCTTCAGCTGCTCAGGGATCAGGGAGTCCCAGGGAGACAGTTTAAGGGGGAGGACTCAACATGACCGTGAAGGTAAAGGAGGACTGTCTCTGTCCTCTCTGCCTTTTCTCAGCAGACCCTCAGTCAGCCCTGCAGGTGGGGCAGAGTTGGGGACTGTGTCCCCTGCTTCTTTTTCTCCTTTGCCTTCAGGACTATTCTAAGTTTAGAGAGATAGTAAAATGGACAGAGTGATTGCCTTGCATGCGGGGCTGACCCAGGTTTAATCCCCAGCTCTCATATTGTTCCCTGAACACAGCCAGGAGTGATCCCTGAGAGCAGAGCCAGGAATAACCCCAGATTACTGCTGGATGTGGCCCCGAAACAAAAACAAAAAGGAGATTCCAGCCCTTACCTGAAAGTGTGTTCCTATGCCCTCCATGCTGGTTTGATTCCTTGTCACCTCTGTTCAAGTGACAAGTTGTAAAGATAGGACCTAGAGTCTATTTTTATAGACCTTCAGGCATTTGGGTAAAAAGCATATGGCAAAATGGAGGAGAAGTCAGAGTTAGCAAAAATACAGTCTATTTAATGCATTCAGTTCTGTGCTAATTTTAAAAATCTAAACGTGTAATGGTCGCCTTTATTTTTTTGCTTGCGTGTTGGTTTGAAATTTATGTACCCATCCTCAGGCTTTCTGGTCCTTTTATAGTGGAGGGGTTGGGAGAGGTTCCGTATTCATGGTGTGTTGACACATTCCTAGCTAAGTATTATGGGTCCATCCCTTTTGTTGTTAAACTATTGGTCCTAGATTGGGTGAAATTTAAGGTGACTTTTATTTCCTAGTTTAAAATCTTGAATCTTGGCCAGAGAGCTAGTACAGCAAGTAAGATGCTTGCCTTGTGCATGGTTGAGCTTATTCAGTTTCTGGTACTTCATATGGTTCTCCGAGCCGTGCCAGAAGGATCCCTGAGCACAGAGCAAGGAGACACTGCCAGATGTGGCTCCATACCAAATACACACATTTCTATGTGTATATGTGCACATATACATATATGTATACTAAAATAAAATCTTGGATTTTTTGTTTTTTAAGGTGAAAGATATGTCCGGGTGGCTGGTCACTGACTTGATCAGTTCAAATAAGATTCCATCTCAGCAGGATGCTCTGGGTGGGCAGCACCAGATCAGCATCAACCACACGGCGGTCATGAAGCATCTGACATCCAAATATTACTGGTCAGCCCCAGGGGCCTACCTGGGAAACAAGGTATAGTCAGCACTGGAAATGCATCTTGGATAGAGACCTCCACATCCATTAATAAATAACTTCTCCTGTTAGCATTATTTAAAGTAGACTAATCAGTCCCTTGAATGTAGCCAGAACATGATTCAGCATTTGCTTACTGCTGACTCATTGAAAGTAGAAGGGGTGTTTTGTTTTGTTTTGTTTTGTTTATTTTTATATCATTGAATAAAAATTTCAGGGCTAGAGTGGGGAAGATAGTGCAAGTGTTAGAGTATGTGCCCAGAAAGTGCAAGGCCTTGAGTTTGATCCCTGGCACCACATGCTCCAGTCCTACCACCACTGGGCACGTCATTGAGGGGCCCCTAAGAACTACCAGTCTGAGAATTCCGGAACTTTCTGAACATCATTGGGGTTTGCTCCTATAAATATATAAACATATTTATCATCTGTATATAGCATGCACACACATATCTACATGCATGTTTTCATGTGTGTGCACATTATATATGCTTGTGCTTCTTGTCCTAACCATACAGAGTCTGGTTTAGGAAAGCAGGTTCACGTGATTTACCTTTCCCGACAGTGGAAACCCACTTTCTCCTCCTTAATTACATCACTTTGTTCAGGTATTTTTTTGAGTATGTAATTGAAACAGCAGGATCTCTCTCAATAACTCTAGCTCCCTGCTTACCTCAAACTTGCACTTGGTCTAAAGTAATGGTATGTGTAGGTGTAGGTCTTTTCTGAAAATGAACATTTCCTCATCAAATTAGAATCCTGAAAGATGTTTTATTTATAATGTGTTCTTATTACTAAAGATCACTGATTTTTAAAAAATTATTTCTAGAGTTCACTTCTCCAACTTTATGTTGCCAAGATAAGGTTCTGAACATTAACATAAGTGTCAGGGAGGAAATCTTAATTTTATAGCAAAGAAAATTTTATTAGGAAAGAAACCTTTTAGCTACTACTTCACTTGATCCAACATTTTCCTTATTGCTCTTTTACAAGGAGTGCATGGGATTAAAATATTCAGGTTATAGTGTGGCTCAAAGTCCCCACACCCTGCACAGTTTAAGTGAAATAAGTATCTTTTGAGTGGTTAAGAGAACTTTATGGTCATCTTTCTTGGGATATTAAAGAAAGAGAACATTTATTTTCTGTGCATTTAAGCAATACCCTGTATTTTGGTAACATTGATTTAACTGGTTGCTCATATGTTTCCTTTCCCTGTCTCTAATGTAAGCCTCATGGCACCTTAAGTATCATGGCGACTCAGACATCCTGAGTCTGAAGCCTCCTGTTTCCAGATGGATCAAGAGATCACTCCTTGGGGGCTAGGGTCCTTGCTTACTGTAGTTTTCACTCTTTCTTGTCCCTTCCAGTTGACAGCTTTTGGTGGTTTTCTGAAGTACACTGTGTCATATGCTATTCCCGTGGAGACGGTGGACAGTGACCTCATGTCTCATGATGATGTTATCATCAAGGTGATTGCTTTCACATTGCTTTTTAGTGGAGGAGTGGGGCTTAACGGGGTACAGTGATTCAACATCAAAGGGAGTCTGTTCCACAGTCGTTAGGCTGGATGCTGCAGAGTCTCAGGGTGAGGATTTTGTGATTGGGTCCCTGTCTAAACTCCCTGCCCCTGAGCCATAGTGGACCTGTCTTCTCACCTGCAAACAAGATGAGCTTTTGCTCTGATGCTGGAACTATCCTTTCCTTTCATCCCTGTGAGTCCCTCTTTCAGGGCGTAGTCCTGGGCCATTTGAGAACATTTTTCTCCTCAACCCTGGTCTCTCTTATATATTCACTTAACTTCTGTGGACACAAAGCTTCAGCTTAGCCTCATGCAGAGAGATTCCCAGAGTAACAAGAAAATGCTTTCGTTTCATATCCTGAGCCTCTGCCTCCTTCTCTTATTTTCTCTATTGCCTTTGTCCCCCTTCTACAATCTCCAGTTGTGTCAGAAAAGTCATCATTGATGACAGGAAGTCATCACAGGCTGGCGGTGTATTTACATATTTATTTACCTTCTGTGTATTCAGATTCTGCTTTAGTCTTTGGCGAAAGATTAGGGGTGTTAGATTGGTTGCCTTGAAGAAAACTGCACAAACGCATGACGCTTCTTTTTTGACATACCAGACAAGCATCAGGTTAGACTGATCATTTGAATCCTTCTGACATTCAGAATTTCTGTTTTTTTTCCCTCTGATTGTTCTAAACCAAGAGTTACAGGCAGCATTCATGTTTGTCCCCCAAAGCTAGGCACAGATGAAATCCATTGTTGCTAAAAATGGAATTTCTGTTTATTTTTTGAAACTAAATCTTGAAACTAATTGCAAATATATGTCCTCTTGCATTTAAATGTCAGGGAAATGGAATCACCTTAAGCACCCAGGCTGAGGGCCTGTCTCTGCAGCCCTATGAGGAGTACTTCAATGTGGTCAGGCTTCTCCCCGAGAACTTCCGAGATTTTCATACCAAGAGGGGGATAGATCGTGACCAGCTCATGACAGTCCTTGCCAACATGACACATCTTTTGATCAGAGCCAACTACAATTCTGCAAAAACAGCTCTTTACAGGTGTGTATTGGTAAGAAAGAAAGCCTAGGAGGAATCTTGTCATTTTCTTCCCATACTTTCACTCTTAATAGGTTGCACATTTTCTAAGTATTATGTGTATGTATATAGATGATGTATCAATAGAAAGTGTCTATGTGTAATATGGTCTATCATCAGAGAGTGGAACCAGTGGTCCTAAAGAATTGTCTTTATAATGTTCTGAAAGTTGTTATGATTGTGGGGCTGGAGCAATAGCACAGTGGGTAGGGGCGTTTGCCTTGCATGCGGCTAACCCGGGTTCGATTCCCAGCATCCCATATGGTCACCTGAGCACCGCCAGGGATAATTCCTGAGAGCAGAGCCAGGAGTAACCCTGTGCATTGCCAGGTGTGACCCAAAAAGCAAAAAAAAAAAAAAAAAAAAGTTGTTATAATTATGTCCGTGACAAAGTATCAGGATTAGAAACTTTCAGTGTGGTTTTCTGGAACATGTCTGTGGTGCTAGAAGTTGTGTGGACTGTGATGCATCTGATTTTTATCTCCTGGCCCTTAATGTCTTAGATTTCACACTCCAATTAAATGCAATGTGTCCATTTTATGCCTCTGAGAAGGTTGTTTTCTGGCAGTGCTAGGTGACCATAAATTTAGGAGCAGCTGGAGCAGCACAGCAGTGCACATGTAAGAATACTCCCTCTATGAAGATGGGAAGATGGAGCGAAGTTGGAGCAATGGATGACTTTTCTGAAATGCTTCAACTCCACATAGACTGACTGTCTAGACTCTTCCCAACTGCTGTCTCTAGGCAAAAGACCTTTACATCCAGTGACGTATTTCTAGGGAACAATGACATTCCCAGAATGCACATTATTGTGACAGCCATTGACTTACAGTCTCATCACCACTTTGTCTGAATTCAATGTGTTTTAAGGATCTGCCATTACGGAGATGTGTGTGAGTGAGTACATCACCTGTGGACCTCATCTGTTTGCAGGTTGGATTCAGTTTCTCTGGACACAGCCAGCCCTAACACTATAGACCTGTCACTGGCCACTGAGGTGGAACACTGTGAATGTCCCCAAGGCTACACGGGAATCTCCTGTGAGGTAACTCTTCTTGCTCCTTCTCTTCTCTTTTCCAAGGAGAATGTGGTGTGATGACAAGCACGTGGATGTTGACTTTAGACAATGCAATGTTTCTAAGCTTCAGGCTATGGGGACTAGAGGAGTGATTGAAATTACACTGTTTAAAGGAACCTGAGTCCTCTGCCCAATGTGGGCCTGGGCAGCTCTGGAAATGCTCTTATTACTAAACTCCCCCCTTGGTCAACAGGAAAGTCCATCTATTAGGGCAGTCCATCATCTGCCTTCACAAGGGGCTTGGATTTGACAGTCTTCATGCCTAATGACTTAACAGTATGTCCCACCAATCCTCAGACAAGCCTGGAACCTTTGAGGCCGTGAGGCTCTGGCCCTCTTGCTTAGATGGGTCTCGCCTCACACATGAAGAGGATGGAGATGTATGTGCAAACACTTTTAGACATTATCTGTTTAAACAATTAGGAACTGGAGAAAGTACAGTGAGAAAGATGCTGGCCTTGCATGTGAGGACTTGGATTTGATTCCCAGTCCCTCATATTGTGCCCTGAGCCCTGCCAGATATGATCCCTGAGCTCAGAGCCAGGAGGAAATCCTGAATAGGCCTGGGTCTAGCCCCAAAACCAAAACAACAAAAATCAAACCATCTATGAAATATATTTCTTACCACAGACTTTTTGTATGTTTGGCACTGCAGTTCATTTTGCTTATTAAATCTCTGTGGCAACTATATTGGGCAGGAACTCTGCACTTTATGTTCTGCACATTAAGAAATGGGGGCCTAGAGAGATTAAGGAAGTCCATTAGTCACTCAGCTAGGAAATGGTATCATCAGGATTTAAACTTCACCCCCAATGCTAACATGATCCAACCTTGTCCGCAGGTTCATAAATGACAGTGATTATGAACATTTGTCATTTCTTGGCATTTATTTTTACAAAGTAGAAACATTTAACCTACCGTTTATTTTTATGAATCTTTATCAGTTATAAACTTGGCTATGAATGAATTTGGCTTAATGCTCCATGAAATGAGTATTTAATGAACTAGTTCTGCATTTTTTGAGGTAGAGAGAACCAATAATTTTTTTTAACTTTAATTTATTTTTAGGCCTAGTGAACATAGGTCTTAAACATACAGTACACAGTGCCTAATGGGTAAACAATCCTAATGCCCCCTTTTGATACGTTAATGTACAGTTTTACTGAATCCAAGCTTAAGTTGCTTGGCAATCAGAGATCATTACATGAGAGGCAAAAGTTGGTGAAAGAAAAACAAATAGGTTAGTTCAGGTGCTAGTCACCTGAAGAGACTGGACTTTTCCCCAGAACGCCATCTGAGTTTCAGCTGAGGCCTGAGGCAAATCATTGACTGATGGAAGAAGTAAGCAAAAACAGAAAAGTGTGCTGTTGGGAAAAAGGTGTGTCTTAGCCTGAGGAACTCACTGAAGCGTGGGCAGGTATTTGTAAAATTCAAGGTAACCCACCCCACAATGCCTAGTGGCCAGTGCCTTAGCTTCTTAAACTCTGGGCTGCAGCCCCATATGGGGCCACAGAACTGGGTGTCACAGAACTAAATGTGTCAGAACTGAACATTTGGCAACAGTAAAAGGTTTTGAACAGGCAACAACCAATACTGAATTCAAAATAAGAAGCATAACGAATGGGCGCTGTTTCTAGTGCTGCATTTCTCAAGCAAAAAGGAGTCACCAGGGGCTGGAGAGTGAGTGAGAGTACAGGGCTAAAGGCAGTTGCTTGTGTGAACTGCCCAGGTTCCATTTCAGCACTGCATGGTTTTCTGAGTACTGTTGGGTTTGATCCCTCCTAAAAATAAAAAATGAGAGTGGTCACAAGTGGAAAACATTTAAGATACCCTCATCTATGAGATATCATCAGAAACTAGGTATCTGTGGTTTTTTTCCCCTTCTCATCTGTAATTGCCTTCCATTTTTTTTACTTTCAAATATAAGTTTAGGAACATTTTTTTTATTTTTTAAAAAGCAAATTCGCTCCTTCCCTTCTCTTTGTTGATTTTGTTGCTATGGCAGGAGGTTGTACATAACTTGGTTGGGCACATCCACTGTATCATGGCACCAGCGACCACTAATGGTAGTGATGCTGGATTGCACTTGGCATTTGGACCAAACTTGTGGCCTCATGCCTGCAAGGCAGACGATCTATCACTCAGCACCATCACCCCCAGAGGAATTTTTCTTAGCATTGGGAGAAAGGCAGAAACATGGGGTGAGTGTAAGATCTAATAACTCTGTGGAAAATGAAAAGAAGTTTCTACCTGCTCACTTACAGGAGGCCTGATGGGGGGGGCAGGGGGAAGCCTAGAAACAGAAACATGTCCAGAGAGACTAGGAGGGGGCAGAAGTGAAAAGTTGCTGGTGAGAAGTTCATCAGGAATAGGAAAACATGCAGTTGTACCTGGGATTATGGCTCAAGACCACATAACATGAAACTTAATACGTTTTGCAGTGCTTTTGCTAAGCATGGGAATTTATAATTTTTAAAGGAAACAGATTTAATTTAAGAAAAATATTCAAAAATGAGAAGCAATCAGCATATCAAATCCTGAAAAAAAGTTGACCGTCTTGGAAATTGTGTTTATTGAAAGAGCTAAAGAAAAATAAAAATGCCATGAAGCATAAGAATTTCTGAGTTATTAGAAAATCATCTCATTTCAGGAGCAGAACCCTTGGTCACTCTTAATAAGAATATTTGCAAAGGATTTTGGAAGTCTTCTACATTTAAGGAGGCAGTTATGCAAAATCCATTTCTTGTACATGACGAGTTCTTTGTTACAGTCAGTTTTCAGTGTGTGACACTATCTCCCCAGACAAAAAAGCATCAGAATATCCCATTTTAATGGTTTATACATCTCTTCATAGGTTCCTTAACAATTTCCATAGTCGTAGTCACCGTTTCTTCCAGATGTCCCAGTATCATCTTAAAATACTGATCAGATCCATGTAATCTGCCTCAAAGCTCTCTGTAATTTCTCCTTTGTACATAGTCTTGCATCTAGGCTGAGCCTGATAAGACCCAAGAGTTCTTTGATGAAATTAGTAGTTTGTTGCTGGTTCATATCCGGCTGCTGTTTGCACAAGAACTTAGTCTTTTATCAAACTCTTAAATGAACTTAAAGAATTTGTTAGTCTCAAATGGAATTCTTGGTCACACTGTAGCTGGCACAGGCCCCCAGGCAGCTGAGCTGCTCAATGCCCATCTGTGGACAGGCCAACTGGCCCTAGGGCATGTGGTTCCTGGTAGGTGGAGAGGACTTTCCCAAGGTCAATATGAATGAAGCCATTTAGATAGTATCTGGATAATGAAAATGCTCTCCAAGAATTCTCATTAGAATGAAAACAAATCCATGGCCCCAGTCCCAATGCCCCCTTGGGAGCTTGCCGACCTCCCAGTTAATCACTCCCCAGCCTGTAGGCTGAGGGCATTCGTGTCTTGCAGTATCCCAGGGAGCTCTTGGAGGCTCAGGTCTTGCACTTGTGCTCAGTTAACTTTGAGTCAGCCCCCAGGCACCATGAGCGCAGTATGTAAAGCAAGCTCTGTACTGTACGTTCCACGTCTAGAGAACAGAAATAACTTTGCTCAGGGTTGTCATGAGGACTAAATGAATAACTGCATCTAGGTGACTCCCACTTCTACAGGCAAAAGGGGGCCAGTAGCAGCCACTCTACCTTTCCAACGAGTAACACATTGGAAGCACAAAAGTAATATTTGCTCAATTAACCTGATACAGTTTGATCCACACCTGCGCTTGCTTCAGCATTCCAATGGCAACATGTGGGACTTTTAATAAAAGGGAAAAAAATCTTAAAAGAGAAAAATCCTCTTTTTTGAAACACAGATTAAATGGTGCCTGTTGACCTATATGTTCATTGCAGTACTGTTTATAATAACCAGAATCTGGAAAAAAACCCAAGTGCCTGAGAACAGATGACTGGCTAAAGAACTTTTGGTACATCTACACAATGGAATACTATGCAGCTGTTAGAAAAGATGAAGTCATGAAATTTGCATATAGGTTGATCAACATGGAAAGTATCATGCTAAGTGAAATAAGTCAGAAAGAGAAGGACAGACATAGAAAGATTGCACTCATCTGTGGAATATAAAGTAACAGAATGGGAGACTAATACTCAAGAATAGTAGAGATAAGTACCAGGAGGATTCCTTCACAGCCTGAAAGCTGGTCTCACATGCTGGGGGGAAAAGCAGCTCAGATAGAGAAGGGACCACCAAGAAAAGGGTGGTAGGTAGGTCCTCTAGGGATGGGAGATACGGGCTGAAAATAGACTATAGACTGAAAATGATGCCTACTTAATACTTCTATAGCAAACCATAACACCCAAAAGGAGAGAGAGAGAGAGAGAGAGAGAGAGAGCAAAAGGGAATGCCCTGCCACAGAGTCGGAGTGCGGTGGAGGGGACAGGGTGGGGGTGGTGGGAGGGATGCTGAGAAAAATAAATAAATAAATAAATAAATAAATAAATAAATAAATAAATAAATAGTGCTTATTGACCTGATTGTTAGTTGAAGATCATTTTCAGACTCCCCCTGAGGTGTCTAACACAGCATGACATGACTTTTCCTTATGCATGGTTATGGTTTTCACACCCCTGTGAAAAGAAATAAGAAACTAGATTACAGTGGTGACTCTACAACTTGGTAACTGGGAAAAAAATATCAAGGAACTGTAAGCTTGAAAAGGGTACATTGTATGGCATATCAGTGATACCTCAATAAAGACATTTGAAAAAGAAATGTTTCTCTACTTATGGAAAATTGAGCAGTTCATGTTTCAATGTATTGGAAAGAAGATGGTTTTCTGCATGGACTAACCTGGGTCATCCATCTTTCTTTTGCAGTCCTGTCTTCCTGGATATTACCGAGTGGATGGAATACTCTTTGGAGGAATTTGTCAGCCCTGTGAATGTCATGGACATGCCGAAGAGTGCGATATCCATGGTGTTTGCATTGTGAGTCTGTGGTTGAAACCCTGCCCATCCCTTCCTCCCTTCCCCAAAGCTTCTGCACAAGTCATTTTTCTTTTAATGCTTCCTCCATAGGAGACTCCCTGATCTGGAGACCAAAAAGGAAATGTACAGATTTAAGTTTATAACATCTGAGTCTTACGTGAATAAAAAAATTAAGCCATAAATTTTTCCCCTCTCCTCTTCTTTTGGGAAAAAATAAAAAGCTACTGAGGTGATAGTAGAAAATGGAAGAAGCTTCTAATAATTACCGTCGTTTATACAACATACCATGTTTTATAGCTGTGTGGTTGGGTACACTCCTCAAACAAGTGCTTCTTTCATGCAGTTTGAGTTGAAACAGGGCTTAACAAATATGTAGCTAGTCTTGAGAATGAACTTTGGGGCAGATACAGGGCAGGACTTGTTTTTTCACTCCAGTCAGGAATTCTTTTCAGAATCTTATGCCTTGAAGCCAGGCCACACTCCTGGGTTCTAATAGACTCCCTGCTCATATATGGAGTGAAAAGTGTGTGTTAATCAGCTGAGCCCTATTCACTGTACAGAGAAATGTTCAGACTCTTTCTACAAGAACTTGATTGAGTCACAGGCCTAGAGGAGATGAATTACCCAGACCCATAGAGAAGATCTTGGCGTGGTGCCATGCGTTGCTTATTCTCTCTAGAGTCTTAATTTTTTCTTTATTCTCTAGGTAAAACTCTCATTTTGTTCTTTGTTCAGTTTTTGTTCTCCAAGTGAAGCATCTGTGGAAATTGCACAAAATAATGATTTTCACACACTTGGTCCCTCTCTGATCAGTTTCCTCTGGCACACAGCTTCTCACAGTTTGATGAGGTGCTTGCTTTTGAATTTTTTTTTAAGCTAAAAACTTTTTACTGAGCTATCACTGGGCTGGACAACTGTATGATTTTAGGAGTGCAATTTCACACTTCAAAATATCTGTTACTGCATTCTGTCCACCGTCAAGTACTGATATTCTTCTTTCACTGCTCTGTGGACCCCTCCATCTACCAGCCTCTCCTCCCACCCCTCCTCTGGTAACCTCAGCTTTGAGATTTTGTTTGGTTGTCCCCTTGCTTGACTTCTCGATGGCCCTCATATGAGTGAGATCACTCATTGTTTTTCTCCATCAAATTTACCCAACTTAGCATGACCCCCACCATTTTCATCCATCTTGTCCCAAAATATAAGATAGTTTTTCCCCATAACTGAGCAGTAACCCATGTGCACTTATTTTCCAGGTTTGGCTAGTGGGAGCAAATCCAGCGGTTTTTATATAATAAATATTGTTGGATGACTATTGTTACACTGTTGAGTTTCTGAATTCTGTGGCTTCCTTTATGACATCTGAGGTTTGTTTTGGCAAGCAGGTAGACAACTTCAGATTGACTGTTTTGTTTCAAGGATTGTTCTTAAGCTTTGTTTGTGCAGTTCTAGAATTACATTTAATCTTGTGTGGATTTAGCACTCTTATTAATGAGGCTTGCCCTGGGGTGTCTCATGGCAATTTACCAGGGTTGGTACTGAGTACTTGACAGGCTGGTCAGCAGGCTGATGTCTCTGGGATCTGTGAACTTTGAGTATTTTTATTACAGCTCAGCCCTTCTTCTTTATCTGTCCGCATGGAGCTGCGCTCTGTGTGAGCTCTGATTTCAGGAGCAAGAGGAAAGCTCTCCCGAGCAGGTTTCCTCAGCTCCCATTCGGTGGCAGTCCAGTCCTCTGCCCATCTCAGCTGTTCCCCTTCCTACCCCTCCCTCCAGATCCCATCTCCTCAACCAGCAAGACCACCAGACTGCCACATGTGCAAGTGTGCACATGCACGCACGCACACACACACACACAAACACACACATTCACATACATACATGCACATTCTGCCTGGCAATAAAGACAGGTGGTATGGACTCTTCTGCCCTGTACCCCTTTCCCCAGGGTCTCAGAGCTACACCCACCATTGATATTTGAAAGCGCCATTTGGTGCTTTGATTCTGTTTTCTGGCTGGTTCTTCTACCGGCCCTGTGGTCTGGTGTCTTATCCTTGCCATGGTTGGAAGCACTTCCACTTCCCATGGATGCAAATAAAACATTTCTGCTCACTCGGGCACAGGCCACCCTTCCACATGTAACAGAATTCACTGCCTTGTTTGAGCATCCCCCTTCCTGTGTCAGCGGGACTTGCTGTGTGGAGGAGAGGAGTCGAGCCCAGTGTGCTGCCCTACGTGTCTTTCAGGCTTGCCAGCACAACACCATGGGGAGACACTGTGAGCAGTGTGTGCCCGGCTTCTATGGATGGCCCTCGCAGGGGACTCCTGGGGACTGCCAGCCCTGTGCCTGCCCCCTCGCCACTGCTTCCAACAAGTAAGTCTCCCCCAACCCCAACCCTTGCCTCTGCTCTCGCCCTTGGACCCAGATGCCGTTTCACCCAGAGCTTCAGGTAAAGCTTCTGCTTAAATAGAGTATGTTTTAGCCAGCTGTGGTTAGTGAAAACAAAAGATGAAAAGTTGATGCTCATTTTGTTTTTTAAAAAAAGAGAAAAAAATGGTATTTTAAAATGATGTAAGAAAAGTTGCCTAATGGTAAATGTGTGTGCATGCAAGTTTCCCTGTGTCCTAATGATGGTAAATGTGTCTGCATACATGTTTCCCTGTGGCCTAGTGATGGTAAATGTGTGTGCACACATGTTTCCCTGTGGTCTAGTGATGGTAAATGTGTGTGCATGCATGTTTCCCTATGGCCTAGTGTTGGCTTCAGCCCTTTCAGGAGTATACATTGTATGTCTACCACTGGGTGTGGAGGGCTGGGGACCCTGAGAGGAACTGAAGACTATTTCTGGTGTAATGGGTTGGTTTTGTCATTGTCATTGCTGTTGTTTAACGTAATGGCCGCAGTGCATGACCACAAGCCCAGTGAGAATGGGTGGAGGGTCATGGAAGGTGCTCTGAGCCTAAAGCTGTACGTGTCACTGCCAGCCCGTGCAGTGTGTGGGGTCTGGACTGCAGGGAGACAGATGTGGCCTCTGACCAGTGAGAATCTGCCGGGCAGAACTCAAAGGCTCTTGAGTGAGACCTGAAGGTTGAGAAGGGATGTGAAGGCAGCAGGGAAGAGCATGCTGGACAGAGAGTGTGTGCCCAGGCCGCAGGATGTCCCAGAGAAGCTCATGTCTGGGGAGACCGTGTGATGTGGCCAGACCATCATGCTGGGGCACGTGTGGCTCACATGCACTTCCCCTTCAGCACTTTCCTGCCACCCATACCTAAGAATCCCCACATAACAATTATAGTTTGACATTTCATCATATATGATAATTATAGCCAGGGCTCCTCTGATGAGATCGTAGTGTCTGGAGGGACCCGTGTCACCAGCAAGGGCACTTTGGGGGAGTTTGACAACTAATGTTCAGAAGGCCCTTGATCATGGTACCCATGGGGGCCACTCTTGGTCAGTGAGAGAGTGGCTGGGAGGCAGAAAGACCAGCACCCTGACCCCAAGGAGAGACACTGTCTCACCAGGAGTGCCAGGGCAAGCCTCTTGGAGGAGGTGACAGTCTTGGGGGATAGCCAGGCAGAGAGGGCCATGTGCTTTGGACTGAAGGCTGAGCAGTGGACAGTGTCCAGGCCTCAGGAGCACAGTGGGCCTCAGGCATGAAGAAAGGACACAGAACTTGTGAGGTCAGGAGTGCAGAAAGCCAGTGCTTGTTTAAACATTCAACACCACGCATTAGAAAATTATGTTCCACTTTTTTCTTGACAGTTTCAGCCCCACCTGCCACCTTGATGTTGATGGAGAGGAAATGATCTGTGACCAGTGCGCCCCTGGGTACTCCGGAACTTGGTGTGAGAGGTACCCTGCAGCTCATCCACTTTTCAGAATTTGAATTCACATCAATTTTGTTTTGTTTTTTGATTTATTGTTTTTGGGGGGCTACTCCCTGCAGTGCTGAGGGCTCACTCCTGGTTCTGCACTCAGAGATCACTGCTGGCAGAGACCAAGGGACCATACAGGGTACTGGGAAGATTTGGGCCACATGCAACAGCGCTCTCCCCACTATATTATCACTCCAGTCTTGAATTCACACTACTTTTCAATAGCTATAAATTCTACATTTTTCAATGTGATGACATGCTGTTTTAACAATTTGGGTGTGTAATTGTGATTTCACATAAACATGGGGGGGGAGGGGAGGAAGCAACAGGGGGAGTTAAAAAAGAAAGTGAACCCTTCTGGAGGAGCGTTTTGGAGAGCAGAGCTTGATAGCCTTCCTTCTCCATAACATGCGCCGGCTCTGACTGCTGGTTGCTGCGGAGACTTCAGGGGCGGGCTAGATTGATGAATGGCTGTCTTTTGATAAAGAGCCTGGCAGCCCTTGCTTTTCCCATGGGTGAATCTCTGAGCCCAGCTCTGACTGAAGTTGCTAGGAGACCCGAGTGGCGGCTGTGAGTCCCATTTGGCCTGGGGCCCAGGGCAACAGTGTCCACTGGATTTATGGATCTTCTTAGATGGGATTCCCCTGTCTCCACAATGAGTCGGACTCGGGGCTGCCAGAGACTGGCGTCACGGCTCCTTCACAGCTGGCCTCCTGTGAAAAGTGTCAGTGGGGCCCATTGTGGACCACTCCCAGGATCCCTGAGAGGGGCAAGGACCCCAGTCCTTGCACTTATTTGCATCCCTCCTCAATCTTATATGCAGATGTGCAGATGGTTACTATGGAAACCCAACTGTGCCTGGGGAATCTTGCGTTCTGTGCAACTGCAGTGGCAATGTGGACCCCTCGGAGGCTGGGCACTGTGACTCCGTCACTGGGGAATGTCTGCGGTGCCTGGGGAACACCGAGGGCGCCCACTGCGAGAGGTGTGCTGAGGGCTTCTATGGGGACGCCGTGACTGCCAAGAACTGCCGTGGTGAGTGGCCTGGGAGGCCTAGTCCAGTGGTGGGCCGTGAGGTCTGGGCCAGGTTGCGGGTTGAGATGTCCGGTCTAAGGCCGGACTGTGAGGTGTAGTCTAGAGCTGGGCTATGAGGTCCTATCCAGGGCTGGGCTGTGAGGTCGGGCCAAGGTCAGGTCCAGCGGGGGGCTGTGAGGCTTCCATCGGACCCTGGGCATGAAAGTATCTCATAGCTCCGCCAAGACGTACTTCTAGCTTCCGGGGCTGCAGTGCTAATGCCAGCTTGAGACTCAGACCCGATTCTTTCCTCACTGTCCTAGGGGTACAGCAAGCCTGGGGGTGGTCAGAGGCATACAGGTTGAGGGAGGACTCTTATCACGGAGTCAGACCTACACAGTTTAGCAGCTTGTATCTGAATTAGCACCCTGTGTGTCACTCTGGACATTCTGATCCTTAAAGTTACAGATGCTGTAGAACCTGGTGCTGAGAAAGTTTGGATTTTCATATTTTGCTTATGACCAGTATTGAGATTTCCACCAGCTCTCAAAGCTTTCCCCCCTACAAGTGTTAAATAAACGACAATTTGAAATTATTTGGGAACTTCCTTTAAAGGGTCCAAATGTGCTAGTACAGTGTGCAGACACAAGAGGGGGCTAACAGCACAGGAAAGATTTTCACCGCCACCAGCAAGAGATGACCATTTTAAGAGTCCTGGGTCAGTTGGTCTGTTGATGGGTGCAATCAGCCACCTTGGTTGTCCCCAGAGGATCCTTGTGATGACTGCTACCTGTGCAGTGCTTCCAAGATTGCAGAATGCTTTCACAGCTTTTGTTTCTTTTCATCTTTGCAGCAGCTGGTGATTCATTCCTTCAGGTGTTATTGAGACTTAGTGTTGTGATCAAACTTAAGGAATTATGGCCTGTGTCTATTGGGGAGCAGCATGTGAGGGTGTGGAGGGGAAACACATGTTTGGATCCCAGGCTGTGGGAGTTTGAGGCTCACTAATGTGGTCTGGAGCCGTGGTTCTCAAGATTGGTTGTAGCTGTACTGGAATCACCGGAGCAGACTTAGAAATACTGGTGCTCAGGTGTCTCCCAACCTTGCCAAGGCTTGGTCCTCAGAAAAAGATTGAAGTTCAAGTTTTTGAAAAGTTTATGTATTTTTTATGTTTGTGATTTGAAACATAAATATTCGATTTCTTTCTTTTGAGAATTATCATCTTATTATAATCATATTAGAAATGAACTCTAATATGCCTGTTGTGTGTGTGTGTGTGTGTGTGTGTGTGTGTGTGTGTGTGTGTGTGTGTGTGTGTGTGTTAGCTTGTGAATGCCATGGGCAAGGCTCCCTTTCCAGCGTGTGCCATCATGAGACTGGACTCTGTGCCTGCAAGCCACATGTGACAGGACAGCAGTGTAACCAGTGTGCGGTAAGACACTTTCTATCATTACATGTGATGAATGACCTTGTCAAAGATGCCTGTAATTGACACTTTATGAGTCAGGACAACTTGATCCAATGAGAGACTCATTTGATTTGGAAAGCATTTTAGTGCATATTAGTTGTGTGGTAAAATGTGTTTTGGTTCCCATGACCTGCCCTTCCTGTGCAACAGTTCGGATATTACGGGCTGGACTCGGGGCTTGGCTGCCTGCCCTGTAACTGCAGCACATCAGGCTCCGTGTCAGAGGACTGCACGGATGAAGGTTGGTGTCACTGTCTACCGGGTGTGGCTGGGAGCAGATGCGACAGATGTGCACGTGGCTTCTACGCATTCCAGGATGGTGGTTGTACACGTAAGCTCCTTAATTTATTAGCTGAGATTTTATGGTAATCTTGACTTAACTTTCAATTCTCCTAATTCTGTTAAGTCATTTCAGTTTTTTGCTTATTATGTGTGTGTTGGGTGGGGAGGGCACAAGCGGGTGGGGTCATGGTTTATAACATGTAACTATATAAGCTCAGTTAACTGTAAGTTTTAGTGATACAACTTTTCTCTTTCTCCTGTTATCATATGCAATTAAGGATACTTTTCATCCTTTCCCTAGTTCCTATTCTGGGTCCATACACAAGCTTTGGCTATGGGGCTTAGGCTTGTCAATGAATGTCACTGAGTTTTGCGCTCCCCTACCTGTAAAGTGGAGAGGAAACTTTTGATCTCCATAAATTTTATAAAACATTTGGCACAATGAATGCTCAGTAATTATGAACTACCTCTTCCTGGGGTGGGTTTTTTTCCCGTCTTGTCTGTCTTTCCCCTACTGGTCTTCCAGCACCATCTCTGCACATGGAGAAGTCAACTTGGAGGGTGAGACATGAAGGAGTCTTGGAAACTAGGGGGTCTCCTACGAGAACTAAGAATATTTGAGGATGAAACATTCCTGATTGAAAGGAGCTGTCTTGTAGCGCCCACTCCCCACCTAATTCCCTTTGCAGTCCTAACCGAACATGTCTTTCTCTGTTGTAGCCTGTGACTGTGCTCACACTCAGAACAGCTGTGACCCCAAGTCGGGGGAGTGTCTCTGCCCTCCGCACACACGGGGTGAGGCCTGTGAAGAATGTGAGGAAGGCTACTGGGGCCATGACCTGGAACTCGGGTGCCAGGTGGGTGTTCTTAGCTGGGCTCTTCCTAAAGGAGAGCTCCTTTACCTTCACAGATTCCATTGCTCAGTGGATTCGGCTTGATTTTAAACTGTTACAATCTCACATGGCTTATATTTAAAGGTCATTAGGGCCACTTTAGGGCCCAAGTAATGTCATATCCTAGAGCCTCTACCTTGAACCACCCCTTCGTTGGCCAGGGGCCCTCAGGTCGGGTCCCCAAGACTCCTGATCACCATCCCCCAAAACAAATAAAATAAAAACAGATTTTCTTAGCTCTCTTCCAATTGTGGAATTGATGCTTAGAACAATAAAAGTTGACTATAAATGTACCTTGCCATATGTGCTGGTATAGATCACTTTATTGGGGCTTATAGATTTATTGGATGGGGGGGCGGGGAAATTCTCCTGATCCTGAAGGAGCCCCCAATATGCCATTGGGCTACACTAGCACGTGACAGGGATAAATGATGGAGGCGTTATTGGTGCCTGCTCGAGCAAATTGATGAACAACGGGATGACAGTGACACAGTAATAGCTTTATTGAGAATTATATCCAATCTGGAGTTGAGGGGGATCTAGTTTTTTTCATGTAATTTCTTTTGGTTAAACTTAGGCTTGGCTTATGTTTTGAAACAGGAGAAAAAGTTCTGTAATCCTCAGATGATATTGCTAAACTGGGCCTATGAACCAGATCGAGTTTCAGGCAACAGTTTTGTTGCTGCTGCTGGGATGTGTGTGTGTGTGTGTGTGTGTGTGTGTGTAACATGGGCAAACATGCAGCACACTCGTGCCTCCTGTTGGCTCAGGGCAGGGTGAGTCCATCCAGCAAGAGCGAGAGAGCCAGTGGTTGACTGTACCTGCCTGAAGTCCACGAAGTCATGCAGCCTAGGAAGCTTGGCTCTGAAAGCTTCCCACGCAGCCTCTGTGTTACTTCCATTTCCTTCCTTCCTTTCTTTCAGGCCTGCAATTGCAGCCACACCGGCTCGGCCAGCCACCAGTGTGATGTGCTCACTGGCCATTGCCAATGTCAGCCCACCTTTGGGGGATCAAGCTGCGATCAGTGCTCTCCAGGCTACAGGGGCTTCCCAGATTGTGTGGCCTGTGACTGTGACCCCAGAGGGACATTGCCAGACACTTGCGATCAGGAACAGCGTCTCTGCAGCTGTGCAGAGGAAACTGGAGCCTGCTCCTGCAAGGTATCAGCTCCAGAATCCACTTATTCCTTGGGGCGGGGGGGGGGGGGGAGGGTGCTTTTAAATATTTAAATGAAGCAGCAAGATTTTTGTCTCCTTTTCATTATTATTATTATTTTTTTATTAGTGAATAACCTTGAGGTACAGTTACAGACTTACAAATTACCGTGCTTGCATTTCAGTCATACAATTATCAAGTATCCATCGCTCCACCAGTGCCCATTTTCACCACCAATGGTCCCAGCATTGGGACCACCACCCCAACCCTGTCCCCACCCCCACCCCGCCTATGTGGCAGGGCATTCCCTTTTGTTTTCTCTCTCCTTTTGGTGTTGTGGTTTGCAATACAGGTATTAAGTAGCCATCATGTTTGGTCTATAGTCTACTTTCAGCTTGTATCTTCCATCCTGAGTGGATACTCCTAGCAATCTTTACGGTGGTCCCTTCTCTAACTGAGTTGCCTTTTCCTTCAGGATGTGAGGCTGGCTTCTAAACTGTGGAGTAATACTCCTGGTACTTATTTCTACTATTCTAGGATGTTAGTCTCCCATTCTGTTACTTTATATTCCACAAATGAGTGCACTCTTTCTATGTCTGTCCCTCTCTTTCAGACTCATTTCACTTAACATGATACTTTCCATGTTGAAGCACCCACATGCAAATTTCATGACTTCATATTTTCTAACAGATGCATAGTATTCCATTGTGTAGATGTTCCAAAGTTTCTTTAACCAGTCATCTGTTCAGTTTTTTTCCAGAATCTGGCATTTGTAAACAGTGCTGCAATGAACATACAAATGCAGATGTCATTTCTACTAAACTGTTTTGCATCTCTGGGATATATTCCCAGAAGTGGTATTGCTGGGTCAAATGGGAGCTCAATTTCTAATTTTTTGAGAATCATTCATATTGTTTTCCAAAAGGATTAAAAAACAATTGGCATTCCCACAAGCAGTGAAGGAGAGTCCCTTTCTCCCCACATCCACGCCAACGTTGGTTGCTTTTGTTCTTTTGGATGTAGACCAAAAGCAAGATTTTTGTATCCTTTTAGAATAACTTCCTCCTGCTTTCTTGGTCTGGATTCAATTTTTTGGTGTGGTGAGAAAACTTTTTTAAAAAGTTTAGGGGCTGGAGCAATAGCACAGCGGGTAGGGCGTTTGCCTTGCATGCGGTCGACCCGGGTTTGATTCCCAGCATCCCATATGGTCCCCTGACCACTGCCAGGAGTAATTCCTGAGTGCAGAGCCAGGAGTAACCCCTGTGCATCGCCACGTGTGACCCAAAAAGCAAAAAAGAAAAAAATTAAACACAGTGATTTACAAAGTTGTTTTAATACAGTTGTTTCAGGCATTCAGCATTCGCTGTTCCAATAACCAATCCCACCACTGTGACCTTCTCTCCACCAATGTCTCCAACTTTTCCATCTCTCTTCTCAAGCCTGCTTCCTTAGCAGGTACAAACAAATTGAATCCATATTGCTTGTAACAATGGAAGGGCAAATGAAATTATCAAAGAAGAGACTGGGTTAACATCTGCATATGCTCTTCCAATGAATGATTCATTAAATAAAATCCATACTATTCACCACAGAGGATGGAAGATGGCACCAATTTCAAACTCATGCCAAACTTTTTAGCTTGTGTTCCATACGACTCAGTAGCCAAACTATCTTAATATACATGTTAAATAGATAACGTGGGGTGTTAGATTGTGATTTTTTTAAATAACTGGTAATTATTTTCTTGTATATGGTGATGGGAGCGATAGCACAGTGGGTAGGGCATTTGCCTTGCACATGGCTGACCTGGGTTTGATTCCTCCGTCCCTCTCGGAGAGCCTAGAAAACTACCAAGAGTATCTCGCCCGCACGACAGAGCCTGGCAAGCTCCCCGTGGTGTATTTAATATACCAAAAACAGTAATAACAAGTCTCACAATGAAGATGTTACTGGTGCCCGCTCAAGCAAATCGATGAGCAATGGGACGACAGTGCTACAGTGTTTTATAGTGACCAGGTGACAAAAAACTTGCACTGGTCCAATATTATCTTTGTACCTTGCTTATTTCTACTGAAAAAGTCATGTCTCTTCTTCCAGGTTAAAAAAAAAATTCTTATCTTTCCTTCTTTAGGAAAATGTCATTGGTCTTCAATGCACCGAGTGCCGAGCTGGCACCTATGCCCTGCATGCTGACGAGCCCCTGGGGTGCATCCCATGCTTCTGCTTTGGGCTATCACAGCAGTGCTCAGAGGTGGAGGGTTACGTGAGGACATCCGTGAGTTCGAAACTCCTTTGGGGGTTAAAGGAGGTGATGAGACAGTCAGTGCCTAGTGAAATTTTGCTTTTTATGGCCTTAGAAAGTCTAGATTAAGCTCATTTGGGTTAGTTATAAGTCAGAGGTCTTTGATCCAAGAAAGTGAATTGACCGGGAAGTTAAAGAATTTGATATTACTCTATAGCTTGTATAACAAAACTTTTAATTGTTAAAGAAATTAAAACTGCATGCCAGGTATGGTCCAAAGGAGGAGATAGTACAGTAGGTAGGATGCTTGTCTTATATGCAGCAGGTCAAGATTCAATCCCTGGCATCCTATTTGGTCCCCTTAGCTTCCCAGGAGTTATCTCTGAGTGCAGAACTAGAAGTAAGCCCTGAGTATCATGAAGTGTGGCCCTGCAAACCAAAAAAATATGCTCCAAAGGAGGAGAGCCTAGCGCTCTGGGTCCCTGAGTTTGATCCTTAGCACCAAGTGGTCTTCAAGCACTGATGTGTGTGGCCCTAGTGGCTTCTAAGTACTTTTGAACCCTGAGCTCCACAGTGCCAGACTCAAACACTGGGCTATTAGATTTGTACCACCAAGAAGCGATTAACCAGGAGTGGCCCTCAGCACCCATTAGAACCCCTGATGCAGGAGGAGAGCTGTGAGGCCTGGAGCACGGGGCCCTGGGGCCATCCCTAAGCCCACATGGTCTACCAAGAACCATGCTGGGCAGAGTCCCTGAGCACAGCCGTGTGGTCCAAAAACCGAAACAGAAGAAACAAACAAAAAACTCCTGTGGTAGCCAAAGCCGTTTCCTTTCCATAATTGAACATTGCCCCAGTGTTGCAATAGTCTGACCCTGTCGACAATCACTGAACTCATGTTCAGTTCATTTTAATCCAGATGTTTAAATTTATAGGAAGTCTTCCTTGTTCTAGTTTTCAATCCATGAAATAGTGGTTGGCTCTTACAAATGAAAGATCTAGAGTCACTCACATGTCTTTCCTCCTTCCCCGTCTAGGTCACACTGGACTCAACTCAGCCGCTTCTGCGTGTGGTTTCTCAGAGTAACCTGGAGGGCACGACTGAGGGGGTGTATCTGCAGGCCCCAGACATCCTCCTGGATGCCGAGAGAGTCCGGCAGCATGTACAAGCAGAGCCGTTTTACTGGCGGCTTCCAAGCTTGTTCCAGGGAGACCAGGTGAAGCCCACAGCGGGCCCAGAGAGGTTCCTGGGGTGCCTGGGCGCCATTCGCTTATCAGAACAGCGCTGGCCTGTCTTGCACTGAAGTGGGCATTTGTTCTCTCTTCTTAAGTGGGGATAGGGAAGTCAGAAGCCCCACCCTCACCCCCAGAAAGTCTAATTCCAGGCGGTAAAATTTTGCTTCTCAAAATAGGCATTTAATGTTTTTAGTTAATACTGATATACAATAGAGTATATTTTCTCAATACAAGCCTGTTTACTTAGACCGGGGAGTTTCTTTCTCAAGAAATTATCAGGTTTAAAAAAAAAAAAGGAAGAGAGAAAAAGAAATTGTCAGGCAAAACAGGAAGGAAAAACAAAACCTCTTGTTAGAGTCTTGAAGGCATTTTTTGCATGTTTGTTTATATGAACATCAGAATTGTCAGATTCCTTAAAATCTGTATGAACATCAGAATAGGTCAGATTCCTTAAAATTTGCAAAGATTCATTCAATGTTTTCATAGAAAGAGAGTAGATATTTTCATTCCAAAAGAGCTTGAAAATCATTCAAATAAGTACTATATCGATTTTCTATTTTACTATGCAACCTGTTACTGTACTGATTTGATACCTTGATGGTATCATCAGGAGGAAATGTTGGAAGGTAATGGCTGTGTTTCGGATTGTGCTGATGGACTTCTAGGTGTATACTTACCCCCAAACTCACTGACTTGTAGACATCAAGTATAGGGAGCTTTTTGCAGTCAATCACACCTTAATCGTAGAACCTTGGTCTGGCATATGCATAGCCCTGAGTTCATCTCTGGCACTGCAGGGCCACCCACCTCAGCATCCTCTGGGTATCCCTGGTAACCCTAGGGCACTTGGAGGCCTGAGTATTTAATATCAGACTTTCAATGAATTGCCAAATGCTCTTGGGAGTGACCTCCAAACACTCAGAGTTAGTTCTTATATATGAACTAAGTATTATGAATAAATATTATGAATAATTATTATGAAATAATTCCTGTATATAACTATTTATTATGAAATAAACTATATAGTTGGAGTCAATTCAATAGAAATAAAATAGTAGTAGAAGGAAGAAAATTGCAGTGACATGTTTCACGTCAGGGAATCATTTGTTTTTAGATTCCTTTCTCTAGTTTAAGATTATCATGACCCATTTAAAGACCGGCACTCAGAGAAATAAACAATTTACTCTTGTTAGCTCCTGGCCTATGGTGGCAAACTGAGGTACAGCATGGCCTTCTACTCTTCCCATGGTGTTGGCACCTTCAACCTGGAACCTCAAGTGCTCATCAAAGGTGGCCGGACCAGAAAGCAAGTCATTTATGTGGATTTACCTGCCCCAGAGAATGGAGTGAGACAAGAGCATGAAATAGGAATGAAAGAGGTGATGTTGGACTCTCTTCATGGAAACCCTTTTAATGTGTGAGCTTCTGAGATCAGGAATGGTAGTACAGCAGGTAGGGTGCTTGCCTTGCACACAGTTGACCTGGGTTCAATCCCAAGTCCATATAGTTCCCTGAGTCCAGCCAGGAGTTGTCCCTGAGCACAGGGCCAGGAGTAAGTTCTGAGCACCACCAAGTATGGCCAACTGCCCCAAAATGCCAAATCAAAACAGAAAAAAAAGTGAATATTACCATAAAGTCATGGTATTATTACTCGGAGACAGACTTAGACCAGCAGGCCCTGATAATACAAATTCAAGGGAATTTTAGTAAGATTTCTAAAAATAATTCACATTTAATATTCTTAAAATATATATTCTATTTACCTCATGTTAATCTAGTGGGAATCACATCTTAAATCTTTTATATTGATGCCCAAATCCTAACCTGTATGGTTGTAACAACTTGAACCTGGATTGCATGTGTTCATTCATCTGACAATTGTTTAGCAACAATTCCAGCACAGCTGTGACTATTGTGGATGATGTTTGTCTATTGATAAATGAATCTGGCTCTGCTTCTGCCCCTCAGAAGCTCCAGGATGTTAACCTTCATGTCAGTGAAATGTAGCATCACGCACAGAACTGGGCTCATGTCTAGAAACATTTATAATCATTAAATAATTTAATCAATTTAACCGATTGATCATTGAAACAAAATAAAAAATAATAATTTGTAAAAGCCAACTTCATATGCCACTGAAAATTTTCTCTCAACTTAACACAATGTGTTAAACTTCTATCCACAGAATTTTTGGAAATATTTTAACTCTGTGTCCGAGGAAGCTGTCACACGCTCAGACTTTATGTCTGTTCTTAGTAATATCGAGTACATCCTCATCAAAGCATCCTATGGACAAGGACTACAGCAAAGCAGGTACTTGGAACTTTACAGAATTTTTAAAAATATCTTCTTTGAAACTGAACTGAAGAGATTTGATTCAGGATTCCTAACTTCACCGCCATATGTTTTTCTGTTCTTTACTAAAACTTATTTAATATTATTATGAAATGTGTGGATAATGGTGTGGATTATTCACCTTCTGTACTAATGTAGATATTAGTACTCATAATTGTTATATCTTAGTTGAGAATGAATGTGAAAGAAAAGTTCTATATCTGTCCTTCCATGGCAATGCCTACAGTTTTATGTGAGAGCCTGAGTTAGGGCAAAATTTCTAGTTCAGAATATTTTCTGCCATATCTTTTGTAAGTTCTAAAATGCAGTGACAGGACCAGTGTACCTTCATCTGCTTCCATTATAATCACAAGTAGGAATTACTCCCAAACTGCCAGAAAGTGCTGATTCAAAGTCTGTATATGTTAATATGGTTATGTAATATTTGCTTTACCTAGGAAGTATCCTTCTGAGTAGTGGTAGTTCCTCTCATATTTCTGTACAATGGCTCCACAGAATCTCAAATATTTCGATGGAGGTTGGTGAGAAAGCAGAAGCACTGCATCAGGGGAAGGAGGCGGCGTCCATGATAGAGAAGTGTCTCTGTCCACCGGGCTCTGCTGGACTATCCTGTCAGGTCAATCAAAATTCACTTTCTGGGTTTAAATATCCTTGTTACAACAACTCAAATAATAAACAAAATATATATGTTTTATTTATACAAGTTTTCCATTAAAGTTTTTTAAAGGTGTGCTAAAATATGTATAAATTTTACCATCTCAACAATTTTTAACTGTGCAGTTTAATAATGTTAAGTTCCCAAATGCTTTATTTTGCTGTCCTCATTGAACTGTTATTCCCTCATAATGACTGCTACCCATCCAGGACCCAAGCAACCACATTTCATTTTACTTTCTATCTATGAACGTAACAACTCTAGGGACCTCATATAAGTGCAATCAGATAACATTTATTTATATTATCAGGCTAGGTTATTTTACTAGCATAATGTCTTCAAGGCTCATCCATGTTGTCGCATTTATTAAACAGTCTGAAGGCTGAATATGTGAGACCACATCATGTTTGTCCGTTCTTCCTTCAATAGACATTTGTGTGATTTTAGCTATGATGAGCATGTGTGTCCAACATCTCTCCAAGACCCTGCTCTTGGAGACTTATATGGTTTTAAGAGTTCTTTGTAGCATATACCCAGAAGTAGAATTGCTGGGGATAATATGGTGATTCTACCTGTCGCTATATAAGGGCCTGCCCTATTGCTCACTGTACGTCCCACCACAAGTGTGCAGGATTCCAGTCTCCCCAGACTCTCATGAATACTTAATAGACCTTGGCTATTTTAGTTTCCACAGCAGCAATTCTAATGGGCATGCGATGATACCTCATTGTGCTTTTTGATGAATATGTGCCCCATGATTAGCAATGATGATCATCTTTTCATATGCTTGTTAGTCACTTGCGTCTCTTCTTTGAAGAAGCAGCTACTCCCATCCTTCAGCTTCTTCTTGCAAAGTTTCTTTGTTCATGTCTTTCATTTTTCATCCCCTCAGGACTGTGCGCCTGGTTACTACCGAGGGAAACTTCCTGGAGGCGACCACAGAGGGCCCCTCCCCCTGCTTGCTCCTTGTGTGCCCTGCAGTTGCAACAACCACAGTGACATTTGTGACTCCGAGACTGGAAAGTGTTTGGTATGCGTGGGGTGGGTGCTTGTATTCTGGTCAGAGTAAAAACAGACACCAAGTCATGGTTCAAAGTCACACTAGTGCCTTAGTTTTAAGAAAGGTACTAAAGGTGAGATACACATGTATTTCCTCTAAAAATGTCCAAACTTAGCAGCATCATGCACTAAATGTTGCAAATTTACTTCCTTGAGTTGCTGTGGACATAAAATTGGGAATTAGTTAAATGCATCTTAATTTCACATACAAATGGTACTAGTGGTTGTAGGCAATATAGATTCTATGACCATGTGTCATATCACTTAAAGAGTCACCTGTAGTAATTTACAGTAAGTAAATACCAGAACTGGACAGATACCTCAAAGAGTTAGAGCACTTATGTTGTTTGCAAGAGGCCCAGGTTTGATTCCTGGCTCTGCTTAGTTCCCTGAGCACCTCTGGGAGCAACCCCCATGCACTGGGCCAGGAGTCATCCCTGAACACTGCAGGTTGTGGCTCAAAAACCACCCCCCCACCCCCTGCAAAAAAATGAGAGAAAACAAGTTAATACCAATGTTGAAAATGCATTTCCCTATGTAAAGTACTGCCTTCTCCTTTGGACAATAAAAAGAATGCTAATCCCTCTGGATACCTCAGCAAGGATTTGCTTCATCAAGACATTTCTCCTAGACCAAGTGTTTTCCAAAATGTGCAATAAGGCCTCTATTCTGAAGGGCAGTGGAATCATCCAGAAAGACCTGTTAGCCACAGGTGCAAATGGGTTACTTTTTGTTTGTTCACTTAAAGAAGGTAGATGGCCAAGGGGTACTATGAGATTTTTTTTTTCCTGGAGAGAAAGCTTCAGGGTAAATAAATTTGGAAACCCCTGAGCTAGACTAAAAGAGGCACTGGGGACATTCTTGAAATTATGTCTAAAAAGGACCAAGTGACCAGAAAAAAGGTTTGCGCCCTACATTAGACACAAGACTTGCACTTGCCCCTACATTTCTTCTAACAGGAGATACTCTAGAATCTTTCTCTACTGAAGTTTTACTCTTTGTATAGACACCATGGTAACATTAACTGCTTGCATACATTATGTCACTAGCTCAGGTGAAATATATCTGAAGGAAACTGAGAGATCCACTGAGAAAGACATACTTGGAGGCTTCCAGAATCAGGGTGTAGCTTAATCATCAAAGAATCAAAGAATTAGGACATTGGGCTCCCACCTGACTCTGAGACATCCTGCATTTGTCTTCCTCCTTTCCCTTAAGAAGTATCATTCAGTTGTATAATGTAAAGATATTTTCACTGGAAAAACTGCCAAATTAGAGCAGTACACAGGTGAAACTGAAGCACTGAATGGTTTTCCTCAATTAAGAAAAATATTGCTGATTTCATTATATATGTGAAGTAAAAGTAATTTCAATCATACAAGATGAATGGACTTAATGAAGATGCAAATTGCTACAATGCTATAAAAATTGTTTTATCTACTCAGTTCATGCTCCAGGCAAAAGTAAAATCCTCCTGGAGAAATTGAGAATAAGAACATTTTATTAAGAAATTTTAAAAGAATTGGGGCTGGAGCGATAGCACAGTGGGTAGGGCATGGGTAGGGCATTTGCCTTGCACGCAACCGACCCGGGTTCGATTCCCAGCATCCCATATGGTCACCCAAGCACCGCCAGGGGTAATTCCTGAGTGTGAAACCAGGAACAACTCCTGAGCATCTCTGGGTGTGACCCAAAAAGAAAAAAAATTATAAAAAAAAGGAATTGATTTCAGGGCACTTTAAGTGAGCTGCAATAAGCTGGAAGGTCCTTTGGCCAATCATGGGGACTGTGGTAGCAGGGAGAGGTAAGAGCAGTTGGTCATTCTTCGTGCTGCATCCATCTTCCCTCAGTGCAGATAACTATTGAACAAGATTAAGTGCTCCTGCGACATTAAATTATCACAGTACCTTTCATGGTCCAAATCCATCAGACAGAAGTTGAGTTCAGTGACTGAACTGTTGACTTGTTGCTGGGGGATAGCACAAGCTGCTTACCCCAGTTCACAGGGACCCCCTAGTATAGTAACAATCGATGCCTTCAGACAGCCCCTTGCTTCTAGGTGAGTGCATGTTCTAGGTATTACCTGGAATCCATAAGAAACTTCCCCTGGACCTGTTAATGAGATGCCACATTACATGACATTGGATATACACTCTGCCGAGCAATTGGCAATGAATCTAACACAGAATTGCCTGGGAAATGGCAAAACACACTTCGCTTCAGCTCTTTCCCTCTTTTAAAGATGTGTGCTGTTCTCCCTTGTTACTTCTTTCAGGACTGGCACTTGCACCTAAAACTGACTCTAACTGGGAGTGTGGGCTCAGAGCTGGGACTTTTGGGGTATGACAAGAGCATCTGTTCTCATCAGAGTTCCATCAGATCTTAAGCCTCACTGTAATATACATGCCTTTCTGTCATTTAATTGTACTTGCTTGCCTCTGACAATGGAGAACTCATCCCCATGCAGCCTTGCCTATTCCTGCAACTGTGACCCAGGGATCATCCATTGTCAGTGTGACTTTCTTTTTTGGAACAATATGAGACAAACCACTTACTCAAGTCTGTCCATGAAAGGTGGCAGTTTCTTAGGAACTTGCTAGGCTACTCGATACAATTTTGCTCTGTGTATCCCAAAGCCCCAAATCTACAGCCTCCTGGTCTGTTCATATTCTAGATGATTGTATGGGATAGCTGTGGGTGTCTTCAGCACCCTGAGGTGTAAATCTCACTGTGTCTTAAACTATTATGCCCCAAGTCTAGTGCTTTTGCAATAACAACAATAATAACAAATGCTGGTAGGAGTCAAATGGATTTCTAACACTTCCCTTTTGTTTCCTTCTCCTTTTGCAACTTCGGTCTCCAGAACTGCAGGGACAACACTGCTGGTGACCACTGCGATATGTGTGCTCCCGGGTACTACGGGCAGGTGACAGGTTCCCCTGGCGACTGCTCCCTCTGTACCTGTCCTCACCGCCCCCCTGCCAGGTGAGAGGAGCAGGTGTGCTGGGGTTTATCCCATCCCAGCCTCATTGCCTGCAGTCTCTCGGGAGTCTACTTTAATTACTATTCATCATGTGCTCAGAAAGGCTGGTTTTAAGAAAAAGTGGTAAATTCTCACAAGCATTTGATGAGAATCCTTTGAAAGGTAGTGTATGCATGCTGACGTTGTTGGCTGTTACAATAGAACCAATTAAAGACTCTCAGGTTTTATTTTTTGAAGACTGATTTGGCCTCTAACCTGTGGTACCCTATATGCCTAGAGATGAACTGTTACTAGTTTTATGAATAATGATCCAGGGGAATAAGTGTGCATTTAATGTAAGGGAACAGTGTTAGAATTTTATAGGCTAATGAAAGGTGAAGGAAAATATGCTGCATGGTAATGAAATTGTGACTGTGTCCTACCATATACTCTTGAGGATTATACAGAATTATCTGAATGCAAAAAAGAACTAGCAATTTTAAGTGAAAATGGAAATATCTTTGGGTCCTCTCTGATTGAAGTGAAAATTATAGCTTATAAATAATATTTCATATTGCTGGTAACATTTGATAGGTTGTTAAACTTGCATAGATAAAATCCCACTTCAAAAATAGCTAGAGTTGGGACTGGAGTGATGGCACAGCAGGTAGGGTGTTTGCCTTGCACGCGGCCGACCCAGGTTTGATCCCCAGCATCCCATATGGTTCCCTGAGCACTGCCAGGAGTAATTCCTGAGTGCAGAGCCAGGAGTAACCCCTGTGCATCACCAGGTGTAATCCAAAGAGAAAAAAATATATAGAGACTTTATTATTTATCTGGTTTGGGGGCCTACATATTATCATGCTCAGGTGCTCCCACTGGCTCATTGTGGGTGAGGGAAGTTATTGTGACAGTGCTGGGGTGGAGAGGTGCATGAGGTCTGGGGACTGAACCCAGGCTATTTGAATTGAGACAACTTTCTAGCTCCATCTACTGACTTTTCATATACTAAAATAAACTGAAAGATTTTGTTTGAATCTTCCATTTTTATGACCTGTATGTAAGTGGCCTTGATCATGAGCACCAAAATGAGAGGCAGTGTTTAAATTTCCCATGTAGACTTTCAGGCATAAAAACTCATTGTTGCTATTGTTTAATTTTAAACAACAAAATATACATTATATATAATTTGTCTTGGCAATTACTCCTATAATTTAGGCTTGATAGCGTATTATGCTCATTGAGGTACATAAGTAGAATTAAATATTGTACAAACACTAAGAGAAGAACCAAGTTTATTTTATTATGGAACTGTAGGCAATAGCCAATTGAATTATGTAATTGAATGTATGATATACTTCCACGCTGGAAAAAATTATTCATTCATATACCTTCCATATCCTTAACTCTTTATGACTAACTGTGCCAGAGAAAGTTTGGGAAGAATATGTCTCCCTTCTGTTTGGCACATTTCTGTACTGATTGGAAATTTTGCTTCTCAGTCAAGAGATGTTCTATCCATCCCCAAAACCCGCATTAATGAATTCAAGTTTTACACTATTAACCAGAAATTATGATGGCATGTGTATTGTACACCTATGAGAATTTTAAGAGACATGCTTTCTATATATTTTATATTTCTAGTGTGGTAAATTCCTTTTGTATTTAAGGAGGAAAGAAGTCAGGAATGACAGAAGACAGAGAACCCTGTAACCTAGTGCTAAACTCTTCCTTTCTCCACAAACTCAGATTGCTCTCAGTTCTTCCAAGGCTTCTTTCAGTAGTCTGCAGGTACCCAGCTGATTCCCCCACATGGTTTGTTGGTAATTTAAGATGTGGAAGACATTGGAAAGAAAGGTACAATTCAAGAACTGAAATCTGGGGCTGGAGAGATAGCACAGCGGGTAGGGCATTTGCCTTGCACGCGGCCGACCCGGGTTCAAATCCCAGCATCCCATATGGTCCCTTGAGCACCGCCAGGGGTAATTCCTGAGTGCAGAGCCAGAAGTAACCCCTGTGCATCGCCAGGTGTGACCCAAAAAGCAAAAAAAAAAAAAAAGAACTGAAATCTGTGGTGAGAGGATGCACCTCTTAATCAATTATTAAACTTCTACCATTTTGTTTGACGTGACTCCTTGTTTTCAGGTGCCACCTTCTCCCTTTGCTTTTCTTCCCTGCTTTTTTCATCAGTCCCTGAGCCTCCCCAGTGCTCAGTCTCTCATTGCTTTCTCTCCAGCTCTCTCATATTTGTGCGCAGCTCTCCGTAATCACCATGACCCCTAAGAAATCAGGTAATTCTTCATCAGATCCCAAAATGAGGACTTTGCACCTGGGAACTTCTTGTTTGGTGATTCACTAGTTATGATTTTAAGGTCTGACACCTAGTCCTTGTCAAATGTCTGATGAGCAACTTTGGAAACAAGTGATGACACACAAAGGTTATGCGTTTCTTTTTCTCCTTTCACCCAGTACCTTTTCATCCCTAAAGAGCTTGTTTAGTTGTTAGGGGGAATTGTTAACTTTTAGAAGAGTTTTGTGCATACAGAGAATAACGAGTAAGTGCCTGAGGAAAATCTGAAATGGTATATCCAAAAATTTTTTCTATGATTTTCTTCCAGCTTCAGTCCCACTTGTGTATTGGAAGGTGCTCACAATTTCTACTGTGATGCCTGTTCTCCAGGTTATGAAGGACGGTATTGCGAAAGGTACATAGTGGGATTGTGACAGGGGATTTTCTAGACACAGATGATCCTTTTATATGAATGGGACATTAATGCCTAGTGACTTGCTGAATGACAGTACCATTATCCTTTTCTCTCTCTCTCTCTCTCTCTCTCTCTCTCTGAATGTTTGTGTGTATGTGTGTGTGTGTGAGAGAGAGAGGGGGGGGGAGAGAGAGGGAGAGAGAGAGATTGCTGAGGCTTTATTCTGAAACAAAATTTCCTATGTTAGGTAGGCACATGCTCCTTCTAGGACCAGTTCATTTCTCCTTTTAGGAAATAGAAGTAGAAAGGTGAGAAAGAACCTTGCATATCCATCTCCTTTGGCAGAAAAGAAATTAGTGTCCTCACAGCAACTAGTGGCTTAATTTTATCACTGTATGCTTGTGTTTCTCCCTTTCTGCAGGTGCTCTTCAGGCTATTATGGGAACCCTCAAGCCCTTGGTGGCACCTGTCAGCGCTGTGACTGCAGTCCTACGGGCTCACTTAACAGGGACTGTGACCGTGGGTCCGGGCAATGTGTCTGCAGACCAGGAGCCTCAGGGCTCAGATGTGAAGAATGTGAACCCAGGCATATTCGAGTGGAAAGCAATTGCGTGTGTGGGTATTCTCTGAAACAATGAAAGATGGTTTTTCTGTCAGATGTGTCCCTCTGACAGTGTCCTGTGGTGTCAGCAGCATAGAGAACTTTCTATTTTACTTAACTTTGCATACGTCACCCTTGCCTCTGCCGAACTTTTTGCAGTGCATTTGGAGCAGAAACAGGGTGTTCTGGAATAACTGCATTTATCTCTCCAGCACTCCGAGGGGCACAGTAATGCAGCCTCAAGGTTTAGCTGCATGATTCCTTTAGTGTTGTGGAGCCAAGACGTAGCAGAGCAAAGATAGGCTTGTGTAGAATTGTCATTTGTACTGTCCTAATTGCAGTCATGCTTCAGTTCTAGCTCTAAATTTTGCCCCATTTCAGACTTTTCCAAGGGCAAGTTTTTGAGGTTGTTCCCTTGGGATGTCTTTCCCTTCCATGGCTCACAGAAAGTAGTGCTGGGATCATGCATGGAGTGGGAGAGCTTTGTGCTTTTTTTAATGTGCTTGTTAAGGGCCAAAGTATATAAAATCTTTCCTCTGGTCTTCTTTGGCTATACTTGTTGAAATATGCAAATGATCAGAGAAAATGACAAACCAAGATATGAAAGAAAATGCATTTAGAGTTCGTTGCAGCGTGTTCAAGTGAAAGATGAACAAGTGGTCCATGAAGGTCACATCTGTGTAATTAATGAGAGCAGACCTGGGATCCCTGCTGGAAATGTGTTTCCTTCTGTGTGGTCCCAAGGAGGCCCCTGATCCCATCATAATCTCAGCATCGTGTCTGAGTGTCAAGTCCTCATACATCCTGCTCCTCTCCACTTGCTCAGTTGGTGTGAGAGCACAGTGTGGTCCAGTTCTTGGAAGCCTTGTAATGCCCCTGCCTGTCTAAGACCTAGGTAGGCTCAGAAGCAAATGTGAACACCTCTTTGCATTCACTTGAACTCTTTTCCTCGTAGCTTGTGATGATGAATGTGTAGGTGTGCTGCTGAGTGACTTGGATAGAATCGGCGATGCCATGATTTCCCTGAACCTCATTGGCAGTATCCCAGTCCCATATGGAATTTTGTCTACTACGGAAAATACAACCACATGTCTCCAGGTGGGTGCTTGGAATATAGAGATGCATAGATATGTGTCACTGGGAGACTGGCATCTGTGAAGACAGTTGAAGTCATTCTGTCCATCCTCTGCCACTGCAGGCATCTCCCTCCCACTGAGCACCTTTGGTAGGCATTCACCTCACCCTTAAACTTGGCCCAGAACTTCATCCTCCTCTGCTCACTTGTCTTACTGCAGGAATTCTCTGAGTAAGAGTTATTCCACAGATCTACCACCAGCCTTTTGCCTTTTTGATGAAGAAAAGTCCTTTTGTTCCTCTTTATGATAGGCCTTTAGTTCATTGAAAACAGTAGTTAGAATATAAATATAGAAAATATTTTGAAGCATTGTCTTCTTTGGGGGCATGGCAGGGGTTGAACCACACCAGAGGTAGGCAAGGGCTATTCCTAGCTCTGCTCAGGATTCACCTATGTGGGTGCAATGATGGAACCCACGCCTCCTCCTTACTGTGCACTCAGGCCATTGAGCCGTCTCTTCAGTCCGATAGTATCTTCTTTAATGCTGGCATATGCTGAAGAAGAAATAATTTCTCTGAATGTATAATTTTTAATTGAAATTTCTGTGCACAGTCATTGCTCCTCTCTGGAAAACTATACAGAAACCTTTGCAGGTAGATCAGTTTTGTGTTTAGTAAACAGGATTAGAGTCCTGTAAAAGGTTTCGAGATTGAGAATTGGTTTAATAGTGACGGAAGGGTTAGCTCTGTGGCTAAGCAAATCCTTTTTATGCAGGAGGCCCAAGTTTGATCCCTGATAGCAATCCCTAAACATTACCCTCCCCCCCACATACAGACTTAGAGAGTGTTCTATTCTAGTATTTTTAATTCAGCTTGAAAAGAAAAGTCATAAATGTGACAAAATCTCTGCATTTGAATTTGAAATAATCTACAGTGTCATGCAGTAATAAAAAAGAGACTCATTCCTGATGCTTTAAAAAAATATGACAGTTTTTATTAAACTTAATGTTCATCAGGACTGTGTGCCTATGGGATGTGTGTGTGTGTGTGTGTGTGTGTGTGTGTGTGTGTGTGTGCACGCACACACAAGTGTGTGCACTGTGTGTTGAAATTCTTTTGCATCAGTGATTCATTCTTTCTATTTGGGGCCTTTTTCCCCATTTATGAACAGAATAACAGCAAAAAAATCCACAGGGAATTCTAAAATATGTATTTATTTTATCTCCCTCACATGAAACAATTTTGTTCTTAAGAGATACAAACAATTCTAAAGAAAAGAAAATTTATTTCTATGCCATACACTATCAATACTCTCTACTAACACTCCTTTTCCATGAGTGTGGGACCCAAGGTTATAACTATATTCTATGTTTGTCAAGTGAGAAAATAGTCCTGGTAAATAAATTTTAACTAGTTTTGAATCATTACTCTCACTTCATTTCCTTGTCAACTCCTATCATTGTGTGAACATTTAGCTGTTCATTGTTTTTATTATTTAATTATACTTTGACAAATTACTTAGCTTTCCTGGACCCTAAGCTATAGTACAGCCATTTCATAGTTGTTTTGTGGTTTAAATAAAATTATAAAAATAAAGGAATTTGTAAAGTGGTCACATTAAGTAGGTCTTGTCAATAATTATATGTACTTTTCACTATTTGATACATTTATACATTAGCCTTTTAGCCTTCTAAGTAAGTTTTTTGGGCAGTGTGCCACTGTCACTATCAGGTGACAGTGCTCAGAGAGGACTCCGAGCACAATACTTGGGAACTATGTAGTCCTGGGGACCACACCCTGCACTCCTACATCACAGCATATGCTCAAGCCCTTTGAGCCATCTCTTGATTCTTGATATTTTTTTAAGTATTAGCAATTATGTTTAAAATTAACATGCCTCTAATATTGAAATTGAGTTGTATTTATTCAAGATTTGCAGAAGTATCTTTTTATGCATAAATAAGCTCTTAATTCATGCTTTATACAGAAGCATATTGCTAAAATAAAAATTTAATGTTTCTGATTTCATTTTGTTGCTGTTCCATTGTGAGTTTTAAAGGAAAGTGGGGGTGGGTATGAGAGAAGTGAGCATTCGATGGTCTAGAACAATTCCCCTAGCCGGCCCATGGTGACCGATGGACGAAGGACGTGGGAAACAGAGAAAGAGGCCCCAGGCTGGTCAGTAGTCAGTTTATTTCTCTGTCCTTTCCAGGGTAGTCTGATCTCTCCCCTTCAACTGTAATCATAGTTGTGGTCATAGTCCAAGTCATCATAGTTCCATCATCCTAGTCTCCTCATAGACCTCAAAGTCCTCTCCCCTCTTACCCTTTACAGCATAGGTATATAGAAATCATGAAGGGTGGGAGTACACATAGGTAGGGTCGAACACTGTCATAACAACAAACAGTGGTAAAGCCACTCCTTCAGGGGAAGTTCTAGGAAATTAACTCAAAAACAAAATCTCATCTGAGGGTTCAGCACTCCAGATTACTAGGAGATCCGCTCAAGGGCAGGATTCCATCCAGGGTGTATTGCGTTCTCCTTTCCTCAGCTAGTAATCCACTTAAACAATCATAGTAAATTTACTTCTTATAATATTTCTACTCATTTTGTAAGAACACAGTAAGAGCTATATTAAGCTTAAGGGTGGCTTTTCCTGGGGACATCCTCAGGCCAAGTTACTCTTTCCTAACCCCAGCAGGGTCCTTATTTCAGTTACCCCTTTTGGGGTCATTACCATGCTCTTAATTTATTATACTTATAGTGCTTAGCTTGAACCTTTTCGAAGCCAGGGTAGCTTACAGCTTGCCCTGGGTTCATCCAGTGCCTTCGTCGGGATCCTGCATTTGGAGTACTAGGAACTAAGGGCAACTGAGATTTAAGTCAAGTAAATATGGATGCCCAGGAGTAAATATTATTTTGAAGTCAGTTAACTCCATGTTACATAGCATAGCATGAACTGTCTTCCTATGTCTGTACAAAAAGGACATTGCTAAACCATGCAAGTGACATACAGGAAAGAGAAAAGCAGTATAAAATTATTAGTGTTTAATGGAATTGGGTGTATCTCAGGGGCACTGTTGTGGGAGTAGCTCAATAAACCTAAGCTCCCTGAGGGAGGAGCAAGGACAATGCAATGTTATCCAACATCTCCCCCTTTCTGTTTGAAAAACACAAAAGACTGAAATTTCAACCCACCCTGAACCCAGAGCAGTGTTTGTTAGAAAATGTCCAATCATTGCTCAACATCATGGTTGACAATAACCTGCACTGTGGTCCACAGGTGGTGAGAGTCATTTTGCCACCTTTTGATGCAGTCATGCGTCTTGATGAGGTTTCATGAGCTGTTCCTGCAATAGCAGCAGTAGTGGTCACAGTAATGAGTCTCTGGAGAGATTCGATCAAAAGTCTAACAAATTGTCATAAATAATGAAGCAGTCCTGTAAAGGAGCTAGAGAACTTTCCCCACAAGTCCTCAGATGCAGACTCCTCCTGATTTGCTTGTGACTTCCAGCTGAAATTTGTTTGGTGGGCTGGAGTTTGGAGGGTTGAGGAGTCTCTGGCGGTTTGAAGGCCGAGTCAGATGAATGAATTCAACTCCTGACAAGATGCAACAGAACCCAAAGTTTCCTAGTGGAGTTGTCATCTGCTGAAACAAAAGCATGGCCTTTTCTCTGAATGAGGAGTTTCTCTGCGACCCACCACTTTGGGTAGGCCAAACCCATAAACGCTCAGAGCTTACCCCTGGCTCTGTGCTCAGGGACCACTCCTGGAGGGGCTCAGAAGTCCATGTGAAATTCACAGATAGAACTAGGATCAATTAAATTAAAGTCAAGCGTCTTAACTCCCATACTATCTCTCTGTCCCATTTTTATTATTTTTAAATGCAGTTTCAATTAAAGACTTTTGTAGCCCAAAAGGGTAATAAATGAATCCCAAACCAGAAGTTTAATTTTGAAACATAATCATTTCTTTTTTCTTTTCTTCTTTCTTTAAAAGAAATCCTTATTAATAGAAAATGCACAAAAGGAATGGACAGAAAGTCAACTTAAAGACATTACAGAAGAAACAGACAACCTTCAAGGAGAGGTAAATCTTTTCTATAAGAAGCCTATTTCTCGCCCAGTGCTGTGTGTGAGCTATCCACTGAGGCTCCCTGAAAGGTTCTGATTCCTTCAGCAATGGCTTCTTCTTCCCAGGAGCTGTTCATTCCAAGTACTTTGTGATCCCAAAAATTGACAGTTCCTGTGCTACAGGGGCCCCCTTGGTTCTTCTTGGCCTGATCTGACTTTCAGTTTAACACCCAATGGATGAAAGAGGAAAACAGAGTTTCATTACACAGGAATGAGGATCTGAGCCTGAGCTCAGGGATGAGTCAGGACCTGGAGTTTCAAGAAGAGAAGCGAGGGACACAGAGGAGAGGTGCATCCTCGGAGGAAGCCCAGCTGCTCTGTAATTCAATTATTTAACTGAATTATTATACTTAAAATAATTATTTATACTTAGAGTTTGCTAATACAGTGTATCCCAAAGAAAGGGATGCTGGGTCCTGAAAGCACAAGGACATCTCCAGAAAGGCAGTAAGAACCACAGGTAAAATTGAGGTCAGGGTCCTTTCAGTTAATTTACTTAAAGCAAGTAGATGTTCAGAGGTGGGGCAGAGTACTGAATGATCTCTTCTTTGAAAAAGGGATTGGTAGACCCAATAAGTGTGGGAGCATCTGCTCCAATCAAGGTCAAATTTATGGTAAAATAATCCTAATTTTGGGTAATCTCCCCAACTTTCATTCTTGGTAGCTCGCAGATTGCTTACCGTGAGCCTAGAGTATTTCTGTTGACTTAGCTCAAAATGATTTCCCATGCCAAATCAACACTTACACTTACCCTTCCACACATCCTGGCTGCACCTGTCCTGCAGGTGGCTCACTTAATTTCTATCATTGTCTGCTGCTGGCAGAGTTGAGCATCACTTTACCTTTCACCAGTCCAGAAGTGAGTGGGAGTGAAGGTCATGGAGGTTTCTTCCTCCTCATAAGTTCAAAACTGAGGGCTGGTGCGCGAGGGTTACTGCTGGGCCCCAGAACCACTCACTGTAGCTGACTGGCAGTGTGGACGCTTCTCTAACCCCGTGTGGCATCTGTACAACTTGGGCTTCAGGCTTCTAACTTGGGGACTTTGAAAGCCAAGTGACTCCTTCTGACACTAGCAGGCTTATTCTGTTTCACTCATGCTAGATGTGTGGTTTCTAGAGCCCCCAAAGGAACTTCCCATTCACATGTAAGGGCCATGATTGTCAAATGTCTGATTTTCATTTTCATTTGTGAGACACTTACATACACAACATGTATGTGCATGTTCACATAGATACGTATATATGACAGTGTAGCTATGCCATCTAATTCTGGATCATCTCCATAATTTTCATTCTTCCTGGTGGTTTCTATTGCTCAGCTTTTGCACACAAATACACTTGAGTATGTCTGCAAATGTCTTAGTATGTCTCCTGCTAATTTAAACTAATGATGATCTGGGAAGAATTTAAGGGTTTAAATGTAGTTCTTCAGTGCCTTTGTGATGAAATGTGTGGTAGGCAGTGATAAATTGATCAATTCTCTCTACCCATTAAAAAAAAGACTTTTTTTCATTTTGACTAGAAAGCATTTTAGTTCAACCCTGAGTTACTTTATGTTCCAGGCATTTATACACAATTTCCCCCTTTATAAATTATAGCATTCTAATGAAATAAAAACATGTCATCTCACTGAAATTTTGTGGCAAAAATAGTGATAATTACATGTACATTAGAGGTATGAAGCTAAACCCTTGATATTTCATAATATTGTAAAAGATAAAAATAGTGAAAAGTTAAAAAATTAAAACTTGTACCATCTTGCCTCATACTGAGGATGTAGTAAATTATTTCATTGACCCCTTGTCTATTTCTAGCTCCAAATGAGTATCCGTGGCTCATATTTTAAAGTCAAACTAATCTTAGACCTTTATTCCCTATCAGCTCACTAAACTATTAACAAATAGCCAACATGTGGCCAGGACAACTGAGAAAATCTTCAATAAGAGTCACAATCTCCTGGTATTTACTGAGAAGTTCCAAATATGCATACAAGGTAATGTGATCAGTGTCTGCTCGGGGAATCTGCTCATTTGGCGAGACAAATCCTATATTAAATGTTGGGTAGAGATGTAGATCTCACAATGGACTTCCAGAACCAAAAGAATAGAATATTCCTAATTTGTCTGGGGATTCTGCTATATCTTTCATTAAGAGTTTAATCCTTTGGGGCCAGAGGGATAGGGCACTTGTCTTGTGTGCCGCCCACAAAGGAGTGATACCTGAGTGCAGAGTCAGGAATGAGCCCTGAGCACAACAGGATGTGACTTCCCACCCTCCCTCCAATTTATTTTTAAAAAGTTACTTGTTTCCATTTTTTAAAAAATCACTTTAGATTTAAAGTATCTCAAGTAGATATGATGCTTCCCATCCATTAGGAACTTTTCAAATGAATACTCATTAAGAGAAACACGGGTGAGTATTTCATATGAGCAGCAGCACCAGAGGCTGAGCCATGCTTCAACCGACTATGAGAGAAATGCCACACATACACAAAAGAAGGACATTTCTGTGTGCACAGAGAGGCAAGGCCAGCACATACCCCTTTAGTTGGACCTGGTGGTGGAGGGCTTTGGGATTTCTGAGCTAATGTGGTATTGGTCGTGGATGGGAGGGAAACTTGGGGCATTGGTGAAGGGAAGTGGACACTGATAAAGGGATTGGTTTGGGCATATTGTATGTCTGCAGCTCAATTATTAAAAATTTGCATTTTCATCATAATTTATGGTGACTAAATTTTGGAAAATTGGTATTGATCAATCCAAACCTAAAATGTTTGGATTTTTGATAAAATTCAAAGGGGTCTTATCTAAGGAAGCTGTGGTGTCCGAGAGATAGAGGAGACTTGATCACAAGGGATGTAAGGAGTCTAATAAGAAGCTTACACTGACTTGTGAGTCTGCCAGCTTTATTTAGGGCAGCTTGTACATGAGGGACTAGTGTCAGTTCACTTCATTTGACTAGGGCTAAATGATGCCAAGGTAGTATCCATGGAGCTGATAGAGCTTAGCTAAACTCTCAACACTGATGCTTCTCCTAGGATTAGAGATGAGGGGATTTGAGACTTTAAGGTGATCCCAAAGCATAACAACAGTGTTAGAATAATTGAATCATTATCCAGTGGTCTGACTTTTCGAATGCTGTTTTCAGTTTTGAGTACCATGTAGTGTAAGGGCATTAACAAAATACACAGAATTCAATACAAATGTAACTTTGATAGATCAAAAGGCAAGGAACTATATAAGAAGAAATAATATGCTTAGTAAAAAGTAATATCAAAGGCCAGTGATTGGCTTATGAATTCAATATTTACTGACCAGCTTCTGTGCTAGCCACATAATGCCTGTGCTGTGTGCAGAGATAAACATGTAGCAGCCACAGTTCTGCCCACACGGTCTGTGGGTTCTGGGAAGACCAACAGTAGATAAACCAGTCATCAAGGATTCGAGCATTTTGATAGGGGATGTCCAGAGTGGGGGGATATGCAGTTTAGCAGGCTAATCTGACTTGGAGGGTCAGTTCAGTTGGACTAAAGGTTCATTAGAGTATTCTGAGTTGTTGCATTTCATTCTGTCCACTCTTGAGACATTTACTAAATGAATGATGACTTTTCTCCCTAGAACTTATTGAAAAAGCAGCAACTCTAAATCAGACCTTGGATAAAGATATCCAGCTACCCAGTTCTACCCTTCAAAACATGCAAAAGAACATTACAGCTTTGGGGGAAATCTTACAGAAGAAAAATTTTGTGCAGTTGCTTCAAAAGGCCAACCTCGAACTTCAGTAAGTTATTAGATACCATTCATGACAGAGCCAGTTTGGAGGTGTTTTTGTATGCTGGATGGGTCAGGGGTCATTGGGAAGAAAAGTGCCATATTGTCCCTCTCATGCAAATGCTATGGTCATTTTTCCAGAAGACAAGTGTGTCATCAAAGCCAGCATCTCTATCTTGTGCCTTAGGTTTTCTCTGTGACAGTGGAAACTTCGCATCTAGTATGAACCAAAGAAGCTCAGGATGTGGTCTTTATTGAAGATCATGTATAATTATCTTCTGTCATGGGAGAAAATATATCTAGAGGCTACTATTTATGCTGTAAACCCATAAGATAAATCGACATTGTGCCAGAATAATTTAGGTCAGTTATACAAACCCCCATTGAAATCCATGACATGAAATGACAGGTCTCAAAGAATTGTTGATGTGGCCAATAGGCACTTATAATTTCTTTTTGGACTTTTTATCCAATATTTTCACAAAAATTATTATTTATGGTGTAATATAGCCACAAACTGCACTCCTGCCAACTGGTGATAAATGTCATGAGTGTTATAGTTAAATAATATTTCATCAGAATATCATATTCTTTAGTAAGATAACTAAACTGTTTAAATTATATTTCAGTATTTTAAATTACATTACATTGAAAATTTTAGAAAAGATATGTTTCCTGTATTTCATGTTGTTATCTTATTGAGGCAGATGTTAAGAAGGGAAATGATGTAATCAAACAATTGGATATTTTTTTGGATTCTTGACTTACCACTTCCAATTACTTTCTGAAATTTTGCTTTATAATTTTAGCAATATATTCTTCCATCAGCAATTCTCTAGTGCCATAGTCTTTTTAACCACTGACTCTTTGCTTTGTTGATAGGTTAGGTGAAAAATAAGGTAAGGCATTTTCTGTTGGGTAGGATTTAAAAAGAGGGCTAGTGATGTAGGTTTTTTTTTAAGGGGTCCCCTGTTTTCTTTATTTTTCTTTAATTTAAAAAAGTTTTAGGGGCTGGAGCAACAGCACAGAGGTTAGGGCATTTGCCTTGCACACAGCCAACCTGGGTTCAATTCCCAGCATCCCATATAGTCCCCTCATATGGTTCCCTGAGCAACACCAGGAGTAATTCCTGAGTGCAGAGCCAGGAGTAACCTCTGTGCCCTTCCAGGTGTGACGGAAAAACAAAAAAAAAGTTTTTTAGTAAGGCACCATGACTTACAAAATTATTCATAAACGAGTTTCAGAGGGCTGGAGCCATAGCACAGCAGGTAGGGTTTTTGCCTTGCACTTGGCCAACCCGGGTTTGATTCCTCTACCCCTCTTGGAGAGCCTGGCAAGCTACTGAGAGTATCTCGTCCCCATGGCAGAGCCTGGCAAGCTACTGGTGGCGTATTTGATATGCCAAAAGCAATAAGAACGAGTATCACAATGAAGACGTTACTGGTGCCCACTTGAGCAAATCGATGAGCAATGGGATGAGAGTGATAGTAACAGTGAGTTTCAGACATAAAATGTTCCAGCAGCAGTCCCACCACCAATGTCGACTCCTCTCCATCAGTGTCCCTAGATTTCCTCATACCCCCCAACCTGCCTTCTTGTCAGGTCCATTTTTAAGTTTGGTTGTTTAGATTGGATTTCATACTTACAGTGAAATCTGACTCTGTGGTTTGGATTCGTGATCTGTCACATCCTACACACTGCTGCCCTGTGGCTCCAGCCTCCAGTCCCCTGTTACTAGTAATCCAGTTACTAGAAGATTCTGATTAAAAGTGACCAGACTGGCAGTCTGGTAGCTAGTGAGACGCAATAGGTCAGAGGAGGCTCTGGGCTTACAGGACTGCCAAGCAGAGACATCTTCTGGGCCAATTTGTGAGGCAGGAGACATGCCAATTGGGAAACTCAGACCCAGAGACTCCATGGTCAACCCTACTTCCCACAAGCAGTACTTTGCTCTGATTAAGAATTGTAAGAGGGCCAGGGATGTAGCTCAGAGGTAAACGTGATTCACATGTATCAGGTCCTGGGTTCCATTCCCACCACTCCCCCAACACCCCCCTCCCTATCCCGCACCAAAAAAGAAAAAGCCCCATAAGAATATCCCGAGCAGAGACCAGAGACATAGTGCAGCAGGTGCTTGACTTACATGCCTTACGTGAAGCTGACCTGGGTTTGTTCCGCAGTACCACAGAGTCCCCAAGCACCACCAAGAGTGATGGTCAAATATGTGTGTTTACGTGTGTATTTATCATTGAAAAATATTTTCTGTGTGTCTTGACCCAGGTCAGATCATTATGAAAGTTAAAGATGACTCATAGGGTATTTTTTGTGAAACGTTCCCTGGTAAATTGAAGAAAGAAGTTAATGAGACATATTCAACCACTGAAAGGATTTGTAGTGTGAGATTTTGTCTATTCTATGGAGCTTTAAATTTAATGTTAATAATCAATTTAATAGCATTGTATTAAAGAATAAGGAAATTATTCTGATTTCAAAAGCATAGTTTTTTCAGTGGCAAAAATACGTTTGTGGCAATTTGGATTTGAGTGTTATGATAAAATTAATTTGTTAACTAGCTGTATATGAAGCTTTATTATATAATACATTGGTGACTTTACAGAAAATTACTGAACAGCATCCTCCTTTCAGTTTCTTGCCATATTATAATAAAATATTACAATCTTTTATTGTATTCATTGCCATCATTCACAGACAGTGGCCTCAATTTTCTGCATCCAGATTCACTGAAAGAATTTCTTTTAACTTGATTACAAAAATACATTAGGAAGTTTGTGAATAAATATTACTAGTTAAGGATAACATGTAGTTGTCTTTTAAAAGGAGTTAAGATGCCTCTCTCTCTCTTCCTCTCTTTCTCTTTCTCTCTCTCTCTCTTTTGGCTTTTTGGGTCACACGTGGTGATGCACAGGGGTTACTCCTAGCGCTGCACTCAGGAATTACTCCCGACAGTGCTTGGGGGACCATATGGGATGCTGGGAATCGAACCCGGGTTGACCATGTGCAAGGCAAACACCCTACCCGATGTACTATCACTCCAGCTCCACAAGATGCCTGTCTCTTATGATTGCAAAAAGAGACTGGATATGTAAAATAGTTTAATTTTTTTATTATTGAATCACCATGAAATATACACAGTTGCGAAGTTGCTCATGATTGGGTTCAGTCATACGATGTAAAATAGTTTTTTGCTCTCGTTTCATTGCCATGAACTTTATATCCATTTACTTACTATGGGAACTATGTTTGTTTAACAGGGCTGCTGAAGACTTACTGTCACAGGTCCAGAAACAATACTGGAAGCCACAGGAAGAGTTGGAAACATTAAAAGAATCTACACGCAGCCTCCTTTCAAAACACAGCCATGACCTGCAGGTGGCCGCAGAGCTAGTGAGGGTAGCAGAGGCTCAGAGCCAGGAAAGCCACCACCTGCTGCTCATCATCAGTGCCAACCTCCAAGCATTCAGAGTGAGTCCTACCATCTCTCTCCTCTCAGAGCTGGTACCCCGATCTCCATTGGATGACACACTATCTGTAACTTTTAAAGAGTGATCCCGATTATTAACTTTTGCACATACTATCAGGCTGTAATGTTAGGAAACTGACTTGCTTTTATGAAATATTTTTGTTGGTGATTTTTCTCTTTTTTGGGCCATAGGATAAAAGGTTGCTTATTAAAGAAGAGCAAAACTTGACCTCAACACTAATCACCAAAGGGAAAGCATTGCTAGATACTGCCTCTACACTTGCAGATGCCGTGCAAAACACCCTAACAGTAAGTTACAGCTTAGCACACCCACAATACAGTTTCCAAAAAATTGCCACACATCTGAGACATATGCACACAGTGCTAAATAGATCCATCTGTTCACAATATTCACTTTTTGGTATAGCAGCTGGAGAGTCACCGGGATGAGCTACTTTTGTGGACTGCCAAGCTCAGGCACCATGTGGATGATCTAGTCATGCAGATGTCCAAAAGAAGAGCACTGCACCTTGTCTATGGAGCTGAGGACCACGCAGCTGAGCTCCAGAGACGAGCTGGTGCTCTGGACAGGTGAGCACACACCTTGCCAGGGTTCCAAAGGCTGTGATCTACTCATCAGAGATGCTGAATTCTACTCATTCTTTTTTCATCTAAGTATAAGACATATATTATTTGCATCACCAGGATTTCATCCAATGTCTGGTAACATAATTGAGCATTAGCATATATATATGATGGTGAGGATGGAGTGATAGTACAGTGGGTAGGGCATTTGCCTGGCATGAGATCAACCTGGATCTGATCCCATATGGTCCCCTGGGCCTGCCCTGAGTGATCACTGATCACAAAGCCACCAAGAATAAGCCTTGAGCATTGCTGAGTATGGTCCCCCAAAAACCAATAAATTGAAAAATGAACAATGTAAAATATATAAACTGAATTGGAAAGAAATTGAAACAAATAAAAGCAATGATATTAAGCTATCAAGGCCTTGTTAGTATCTACTCAGTGTTTTGGGCTTTGCATAAGACTAAGGATATGAATTTCATCATACCTTGACTAGGGCTGGAGCAATAGCACAACGGTAGGGCATTTGCCTTGCACAGGGCCAACCTAGGTTCAATTCCTCCGCCCCTCTCAGAGAGCCCAGCAAGCTACCGAGAGTATCTCGCCTGCATGGCAGAGCCTGGCAAGCTACCCGTGGCGTATTCAATATGCCAAAAACAGTAACAACAAGTCTCACGCTGGAGATGTTACTGGTGCCCGCTCAAGCAAATTGATGAGCAATGGGATCACAGTGACAGTACATGATTTATCTGGTCTTATCCATACATAAGATCTTTATACATAGGACTAAAATTATGTAAATAACGAGAAAGTCTTTATCATGATGAGATTACATCTCCATCATTTGCTACAGAAGATCTGTAGGATGACATTACTTTGTCCTCTCCCTCCTTGCCATGAGTAGCTTGTCCCGGTTTTTCCTGGAGTTTAGGCTTACCCCAGTCACACCCATCAAGGTGTTCCCGAATCTCTCCCATCCCTTTGTTTAGCTATAATCACTTCTCCATGCTCTCTTCCCCAAAAGAGTTAATCCGAGGCTTTCCCTTAATCTGACTCTGCTAATTTGTAAGGTCAGACCTTCCTAGGACACTGAATATTATAACATTGCCTTTCTCCCCTCTTTATGCCTTTTGAATAATTTACTTTAAAGCAATGTCTTTTTTGTATAGACACAAGAAGACAATATTATGTTTTTGTAACTTGGGAATTAATTGACTTCGAATATTATTCCCTCCCGGGCATCTGCTTTCTCCACTTAAGCCTCAGTTGCCCTCAGTTCCTAGCACCCCAAAAGCAGGGTCCCGACGAGGGACAGGACGGATCCAGGGCAAGCGGTGAGTTATGTGCTACCCTGGCATTGAGATGGGCCTGGCCAAAGTGCCTAATTCTTAACTATAAGTTAAGAGCTTGATCATAGACAAATGCTGTCATGATCCAAAAGTAATGATGAGACTACGACCCTGCTAAGGATGGGAAAGACTGATCTGGCTGAGCACTGTAGTCTGAGATCGAGATGGCCCCTGGAGAACAATTCTATAAGCTTTAATGCATTTCTTATTGTGTCCATACAAAATTATTAATATTATGAATTCTTATAAGATTGCTGGCTGAAGAGAGGAGAAACACACTCATGGGACTCCACCCTTGGGTGGATCCTCCTGCTAGAAAGAGATTAAGTCCTAGGAGAAGCATCCCCTAAGGGAAAGGAATCTTACCCTATTGATGGTGACCACACCTATGTGTACACCCCAACCCTCTCATGCTGGGGAGATTTAACTAGGCTGTAAGAGTGAGTTGGGGGGGCCAGATCCACAGATCCAGAGAGAGACCGAGAGCGGGAGAGAAGCAGGGAGAGAGAATGAAATAAACTGATCGAACAACCAGTTTGTCCTTCTTCCTTCCGTCGCCTGCCCTTGACTGACAGCACACACAGTGGTTCCAGGGCACCTAATGTGGGCGGTGAGACAGAGCTGCCCAGAGAGCCCACGAGTGCGAGTGCCCCATCGGCGTGCTTTGGTTTTTTTACAAAAAACTACCATTATATTGTAATTATTTTCACTTCAATTTTTGGATGTCTGTAAACATGTCCTCAGCTGATAAAAGTTAGGTGCTGTAAACAAGAATCAACTTTATATCAGTGGTTCCCAAACATCCGAATATTGGAACAAGTTAGGGGAACTTCAGAAATCCTTAGCTTTTGTCTACTTCCCATCAACCCCAAAACTTTAAAATTGGTCTGGAATTTGCTTTGAATATCAGAAGCTTTTAAAAGTTTCCCGGATCATCTAATATGTAGCTGCAAATTTAGATCTTATGAGAGATTTTCACAGTATTAAACTTATGAATAATTTATTTAGTTAATGTTTGTTTAAAATTGTTAGTGGATGAACTCTGAACTCATAGGAATTTATGTGTTTCTGTGTATTGGGTATATTTTGTGGAAGGGGAAAACAAATATCTTTTCAGTTTGATTAACGATACCGATACCTTAGAATGTTATCAGAGTTAAAGCAATTAAAATATGATAAAGTACTGCATAAATAATGCTTTGTCTGCTGCCTTGAGTGTTATTATCTACATAATACCACAGGAATTAGTAATGGAAAACAGAACTAGTTACTCAGCTTTTCTCTTTTCATCATCTTTCATCATTTCCCAAAAGACAAAAAATATATATTGCATATATATGGGTAAGAACAAAATTTTTATTACTTAGTGGGAGTAATAAAGGCATTTTGCTATGATGTACAGAGTTAAATAGCATTATATTTTATTTATAAATCGCCAGATTTTCCCAATCAAGTAGTAACAAGTAATAACTATTGCTGATTAGTTTGGGCATCACCCAAATCAATACCTTGGGAAGAAAATGTAGTGAGTTACTCAGCAGGCAAAGATGTCTCAATTGTCAGATTTCATTTTTAAGATAAAGAACCCAGTGGAACTGCACTATTACCAGTTGGCAAGTTCATAAATGAGTTACCCATTTGTAAGAATGAAGTTCATGACTGAAATATTATCTGATCTTTCTTTAAAACCTCCAGTGAATTTCATCACATTGGTGTACACCATTGGCGAAATAAGATAGAGCATCCTCATACATGCTTAGGAAAGCTTTTCAAAAGTTATCAAGTGTCTTGCAGGAGAGATTATAATCTCTGTGGTGGCACCCAAGAAAATCAAGGTTGGGTGCATGTAATAGAAAGTGTTGAATGGATTAAGAATATGAAAAAGCAACAATCTCTGGGTTTTAATTAAATAGTTCTTTTGAGTGTTATCATAATGGCTAGTGCTGTTTTGGAATTATGGCTACTGGTTGTTTTTGAAGTTAGAGGATAGTTTTGAAGTTAGAGGGAAATCATATGTTGATATTCCTTGTTGACAAAAATAGAAGCTAGGAGTCATAGAAATGTAGTGGGACATACAATCTGTCTCTCAATACATATTTTTTAAAAGACATAGAGATTGCACAGGGGTTAAGGAACTTGCCTTGCATGTGGCCCACCCCGTTTTCACCCTGAACCCAGACATAGTTCTCCATCACTGCTAGGAGGGAATTCTGAGAACAGAACTAGGAATATCCCCTGAACGCCAATAGATGTGTTTCCAAACCTTTAATAATAATAATAATAATAATAGTAATAAAATAATATCTAGCAGGGGGAAATTGTCATGGACAATTCATTTTAGTAACTTCTTTAAATATGTTGATTTTGTAGTGGCCTCAGAAATGTCAGGCATGTGTCCCTGAATGCGACTAGTGCAACCAATGTTCATTCCAACATTCAGAGGATGGTTGAAGAATCAGAGCTATTGGCCAAAGATGCTCTCAGGACTGTGACTCAGGCAAACCTGGTAAGAAATGCTCTGTGGCTGTTTTTATGACCTTCATTTTCAAGGTTTATAAAACTCATCATATAATTTTTCATCTCCTAAAGTCATAAAAAATTCATTATAAAAACTCGGAACTAGTGATGTAAAGAAGCACTCGCAATTTCTTAGAAAAAATAATCATGTTATGGCCAGAGAGATAGTACAGTCTGGCACTTGCCTTAAACATAGTCAACCCACCTTCTAGCCCCACCACATATGGTCCCCTAAGCACTACCAGGAGTGATTCTTAAGCACAGAACCAGGGTAAACTCTGAGCACAGCCAGGTTCAAAATCCCAGAGAACAACAAAAAAATGTTCGTGTTTATTTTGTTCAACTTAATTTTGGAACTTTATCTGAAAAAATTTAGCTGGTATAATCTGAACTATTATCCTCATTTTTAATTATCTGAGCACACAAATACATTTAACAAAATGATCATGCTACTTAATCTCTAGGTGAAACCTCTTTTTGAATCCATGGTGAAAATCTTTACTTAATGGATTGGTTTTGTCTTTGCATATTTAAACATGGTTTATGTTTTGTTTCTTCAGCCATAAATTTGTGCATTTATGCCGGGCATTAATCTATGCATATATTAAGTTAATCTATGCATATATTAAGTTAGGACAGTGTAAGTTGGCCTGCTGTCCTTCAGGGTCTTCCTGGCTTGGGGCTTTCCCAGCGGAGCTACTTTCTCCATCTCCAGCATGGTTTTATCCTGCCTTTCAGTCAAAGGTTCGAATTCTTCTGTTTTTCAGTTCTTAGAATCCTTTGCTTCTAAAGGGAAAGCGGCTCTCCAGCACAGTTCCACATTTCTCAGAGAAGGCAACAGCTTGAGTAAGAAGCATCAAGGTCAGTTTCAAACTTTGGCTGTAATTGATCAGCTGAGAGAACTGAACATATTGCTGGACCTCTTGCAAGAACACCCTCCCTTCATGGAACCATTGGAAGTTTACTATGTCTTTCTAGTTCTAGTATTTATTTTAATTTCCCAATAAACACTCTGAAGATCTTTGGAAGTTCATGAGCTTCCACAAATCTTCAGAATGTTTATTAGGACACTTTTGATTATCCATCAATTTCTTCTCTAACTACCACCCATTGTTTCAAAGTTTTTTTGAAGATTTGCATTCTTTATGTTACTTGGCCTTTTTTATTGGGCTAATATTATGTTCTCATGAAATGTTTATTGAATTAAGCCACAGATGGTTATTATTTTTTTCAAAAATACCTGTGTAGGGGCCGGAGCTATAGCACAGTGGGTAGGGCATTTGCCTTGCACTCGGCTGACCCGGGTTTGATCCCCGGCATCCCATATGGTCCCCTAAGCACCGCCAGGAGAAATTCCTGAGTACAAAGCCAGGAGTAACCCCTGAGCATCGATGGGTGTGACCAAAAAAGAAAAAAAAAACCTGTGTAATTTTTTCTTAAGGTTTTACTGAGCAATTATTTAGCAATGTAATTGTTACCCAATGAGTATAGCACAAAATGGCAATAGAAATGTGTTGTATAGGAGAAACCATATAGGCATAAAGTCTCTCAGAACATATAGTATGCTTTATACCCTACTATATTCTGTCAGAGAAAGAAGGAAAGTGCCTGTGATAGAGGCAGGCTGTGGGGCAGGTGGTGGGAGGGAAGCTGTGGAATCGGTGATGGAAAATGTACACTAGTGGAGAGATGGGTATTGAAACACTGTATGACTGAAACCCCACCATGATCAGCTTTGTAACTCTGTATCTCATGGTGACTCAAAAAAACTTTTTTAAATCTCCCTAATATATTCTGTCATATCAAAAAATATCTTCTCTTGGGGCTAGAGTGGATAGCACAGTGGGTAAGGGCATTTGCCTTGCACGAGGCCGACCCAGGTCTGATTCCCAGCATCCCATATGGTCCCTCAAGCACCGCCAGGAGTAATTCCTGAGTGCAGAGCCAGGAGTATAGGTGTATAGCCAGGAGTATAGTCTATAGTACACCCCTATGCATGGCCGGGAGTGACTCAAAAAGAAAAAGACCCCACTTTTTCTGAGGAGTGAATTGTGGCCCATAAACTCATACTCCTTTTACACTATTTCAGATATATCCAAGACTAGATCCTTCCATGGAAGCCAGAACCAAACATATTTTTTGTTTCTCTCTGAATGACACAATTTAAAGTTTATGTTGTCATCTCACAGTGTAGATAATGCATTATGAACACCATAAAGCATTAAACAGAAAACCTTACTATCAGTATTGATGGGTTGTAGTTTCAGTTTACGCAACTAATGATATTTCACAGACCATGAAATACTAAACTATCTGGCTATTAAACATTTTAACAGAATCACTGTTCATCAAGAATTTTATCACTAATTTATTTTCAGCTGTGTGTTCAGAATTCAAAGGTAAGTGTGTATTAGGAACACAAATTTATGGGTTAGGGCTTTGATCCAGCAGCTTGGATCATACTTAAAGGAGACTGAGTTTGTGACTCTTGGGCCCTCAGAAGGGAAGGCGAGCTTTCCAGGGAAGCAGGTGGGAAACTGCAGGGGAGATTCTCAGGCAGAAGGAGATGTGTGGGGTTTTGAAAGCCAGAGGAGAGAGAGGGCTCAGACTTAGGTGTAAATAGGAAAGTAGTTTGTCTAGTTAAGCCTGAATGATTTAAATACAATTTAAAATTTCATCCTTGAGTTTTAATCACACTGGACATACAACTAAAAGAAGAATGTTAGTGGAAAAGTAATAAGTAGGTAAACAATCAAGCATGCTTAAAGCATAAAATTCCTAGTGAGTGTTACTAAGGTCATCCAGGAGAAACTTTCAATACTGGGCAGACAGTGATGGGGCCATGTGTGTGTGTGTGTGTGTGTGTGTGTGTGTGTGTGTGTGCGCGCGCGCGTGCGCATGCGCGAGCGTGCACAAGGTATATCTCTATCTAGCATCAATTCTATTGATGGGTTCATGAATAATTTAAAGCCATTGCTTGGGTTGCTATTAGTAGACTAATAGCAACTAATGCTTCCCCCCAACTACCCCAAATAGGTATCACATTGAAACTGAATGAATTGAAAAATACTGCAAACAGATTTCAAGAGAATGCTGATGAAATTACTAGGCAGACCAATGAATCACTCTTGATGCTCAGAGCAATTCCTGAAGGTAAGTGGAAAGGGAATTCTTGATTTAATTAATGTCTTCTTACTGTAGAACTATTACACATAAGAAGAAGAAAGCCCTGCTTGGCGCCAGATAAAGAGCTCTCATTCGAAATGAGATAAAGATGGATAGTTTTGAACTTGCAGAGGAGTATGATTTGAAAGTGAACTTCACTATTTTAAAGAACTTAAAAATGCTAGAATTATGCCTTCAAAAACAAAAGCCTTGGGTGGGAGTGAAAGTACAGCAGGTAGGGTGCTTGCCTGTACACAACCAATCCAGGTTCAGTCCCTAGTACCCCATATGGTCTCCTGAGTCCTGCCAGGAGGGATCCCTGAGTGTAAAGCCAGGAATAACTCTGAGCACCACTCATTGTGCCCCCGTCCTCGTAAAAAGCCTATGATGCCACATTAATTGCTCACTTTTCACATGGTCTTAATATATCCCTTAGATAAAAGAAAAAAGAAAAGTAAATAAGCAGGAAAGGAAGGAAGGAAGGAAGGAAGGAAGGAAGGAAGGAAGGAAGGAAGGAAGGAAGGAAGGAAGGAAGGAAGGAAGGAAGGAAGGAAGGAAGGAAGGAAGAAAGTGAGGGAGGGAGGGAGGGAGGGAGGGAGGGAGGGAGGGAGGGAGGGAGGGAGGGAGGGAGGGAGGGATAGAGGAAGGAAAATTAAAAAAAGGTGGTGAAAAGCTGAATGAGAATCCCATTTCCACTTCAATGGGAAATGCTAGATTTATCAACCATGTAGGGAATTAAACAATTCTTTTTTTGTAATCTTGCTTCATGAGGTAGTAATGCAGTCTAAAATAGATTCATGGGAGCCGAGGATATGGCTCAAGTGATACCTTACATGTGTGAGGCCCTGGGGTTGATCCCTGGCCTCTCACAAACCCTGGGCACTGCCCATCTTTCTTCAAAAATGGACTCATGAATCATTTTAATATTGATGGTTTGGAATTGTATATTAATTATGATTATAAATAGGATGACAGTGTTAAAGGGTAATAGAAAGGAATTGTGTTGTAATGCTTTATTTACATTCCCACATCCTTCTTTTTCTCTTATTATTTTAAAAACAAAGTTTACAAGAAGCACAAACTCATCTCAAAGTCTGTCTGCTGGTTCACTGTGTCAGCATCAAAATGATCATTTTAGGGAGCTGGACATTGAAGACACTCTTACCTTAAATCAATGGAGCATTTTTTGATGGGGAATTCCTGCCTCAGTGATATTCAAGGAACTGTGTGGTGCCAAGGAATGAACCCAGAACCTCCCCATCCAAAGGAGGCACTTCGGCCTTTTTAGCCTGACCCCATTTTCTTTTATTATAAAGGACACATGATATATGATTTTTCATCAAATTTGCAGCAAGTTTTCCAGAGGAGTAAAAAGAATACCTATTCTCCCTTAATCAGTGTAGTTCTTTTCTAGTGTAAATACTTGCCCCATTATGCCTACACATTCTAAAAATTAATACTAGCGCTTTTTGAAAGGCATCATCTGGGAACTGTAGAGATACTTTAGTGCTTGTCATGCACATGGCCAACCCAGGTTTTATCCCCAGCACCACATACTGTCCCCTGAGCACTGCCAAGAGTGAGCCTTGAGCACAGCTGGGAGTTTTCCCCAAACACCGCTCCCTCAAAACAAGAATAAATAAAAATTAGTGAAAAGTTATCATTCCAATTTTCTCAAATAACTGAATCCCTCTTAAACTCTCATGATCACTGAGTCTTTATTTTTCTGTTGTTTCGCACAGTCAGTTGATGTGGTTGAAAATTTAGCATAGGACACATCTATCTCACATACAAATTTGATTTTCAAACCTTATCCAAACATAAAATGATTTGAAGAAGGTGCTTAATGAAACTGAGAGTGATGAGATGGGAGAGTGATGAGATGGGAGTGAATAAAGAAATTTAGTTCATTCACATAGAGGATGCAGAGCACTTGGTGATTAGTTATTGCCTTTGTGATTTCATTATGTATTGAAATCATATTTCAGTGCTGAATATTGCTTCTGGAATTACTGCAGTCATCCCTAAAGGGAAACCGTGGTGCGTGACATAAGCTCCTTCATATTGCCATTAAAAATAAAAGGTGGAGCTGGAGTGATAGTAAAAGTGGAGAGGGTATTTGCCTTGCATGTGGCTGACTCGGGTTCAATCTCTGGCATCCCATATGGTCAATCCCTTGCATCCCATATGAGCACCATCAGGAGTATTTCCTGAGTGCAGAGCCAGGGGTAACTAACCCCTGGGCACCACTAGGTATGACCCAAAAAGCCAAAAACTTAAAATTTTTTTTTTAATTATGAAAAAAACCAGAGCAAGACTCCAGGGCTCTGCCACAAATAAATGAATGAATGAATGAGTGAATAAACAAACAAACAAACAAATAAATAAATAAATAAATAAATTCCCCCTTTTTTGAGTTCAAGCATCTATAAGAATTACTGTTGCATTTTTCTGTGTACAGCTGAGTTATGGTGCTTTAATGGCTTTCTTTGTGTGTAATGCCAGAAGCATGCTTGTATTTGCATGTATTTCAGGTGCCAGAACCAGGGGAAGCAAAGTCAGAGAACTGGCCACATCTGCAAATCGGAGTGCAAAGAACACGCTGAAGGGTGTCGTGGGGCTGAGCCAGAAGCTGCTGAACACGTCGACTGGCCTATCTGGGCTCAATGCCAGCTTGCGAGTAGCCAGGCAGCTTCTGCAGGACTCCTCTATGACCAGTGCGTTGGGGTCTCCTTTCTCATAAGAAAGTGGGAATGATGTGACTTTGAGAAAATGTATTTACTTTTAATTGAATCACTGTGAATTGCACAGTTACAGCAATATTTGTGACTGAGTTTCAGGTTTGCAATACTCCAACACCAGCCTCTTCACCAGTGTCCAGTACCCTCTTGCCAAGGTCCCAGTTTCCTTCCAGTACCCCAGCCTGCCTTTGACACGCACATTTCCGCTCCACATTACCCCAGTATTTCCTTCCTTAGTTTGACCCTTCTCCCCACCCCTGGCCCCTGGTCCCAGTGCCAAGCTTCCTAGGAAGACCAGTTCTCCTGCTCCTAGATTCTATTAATTTTGGGCATTTGATATCCCCTTGGAATTTTCTTTATATCACACATATGAGAGACTCTCTCTCTCTGATTTCACTCAATATGATACTCTTAAGCTTCTCAAGTGTGTGATGGCTCCTTGTTTATCAGCAACATTCCTTCCTAATACAAATGAACTGATTTACTTGGTTTTACTGGATTTTAAATAGAAAGAGAAGGACCAAGTGCATGTAAATATATTTCCATAGATTTACCCAAATCTCAAGGTTTGGATATTATATGCGCTATTTTGTTTAGTCACGAGCAATGAATCCAGTGTTTCCTCCCGTGACTCCTGATTCTGCCACCATTGTATGCTCCTTCCCTCCTGTTAGCTCTCTTAGCTGGGAGAAAAGTCAAAGATGCCGAAACACAAGCCAACTTGTTATTTGACCGGTTGAAGCCCTTGAAGACATTAGAAGAGAACCTGAGCAGAAACCTGTCAGAGATCAAACTGCTGATCAGCCAGGCCAGAAAACAAGCCGCTTCTGTGAGTTGGGGCCCTGGGCTCTCATTACCAACTAGCACTTCCATAACTAGTGTTAGGCCGCTCCAGTCCTAGCAGCTTCCTCAGAAATAGCTTTCTGTCACACCGGGGCCCAGAGTCCTGAGTCCTGACCCTGATCTCAGTAATCCCAAATACCTTGCACCTTTGCTTATGTCTCTATATAGACTTGTACTGTTTCAAAATATATGAGTGTACGTTTAATTCTGTTTCATTAATCTTACTTCCTTTGATTTATGCCTTTATTCAATGTGTTTCAAAATATCCCTAGGGTACTAGGAGGTAGCTCAAAGGGGTAGAGCACATGCCTTGCATTCTCCAGGTCCCAGGTTCAATCCCCAGCACCTCATAGGCCCCCAGAGGTGCCCTCAGGTACCACCCAGAACTGCACTGTCGTACCTGCACCTCTCGACCCCATGTCATTGAGAAATGTCTTCTGGTCCCCCAAGCACTGCCAGAGGCCCCTGTTGAAGAAACAGAAAGCAAAGTGATCTCCATATCTTTATGGAGATTTATAATTCAGCATAGATTCATGACCATTAGATAGTATCTGATCATATTAAATATTAAAATGGTACCTTAAGTTTTATTGGTTGCATATGGGAATGTAATAAGTAATAATAAAATCAATTTACCTTAGTAAATTATTCACATCATTTTACCAACTTAATTTTAATAACCCAAGTTTTCAGAATATCAAATATCACATTCAAATACTCTTCCTAAGAATCTGAGAAGACAGTTTGTCTGTGTGCAAATCCACGTCACTAAATGCATGAAACAAATGATGCCCAGAGAAGCTCTCAGACTTGAGAATGTGTTCTGAGGTTCCCTGTGGTGCATGGCTTGTGTTTGGAAGAAGAGGAGGGTCAGGAAATAGGCTTTTGCAAGGCTGTGCACTGCCATGCTTCTGTGGATCTGAAGAGGATCAGGATCACCTCAGCTATATTCTTATCCACTTGAAACTTTAGAAAGTTCAAGAAAAACGATTTCTGGATATTTGCCTCCCCATTCCACAGTCACCTCACTGTTGGAAAAGACTGAAATTGAGTGTGTGCTCCGGCTTCCATCCACTTTAGTTACAGTCACTAAACACAGTGGATGGTTCCACCTGTTCTAGTTAGCATAAAATTACTATCTTTAAGCTTAATATACAGAATATTTACAGATAATTGTCAAATCATTATGTAGTGAGTTCATTCGTGTCTGTATAAGCCCCTGTTGAATAAAAAATAAGTTAAAGCTTTATTTGTTTAATGAATGATCAGATACCCTCTGTGTCAGGTGTGGAAAACGTCAAGGTGATTGGATAAACTTTTCGTATGGAGATCACATCTCAAGTAAAAGCGAAAATTTTCTATATAAAATGCTCTTAAGCCAACTTTCCCACATTGAAATATTCCACCAGATAAGACCCCCTTTATGAAAGGCAAGGCATTGTGTATTATCAAGAAAGGAAGCCCGCCTAGCAATGAAAATCCGTCATGGAATAGCACTCTGAAACGCCTGGCCTGCCACCAGTGTGTGTCACTAAATGACTGGAACATTTCCTTTTCCTCTTACAGATTAAAGTCGCTGTGTCTGCAGACAGAGATTGCATCCGGGCCTACCAGCCTCATATATCTTCTACTAACTACAATTCCATAACACTAACTGTAAAGACAAGTGAACCTGACAACCTTCTCTTTTACCTCGGAAGCAGCATCAGTGTAAGTGTGGGAATATAGAAAGCAATTTGAATCTCTTAAAATGTGTATATAGATGCTTTCTTGATGGGAATATTATATACATAAATACATACACACATTAGGCCTTAGTGAAATCACTAATGCATTCAAGGGAACTTGTTTTTTTCTTTGCTAAATTGATAGTATTAGATTAAAAATAAGCTACAAAGTCGAAAGCCTGTGAGTAATGCAATACTTATGGCAGGTGCTACCCTCGGCCCTCTGCAAGCTGTGTTATTACAACTTTTCTTATTGCCCATGGGACCATTGAAGCCATAGAGTTTAACTTTGTACTGCCGGCACTTCTTGGTGCTTGTTAACAAGAGTGGAGGTATGAACCCTAAGGGACATAGCAGGATTTCCAGGCTTTATGCCACCTCTTTTACTCAGCAAGATTTCAGTGGTTCCCAGGGGACCAGTCAATCCTGGGATTTAAGGCTTCTGTCATTGCACATTGTACATCACACATCCATTTAATGTCTTCTTAGTCTGGGAGAACAAACAAGTTTGTGTGGGAAAACTCCTTCCCTCCTGTTCCCTGTACACTTCTGGTCTTCTCCCAAGACTATCCGGGGGGAGATTTTGTGTTTCGTGTATTTGTTTGGGGGACACAGGGGTTACTCCTGGCTCTCACATAGGAATTACTCCTGACGCTGCTCAGGGAACCCCATGGGATGCTAGGGATTGAACCGGGATCAACTGCTTGCAAGGCAAACCCCCGGCCTGCTGTGCTGTCTCTTTGGCCCTCCTGGGGAGCTTCATGCATGGCATTGTATAGGGCCAGGCAGGAAGCAGTGGACACTGATGTCTTGTGCTGGTATCTGTCCCCAGTATTCCAGATCTTGCTCTAGAGAGAAGAGCATTTTTAAGACAAATAAACAAACAAACAAACAAACAAAAAACCGTGGCTGAGGAGGTGGTGATTTTGGTTTTTGTTTTAAAGAATAAAGAAAATACTGTAAGAATTTGTTCTTCAGGGACTGGAGAGAGAGGATAGGGGTCAAGGACATGCCTTGCAGGCAGTCACCTGGTTTGACCCCTGCACCCACGCATTCCCTGAGCATCATTTGAAGCAGCCCTGGAGGCTTCTAAGCACCGTGGGGACGGCCTAGGCAATCCAGAGCCAGAGCGGCACTGCAGCCTCAAGCCCTGGCCCCCAGCCAAAGGCTCAGCCAGCCAAGAATTACAGCCTGCAGGAGTCCCTACCGCCGCCCCGCCCCCACAAACAAATGATCTCATTCGTTAAAGTGTTGGTAGTCCTCAAACTAGCAAGAAAACTCATCCCAGCTCCTGTCCTGTGTCCTAGTCTGATTTCCTGGCAGTGGAGATGCGACGAGGGAACGTGGCCTTCCTCTGGGATGTGGGCTCCGGGTCGGCACGGGTGGAATTTCCTGACTTCCGGATAGATGACAACAAATGGCACAGCATTTATGTAACCAGGTAATAGAGAAAGTTCTCTCTCAGCATCTCTCTTCTTAGTAAGAACTATTTTAATAATTACCTGTGTGTAATATCATCTAACAAACTTTGAAATATTTTGGAAGTCAAATTTTATTGAATGATTTCATGGTTCAACTATAGAAACATGGTTCAACTATAGTGTTTGCTCCTTATTTTAAAAGAATAAGCTTTGTAACAAAAATTAACAAATTAGTGAAGAAAAAAGTGAAATTGTGTTGCTTTAAAATTGATAGATCTAAATCAGAGACAATCAATGCAATCAACTGTTTTGTCCCCAATAAAGGAGTAGAACACAGCCCAGTAGTGACCCTTGTGGCTAGCAACAGAGCACAGACCAGAGTGAAGAAGACAAAGCTACAAATAGGAAGCAGGTCTTCTTAATATTCACACACAAAGTTCATCCTTTCAAAGCCTTTCCCAAGATCTGGAGCAATAGCACAGTGGGTAGCGCATTTGCCTTGCATGTGGCCAACCCGAGTTCGATTCCCAGCATCCCATATGGTTTCCTGAGCACCGCCAAGAGTAATTCCTGGTGCATGAGCCAGGAGTTACCCCTGTGCATCATCAAGTGTGACCTAAAAAGCAAAAAATAAAATTTTTTTAAAAAGTCTCTCCTAAAAGATTTAAGCAGATTTGAGTATATGTTTCTTGTTTACTTTTCTATAATTTGTGTAGTTTGTGTTGTTGATATGTTAGGAATCTGAATGTTTTGTTACCTATTAAATGGGGCAATATTCACAGCAAGTCTGTTCTGAATATAGTTTAGCCCATTATTCTTAACTGTTATAAGCAGGAAAATAACATTATGAAATGTATGTCTTAAGAACTACTCTTTAAGACTTGGGAGAGTAAGTTAGGGGTAGAGTGAGCAACATGGGAAGTGGGAAGATCCAGGTAAGACTGTCCAGGTGGACAGGTAGGGGACATGCAGATGGCAACTTTGTGTGAGACATACATATTTATCTAGGACCAACTTGAAACTCTGAAGGTGTCCTTTTAATAATTCTTTGTGGCCCTTAGGTTTGGAAATACTGGTTCATTGAGTGTAAAGGAAACAAGCACATCTCAAAAGCCACCAGCAAAAACTAGCAGATCTCCAGGAACAGCTAATGTTCTGGACGTAAACAACTCCACACTGATGTTCATTGGAGGACTTGGAGGACAGATCAAGGTAACATCATGCATGTTCATTTGCATGTTCAGTGATTGGCTAGTTTTATCTCTCTGATATTAATATGTTTAAATTCTTGAATACATCCTAGGAAGATATAGATTTTTTTACTTTTGTTATTTTAGTTAATGACAGTTCATCTACAGCATTGAATTAATTTTTTTTTAGAGTAAGGAATCATAAGTTGTATCAGTGAAAAAGAAATGTAATAGTTTGTTTTCAATTTGAGTTTCTTTCATGGTGATAAAATAAGAATTAATTATTCCACATTAATTTCTGTAATGTTCTGATTCATATTAGACTAATAGTAAGTAATGTTTAATCAAGAGCCCAACACATTTATTTTATTACATCTGTTTCCCCTCACAAAATAAATTTGAGTCCCTTGGAATGGGACAATGCTTTAAAATGAGAGAAAGAGTCTTAGTACCAACAAGGCTGCATCCACCACATTCTGTCTTTCTTCCATAAAATGGGGATCTTTTGTCATGGCTCTAAAAACTGAGGTGATCATTAAGATCCTTTCTGATCATCACTCATTCTAGGACACCACTTCATACGTGGCAGGAAATCGAGTCATTTTCAGTGGACCATTTTTCTGGATGTTGTTTTCTCAAAATTCAAATCCATTAGATTTGAACTTCTAAAGCCACCACGTTTCATGCACTCAGAGTTTGTTCCTCTTTGCCATGTATACATGTGTAACATTTCTTTGTTTACGTTAGAAGTCCTCTGCCATAAAGGTTACTCATTTTAAAGGCTGCATGAGTGAGGCCTTCTTGAATGGACAGCCAATCGGCCTCTGGAACTATGTGGAAAGAGAGGGGAAGTGCCATGGCTGTTTTGGAAGGTAATGTGTACCACTGTATTTAACACATAACGTGCGTTCTGTTCAGATCTGGAAGCTTTGTTAAACAGTAGATATTGCTCTGACCCCCTGCATAGATTTCAACCCTTAAAATAGAAGTGCTAGGGGCTGGAGAGATAGCACAGCAGATAGGGCGTTTGCCTTGCACTTGGCCGACCCGGGTTCGATTCCCAGCATTCCATATGGTCCCCTGAGCACCGCCAGGAGTAATTCCTGAGAGCAGAGCCCCTGTGCATTGCTGGGTGTGACCCCCCCAAAAAAAAAGTAAAATAGAAAACAGAAGTGCTCTTTTTGGGGGGCCTATTGGCTAAGATCATGAATAATAAAATCAAGCAGCATTATATATATTCAAACAAACTTTTATCTCAGAGAGCCATAATCAAATCTTGGGTAGGTTACTATGTTCTTTTTATTTTAAGATATCTCCAAAGATCAGAATTTTGTCTTAATTGTCAATTTTATTTTTCCAGAACTGGGAATTGAAACCAGGGCTTCACATATGTGAGGCACATACTTCACCATCAGCCATTTCCAGGCCCTGTCTTATCAGTTTTCATAAATAGGTACTTTCCCCCTGAAGTTCTATAATGATAGAAATTAAATGTATTTAGAGCATTTTTGTAAAATTTTGCACACACTGACATAGTAGAAGACATTTTTGAATTATAGTTTTATAATTTTTAATAATGTTTCATTGAAATTGTGTTATATATAACATATTACATCAATTTCAGGTGTGCACTATTATAAATGAGCATCTGACATCCTACATTAAGTTCACCACCAAAAGAACTTAATTTCACCAAGCTCAACACTGTTTGTAAAATTTTCTAATAAAATATCTGCAACCCCACAAGTATTTAAGTCCCATTTTCTAGCACTTTAGCAATTATGACAGTATCACCTTTTCCATTAGAGAACATCTTATATAATTTCTCCCATTTAATAGGCTGCTCTGTACAGATATCTATAATTAACAGTGAGCTGTGACAAGATCAGTTAGAAGCAACTCTATTACATTTAGAAACTTGTGGATGAGTTTCCATTTGGTCATTGTTGGGTTTGTTCTATCCCATGGCTCTGTACTGGAATTTTGAGCCTTTTACTTATTTATTATTATTACTTTTTAAAATAAATTTATTGAATTACTGTGAGAACAATTGCAAAGCTTTCAGGTTTAAGTCTCAATCATACAATGATCAAACACTCATCCCTTCACCAGTGCATATTTTCCACCACCAAAAACCCCAGTATACCCTCCATTCTACCCTTCCCCCTACCTGTGTGGCAGATAATTTCCACATTCCCCTCTCTCTACTTTGGTTACATTCAATATTTCGACACCATTCCCACCATTTAAATACATTTAATTTCTATCATTATAGAACTTTGGGGGGAAAGTACCTATTTAAAAAAACAATTATTATTTGGAATTTTCCCCCAATGCTCAGACCTGCCAAAAAGGCAACGTTAGACAATTTGTTTTCTATAGCTGATTATGAATAGCATATGATGTCCAGCCACACAATCTTGGAATTCTGAAATTTTAATAATGAAGTCTGGAGAGATTTCTGCCAAGAGCTGCTGGGTTCTGAGATTCGTGTGTCTCTGGGATCATGACCATTAAGAAGCTTAAGAAACAGTCAGAGGGGCCGTTTGTAGGTGGCATCTTGGGGTCTCGTAGGGACGGGGGAGGAGAAGGAGCGTCTCCACTCATCACTGCTGGCCCTTACCTGGCTGTCCAATGGGCAGAATTTTGAGCCTTTTATTTGCCGCTTTTTCCTCCCTCTACTAGCTTAAGAGGTCATGACAAGAAACTTGGGTATTGAAAGCAGGTGTCTCACGGGTCCTGACATAGTTCTCCTATCTCCTAATAGCTTTTGGTGACATTGGCTACTAAAGTCACTTCAGTGCATGGAGGTGAAAATTACAATTATACTTATCTTTCCTCCCTAACCTATGGTGATAAGCAAGATAACACAAAAATACACTCAGAGAACCTCTGTAACAGCTGGGTGTTCAAACAAACCTGTCCATGAAAGGGTGACCACCTGTGGCTGTGTTGTGGTGCCTCAAGTGAGAGCCCAGAGCCTTTTTTCTGGGGCCTACCTAGAAAACTGGCTTTTGGACTGACCAGAGGTTCCAGACAGAAACAAGCCCCGTGGAGGAACAACACAGTGTCGACTCCAGGGATGTATTGTGTCAACTAAGATTTCTCTTGCCTCCAGCCTTCTTCATAGTCACCTCACTTAGACAGGCCCTACTGAAAAAGGGACCCTGACCGCACATCCTAGGGAGCAGAGAGCTCAGGTGCTCTGGGAGGGAGAGGATGCACAGTGAAAACTGATAGCTTTCTTGAGTTTTGTTGGAAACCCACTTTTCCATTCCCTTCAGGTATTCTTGGGTAAGACTCTTAATCTTTGAGGTTCATCTTTTAATAGGGATAATAGGGACTTCTGGACTGAGTAGAATATCAAAACAGAAGTAGAGCACACACTTACTGTGTGATAGTTACTGTTCTAAAACATTTCTTGGATGAAATTATGGATTGACTCCTAGAGAGATGCTGTTATTGTCTCTATTTTTTAATGCATTTTGGGCCACACCTGAACCAGTCCTTAATCTGGCTGTGTTCAGGATTTATTCCTGGCTCTATGCTCAGGTATCACTCCTGGAAGTCCTCAGGTGACCAGATAGATGTCAAGGATCAAACCCAGGTATGTCGTGTGCAAGGCAAGCACCCTATCAGTTTTACTGTATCTGCTTCAGGCAGATTCCTATTAGTCCTATTTTATAGATGAAAAGATAAAACCTAATAGAAGGCTGGAGTGATAGCACAGTGGGTAGGGCAATTGTCTTGCATGCGGCTGACTTGGTTCGATTCCCAGCATCCCATACGGTCCTCCGAGCACTTCCAGGAGTAATTCCTGAGTGCAGAGCCAGGAGTAACCCCTGAACATTGCTGGGTGTTACCCCCTCCCCCCCCAAAAAAAACCCACAATCTAATGGAAAGGTTAGATAACTTTTCCACAGCTGGTAAATTGGGGAACTGCAATTTATTATACAGTTCTTTGCCCCATGAAACTATGGTCAGCCAAGAGGTACAGCAAAGAAATATACTTCCAAAAGACTCTTGTTTTAAGAGTGAAAGAGTTAGTAATGAAGCCATAGCTTCAGAACTTTTCTAGGATTCATGTCATTTAAGTTAAACTGCCTAAAATAAAGATTGCAAAGCAAGTTTTTAGGAAAAGCAGACTATACAAAGATATGATTTCAAAAGCTTAATTTTCATAAAACATCATGGAAACTGTTTTACCGAGGTTCTGTATTGCTCATAAATGTGGCACCAAGTTTGATTATTATACCTTCAAATACAAAATATTAAAACTCATACAACTCAATCCAAGTTTCACTCCCAAAGCCTTTGATAGTCCAGAAATATCTTTTAAAAAACGTTATAGTGATATGTTCTAGATCAACTTACTTTGTAGTAGAATAGTGAATCAAATCAAACTTTTGAGTTATGAAGGGAAGAAAACAAGAGAAAACCCTTGTCTGACAGGATCATGGTCTATGTTATATAATTCTGTTGTAAGCACATCCTGAGATTTTTGAAATTTTATTTTTCGTCACGACTCTTTGGTTATCAAATTATCACATGTTAACAAGTCAACAAGATCAAATCAATAATAGCGCTGCCACCATTTTTGTGCTGTACTGACTGTATTGTTGCTCGCCGTTCACCTACCTGAGAATGGGTAATTTCACCTGCTCTGAATTGCAGTCCCCAGAATGAAGACTCTTCCTTCTATTTTGATGGAAGTGGGTATTCTGTTGTGGAGAAGACACTCCGGACTACCATGACTCACATAATCATGCTTTTTAATACCTATTCACCTAATGGGCTTCTCCTCTACCTTGCTTCAAATGACACTGTAAGAATGTATATAAGTACTTCTGTGTGTATATTTATATGGTTGGATTGCAGGGGGTGGATATTTGTGTTCAATAGATGCTTTAAGAGCATATACTAATCTTATGTGTCAATCCAAGAATATAAAATTGCCTACTGAAAATAGCTTATTAGTAGAAATTCCACTGAAGGTCCTTTGGAAAATATGGAAGAGTGCCCATTAGAAATTAGCCCTCTGGTCACTATAGACACCAATTAAACATTATTAAACATTTGTTATTTGAACTCAAGGAGTCTTGCCCTGTGTTCATTTTATCACTGTACTTGGGAACTTCAGGTTTTATGTTTGAACTGGCCTGTTTGTCAGTCTCATTGAAGTAGATACAGAGATTCCCCTTTTTCTTGTGTGTTGTAGATTTGGGCAGTAATGAGTAGCTCTCCTATGTAACCCATTTGGGTGTTACTTGGTATTCTGGGAAGCCTTCATGGACATGCCAGTCCTAGCATGGATATCTGGCTGTTCGGCCAACCCTAATTATCTTAGTTTACTTTTGAAGATTTATGCCATTTTAGGCTTAAAAGGAAAGGGACTTTGTGACAACCATTAGCCCATGGGTAACTGTTTTCTCTTCTCTGCAGAAAGACTTTCTGTCTGTTGAGATGGTCCATGGCAGAGTTAAAGTCACTGTTGACTTGGGCTCAGGGCCTCTTGCACTTATCACAGACAGACGCTACAATAATGGATCCTGGTTCAAAATAGCTTTCCAGAGAAATCGAAAGCTAGGTAAGTGCAAACAGGATGCTGGGAATTCTCATATCTTTCAGATCTTTTCAAAATCGTAATTCAAGTTTAGCACTGAAAACCATTGTTTTCTCTGAAATAAGCTCCAAGATCAATATTCCGTGGAGGCATAGGTATATTTGTCTCAGATTTCCAAGTATGCTATTTGCCATTAAGTGCTAATTAGGGGATCTGGGAGAGCCCGGCAAGCTACTGAGAGTATCTTGCCCACATGGCAGAGCCTGGCAAGCTACCTGTGGCTTATTCAATGTGCCAAAAACAGTAACAACAAGTCTCACAATGGAGACATTACTGGTGCCCGCTCAAGCAAATCGATGAACAACGGGATGACAGTGATACAGGGGAGCTGGGGAGATGGTACAGTAAGTAAGGTGCTTGCCTTGCATGATCCACTCATGTTTGATCACCAGTACCACATATGGTCCTCTGAGCACCACCAAGAGTAGTCCCTAAGTACAGAGATAAGAGTAAGCTCTGAACACAGCTGGGTATAGCCTCCCAAATTATTTATTTATAAATAAATGTTAAATAGAATTAAGAAATAAGCTATATTTTATTCTGTAAGCATACTGCAATCATTTAGAAACATGTATTCTGGAGGTACTGACTTTTATACAAAGGATTTTCATTTGCCATTTAATAGTCAAGCACATTTATTGTTCAAAAATGCAGAATATAAAAGAACAGATCTCAGGGCCGGAGAGATAGTACAGCAGGAAGGGTGCTTGCCTTGCTTGCAACCAAATGGGTCCAATCCCTGACCCATAAGCACCATCAAGAGTGATCCCTGAGTGTAAGACCAGGAGTAAGCCCCGAGCACTGGCTGGAAGTGGCCCCCAAATAAACCATCAAAAAAGAACATCACTTTGTCACTGTCATCCGGTTGCTCATTGATTTGCTTGAGCGGGCACCAGTAATGTCTCCATTGTGAGACTTGTAGTTACTGTTTTCCCATATCGAATACGCCACGGGTAGCTCGCCAGGCTCTGCCGCGAGGGCGGGATACTCTTGGTATCTTGCCAGGCTCTCCAAGAGAGGCAGAGAAATCGAACCTGGGTCAGCCGTGGACAAGGCGAACGCCCTACCCACTGCACTATCGCTCCAGCCCCCCAAAAGAACATATCTTTGTAAATGAACTTTGTGTTTTACTTCAATGTAGAAAGTGATTTTCATTTCCTTATTGATTATTTTAGGTCACCTCGCAGTTGTTGATCCATATAACACCAGTCACAAAGAGACGAAGCAAGGAGAAACTCCCGGAGCATCTTCTGATCTCAATCGTCTCAATAAGGATCCCATTTATGTGGGTGGATTACCTAGGTCAAGAATACTAAGGTATGTTTTCAATGTGTGCCAGTCTGTGGTAGTATATTTCATTATTATTTTGATTTGCATCTCCCTCATGAATAGTGATGCAGAGCAATTTTTCATGTGCCTTTTAGCTATTCGTATTTCTTCTTTGAAGAAGTTTCTGTTCATTTCTTCTCCCCATTTTTGGATGGGGTTGGATTTTTTTCTTGTAAAGTTCTACCAGTACCTCAGTTGCAAAACATAATGCCCAAAAGGAAAGAGAGAAAGAGTGATAAGAAAAGTGTCTGCCCGCGATGGAGGCTGGGCGTGGAGGTGATGGGAGGGAAACTGGAGACATTGGTGGTGGGAAATATGCACTGGTGAATGGATGGGTGTTGAATATTTTTATGACTGAAACTCTATCATGAACAACTTTGTAACTGTGTATCTCACAGTGATTCCATTTTTAAAAATGAATTTTAAGATATGATGCCACATTGCAAAATGTTCAGATCCTTAATTATCACTATCATTAATTTCTTAGGACTACTACAACCAGTTCCCAAACTGGTCAGCTTGCACAGTAGAACTATGTCCTCTCAAAGTGCTGCAACTATAGATCAGAAACTAGAGTGTCCATAGAAAGCAGGGTGTCCACAGAGTCACGTCTTGTGAGAGCTGTGAGAATGTTTCATGTCTCTCTTAGAGTCTCTTAAATTAAGGCATCCCCCAGCTTGCATGTGTCACTCTTTCCTGCCACAGAATGTCCTCCCTTTGTGAACATTCCTGGATCTAAAGTGCCCCTTTAATAAGGGCATCAGTCATATTGGATTAGGACCTAGCCATCTGACCTCATCTTACCTTGATTTTATTTGAAAAGCCTTCATATCCATATAAGGTCACATTCACAGGCACTTGAGATTCCAGCATCTTTGGAAGTTAACCCATAGCCACTATATTCCATATTTATTGAGAGGAAATCCTTCTTCAGTAAAATTTCTGATTTTCTATTGCCTTTAGAAAACATCTAGAAATTATTATTGTGCAATATTTTGAGGCTCTACTCAAAATATTTTCATTATGGTTCATTTTCCTCTGTAGACATTTTAATGTAGTAGAGTGCCTCTCAAGGCAAAATAAGGAAAGGTGCTTTATGCAGAAATATATGTATATGGATCCCCTTTTTGCATAATAGAATGAATAATGTATGTGAACATTGAAAATCCAGTATGAGGAAGTTGGATGGAAGAGAAGAGAAGAGAAAGGCAGTGAAACACATAACACTGGTTCATGTTTAGCTTTGTGGCTTTAATAATTTACGTAAACATTCTGTTGGTGTCAGTCATTGCCTCTGCCACCCTGATTACTATGGGTTGAGCATTTCCAGAGTGCATTTCCCCTCTTTCCCCTATTTTTTAACCAGAAGTTTCTGTATGTTTCAAGGAACATAGCTAATAACCACTGTCCTCCCTACCAACCCCACATAGTCTTAGGAATAAATTGCACTTAAACTTCCTGGTAATTAATTACCTGCCCCAGGATACCCAGTACCAAAGCAAAACCAGGGCTGGAAACCTGTCTCCTAATCTCCAGTTTCATTTATTATTCCTTGATGTGGTGGCTGCAGGATTTTTCTTGAGCATAATCTTTAGTTCATCTGTACATTTTCTTAAATGGCACATAATAGGGTCTAGGAGACAGAAGAGAACCTCTATTCAAGGATGACAATTAGATCTTCCTTTCATCCTAGAAGATCCCTGGATATCACCAAGATCAGTATTTTCATGTACAATGGAAGAAACTGAGAACTAGAAAGGTTGAAATTTGGTGGGAATTCTATAGTTCTTTAGTGGTGCACAGCTTGTTCTTAGCCTATGGATGCTCATATTACTGCCAAACTCTCCTGCTGATCAACTACCTGATGCCTGAAGATATAACTTGGAGACATTGATAGTATTTTGGAAATGAGAGCTTGCCATCCTACCGCCTCATCCTAGCTAGCAGTATGGCAACTCTCAATAATAAAAGTATCATATTAGGGCTCAGGGATGTGGCTTAGTGACACTTGATCCCATGAGTTCAGTCCTCAGCACTGCCCCTTATTGCTGAATGTGATCCTCAGCACTGCCATGGGGGTCCCCACATCCACAGTATGCATTGCCTGGTGCATATCCCCCACTCCGACGCAGCAACCAGGAAACGAGAGGATAGAGGGAAAATACTGGGCAAGAAAGAAAGAAAAACATGGTATGCACTTGGAGCCATATAAGAAATGGGGTTTGAAGGGCAGGGAGACTTTTCAAAAGGGTTGAGTATGAGCAGGAGACTTTGAGTTCAATTCTTAACACTCTAGGATCCCCTGAGCATGAGCAGGTGGTGATGCTGGTGACCCCCAGAATTTCTGCTTCTGAGCACCACATCCTCTGCTCCACATGAGCACTGTAGTGCTAAGATTACAGGGAGTGACCCCTGGGGATACTGAGCATTTTGTTAAGGAGGAAGAGGACCAAGTAAATGAATAGAAGAAAATTAGATTTGGGGAAATCCCAACCTTTACCACATGCAATTATTTCTTTAGGACAGAGCTCATGAAAATGCAGCAGGAGCAAGAACCACTGTCTTCTCTAGAACATGTGATCCCAGGAAATAGCATTACTGCTCCCTCCCCCCACTCCAGCCAAATGGTCTATTCTCCAAGGAGTCTAGGTTACCATCTAAATTCTCCTTATACTAATAATCTCCTAATCTGTCTATTATCTCACCTATCATTGTCCTGTATTTTAATGAGTAGACTTAACTTGTAATTACTAAGATTTCTCTTAAAACAATGAACATTTATCTTGGTGGTTATATAAGGGATTAAGGTCACTAAATTCAGCCCCTTTATTTTATTTGGCAGAGGTGGGGGTTGTAGTCACACCTGACAGTGCTCAGGGCTTACTCCTTGCCTGTGTGCAAGAACCATTCTTGGTGGTGCTCAGGGAACCTTATGTCATGCTAGGGATTAAACAGGGTTTAGTTACATGCAAGGCAAGTGTCTTGACCCTTGTATTATCTCTTCAGTCCCTTTCTTTGTCGTCCAAAGAGTATGCCTTTGACTGAAAGTTCTCATCATCACTGTCCTTTAGAGAGGGAGACCTGTCTAGTATTTCTATAGAATAACACTTGGAAATGGGTGTTCTTTATTTCCAGGTCCATTCTTAGTCCCTTTTTTTTTTCCAAAAAAAAAGTAAAGAAAACACATTTTGTTTTGTCCTCATGGTCTTCCCTCCAGAAGTGGTATTATCAGCAAGAACTATGTGGGCTGTATCAGAAACCTGGAAATATCCAGATCAACCTTTGATTTACTCAGAAATTCCTATGGAGTGAGAAAAGGCTGTGTACTGGAGGTGAGATGCTTTCTGTCAGTCCTGGGATAAGTTTGTGCTCATGCCCACTGGTATACCAATGTAAGGCGATGCTATCTAAACCCACCCTGAAGACTTAATATTGCTTTTTCTTCTCTCTATAACTAGCCTATCCGAAGTGTTAGCTTCTTGAAAGGTGGCTATGTTGAACTGCCACCCAAGTCTTTGACACCAGAATCAGAACTGTTGGCAACATTTGTCACTCAGAACAGTAGCGGCATCATTCTGGCTGCCTTGGACAAACCTGAGAAGAAGCAAGATCATGTGGTGAGTAGGTCAGACACTTTCATATTTTCAGAAAGAATATAACTTCCAATAAAAACAGCTAAACCATGAGTGGTTATTGTAGTTATATGCATGTCCTGTTATTTATAGGTATGCATTTTTAATAAGTTAAAATTAGTGTTGCTGAATATTTTCCTTTGTAAATCAGAAATTGTCTGTTGACTATCCCATTTTTCTTTTGTAGCTATGGAGGAGAAAGATACCGGCTAACTACTTCTTGTTGCTTTCAAGCTCTTTGAATTTTCTTCCACATACCGTGGCTTTTGTTTTTGTAATAAAAGGAAAGACAGCAAACCATTAAATTCTGTTGAGTTGCTTAGTATACTGCTCCATAAAGCAAGATTTTCTTTATGCATTATAGGGACTAAATGGAGCAGAAAGAGAAATGTGGCTTGTGCCAAGGCAGTGGACCCATAGAAGAGAGAAAAGTTAATGGTTTTCCATCTTTATATTCCTTTTCAGTAGCATAGGTGATTGTTTTTCCTCTCCTCTGTGCAAATTTGTTTGTATCGTGGACCTTGAAGAGTTTTTATAGGACTGCTAATAAGGTGGAAGTTATGCAACTATAATTTGTGCAGGATATTTTAAAAGCATTCAGAATGCTTTGCAGTCATTGCTGTAGAGTTCATACTGCTGATTGTTCATACTGCTTACTCTGCGATTGCTGCTTCATGTGTTTTGTGAGAGAAGTGGATTCAGAGAGCTTTGGTTAACCTTCCCCAGGTCGCTTAGCTATTATAAGTCAAAGCAATTCAGAGATCCCTGATACAGTCACTTGATAAGGGTTTGACAATGACAGATAGGTTTGTGGACTTCATCAATTATTTCTTACATTGGAGTAAAATTTTCAAAATGTAAAAATTAATCTATTTAAAGTGAAAAATGCAGAACAATTTAGTGTTTTTACAATATTGAGAGGGCACATCCTCTCTCTACTTCAAAACATTTATGTCAGTGAAAATAAAAAGCCTGTGCCACTAAGCATCTTCATCTCCCCTCCTCCCTGGAAACCACCGATTTCCTTTCTGTACCTATAAATGCCTTTATCTGTATATTTTATATAAGTGGATTCTTGCAACATGTGATTGTTTGTATCTTTCACTTAGCATGTTTTCTGGGTTTATTGACACTGCGGCATGTGACAATACTGCCATTTTTTGAGTGAACAATATGTCATAAATAGTGCACAATATCATTGATTTATCTCTTAATTCATTGGTGGGTATTTGGGTTGTTTCTGCCTTTTGGCTATTATAAATACTGCTGTTATAAACATTTATTTATCATTTAGTAATGCCGTAGGGAAATTTTTGAGGCAACACCAAACTCTTTTCCTCCAATAATCTTATTAGGACTACTGAAAATTCAAAATGTTCTACTGAAGTTAACAAATAAAGGAATGCTGTGCCCCAATGCTTAGAGTGAACTGAATAGGCGGGGTAAGGGGGCGGAGGAGACAGAGTCCAACAGAGTCCATGGGATAGTGGTGAAGAACATGGGGGGAGGGATGGATGTGGTAATAATCACCTGCATCCTATTGTAAGTTATGATATCTCAATCATGAATCACAAAATCCCCATTAATCGTCGATTTCTCGAGCGGGCTCAGTAACCTCTCCAGTCGTCCTTTCCCTGAGATCTTAGAAGTCTCTCTTGACTCGGCCCTCCCAAGGATGTCGCACTGGAGACTCTTTAAGGGTCAGGGGAATGAGATCCAGCTTGTTACTGGATTTAGCATATGAATACACCATGGGGAGCTTGCAAGGCTATCCCATGTGGGCAGGAAACTCTCAGAAGCTTGCCAGTTTCTCCCACAGGGAGAAGTAGGCTACAAGATATCACTTCTGGGAGCTTGCTTTAAAGTCTCTGGATGTTGGCTGTTGATGGGATTACACACACCTGGGTTCCTCTGCCGGTACCTTCATGCATGAGGCCTGTCCGAACGTGCGGAGAGGGGCTTCGAGCATGGCTGTAGCTAGGTTCTGGTGGTCTTTAGCCGCCAGGAGCTCTGCTCGGGGTGGGGAGGGAAGCTGGAGCTCATCCCCTTCGAGGGGTCCCGGGGAAGACAGCTAAGCGTGCGGGCAAGAGACCCTTTTGATATCTCGATACAATAAATTTTTTTAATCGAAAAAAAAAAAGAATGCTGTGAACCCATCACATTCTAGTTCTGCTCATGCGCCTCTTTTGGGTGTGGTAAAATACCACCAAGAGCTTTTAGCACTTTCAAAGTCTTCATTCTTTGAAAGGGTTGGACCACATCAGTAGTGCTTGGGTTACCCCTGAGTTTGTGTGTGCTCAAGTCTGACCACTGGTGGTTCTTAGGCGACTGTAAGTGCAGTGCCAGGAATCAAACTGGATTAGCAGCCTGCAAGCACCCAGCCTCATACTATCTCTCTGAGCCCAAACTACTGTCTTTAATTCCACTTTTGGAAATGTTAAGAAACAACTGCATAGGCTAAAAAATGTTAAACATTTATTACATATGGGAATAGAATATTACAAATGGCCTAACTTTTGAACAATAAGCAAATAGATCTATGACCTGCAATATATCTATGTTGGGATATTTTCAGCAATAAAAAGCATAATGCTTATGTAGAAATGGAAACCTTTGATATAGTTAGTAATAATAATAATGTAAAATCTAAATTATATGAACAGATATTGGAAAGCAGCGTACTAAATTTAAAATCATTGGGTTATGTCAGAGACTTGCAAGCTTACTTAGTCTACCATATACTTTTCAAGGAAAACAAAAAGACAAAACAAAGAAACTAATGACAGCAAAAAATATCTAGCACCTCCTGGAAATCTATCTTCTTTAATCACAAACCAAGAAGTGCCCCCAGATACACCAGGGCTATCTTGGACTCCCACCATGGTTTCAGAGCTCCAGGGGCTAATATCACCCACTTTGGGAAGCACTTTGTTAGCTGGTAATATTGCTAAGAAATTGCTTACACGGTGTAATATTTCCACATTAATTTTATAATGTGATATTTTTGCAATCATATAGTAATGTTCATGCCATAGAATGATCGTTCTGTGATGCTCTGCCCACTCCCAGCCTTTCTTTGCCATTGTGCTGACTGAAGGCCACGTGGAAGTGCACGTTGATTCTGGGGATGGAGCAAGCCTGAGAAAAGCTCTCCTGCACTCTCCCACGGGCACGTACAGCGATGGACAAGAACATTCCGTCTCCTTGATAAGAAATGGAAGGTATTTGAGTCACAAGGGCATGGTGGTTTCACAAAGTCTTTTACACTGGGAACCTTTTCACAGTGTTGATAACTTTTAGTTTTGTCTTTTGCTTTTGGTAGTGCTCAACGATTACCTCCAGGTCAGTGCTCTGGGGTCCTTCCTGGTGGTGCTTGGAGGACCATGTGGATCTGGGGGTTAAACCCAGGCCTTCTACGTGCAAAGCATGTGCTCCAGGCTGTTGAACGATCTCTCAAGCTTTTGCCATAGTACTCTTTGCAGTAACTTCATTGGGAAGATTTGCCAATGTGTTTTCATAGTTTAAAAATGTTGACCTTTTCTATACTGCAGCTGCAGGTGCTTAATAATATGTGATACTTAGGAGAACCTTTCCTGTGGTCTGGCAGAAATTGCTTTAACATTGGCTCAGTTCTGTGTCAAATAATAATATCGTATTAGTATATAGTATTACATCAATACTGAACAGTAAATAGTAATATATAAACAGGGTTATATCAACATCCCTGTTTGTTTTCCTCCAAATATTGGACCAGGTGCTTTAAATAATATGGCATGTTTTGTTAGAAATATGGAAGTAGAAGAAAAATACTTTACAGGGACTGAAGAGAAGTTATAGTGCCTAAGGCAGTTTCCTTGTATGCAGTGAACTCATATTCAGTTTTATTCATAGCACTGCAATATGGAGAAAGGGGAGGGATGGGAGGTTTGAGAGGAGGAAGATAGAGGAGAGAAGAAAGGAAGGAAAAAGAAAGAGAGAGAGAAAGGAAGAAAGGAATTTTTTCCAAAAAAACAGTTAACTCAATCATATTTAATAACATTTTATTTACTTTTTAAAGTGTTTATCATCTTTTAATTTTTAATTTTCATACTTTTATTCTCATGGAATATTATAAAATGTCAGTACTTTTTGCAGTAACTTCATTGGGAAGATAAGCCAATGTGTATCACTGGATGACAGTGATACCGTGACACAGTGATACTTTTATTTTCATGAAATATTATAAAATATTTCTACAGGGAAATTTAATTTTATTTATTGGTTTTGGGACCTTACCTGGCTGTGTTCAGGGCTTACTCCTAGGAGGCCCCAAGAGGAGCAGGGGGTCAAACCCAGCTCAACCATGTGCAAGGCAAGCTCCCTGCCCTTTGCACTGTCTCTCTGACCTAGGAGACTTCATCATGAAGAAATTGTGGAAGTATGTATTATAACAGCTGTTGTTTCATTATACTTAAAGCTTTTCTCTAATTCTCCTTTGGCATTTTAGGACTATCACTGTCCAGTTGGATGAAACACATCCTGTTGAGATGAAGCTGAGTTCGTTAGTAGAGAGAAAAAGCATAAATGTGTCCAGCCTATATGTAGGGGGCATTCCTGAGGGTGAGGGGACAGCCCAGCTCAAGATGAGACAATCATTCCACGGTTGTATCAAAAACCTGATCTTCAACATGGAGTAAGTGCCATTGCTCTTCACATGGTTTTGTATCTCCTGATTGCTAGTACTGAGTGCCAACACTGACCTACAATCTAATTTTGCTCTGTGAAATGGCCTAAAGTTCTGCAAGTTCTTGAATCAGTGAACCCCAGTATTCTATCATGAAAATTTCCCAAATGGGCCTTACTGATTTAGATGATTAATAGATCTACTCATTGTATATATTTTTTAAAAAATATTGAATATTATGTCCACAGTATGTTGTTTCATTATACTTAAATGAAGTAATAAAGAGGTCAAAAAATACATTTTTTTTTACATATAGTTAAAAAGAATGTAGCTATTTTGTGATGCCTGTCCCTTCCTATCTTGAAGTGATTCTTTTAGGAAGCTTTACAACCAGGCTATTTGCAACTTGAGATAGTTAATGGCATCTCCTAAAATAATTACTTACAAGCAGTCACCTCCACGTCCTGTGTAGAGATTCTGTGTGAAAGAAGTAGTGTGTGCACACGGATTCCATTTCTCCTCACACTCCGTTAGTTTGCTGCTGGGACAGAGCCTTGCTCTGATCTGGAAGATGAGAATCTGTATAAAAGAAGCTAATATTACACAAATGTCAATAGACCGCAGCTACTGACTGAGCTACTGACTGGTCAGGTGACCTTGAACAAGGACTTGGCTCTCTCACAGTTACAGTATCCTCCACTTCCTTGACATTTGAGCAGTAAACATTTATTTCATTAAGTTCCAACACAATTATAGTGTCAGAGCCTTGATTTACCTCATTTTACAGATACTTTCATCCAAATATTTGTTTCTTCATTAATTGATTTATTAGTCTTCTGCAAACACTAATCTGAGGATTTACTAGAGTCAAAACATTTCTGGACTTTTCACAGCCATGTGCTCAAAGTGCCAGCAAGAACAAGTCACAAGGCCTACAGAATGAAGGGCCTTAGGAAGGTTGCACTCACAATTTCCTAAGACTGCCCAGTGCAGTCTGCAGATGTCAGGTGATAGTATTTGAGCAAACTCTTAAGGAAAGCTTGGGAATGGCCAGCTGGACAACACAGAGGTAACAGAGAAGGACTGTGATTCAAAGCTAAAGAATCAAATGGGATATATGGATTTCTAGTCACTGTAAAAAAATGGTCAGTTTGACTCTTTGAAGAATAATGTGGAGTATGATTTTTACCGGCTTTTTTTAAATTTTAATTTTTTATTAATGAGTCACCGTGAGGGTGCAGTTACAGAGTTTCGTGCCTGTGTTACAGTCATACAATACTCGAGTACCCATCCCTCCACCAGTGCCTATTCTCCTCCATCGATGGCCCCAGGGTCTCTCCCTCCATACCCCCACCCTGTGCTGTCCGGGGGACCCCCCCTCCCCGAGACAGGGAATTCCTTAATGTTCTCTCTCTCCTTTTGAAGGTGCCAGAATCCAATAGCCTGGGCTCATATTTGGCTTGCGATAGATAATTAATATTGAAAATGCACTGTTTGTATCTAGGCTGTTGGATTTCACCAGTTCAGTTGCCTATGGACAAGTGGAGTTGGACACCTGCTTGCTTTCAGCAAGGTCCGAAATGACACTTCCTGGAGTGGACAGCCAGCTCCCACCAGAGCCCCGGCCTCTGCCAAGCCCGGTAACAGGGGCTTTCTCTCTTGGGACCAGTCAAGTCTAGGCAGAAAAAGGAGAACAGCCTCGAGGAACTAGAAAAATCGTGACAGAGCCAGCAGGAAAGTTGACAGAGCAGACTGGAGCCAGTACGCAGAGGGCGGCTGGGGAAGTGCCACTGAACCAGGAGTCTGAGTGGAGAGCAGCTCCTGTGGGAGCCGAGGCCATAGGGGAGACAGCCGTGTGGGGGGACATAGGGGAGACAGCCGTGTGGGGGGACATAGGGGAGACAGCCGTGTGGGGGGGACATAGGGGAGACAGCAGTGTGGGGGGACATAGGGGAGACAGCCATGTGGGGGGACATAGGGGAGGAAGCCGTGTGGGGGAACATAGGGGAGACAGCCATGTGGGGGGACATAGGGGAGGCAGCCGTGTGGGGGGACATAGGGGAGGCAGCCGTGTGGGGGAACATAGGGGAGACAGCCGTGTGGGGGGACATGGGAATTTAAGGGAACCTGAATGGCTCTGATGTGAAAGACAAAAGCTCTCAATGCCTTTTTTGGAGGTTAAAACGCTGATGAAGGGGCTGGAGCGATAGCACAGCAGGTAGGGCATTTGCCTTGCACTCGGCCGACCCAGGTTTGATTCCCAGCATCCCATACGGTCCCTCGAGCACCGCCAGGAGTAATTCCTGAGTGCAAAGTCAGGAGTAACCCCTGTGTATCACCAGGTGTGACCCAAAGAGAAAAAAAAATGCTGATGAATAAATTCTTTGAAACAATGAAGAGTAAATCAGGGCAAAGATGTAGTTGTGGTTGTTGATGTTCTGGTAAGATTAATTCCATCATGTTTTCTTCATGGAAAAACCTGCCTGTGTTTGGGGGGTCCTGGCATCCTCTCTGACCGTGGGTCCCTGTGTGTCTCTGACAGGAGCAGTGTGCTGTGGAAACTGTCCCACACTACATCCTTGGTGCTTACCAGTTTGGCCTTGCGCAAGATAGCCATTTTGTGTTGCCCTTTAATCAGTCATCTGTCCGGAAGAGGTCTGTATTGTTGTAAAGTCTCCAGGAGGGTCTCATAGCAAGATTCTCATTGAATCTTCAATGACAAGGTCTTTCCAGAAACTTCTTGTTTCTGGAAACAACTTGCAGCCAAATGGTAACCATGGGAAGGTGACAAGAAAGGAACGAGAATTCTTTGTGTAAACTGAATGTTTTAAAGCATAGAAAAGTGGCATTCCTGTCATTTGTCCCTACCCCTTCTGGAAGCATGTTGCTACTTCTCTGTGTGATGTAAGAAAGGTTTCTAACCCTGCACCCCCTAGTCTCAGTCATCTGATCTTCCCATGCCATCCTCCTGTCAGCCTTTACTAAACCGATGCCTATTCAGATTGTTTCACTGCACCCACCCCAAATTCCTGGGGCCACATCAGGCATTCACCGCGCCCCATGATCTTTTGGTGAGGCCTTTGCTCACATTCCCTGATGTTAGGACCTGGGGCTGGCTGAGGCTTCTCCAAATGCCACTTCTCTCTCTTTCTTTGATCACTCTTCCCTCGAGGACATTGGCACATTCATTTCTCTCGCTTTTCAGACTATTTCCATCTGTCTGAACACAGAAACATCACTGCATTGCTGTCTATGAGGGAGAAGACAGCAAACAGAAGTGCCAGACACCCTTTCTGTCTTCCTCACAGGGACTCTGAGATTGCTCTGAGGGTTCCTGGAGGGAGGCCTTGCCTTCATTTGGAGGTGGAGGCCCAGGGAAGTGATTTCACCTGAGTCACCTGGGAATTGGGATCCAGAGTCCTAGGCACTCTGGTCCTGGAGTCTTTACTCCCTCTCATGGCTTTTAACTTACAAAGCTCTCCAGGGCCCCCAAATGCACACACTACCCTGCTGAGCTCACAGCAAGCCTTGGTTTTCACAGTCATCTGCCTCTTGTCTCCCGCCACCTCTACACTCGGTCTGTACCCCTCACTCCACAGCTGCTCTGACCAGAGTGATTAAAACAAGCTGGGCAGGAGATGGATGGCAGAGGGGCCCTCCTCCTGCGACCCTCACTTCTGGGCTCTCAGCAGCATTCTGCATACTTGCTTACTTGGCTTCTTTGTCCATTGAAGCCTCTTGATGCTGATTTCTTGCTCCTGTTCTACCCACTTTTGCTCAGTTTCCTTCGCTGACTCTTCTTTCATCAAAGGCTAAGGACAAAATCATGCAACTTGCAGCAAATTGGTTGGGCCTAAAGTATATGCTGAGTGAAGCCAGTCAGTAGAAAAGGGATAGATACAGAATGACTTCTCCCTCACATGTGGGATTTAAACATCACTGCAAGTTAGAGCCACACCCCTCACCCCACCCTGCTTCAGTGACATGGAGCTCCCTTTCATGGAAGGAGACTTGGAACAATGTGCTAGGTAGCACATCTGCGCTTCCAGTTCCCTTGTAGCTCCAGGTGGGGATTCTTGATTGTCTATCACAACCATGTCCCACGTTCCACAGGGACAGGGCCGAAAGCAAGACAGACCCCACCTGCTCTACTTTGGGGAGCTCACTCCTATCTCAGTCACATCAGCTACCTCCCAGCTGACATCTATCATTTTGAGTTGCCTTTCCTGAGCATTATGGAGCTCCAGTAGCTTCAGTGAGTCTCCATGAGACCTAATTTCAAGTGTTTGGATTTTGGTTTGATAGAATAAGGGCTCTTCCTTCTGCACACTGCTGTCTTCAGCTCCTGATGGATATTGAGATCCAGGAATCACCAGTTGAATGAATGGCTGAAAAAGTGAATGAAGGAATAAATATCCTTAAGATGTTAAACATCTGTATCAAAGCCATTGGGGGGGGGGTCCCAGATAGATTTGCCCAAGTTAGGTTTGCCCCAGAGAGACTGGACCTAGATAGATTGGCCCAAGATAGATGGGCTCAATCTCCATGAGGTTATTTAAAAAGTGAAAGTGAAGTCTTACTCCTGACAAGAGTGACTCTTGCTTCCCTACAGGCTGTCGGTTCAGCTCCGTATCCGAACTTTTGCCTCCAGTGGTCTGATTTACTATATGGCCCATCAGAACCAGGTTGACTACGCTACACTGCAGCTGCACGGAGGCCGCCTCCACTTCATGTTTGATCTGGGAAAGAGCAGAACAAAGGTCACCCACCCCACACTGCTCAGTGATGGCAAGTGGCACACGGTAGGTGCTCAGGAAATTACTCTGTCTTGTTCCAAGTTGCTGGTTTCACATCTCTCCTTGTTCACCCCATCTCAGTGTGGTTAAAGTAATCTCCTTCACCTCTGTGTCTGACATCTGTCCCAATGAATGAGAACTCTAGGAAGAGACATTTTCTGCTTCTTATCTATCCCCAGGGCCTCACACAGTACCTGCTCACAAATGTTGGTGGGGTGAATAAAAGCTAGCAGGAATATCCTGGTCCAATGACAAGTAAACCAAGCCCACAATAGCATAAATGGGTGCAGTATCATTCAAGGGTTTTGCCTCTTAAGACAATGGTTTTTGATTTCTCTGGTCTGGGGCTCTGAGGCACGTCCTGTCTGCAGGCATGTTCTTCTTTTTCTAGTTTTTTTTTCTACACCAACTATGTTTAAAAAAACATCCTTTAGCATTTCACTCAGGTTGTTACAGCTCTCATGAACAGATGTTGCAAATGAACATCTGTTAAAGTTTTATCTGTTTTCTTAAAAATCATGTTCCTGTTTTGTTCTAGGTCAAAACAGAATACTTTAAGAGAAAGGGCTTCATGACGGTCGACGACCAGGAATCTGCCATAGTGACCATAGTCGGAGATGGTACCACATTGGACGTGGAGGGAAAGTTGTACCTTGGAGGGCTCCCTTCTGAGTACAAAGCCAGGAATATTGGAAATGTAAGCAGCATTTTATGCAGAGGTCTGCTTTACTGTTAGGTGACTGCGTTTATTTTGTAGAGGAAGTGTTTTTTGTTTTACTTACCTCAGACTGGACTGAAAGATGTGAACCTTTCAAATTCCCCCTAGATAGTTTGGGGGCTTTCCTGTGAAGGCCCACTGATCTCTCCTTGTTAATACACACTTCCCTGAACAAAGCCACTTTGCCCAGCACAATTCAGAAAAGGCCAAATAATTTATGTTCACCGGTTACTCAGCTCTACCTTCTTGGCAATATTGTGATTTCTATGACATTTCATCAATAGAACACTTTCTGCATTATTAGCAGGGATACTGGTGGGAGCTCTCTGAGAATCATACAATGTATTATGGTCGTTAGATTTTTCAGATTGAAGCATCACATTATAATGTGTTTTGTTGGAAAACAGGGGAAACGTTCTATTCTCTTGTCCCTCTGATTATGCTCAACACCATCTTCTCTCCAATCATTTTATTTAGATCACCCACAGTATTCCTGCTTGTATTGGAGAGGTGACACTGAACGGCAGGCAGCTTGACAGGAACACGCCACAGTCCATGTTTGCAGTGAGCAGGTGCTATGCAGCAGCCCAGGAAGGGACCTTCTTTGACGGAAGTGGATACGCTGCTCTTGGTCTGTATCTTTAGCAATCTCAGAAGAGAGCTTTGGGATTCACCTGCACCCTAACTCACCTGTACCCACCCCCAAATCATATGACAGAGCAGGCTCACTGAGGCAGGCTGTAGGAAGACCAGGTTTGGTGAAGTTTCTGGTTTGTTCTGATTTCTCAGTATTTGTTCTATGTTAAAGCTTTCTTATGACCTGTGTTCAGCACCTGGCTGGATGCAGGCCAGAAAGTGGTACAACTTCTGATCCAAGGGCAGCTGGCTTCTTCTGCAGCTTCTCCAGATTTGTCAGACCTGCTCTGATCATCCAAGTTAATAATGATCTTTGAATTTCAAATCGGTGGCATAAAGTAACCTAGTCTAACATGTCAGTCAAATTTAATGAAGAGATTAACTCCATTTAGGTTGTGAAAATATTAATCAATTATAGGTAGAGGAATATAAATCTCTAAAAATGCTTTCAAATACAAATTCCTCAAAGCTCAACACTAGCCTTTGTAAGATATGTGGCATTCCTTCCCATCTTAGAGTGGCCCCTTTGTGGGAACCCCCCCCCCACCCGCCGCCAGTCCCGTTCTGCTCACCATCCCGGGGAAGTCTGCTTTTCTGCTTCCTTTGACTTCCGAGAGGAGAGGGGAGGCTGGCTTCTCTCTGGAACTGTATATATCTGAGTTCTGGTAGCAACACTGACTCCTATTTTCCCTTCAACCGTGGGATGGTGACACCTGCTCTTGCTAATATCCCTAATTGGTGTCTCAGCTATTCTATCACTGAAAAAAATAATCATTCAATTAAATCCCTACTTATAAAAAAAGAGACAAGTGTGGACTCTTGGCTATTAAATCTAGGTCATTATCTAGTGACCTACACAGCCTGCAGTAAAGAGTGGATAATGAAGGGATTTTATTAGGTTTCACCACTTTGAGTTTTCCCTGCATGAATTTAGATGAGACGATGCTCCCAACCTTGTTTGGTGTAGCTTAGCCAGCTATAGCCTGTATCCCTTCCTCCTATAGCTGCATAAGGTAGGGCTCCAGGGCTCACTCACAGATTGGGATGTTGCTGGATCCACATAATGATCTCAAACAGTGGAGTTCATGCCCAGTTCAATCAGCCTAATCAGTGGCTGAATAAATAACAGTACTCCTACATTAAATTAAAAAAAAAAAACAAACCGAATGAGCTAGAGCAGGTCTCCTCACCCAGTCAGGAGTGGGGAAGCACAGTCCTCAGCCCAAATCATGACCTCTGTGACCTGAACTTTCTGGAGGGGCGGGGGCAGCAGGGCTCACCCCTTACTCAAGGCGTCCTTGTGTCTCTCAGTGAAAGAGGGTTACAAAGTGCGCTCAGATATCAACATTACTCTGGAGTTCCGCACCGCCTCTAACAACGGAGTCCTCCTGGGCATCAGCAGTGCCAAAGTGGACGCCATTGGACTAGAAATCGTAAACGGCAAGGTAGGTGCTTAATTGCAATGGGGTCCCCCTCTTTCACTCCAGCGTCAGCGACAGAGCACTTGAGAAACAGTAGGAACAGCAAGATTGACATTTTTCATTATTCATTTTAATTAGAGAAAAATTAATGAATACATATCGTGGGGGTGGGAACCACATACAGTAGTGCTCAGTGGCTACTCCCAGCTCTGTGCTTGGAGGTCTGTCCAGTCAGAGCTCAGGGGACTATGCAGTATCCAGGACTGAATCCAGGCCTTCTGCAAGCAAAGCCTGTGCTCCACTCATTGAGCGATCTCTCCAGCCCTGAACTAATACTTTGGAAAAATTAGGTAGTTCTGGGACCTGGGAGCTAGTTCAGTGGCTAATGGGTAAGCATTGCCTGCAGTATGGCCCAGGGTTGGTCACCAGCTGAGACTGCTGAGTAGGGGTAAGAGCCAGTCTGAGCACTTAGCCAGGAATAGACCCTTAGTACCACCGGGTGTGGCCCTAAAACAAAACAACCCAGATAATTCTAAAATGATTTTTTAATCACTTCTTTTGCAATTTTGAGGTGATACTTATAGCAGAATGTATAATTACATAGACTTTTGTTTCCTGAACCATTGAATAGTTGCTGATATGATGCCCCTTCTCATAATACTTGTTAACTTGTTATATGAAAATAATCATAGACTCATGGGAACTTGCCGTGAAATGTGCTGGGGGTGGGAGGCCCCTATCACTTGCCTCCCGAGGAGTTAGCATCTCACATGACTATAGGACAGCACCAAATCCATGAAACTGACAGGCATAACCTGTGCTTTATTTAATTGTACTAGTTTTGCATGTACATGTGTGTATGTGTTTACTTGTATACAGTTTTGTCAAGTGTAGTTTTGTGTATTCACCAACACAATTGAGGTCACTTATTATACCATCTCTCCCGGGCTCTCCAGTTTCCCATTCATCTCTGCACCGTCTCCTTCGCCCACATCTCTACTTCCTGGCAACCACTAATCTCTTCTTCGGGTCTCTAATTGTTATTTCATGAGTGTTATATAAATGAAATGATGCAGTATGAATCCTCTTGAGAGTGGCTTTTTATACTTAGCCTCATTTCCTGGTGGCTCAACTGGGTTGTTCTGAGTAGCAACAGTTCATTTCTTTTTATTGCAGAAGAGTCCATGGGAGTGATGTAGCACAGCCCAATCTTTTTGACAGAAGAATTAATTTTTTCCAGAACTGTTCTGCTCCTGCTTTTCAGCCTCCAGTTCTTCTCATGTTGGAACAAAATGAACTCAATAATTAACGGTGCTTTAAACGATATTCCAAGTTTCGCCAGAGTTCAGCCTCCCTCTTTCTGTTATTTGTGGGGTGAAGGTGGGATTTGAGCCACACCCAGCAGTACCTGGGCTACTCCACCTTTCCAGAATAAGAAATCTCTCAACCACTCCAGAAATGTATCTTCTTTGCTAAACAGAGAATGTGCCTTCCTCCCAGTTGCACCTGAGGCTACTTCTTCCCTAATTCCAGGGAGCAGCCTTCTGCACTTTGAGAAACTCTCAGTGCTGGTCTATAGATGAAGCTCTGTCTTTTGCACACTGGGCAGCGAAGGGATTCTGTCCAGTGGGAATGAGATCTCAGTATTGCCAGTCCTCGGGGACAGCTGGCAGGCTTAATTCAGTGTCCCCTGAAGATCAGTCTTCCCATTGCAACTGTCAGGGGCGCTCATGCCTGTTCACCTCCTGCCACCCTCCTTATCTCCAGGAAGGTCACTTGAGAACTACTCAAAGATCCTGGGGAAACAGGGTGGTGTTCTTGGCCCTTCTGTCTACCTCACTGCACGTGGCCACCATTTCTACTGGGCTCCCATCCTTTCAGCTCTGGTTATGACAAAGACCCTCCATCTCCCTGAACTCCTGGCTTTTAGAAGGGCAAGGGGTAATTTGAATGCTCTAAATTGCTCCTGAGTTGATTTGCTTGTTTCTCAGGTGTTCCTGCTACACCTCCTACCCCCAGATTTCTCCTAGAATACTAGAATGGGGACTGCTGAGAACATAGAAATTAACCTGACAACTTGTTCTTTCCCTTCACCTAATTCCCCCTCTTTCTTCATCTGCATGTTGTGGCAAAGTTGCCTCTTTAGCATATTATTTGTTCTCAACATTAAAAAATAAATATATTGGCCTTGTAGCCAATGTATTTCCTCACCTGTCCTTAAAAATAAGTCTGAAAACTTCTTTATCTAATTTATATTCTTATATAATACTAGAGAAATCTTATCAGAAGTATAATGGTGCACAAAAAAATGTCGAATTTACTGCATATTTTACCTCTATTGGCTTATATTTTTTATTTCATAGTTACCATCTTCACTATACTTATATTGCTGTTAGTTGATTTCACATATTTACTTAAGCATATGAATACCTTTACTACACCTTATAGTTCAGATGACATGATAACAATATTCCTTTTTTTTATATCAAAAGTTACTGCATCTTCACCAACAACAACGGGGCTTATTATTTACTGGTCTCTTAAACATTTTTTAGTGGTTGTCTAAGAGTTTGTATTATGCATTTCAACTATCAGAGTTTCCCTTGAAATAATATGAGCAGCTTTACCTGCTCATATAACCTAAGAGCTTTATATCAGTATACTCAGACTTCTTTTTTCTCATCTTTGGCAAATTTTAGATTTGGGGCTTTTGCATGCATAGTGATAGAACATATATGGTTTATCAGAAAGAAGTGGATAAACCTTCCTTCAGAGGAGATAGCCCCCTTCATAGGAAGGGATCCCAACCCACAAACCCATCAATCCCTGTAAAGGCACAGTGTGGGCAGAGAGCCCCAGGCTTCTTCCCACCAGGTGGTCTTTTTGCCTTTTCTGAAATTTCTGGAATAGGGTCTTTTAAAAGGTTTCTTTCAAAAGCATTTTTCATACACACACACATATATGTATATACACACACAATTAACTTCCCTTTTTAGCAGAATGATGGGTGTCTAGGTATCCAAAAAAGCACTCTATGAGTAGATAATATTCCTTTAAAGTGGAAGAATAAAATCACAGCTCTAGTTGCTTGTGTCTGCTGTTTGTCTAGCTCTTATTCCATGTTAACAACGGTGCTGGGAGAATAACAGCCACATACGAGCCCCCAGCTACCCATACACTCTGCGATGGGAAATGGCACACACTTCAGGCTCACAAACGCAAGCACCGCTTGGCTCTGATCGTGGATGGAAATGCAGTTCGTGCCGAGAGTCCACACAGCCAGTCCACCTCTGCAGACACCAACAATCCCATCTATGTCGGTGGCTATCCTGGTAAGTATGGACATCCACACCTCTAGCGTCAGTGACTAGTGGTGAATCCACAGACAATTTTTTTTTTAATTTTTATTTTTAAAGAGTTGAATACTTTGTCTTTTTTTTTTTCTTTTTGGGTCACACCCAGCAATGCACAGGGGTCATTCCTGGCTCATGCACTCAGGAATTATCCCTGGCGGTGCTCAGGAGACCATATGGGATGCTGGGATTCGAACTCGGGTTGGCCGCGTGCAAGGCAAATGCCCTACCCGCTGTGCTATCACTCCAGCCCCTACTTTGTCTTTTTCGAAAAAATTTTATTGGATCACTGTGAGATAGTTACAAGCTTTCATTTTTGGGTTACAATCTCACAATGCTCAAACACCCATCCCTCCACCAGTGCACATTCCCTACCACTAATATCCCTGGTATGCCCCCTTTTCTTACCCTCCCCCTGCCTCCATGGCAGACAATATTCCCTATACTCTCTCTCTACATTTGGGCATTAGTTTGCAATATTGGTTTGCAATGCAGATACTGAGAGGTTAATGCACACAATTTGAGATTACTATTGTCCCTGTGCTGCTTGCTTCATTTTCCCTATCTAAGCAATAGTTCTCTTCTCTGTTTCCTAAACAGCTGATGTCAAGCAGAACTGCCTGAGCACCCGGACCGCCTTCCGTGGGTGTTTGAGGAAGCTCACGCTGATGAGGGGCCCACAAGTTCAATCCTATGACTTCAGTAGAGCCTTTGAGCTCCGAGGAGTTTTCCCGAATTCCTGTCCTGGCACAGAGCCCTGAAATTCTGGGTTGCTTCTGGTTGGGGATCATTGAATATATTTTGAGAATTGTTTTTGTGAATTAAAATCTCTTCCATCCAGATTTCCTTTCCAACTCAGGTTGTTTCTAGGGGGGAGTTTTGTGCTGATGATAGACTGAAAATAAGAAAAAGCTTATGTACAACAAATACCTCTATTAAATAGTTTAAAAGGTAAATTGAATTCACTGCCTCTCGATGTTTTTTTCTAAATAAATCTTTGTTAATTTAATATTCTATTGGTAACTTTTTTAAAAAATTAAATCACTGTGATTTACTAAGTACAAAGTTATTCGTGATTGAGTTTCAAGTGTACAATGTTCCAATACCAGCCCCTTCACCAGTGTCCCTACCCTTCACCAATGTTCCCAGTTTCTCTAAGGCAGACTCTTCCCCGGGTCTGCCTCTCTGGAAAACACTTTTCCCTTTTTATTTTTTCTTTTAAGGCACTGTGGTTTGCAATACTGTTACTGAAAGCCTATCATGCATATCATTTTATCTATTGATAATTTGATAGCACTTTGTTTGAGCTACTAAGAAATAAAATATCACTGCAGGTGGTTATAGTTAGAGCAGAGTATGAGTAAGCTTTCTTTACCAAAATTCTAAGACCTTCAAGACCTGAGTGTTAAAAGTAGGTAAAGGGATACTCTTGATAACCTTTCAGTGTCAATATTGCAAACCACAATGCCCAAAAGGAGAGGGAGAGAGAGAGAGAGCAACAGACAGAGAAAGAAGAAAATCCCTTGCCATAGAGGCAGGCTGGGGTGTGGGGGGTGATGGAAGGGAACTTGGGGACACTGGTGCTGGGAAATGTACACTGATGGAGGGATGGGTGTTGGAATATTGTGTGACTGAAATCTAATCATAAACGGCTTTGTAAAGGTCTATCTCACAGTGATTCAATAAATTTTTTTTTCGTAAAAGTCTAAGTCTTCCTCAGGCAAACAATGCTTTTGGTTATATTCCAGCAGAGGGCACCCACTCTTTGCGAGACTAGCCTTCAGAAATACTCCAAGGAATCTGAGAGAATAAGGGAAGCAGAGGTGGAGCTGGAGAGGAGGTGGAAACTCCTTTAAAGAAATCTCTACCAGGACCTGACCTAACAGCATTTTGCAGGGAAAGGGGGAGGAAGGGAGCATCACCACTAGAGAGCTCTTCTTTTATTGTTAATTTTATTTTCACCTTTGAACAAGAGTTTTCCAGACTGAAGACATAATACAGGAAGTAAGGCACTTGCCTTGAGGGTGTTTAACCCCAGCTCAATCCTTGCCACTGCTTATGGTCTCATGGGCACCACCAAGGCATACCCAAATCCCTACTCCACCCTGAAAAAAAGAGTTTTCCCTGACTTGTCTTTTGCTGGGAGAATCTAACTATTGCTTTCCTGAGCTAAGCAGTTTTAAATGTCTGACGGCTTTTTTGGGTCCTCCCAATGTGTGCAAGCAGAATACTGCTATTTCATGAGCTTCAAGGAAATGGTTGCATTTCCCAGCACGTCCTGGAAGAGAGGGCTCTGTCTGTCTTTAGCAGTGACCTACTTTTTCCACTCTGAGAGGGGACATGTTTCATTTCTTTGTGTGTGGCAGACTCCAGTTAAACCAGGCAACCTTCTGTGGTCCTGGTCCCTGTCATGTCCCGAGCTTCCTGCTGATGCCTCTGAAGTGTCTGGTTCCTTCCCAGTAAAAACACCTTCATGAAGCCGTTGGGCAGAGGCGGCAGCTGTGGCAGAAGTGCTGGCGGTGTGTGCAGGATGCGGCGGTTGCAGGAGAGCAGCCTCCTGCTGGCTGGAGGCAGGGGAGTCGCGTGGGAGCATTTGCCATCTCAGCAGAGAAAACGCACACAAAACCCCCTCCGTGTGCCAGAGGCGGCCTTTCTACTCCTGTTCCTATGGAAACAGACTCAGGGAAGATGACGGCTCCAGCATTCTAGACCTGGTCCAGGACTTCGGGTGACGCAGTGACCCAGCAAGGCTGAGCACAGGTTGTAGAGTGGTTGCAGACTTGGTACCCCAGCACCGCCCCCCTCCCCTCTCTCCTTTCTACTCCCTCTCACCATGTTGTGAAAAGGTGGAAACGTTTGGGCCTTTCATGTTTCCAACTATTGCCAAAAACTCACAAAACTCTCCTCAGGGAGCATCCTTGTCTCTCCACTGTGGCCTTCCACGGGGACTGGATCTCCCCGGGAGAGCCGGGAGCGGAGCCACACAACCTGAGTGGCACACCAGTGCCCAATGCTGGTGTTAAACTCTTAGTCAGGATGGATTCAGCCTTCAGAGCAAAGAAAATACAGACACGCAGTTAAATTTGAATTTCTGATAAACAATGAACACATTTTTAGTTTATGGCTGTCCCATTTGCATAAATATCCTACATTTATTCAATAAACTTGACAGTCCTACTAAGTATTGCAGGCCTAAAAAAGTTTTTGATTCCTTTTCTTAACTGTCAAATGATTCCAACATTTTTTATTGATTGATATTGTATTTTACAATACTATTAATAATGGCTTTTTATGCAAATAACTTCAACACCATACCATCACCAGTAAGCTACTGAGAGTATCCTGCCTACACGGCAGAACCTGGTAAGCTACCTGTGGCGTATTCGATATGTCAAAAACAGTAACAGCAAGTCTCACAGTGGAGACATTACTGGTGTCCGCTCAAGCAAATCAGTGAACAAAGGGATGACAGTGCTACAGTGCTACCATCACCAGTGTATTCTCTTCCCTCACCCAAGAGCCCCAACCATTTCCCCCAATAATCCCCCACCAATTCCAACTTTATAAAAGTTGCATCTTAAATCATACACAAAAATTTGCTTTGAAATCATACTTTTCCTGTGATATTCTTATTGATAAATTCTTTCTCAAAACCTAATTTTGATGCCCAATATTTACTTAGTGTGTTTATTAATCCAGAACTTTTTAACATATTAAACTAATCTTTTATCTCTGGTAAAATAGAAAATTTACCATTTTAATCACCTTAAATGTAGTTCTGTGACATTAAGTACATTTTATTTTATTGAATCACTGTGAGATACAGTTACAAAGTTTTTATGGTTGAGTTTCAGTCATAAAATGATCGAACATCCATCCTTCCACCAGTGTATATTTTCTACCACCAGTGTCCCCAATATCCCTCCCACCACCCCCACTCAACCTCATCCCCTGCCTTGATGGTAGACAATTTCCTTCTTACTCTCTCTCTACTTTGGGGCATTATGGTTTGCAATACAGATACTAAGAGGCGATCATGTTTGGTCCTCTATCAGCTTTCAGTATACATCTCCCATCCTGAGAAATCACTCCAACCAACATTGACATAGTGATCCCTTTTCTATCCCAGCTGCCTTCCAAGTGCCTGAGAACAGACAACTGGTTAAAGAAAACATGGTATATCTACACAATGGAATGCTATGCAACAGATAGAAAAGATGAAGTCATGAAATTTGCTTATAACTGAATGGACATGGAGCGTGTCATGCTAAGTGAAATGGAGTCCGAAAGAGAGGGACAGACATAGAATGACTGCACTCATTTGTAGAATATAAAATAACATGAGACTGACACCCAAGGACAATAGAGCTGGGGGAGCAGTTGGCAGACATTAAGTACATTTACACCTTGAGCAATATTCACTCTGGCTCCTTTACTCTTTTTAATCTTAAAAAATTAAAACTCTGTTACTTAAAGACTAACTCTCCATTCCCAGTATGGATATTTAACAGTATGGATATTTGAGTAATCAAACTTATACAGATAAATTAAAATAGTATTTTCCAGGGATCGAGAAGGGGGAATGGAGAGTTAGTCTTTAAGTAACAGAGTTTTAATTTTTTAAGATTAAAAAGAGTAAAGGAGCCAGAGTGAATATTGCTCAAGGTATAAATGTACTTAATGGAATCATGTAGCATTTGGTCATCTGTGACTGGCTTATTTTTATGTAAAGTTAAATCGCATCCTCTTGCATGTCTCTTGCTGATTTTGTTCATGCATTCATTTATGGATAAACATGCGAGTTGTTTCCACCTTTTGTTTAGTGTGAAGAATAACACTGTACTATAGCTATACTATTAACATGAGTATAAAATTATTTCTTTTCATCTTGACATCAATTCTTTTAGGCACATACCTAGGAGGGAAAAATAACAGATCATTCAGAAAATCTATTTTTAATGTTTGAGGAACTCCCATGGTCTTTTCTCATAGCATACAGATTCATTTTAAATCTTTATTTTATCATCTATAAAATTGGGTTATGATAACAGTCTCAAAGAGGTATTTCTTAGGAAATATTATTAAACTTAAAGAGAAAGAACAGCTAAATAAGTCAGTAATGTTGATCTTAGTAAATTTAATCTCGTCATATATGCATAAAAAATAAAAAGCTAATGCAAGCTTTATTGCATATCAGAAAGAAAAATAGAACTAATCAAAACAGTGATTCCTGTGTACCATTATACAACCCTATTTATATTATTATTGATTTTTCCATATTGCCTGTACAATCATTTCTGAATTACGCATCATAATTAGAGATGATACACATGTGATATATTATAGAACAACCATATATTAGCATGTGTTTGTAAATTAAGTGCTAATTTAGTGTCTGGACCAGATACGGAGCTAAAAAAAATGTTAAATATTCGCTAGAATTGTGGAGAACACTTAAATGTCTATTTTCACCTTAGAACATGATAAATAAAGGATTAGATTTTAGTACTGGGCTGGAGCAATAGTACAGCGGGTAAGGCATTTGTCCTGCATGTAGCTAATCTGAGTTCGATACCGGGCATCCAAAATGGTCCCTCGAGTACCAACATGAGTAATCCCTAAGCACAGAGTCAGGATTAACCTCCGATTAGTATCACCATGGCTCAAAAAACAAAAAATAAAATAAAGGAAAACTGAGGCATGGCATTTAAAAAAATATATTAAATTGTGGTACCATAACAAGCAATGCTGGGAAGGCTCATACAAGTAGTATTAACTAGCCTAGAAACTAAGCTTTACAGAGTGTGCAATCAAAACACTTGTGGAGTAAATCTACAATATACAAAGTGCAGTCATACTACTGGTGGTGTGTGAAGTGGTTTGGTTGAAGAAAGGTGTGGGTTTTAGTTGCTCAGCTGAAATAAAGGTATCCCTTTGGGGAGATATGGGCTGTTAGGGAGTGTAGCTAGTGAAAAAAAAGAATGTATGGAACTGACCATGGAGAGTCCATCCCAAAATCAAAGAGGTAAGAGAAGACTGAATGTGATGGCTTGTGAAGCATCAGGGTTTTCATCCCGGGCACTATTGTGAAGACAATACATTTGAAATTATAACCTTGTTGGAGTTTCTAGCCTGTACCATCTGGTTAAGCAAATAATTAAGAAATGATTGAAAACCACGGTGGTGATAACAGAGAAGAGAAATATAGGAACAATAGAGGCTCCAATAATATGTTAGCTTTAGGCAGAAAGTATTATGATCACAGGAGACAAATTTCTAGCTAAGTTTGAATACTATGAATTTGAGAATAAGATTATCTGAAGGGAAATGCTTTGACTTGGATAGAGAGCAATGGGGACCAAATAGGCAAATGAATCGTTAATGGGCAGAGATCTTAGGCATTGCTGCCCCCAAATCTGTCAAGATCATATCTGACTGCTGATTGTAGAAATACCAAAGAGGATGTTAAAACTTCAACAAAGGACAACCAAATAAGAAAGTTTGGTTAGGCATTAATTTGTACATACGTTTATTCACTGCTGATGTATTCATAAGGTTTATCAAAGTAACTTTTCAAAATCCCAGTGGATTTCAGTCTTTTGGAGTCTATGAATCATTTTCTTACTGCATGTTTTATTTTCGAATGTGATAATTTTTTAAGACAAAGAAATATGCCCCAAACAGTAACAACAAGTTTCACAATGGAAACGTTCTTGGTGCCTGCTCAAGCAAATAGATGAGCAATGGGATGACAGTGAAATTGGTGGTAGAGTGGAAAGAAAAATGCACTAGATTTCTTATGGTAGGTAGTACTATTTGGTGGCAGTAAAATTTGACTTTTCTTATGAGTCACAGAAACTGGTGACTGATTATACATATTAAAATACCGTGATAGCCTGTCTGGTTCCACCTCAGCCCCACACCATTACCTGCTTTTCTCTCTTGCCTGAACTGTGATTAGAGACAATTCAACCTTTCTCCCGACTCAACACTCCTCACAACGTATGGTTTTATTTGTATATCAACCTTAGGATCACTTGTCCTAATGACTCAGTATCCCCAGGGCAGTTACAAAAATCTTAAACAATGGAGAATATCTGGCTCACTATCCAGAAAGGTCCTGCAAAATCACATGATCTGGCCCTACCATATCACAGGGTAGATATATATGCATCTCCTCTACTGCTCACAACCAGTCTTTATGCATCGTATGGCCTGCAAATGATGTAAATGTTCAATGGCCCGCGACAAGAAAAAGATTCCCCACCCCTGGTCTAAATGAAGATAAAAGTTTGCCCTAAGGAAAGGATATTTACACAATACCCATCAGATAAGGGGTTGATATCAATGGTATATAAAGCACTGGTTGAACTCTACAAGAAGAAAACATCCAACCCCATCAAAAAATGGGGCGAAGAAATGAACAGAAACTTTACCAAGGAAGAAATACGAATGGCCAAAAGGCACATGAAAAAGTGCTCTGCATCACTAATCATCAGAGAGATGCAGATCAAAACAACTTTGAGATACCACCTCACACCACAGAGACTAGCACACATCCAAAAGAACAAAAGCAACTGCTGTTGGAGAGGATGTGGGGAGAAAGGGACCCTTCTTCACTGCTGGTGGGAATGCCGACTGGTTCAGCCCTTCTGGAAAACAATTTGGACGACTCTCAAAAAATTAGATATTGAATTCCCATTTGACCCAGCAATACCACTGCTGGGAATATATCCCAGAGAGGCAAAAAAGTACAATCGAAACAACATCTGCACATGTATGTTCATCGCAGCACTGTTTACAATAGCCAGAATCTGGAAAAAACCCGAATGCCCCAGAACGGATGACTGGTTGAGGAAACTTTGGTACATCTATACAATGGAATACTATGCAGCTGTTAGAAAAAAGGAGGTCAAGAATTTTGTAGTCAAGTGGATGGGCATGAAAAGTTTCATGCTGAGTGAAATGAGTCAGAAAGAGAGAGACAGACATAGAAAGATTGCACTCATCTATGGTATATAGAATAACAGAGTGGGAGACTAACACCCAAGAACTGTAGAAATAAGTACCAGGAGGTTGACTCCATGGCTTCGAGGCTGGCCTCACGTTCCGGGGAAAGGTCAACTCAGAGAAGCGATCACCAACTACATTGTAGTCGAAGGCCATGTGGGGGAAGGGAGTTGCGGGCTGAATGAGGGCTAGAGACTGAGCACAGCGGCCACTCAACACCTTTATTGCAAACCACAACAGCTAATTAGAGAGAGAAAACAGAAGGGAATGCCTTGCCACAGTGGCAGGGTGGGGTGGGGGGGAGATGGGATTGGGGAGGGTGGGAGGGACACTGGGTTTACGGGTGGTGGAGAATGGGCACTGGTGAAGGGATGGGTTCCCAAACTTTGTATGAGGGAAGTATAAGCACAAAAGTGTATAAATCTGTAACTGTACCCTCACGGTGATTCTCTAATTAAAAATAAATAAATTAAAAAAAAAAGTTTGCCCTAAGGTTACCCATTTATTTGTTATAACTGTTTATATTCAGGTGCATTTTGAAAGCTTAACTTCTGTCAGATTAATATCTCACATCATTTGAAAATTACCCCAAAAAGTCTCATTAGTTTTAAGCCCAGTAGATCATATTTCTACTCTGTTGTGTGCAGTTAGACTGCCTGCCTAGACTTGTATGCCTCCCTAGACTTCCCTGAGCACTGAGAGCACTGCTCAGGAGTTACCTCTGCTCTGGCGAGTTTTAGCTATGCTTATGCGACCCCTCAGATCATATTTGCTCCTCCAAGATGCCCCAAATTGCTTTAAATCCCCTACAGGCCTATATCATGTTGGATTTTTTTTTTTTGGTATGTCTCCCAGAGCTAATATAGTTAGGTTCTGTGGGGGATTGTTAGCAAATAATTGTTGAATATTAAGTCATGACTTTTTCTAAAATTCTTTAGCAATTAGGGTATTCCTGTAAATTGCCCAATTGCCTTGCAAATGGAAGTCAGTGGAACAACTAATAAGCATTAAAAATAACAGAATAGGCTTCTTTGGCAAGGTATCTCCCAAAGAGGTTCCAAAAGCTGAACAATTTTCTTAATATATAGTGGAATTTTCAGCTTCATATATTCAGAAGTGTTAAGACTATAAGGATGGTACCAGGGACATAGCAGAGCTAATAGGGTACTTGTCGTGCATGCAGTTGACCCAGGTTTGATCCCCAGAACCACTTATGGTCCCTTGAGAACAACCAAAAGTGATCCTTGAGGACAGAGCTAGGAATAGCCCTTGGGCACCCCTGGATGTTGCTCCCAAATATCTCTTCCTCCCTCCCACCCCCTCTCTCACACACGTACACACACACACACAGATGCATTCATACAAACTAAAAGTATTTTTCATGGGGAGATAAAGGCACAGTACATATTTCCCCCCCAATCTCAGTGTCCAAATTGGGGTCGACAGCAGCTGCCTAAAGCAAGGACTTGCATGAAAGCATAATAGAAATTGTGTATCAAGTTTTTTTTTAATCTCTTGGAATAACACAACTTAAAAGAATTTTTTCATGGAATTTGTAATGCATAATACTTTATTATAAAAGTATTAAATCACATACTTCAGCATGACTATTGAAAAAGCTGTGGTCTCTGCTTACATAATTGGTGAGCTTTCATAGACATGAAATAATAAAGTTTATGGCAGCTTGATTTAGTTGGAACCGTTTATGGTAGTTTGATTTAGTTGGAACCATTCTGTGAATCAAGCATTGCAACAATAACTTAATTTTTTTAGCATGAGTTCTAATACAAATATGATTGTTAGGAATAAAATAATAGTATGAGCTAAATAAAAATTAAATAATGGTGTGTCATAGCCCTATAAGAAGAGAACAACTCAGGGGAAAGCTTAGCTAAGGGAGCAGCTGGAAGTCTGTGAAGAACAAGAGTCCACTACATATGGAAGTGCAACCAGACTAGAAAGGTGAGACAAATTTAGATGAAGAGAGGAAGTTAGTGTTATTTTTATTAATAATTTTCTTAGTTATTAAGAAATGTGCCCTACCATAGCACAGCAGGTAGGACATTTACCTTGCACACAGCCGACCTGGATTCGATTCCTCTGCCCCTCTCGGAGAGCCCTGCAAGCTACTGAGAGTATCTCACCCACACAGCAGAGCCTGGCAGACTACCTGTGGCATATTCAATATGCCAAAAACAGTAACAACAAGTCTTACAATGGAGACATTACTGGTGCCTGCTCGAGCAAATCGATGAGGAACGGGATGACAGTGATACAGTGATTAAGAAATCATCACAAAAACAAAAAGTTGTACTATTGAATGGGGGAAAATACTCACCCATCAAACATCTCTTCAAGATAAAACTCAACAAAATAGTCAAAATTTGGGAAGAGGAAGGTCAGAGCGATAGTACAGTGAGTAGAGTGTTTACCTTGCACGTGGCCAATTGTGGGTTAGATCCCTGATATCCCATACTGCCCCCTGAGCACTGACAGGAGTGATTCCTGAGTGTAGGGCCAGGAATTACTCCCAAGAATTGCTGGGTGTGACCCCAAAACAAACAAACAAAAACCTTGGAGGAGGGACTGGCGAGATAGTTCAAAGGGCTAGAACACATGCTTTTTTTGTTTTGTTTTTGTTTTGTTTTGTTTTGTTTTGTTTTGGCTCTTTTGGTTACACCCAGTGATGCTCAGGACTGTTCCTGGCTCTACACTCAGGAATCACTCCTGCAGGTGCTCAGGGAACCATATGGGATGCCAGGGATCAAATCCAGGTCTGTCTCTGCAAAGCAAACACCCTCCCCACTGTCATATCACTTCTGTTCAAGAGCACATGCTTTGTTTGTAAAAGACCTTGGCTTCATCTCTGGGCACTGCCAGCCCTGAGCATCTATCCAGGAGTTACCTCTAAGCACTGCTGCATGTGCCCAAAAATAAACAACAAAAAAAAACTGGTGAAATGACTGGAGAGTCCCTTTCTCAAAGAAAATATACAACTAGACAACAGGTATGAGAAAAAATTCTTGGCATCAATGATCACGGAAATGCAAATCAAACCACAATGAAGTACCACCTCATACCAATAACACTAAACTATTTAAAGGTCTCAGTGATGGTGAGACTGTGGGGAAAGGAACCCTCATTCACTCTTATTAGAATCTAAACTGGTTTAGCCTTCATGGAAGAGAGTTTCGAATTTCACAAAGAAATAAAAGTATTGACCTAGCAGAAACACCTCTAGGTATCTATTTGAAGAATATTAAAACATTCACTTGAGAAGATATGTACACATCTGTGTTCTTTGTGGCATTTTTATAATAACCAAGATCTGAAAATAACTCAGTGACCAGTAACCAGTGAATAGATAAAGGACTTGTAGTATGCACACACAAAATAGGACTATTAATCAGATTGTACAAGAAAATATGAAATTTTGGAGGCTAGAAAAATAGCCTAGGGCCTTACCATACAGCAGATAGGGCCCTAGACTTGCATATGGTCTACCCAGGTTCAATCTCAGAATCCTATAAATCCTGCAAGGAATGATCCCTGAGCTCACAGCCAGGAATAAGCACTGGGCATAGCTGGGTGTGCCCCCACCCCCAAAATAAAAGAAAACATGAAATTTTGTTTTTTGCTGCCATATGGAACTGGAGAGTTTCATGCTAAGTGAATGACAGACACAGGGTGATGTCACTCACAGCAGCTCTACAAAGGTACAAAGTAAGGAAAGAGACAGTGTTCACTGGGGAAAAAACTTTAGACTCTGACTATAGAATAGAGAAGAACTAAGGGGTGAGAATAGGGGTAGTGGAAAAGAAGGATCCTACACACAGTCATGGAGGTATATTGGGGTCTTAGAAGTGTCCAATAGTAATAAAAGTGACCTAATCAAATAAAAGTTGCTCAATGACATTAACCATTAGGGAATGCAATTGAGGGGGACTAGCTGATAGCACAGTGGGTTAAGGCACTTGTTGTACATGCAGCCAATCCAGGTTTGATCCCTGGCATCACATATGGTCCCCCAAGCCCTCCAGAAGTGATTTTGAGTGAATCACTTCTGAGCACCAAAAAGTGTGGCCCCAAAACTAAAAAATAAGTTAAATTAAATTTAAAAAATAGGGGCTGGAGCGATAGCACAGTAGGGAGTTTGCATTGCACGAAGCAGACCCAGGTTCGATTCCCAGCATCCCATATGGTCCCCTGTGCACTGCCATGGGTAATTCCTGAGTGCAGAGCCAGGAGTGACCCCTGTGCATCGCTGAGTGTGACCCAAAAAGCAAAAAAAAATTTTTTTAAATAAATTAATTAAATTAAATAAAATAAAACCACAAGATACCTAACTACACAGATGACAACTCTCAGATAACTAAAGATTGAACACCTGTGCAGAGCCAGGTCACCTGGTAGTTGTCTGACAGCACCCCACAGTGGATGAGCCACCATGGTTCTATGTCAGACATCGCCACTATTTGGCCCAGCCGAGGCAGGTGGCAAAGCTACAGCTGACACTGGGGTTTCTCCATACCCTGCCAATGCCAATCTGTCTGAATCTTGCAAAACAGCCCTGCGATGTCCACCAGGAAACACGTGGAGAGTTCCAGCAGGGATCACACGTAGAGTTCCATGCCTGGTGTGCTGAGTCACACGTTGTCTAAGGCAAGATAGTGAGGCAGGTTTGGGAGAGCGCAAGGGGTTCAGACAGCATCGGTGCCATCTTGCCTCCAATCAAATAAATATTGTGTGATAATTATAGAAAATGAGTAGGGATGACTAAAGCATTGGCAAGGGTACCAAACAACTAAAACTCTTTCCATTGTTGGTGAGAAGATAAAATGGTACAATGGCATTAGAAAACAGTTTGGTAATTTTTTTTTAATTTTTAAAATTTTATTGAATCACCATGAGATATTTACAAGCTTTCATGATTGGGTTACAGTCTCACAATGATCAAGCACCCATCCCTCCACCAGTGCACATTCCCCACCACCAATATCCCGGGTATACCCCCACTTTCCCACCATCCCCCGCCTCTAAAGCAGACAAGATTTCCCATACTCTCTACTTTTCGGCATTATAACTTGCAACACAGACACTGAGAAGTCATCATGTTTGGTCCATTATCTAATTTCGGCATGCAACTCCCATGCCAACTGGTTCCTCTAGCCATAATTTTCTTAGTGATCCCTTCTCTATTCCATATGCCTTCTCCCCTCCACTCATGAAGCAGTCTTCCAGCTATGGGGCAATCCCCCTGGCCCTTGTATCTGCCGTTCTTGGGTGTCAGCCTCATGTGATGCTACCCTACACTCCACAAATGAATGAAATCCCTCTATGTCTATCCCTCTCTTTCTGGCTCATTTCACTTAGCATGAGACTCTCCATGTTTATCCATTTATAAGCAAATTTCATGACTTCATCTCTCCTAACAGCTGCCTACTATTCCACTGTGTAGATGTACCAAAGTTTCTTTAACCCGTCATCTGTTTTAGGGCACTCAGGTTGTTTCCAGATTTTGGCTATTGTGAACAGTGCTGCAATAAATATATAGGTACAGATGTCATTTCTCCTGTGCTCTTTTGCATCCTCTAGATATATTCCCAGAAGTGGTATTGTGGGGTCATATGGAAGCTCAATTTCTAGTTTTTGAAGGACTGTCCATATTGTTTTCCAGAAAGGCTGGACCAGTCAGCATTCCCACCAACAGTGAAAGAGTGTCCTTTTCCCCCCACATCCATGCCAGCACTGTTTGCTTTTGTTCTTTTGAATGTGTGCCAGTCTCTGTGGTGTGAGATGATATCTCATTGTTGTTTTGATTTGCATCTCCCTGATGATTTGTGATGTGGAGCATTTTGTCATGTGCCTTTTAGCCATTTGTATTTCTTTTTTGAGGAAACTTCTGTTCATTTCTTCTCCCCATTTTTTGATGGGGTTAGAAGTTTTTTTCTTTTCCAATTCTACTAGTGTCTTATGTATCCTGGATATTAATCCCTTATCAGATGGGTATTGGGTAAATATTCTCTCCCATTCTGTGGGCTCTTTCTGTATTTTGGTCACTGTTTCTTTTGAAGTGCAGAAGCTTCTTAGTTTGATGTAGTCCCATTTGTTTATGTTTGCTTCCATTTGCATGGTCAGTGTTGTTTCATTCTTAAAGATGCTTTTAGCTTCAATGTCATGGAGAGTTCTGCCTACATTTTCTTCTATGAACCTTATAGATTCATGTCTGATATTGAAGTCTTTAATCCACTTTGATCTGACTTTTGTGCCTGGCATTAGACAGAGGTCAGAGTTCATTTCTTTGCAGGTAGCTATCCAGTTTTCCCAGCACCATTTGTTGAAAAGGTTTTCCTTGTTCCACTTTGCATTTCTTGCTCCTTTGTCAAAGATTAAGTGGCCATATATTTGGGGGTCTGTGACACGAAATTCAACTCTGTTCCATTGAATGAAGGTCTGTTTTTATCCCAATACCATGATTTTTTAACTACTACTACTTTGTAGTAGAGTTTGAAGTTGGGGAAGGTGATGCCACCCATCTTCTTTTTTTCAAGGATTGCTTTAGCTATTCATGGGGGTTTATTGTTCCACATAAATTTCAGGAGTGTTTTGTCTATTTCTTTGAAAAATGTCATAGGTATCCTGATAGGGACTTCATTAAATTTGTATAGTGCTTCAGGCAGTATTGCCATTTTGATAATGTAAATTTTCCCTATCCATGAGCAGGGGATGTGTCTCCACTTCCTAGTGTCCTCCTTTATTTCTTGAAGTAGTGTTTTGTAATTTTCCTTATATAGGTCCTTCACTCCTTTGGTTAAGCTGATTCCAAGGTACTTGATTTTCTGAGGTACTATTGTGAATGGGATTTTTTTTTAATGTCTCTTTCTTCTCTTTCATTATTTGTATATAAGAAAGCCATGTACTTTTGGGTGTTGTTGATTTTGTAGCCGCCACTTTACTATATCGACTTATTATTTCTAGGAGCTTTTCTGTAGAGTCTTTAGGGTTTTCCAAGTATAGTATCATATCATCTGCAAATAGTGATAACTTGATCTCTTCCTTTCCTATCTGTATACCCTTGATATCGTTTTCTTATCTAACTGCTATGGCCAGGACTTCCAGTACTATATTAATTAGGAGTGGCGAAAGCGGGCAACCTTGCCTTGTGCCCGATCTTAGAGGGAAGGCTTTCAGTTTTTCCCCATTGAGAATGATACTTGCCGTGGGCTTTTGGTAGATGGCTTTGACTATATTGAGGAAAGTTCCTTCGATGCCCATTCTCCTGAGAGTTTTCATCATAAACGGGTGGCTGAATCTTGTCAAATGCTTTCTCTGTATCTATTGGTATGATCATATGGTTTTTATTATTTCTTTTATTAATATGATGAATTATGTTGATTGACTTGTGAATGTTAAACCATCCTTGCATTCCTGGAATGAATCCTACTTGGTCATGGTATATGATCTTTTTGATGAGTTGTTGGATTCTATTTGCTAATATTTTTTTTTAATTTTTTTTTAATTTTTTATTGAGTCACCATGTGGAAAGTTACAAAGTTTTCAGGTTTAAATCTCAGTTATACAATGCTCGAATACCCATCCCTTCACCAGTGCTCATATTCCACCACCAAGAATCCCAGTATAGCTCCACCCCGCCCCCTCACACCCCAAACCCCCCCACACCCCTAACCATCCCCACCCTAAGCCCCCCCCGCCTGTGTAACTAATAAATTTCACTTTACTTTCATTTTGATTGCATACAATATTTCAACAAAACTCACTATTATTTTTATTTTTTTCTTTAATTCTATTTTTAATGGCACTAGAATTATTTTTTAAATTATTAATGAAAGTATACTGAAATAAAATTAATATCAAAGTGATTTAATTGACTATGTTTAAACAAAGTATTGCTACCTAAACAAATATAAAAGAATAAGTATTTAACTTAAGGATAACCTGAAAAAAACCCAATTGTTCATGTGCTTTAGAAAACTCACTATTATTGTTTGGAGAGTCTCTCCCCTAAAGTCAGACCTGCTGAAAAGGAAGCATTAGATAAATTGTTTTCCATTGCTGAGGATGAAGAGGTATGAGGTCGAGTGACCACACTTAGCAGCCTCTCAGTTTTGGGTTTCTGTAATTTAGTATTTTAGTAACTAAGTCCAGAGAGACATCTGCCAGAAGTTGCATCATTGCCAACTTGTACTTCTCAGTTCCATTATATTCCACATATGAGTGCAATCTTTCTATGTCTGTCTCTTTCTTTCTGACTCATTTCACTCAACATGATACTTTCCATGTTGATCCACTTATATTCTATTTGCTAATATTTTGTTGAGGATCTTTGCGTCTGTGTTCATCAGGGATATAGTCTGTAATTCTCTTTCTTTGTGGTATCTTTGTCTGTTTTTGGTATCAGGGTGATATTTGCTTCATAGAAACTGTTTGGAAGTGTTTTTGATACTTCAATTTCCTGGAAAGCTTAAAGAGGATTTGGAGTAAATCCTCTTTAAAGGTTTGGAAGAATTCACTAGTAAATCCATATGGGCCAGGACTTTTGTGCTTGGGGAGACTTTTTATTACCATTTCAATTTCTTTGATGGTTATAGGTCTGTTCAGGTATTCTAGATCTTCTTGGATCAGCCTTGGGAGCCTATAGGAGCCTAGGAATTTATCCATTTCCTCAAGGTTTTCATGTTTCGTGGCATAAAGATTCTCAAAGTAATCTCTGAGAATCCTTTGAATTTCTGTAATTTCTGTTGTAATGTCCCCCTTTTCATTTCTAATTCGGTTTATTAGGGTTTTCTCTCTCCTTTTTTTGTGAGTCTTGCTAGAGGTTTATCGATCTTGTTTATTTTCTCAAAGAACCAGCTCTTGGTTTCATTGATATTTCGGATTGTTTTTTTGGTTTCCATCTCATTAATTTCTGCTCTAAGTTTCATTATTTCATTCCTCCTGTTTGGATTAGGCTCCTTTTGTTGGTTCTCTAAGCTCTTAAGCTGTGAGGTTAGGTTACTTATGTGGGCTCGCTCCTCCTTCCTGAGGAATGCTTGTAGAGCTATGAACTTTCCTCTTAACACAGCTTTTGCTGTGTCCCATAGGTTTTGGTAACTTGTGTCCTTATTGTCGTTCATTTCCAGGAATCTTTTTATTTCCTTGACTTTGGTAATTTCTTTACAGATTAATGGACTGAAGTAATAGTACAGTGCATAGGGTGCTTGCCTTGCACGTGGCCAACTTTGATTTGATCTCTTGTATGCCATATGGTCCCCCGAGCTCTGTCAGAAGCATCCCAATTATTTTGCTCTTGGTATTTATTTATTTATTTTTATTGAATCACCGTGAGAACAGTTACAAAGCTTTCAGGATTAAGTCTCAGTCATACAATGATCAAACACCCATCCCTTCACCAGTGCACATGTTCCACCACCAAGAACCCCAGTATATCTCCCCTCTGACCTCCCACCCTGCCTCTGTGTCAGATGATTTTCACTTTACTCTCTCTTTACTTTGATTAAATTCAATTTTCAAAGAAAACCCACTACTATTATTTGGAATTTCCCCCCAACAATCAGACTTGCTGAAAAGGCATCATTAGATAATTTGTTTTCTATTGCTGATAATGAAGAACATATGATGTTGCATGGCTGAGAAAGTAGTCATGCAGTTTTGGAATTCTGGTATTTTTTTTAAAATTTTATTGAATCACCATGTGGAGGGTTACATAGTTCTCAGGATTATGTCAGTTATACAATATTCAAACACCCTTCCCTTCACCAGTGCCCCTATTCCATCACCAACCATCCCAGTATACCCCCCCGTCCCCGCCCTTGTAAGTGATAAGTTTCACTTCCTTTACGCTTTATCTTGGTTACATTCTATGTTTCAACACATAACTCGCTATTGTTGCTGGGGTTTCCCCCCAAAAAGAAAAAGACAGTCTCACTGTCAAGGAAGCATTTGATAGTTCTCCATTGCTGAGAATGTAGAGATATTAAGTCCCGCTGTTTGTTACATAACTTTTCTATTTTTTTCCCCCCCTCGTCCCGCGCCACTGAGTTCACACCTGTTTAGTAGTCACCACGCTGCCTGACAAAGGGAAAAAAAAAACGAAAAAGATGGTTATTTCCCATCATCGGCTGGTGTGGGGCTCTGGCTTAGTTGATAGTCAGGTAGAAAGTCTGCAAGCAGTTTCTGGAACCAAAAGTAGTGCGCTGGTATCGGCCCCGCCTCGAGATTCCACCAGCGTCCCGCTGTTCCATGTACATAATACTTTATTCCCTTGTATCCTATTCCCATGCCCCAAGGTCCATGTCAACTTAATGGACATCATACTATGGTTAATGCCATGCCGCGATTCTTCCCGAGAAAGAAGGATATTTCTTCTCAGCTGGCGTGGGGATATGGCTTGGTTCAATCTAGAGAGATGGCTACCACGTTGATTGCCTTCAATATTTCAACAAAAAACTTACTATTCTTGTTAGGGTTTCCCACTGAAGTCCGACCCGTTGAAAAGGAATCATTTCATATTGCTGATGATTGGATGATATTAGGTCACGCGGCCACGGTAGCGGCAGCGCGGTTTTGGGTTTCTGTATAAAGTCCAGGGAAAATTCTGCCTGAAATTCTATTTCTACAATCTTTTACCCTTTTATGGTGCTCATAAGATGGGAAAACCTAGAGAAATACCGGGCCCCCACAGGGGCAGCCTGGCAGAAACGCTCAGTTCACATACTGCAAGTTGTTCAGTGGGCTGCTGGTGTCCAAAGTAGCTCTTTTGGCCTCCTCTGTCATACTGGAGCGGCGGCAGTGGCGAATGGGAAGCCCATGTGGCTGCACTGTCCTTAAGAGTCCGTGGTGGGCGGAGACCGGTACTTCCCCGCCCCTCGATCTCCCGCAAGCCACTGCGCATTTGGGTCCGTGTCTCCATTTTGTGCTCAGAGAAGTGGGGTGGAGGCTGTGCTGTGCCCAGGAGAGGTTGAGAGAGAGAAAGAGAAATTTAAAAAAAGAGGAATGCCGGGCCCCCGCAGGGGCAGCCTGGCGGAAACGCTCAGTTCACATACTGCAAGTTGTTCAGTGGGCTGCTGGTGTCCAAAGTAGCTCTTTTGGCCTCCTCGGTCATACTGGAGCGGCGGCAGCTGCGAATGGGCGGAATTCTGGTATTTTAGTAATTAAGTCCAGAGGTATTTCTGCCAGCAGCCACTGCATTCCGAGATTGGTTTGCATGCCTCTTGGATCATGGCTGTTAGAGGCGGAGGAGCTGTTTGTGGGCGGCTGCTCGGGGTCTCATTTGGGCGGGGAGCCCCTCCCCCAATTGCAAGATTTCCCACCCGCCTCATCATTGCAAGCTCCTACCTCTCTGTCCAATTGTCTCTGAAAGGTGGTGGTCGCCATGCTGCCGCAAAGGGGAAAAGGCCAGGGAACAAAAACCCTTCCCCTCTTGGGGCTGCATGGGGCCATAGCTTAGTTCACAGTCTAGGAGTATATCTGCCAGCAGCCACTGCATTCCGAGATTGGTTTGTGTGCCTCTGGGATCATGGTCATTCAGGGGCGAAGGAGCCATTCCTGAGTGGTTTTTGTATAGCAGGAAAGGTTTGGAGAAATAGTCCTGGTTCCCACATATCAGAGCCATGTTAGTTGAAGCTCAGTGTCGCCCAGATTTCATCTGGAGAAGGCAGGGAGACTGCACCTTCTCCGTCAGGGGCACCCTGGTGTTATTGGCTCAGTTTGGGGTCTGGAGCATTCTCTGGTGTGTGGTGTCCACCGGCCAGGATTCTTCACTGCTGAGTGTGGCAAGATGGCACTGGGGGTGGGTTGAGGGCGTGACTTCCAGGGTTAGGGGTGAGCTGGAGTTGCCCAGTTCCAGTGCCTCTACGTGGTTTGGAGAATAGTCCTGGTCCCCACATACCGGAGCCATGTTAGTAGAAGCTCAGTGTCGCCGGGATTCCATCTGGAGAAGGCAGGGAGACTGCATCTTCTCCATCTGGGGGACCCCGGTGTTATTGGCTTGGTTTGGGGTGCGGAGCATTCTCCAGTGTGTGGTGCCCACCGGCCAGGATTCTTCACTGCGGAGGGCGTCAAGATGGCGCTGAGCGCGGATGCTCTTGGTATTTATAAGAGAAATAAAAACATATCTATGCAAAGAATTGTACATAAATTTTTTAGGAGTTTTATTTGTACAGTGCAAGACCTTGCAATATTCTAGATATTCTTCAATAGAATAGGTGCACTGTAGAATATTTGTGCAATAAGATACTACCTGGAAATTACACGAAATAACTCCTGCTAGTTCACTAATACTCATGAATTTCAGAAATATGTCAAATGAAAAAAGCCATCCTTAAAAAAGTGTGTTTTGTTTGATATCATTTGTAATTCTAAAATATGCTTGGGGTAAGAATGGAGAGATGGATAGACTGCAAATGTGCATAAGATAACTTTTGGGAAATGGAACTGCTAGCTATTATAACGGTGGTGATGATATCATGAGTGGATATATATATCTCAAATAAATTACATTAGTATTAGATGTTAATAGTGCTTAACATACTAAAATAAAGTTGTGAAAGAAATCAATTAAAAAATGAACTCCCCAAATTCTCTCTAGCTTTTTAACTATTAAGCAATTTAAACCCCACAAGGGCATTTGAATGTGCTACCTCAAAGCATGCTAATACCAGTGCAGAGCAGTGTATGGGTTTTCTTTCAGTAAGGGATTGTTTCCATTATCACATGATATGACCGACCTGGGTCTTTGTAGCTTCCCATTAATTGGAATATTTTGTGATTGGTTCTGCTAAGAAAATTAAAATTTCTATTTATGTCAGTATTAAGTTGAACTTTCTATGTGTTTCAAATTTCTTCAATTAATTTACTGTCTATGAAGTGATGAGAAATGAAAGTTTAATTGTTTGAGGACTTGGAGAGGCCTTAGGGTAGTTATTTTAAGCTTATTAAACTGGCAGGTAAGAACACGTAGGAAAAAACTTATGTGCAATTTGACTCCAGTCTGAAAAAAATTTCAAAAATAATAATTCTTCTAGTACCTGTCCAATAAGCACAGCTGAAATCAGGAGATTATGCCAGAAAAAGAATCTCAAGGATTTTGGAAGGTGTGGTTTTGGGAAGGGATTTAATATAAGCCTTGGTAAGGGAAGGGTTAGAGTTATATAAGAAGCTTCCACAAAAAATAAAATATTTTTTTCTTTTTTTAGTCATATATTTCTCTCTTACAAGTTTAACCTTAAATCACTGAAAACTCATTTCGTTCACGTTGTTATGGGCATTAGTTAGATGGAAGCCATGGAGAGAAAGGAGGAATGAGTGATAGGAGAAGGGAGAATAAGCGTAAAAAAATCAAAATTCTTTTTGTGAAATACTTAGTCAGACATTTAGTTGTTGAACTGTGGTCACGTAAGGTTAGAAAGATCTTCTCAGATCTTATCTTTCTCTTTAAATTGCTTTTGTTTTATTTTATTTTGGGCCAAGCCTTGTAATGTTTGGGTTTACTCATGGCTCTACACTCAGGGATCACTCCTAATGGGGGTCAGGGGACCATCTGGGGTGGTGGAGGTTGACCTATGTCTGCCACGTCATGCAAGGCAAGAGTCCTGCATGTTGTACTATCTCTCAGAACCCTCCTCAAAACCTCTTGTCCAATTCTACTCTACATTCTTCCTTTGAGAGCATGGAAGCCCGTATCTCAGGTGTGTACTATCTCTTCAATGAATCTTTCTACTTTTATTTACATTGTCATGTCCTTGAATTCTTTCTCTTACAAAGACAAAGAACTGAGGACAAACAAGGGCCTTCTCTATTTTTCTGTAACAGCTTCCAGTTACTAACCCGTATCATTCAAGTATGCCTTTAATCATGTATAGAATAGTTTACAAATGCAAAAATCCAGCCTTTACTGTGACAATACTCTGAAGATGTTCAATGTGTGCTAAATTTCAGTGTATTTCATTTCTAACCTTCTAAATGTGGGTGATTACAGATTTTTAGCCTTGCACGCGGCTGACCCTGGTTCAATTCTTTCGTCCCCCTCGGGGAGCCCCACAAGCTACCGGGGGTATTCCATCTGCACATTAGAGCCTGGAAAGCTACCCATAGCATATTTGATATGCCAAAAACAGTAACAACAAGTTTCACAATTGTAACTGGTGCCTGCTCAAGCAAATTGATGAACAACGGGATGACAATGCTACTTACAGTGCTAACTTAGATCCCATCTATGCCTAAGGTTTAAATTGTAACTTAGTAGCAATCTATAACTAACTTTTAAAAACATTAAAAATATTTAAAAACATTTTTTACTTTATTGAAACTCTGATTTACAAAGTTATTTATAATACAGTTTTTTCAGGCATTCAATGTTATAACACCAATCCCACCAACTGTATGACCTCCCCTCAATGTCCCCAGTTTCCCAACCACCCTCCAAGACTGCCCCCTGAGCAGGCACAATTTTTTTTTTACTTTATATACCTTGTTACCACAAAATGGAACATGGAATTATAAAAAATGTTCAGAAAAGAAAATCTATGAAAATTGCTATGTTGGGTTGAACAGGTGAGGACCAACTGGGAAACGCTTCCCTGCACTACGCGGACCTGAGAAACTGTCCCCCAAGTCGGCTTTCTGCCTTCTTGGACTTCTCTGCATCCCCTCCCACTTTGCCACCGCCACGGCCAATCAAGAACAGCGCTGCCCCATGTCATGCATCTTGAACAGGTGAGGACCGACCGGGAAACGCTTCCCTGCGCTGCGCGGTCCTGCGAGAAACTGTGACCCCGCCAGGAAGATTCTGGGGGCGTGGCCTGTATCTCAGTGGGCGTGGTCTCAAAGTGGGCGTGGCCTTCTGTCCGAGCGGCCAAGGCTAACAAGGCCGCAGATATTATCTCCACAGATATTATCTCTGACCTTAGCACAATAGGTATTGTCTATTTCTTTGAAAATCACTTTAATCATCTCAACCACCTATGCAAAATACCCATTAGCTTAGTCTAACTTTATACAACCTATCAGTGAATAAGGGAAGCTTAGCACAAACAGAAACTCTCCTTCCCACAACAAGAGGGAACAGGAATAAAGAACCACAAAGCTCAGACTCTACACTTCCATATCAAGATGAAGAAGCAGCGAAAATCCCCTCCACCAAGAGAGGGAAATGAAAAGATTCCAGAAACATCATCAGTGGATACTCACATCTACGACCTCTCAGATAAACAATTCAGAGAGGAAATTTGGAAGAGAGTCGACATATTACAAGCAACCATGGAACAGACATCCAATAAGTTACGGGAGGAGATGAATGAAGCACTGCAACGGTCTACCAAGAAAATGCAGGAAGAAATGAGAGCAGAAATTTCAAACCTACGAACAGAAGTCACACAAATAAAGGAATCGAAAATCTCATTAGATGGCCTCAACAGTAGAATGACTACAGCTGAAGACAGAATCAGCGACCTAGAAGATGAGCTACAGAAAACTTATAGACAACAACAAATCATGGCCAAAGACCTCAAAATGGCTATAGAACGAATCAGAGCCCTGGGGGATGACTTCAAGAGGAACAACATTAGAATCATTGGAGTACCAGACCACAGGGAAGTAACCCCAATGAAAAAAACACAGTCAAAGACATCATTGCTAAGAAATTCCCAGAGCTGGAGAAGACAGGCATCCAGATACAAGGAGTCCGAAGACTACCAGCAAAAAGAGACCCAAATAAAAAGACTCCAAGGCATATCATAGTCACAATGACGTATGCTATGGATAGAGACACAATTCTGCAAGCAGCAAGGTCAAAGAAGGAAATCACATACAGAGGAGCACCCCTCAGGTTTACAGCAGACCTGTCAGAGGAAACCCTCCGAGCCCGAAGACAATGGTGGAACATAGTGAAAAAACAAAATGAAATGAATGCCTCACCAAGAATACTTTATCCGGCTAAACTCTCCCTCAAACTCGAAGGAAACATACACTACTTCTCAGACAAACAACACCTCAGGAACTTCATAGACTCAAAACCAAACTTGAAAGGTCTAAAGGGGCTACTGTGAGACAAGTAGGAGCCCCATAAGAACAACAAATCCCACAGAAAGATGACACAAAACCCCATCGCAATAATCTCTCTCAATGTCAACGGCCTAAATGCACCTATCAAGAGACACAGAGTGGCAAAATGGATCCGGAAATTAAACCCAACATTCTGTTGCCTGCAAGAAACTCACCTGAACAAACAGGGAAAACATAGACTCAAAGTCAAAGGATGGAAAACAATCCTGCAAGCAAACAACCCCCTTAAAAAAGCTGGAGTGGCCATCCTAATATCTGACAACATAGATTTCAGGTTGAAAAAGATTAAAAGGGATAGCGAAGGTCATTTTCTGTTTATCAAGGGATATGTACAACAGGAAGAAATCACACTCTTAAACATATATGCACCTAATGAGCGACCAGCTAAATTTTTAAAACAACTCCTAACATACTTCAAAGAGGACATCACTAACAGCACAATAGTAGTCAGAGACTTCAATACGGCCTTATCGCCTCTAGATAGATCCACAAGAACAAAACTCAACAAGGAAACACTGACCCTGAAAGAAAAAATTGAAGAGAGAGGCCTAATAGACCTATACAGGGCCTTACACCCCAAAAAGAAAGAATACACATTATTTTCCAGTGCACACGGAACATTTTCTAAAATAGACCATGTACTGGGCCCCAGAACATACCTCAATAGGATCGGAAAAATAGAAATTGTATCAACCATCTTCTCAGACCACGATGCGCTGAAGATAGAAGCTAATCACTCACCGACACGGAGAATCAAATCAAACACTTGGAAATTAAACAATTCAATGTTGAACAATGAGTGGGTCAGGAAGGAAATCAAGGAAGAAATCAAAAAATACTTAGAGACAAATGAGAATGAAGCCACGAGCTGCCAAAACCTATGGGACACAGCTAAAGCCATGATAAGGGGAAAATTTATAGCTCTACAAGCATTCCTCAGGAAGTAAGAAAGGGCCCACATAGACAGCTTGACTTCACGACTCAAGACCTTAGAAAAGGACCAGAAAAAGGAACCCAAACCAGATCGAAGGAAAGAAATAATAAAAATTAGAGCAGAAATTAATGACATGGAAACCAAAAAGACAATCCGAAAGATCAATGAAACAAAGAGCTGGTTCTTCGAGAAAATAAATAAGATTGATAAACCGCTAGCAAGACTCACAAAGAAAGAAAGAGAGAGAACCCTAATAAATCGAATCAGAAATGAAAAGGGGGACATAGTAACAGAAACCAGTGAGATTCAAAAGATCATTAGAGACTACTTCGAAAGTCTATATGCCACAAAACAGGAGAACCTAAAAGAAATGGATGGATTCCTCAATTCCTACAATCTCCCAAGACTAAACAAAGAAGACTTGGAATACCTGAATAGACCCATCAATGTTAAGGAAATTGAAACGGTAATCAAAAACCTCCCCAAAAACAAAAGCCCAGGCCCAGATGGTTTCACTGGCGAATTCTTCCAAACATTTAAAGAAGACCTGTTGCCTGTTTTCCTCAAACTTTTCCAGGAAATTGAAAAAACAGGAACTCTCCCAAACAGTTTCTATGAAGCAAACATCTCCCTAATACCAAAAGCAAACAAAGACACCACTAAAGAAAGAAAATTACAGACCAATATCCCTGATGAACACCGACGCGAAGATCCGAACAAAACAATAGCAAATGGGATCCAACAACTCATCAAAAAGATCATACATCACGACCAAGTGGGATTCATCCCAGGGATGCAAGGATGGTTTAACATTCGGAAATCAATCAACATAATCCACCATATCAACAAAAGTAAAGATAACAACCATATGATCATATCAATAGATGCAGAGAAAGCATTTGACACAGTCCAACATCCTTTCATGATGAAAACCCTCGCCAAAATGGGGTTTGGAGGAACTTTCCTCAAGATAGTCGAAGCCATCTATCACAAGCCTACGGCAAGCATTATCCTCAACGGGGAAAAACTAAGGGCCTTTCCTCTGAGATCAGGCACAAGACAAGGATGCCCACTCTCACCACTCCTCTTTAATATAGTACTGAAAGTACTTGCGATAGCTATTAGACAAGGAAAAGAGATTAAGGGCATCCAGATAGGAAAGGAAGAAATCAAACTCTCACTATTTGCAAATGATATGATACTATATCTAGAGAAGCCTAAAGCCTCTACTAAGAAACTCTTAGAAACAATAGATTTATACAGTAAAGTTGCAGGCTACAAAATCAATACCCAAAAATCCATGGCTTTCATATATGCAAACAATGAGGCAGAGGAAAGGGACATGAAAAAAGCAATCCCATTCACAATCATGCCCCAGAAAATCAAGTACCTTGGAATCAGCTTAACCAAGGAAGTAAAAGACCTCTACAAAGAAAACTACAAAATGCTACTCCATGAAATCAAAGAGGACATGAGGAAATGGAAACATATACCCTGCTCGTGGATAGGGAGAACCAATGTTGTCAAAATGGCAATACTCCCCAAAGCACTATACAGATTCAACGCGATCCCTATAAGGATACCCATGACATTCTTCAAAGAAATGGATCAAGCAATCCTAAAATTCATATGGAACAACAAACGTCCAAGGATAGCTAAAACAATTCTGGGGAAAAAGTCGATGGGAGGCATCACCCTCCCCAACCTCAAACTTTACTACAAAGCAGTAACAATTAAAACAGCATGGTACTGGAACAAAGGCAGAGCTGTAGACCAATGGAACAGGGTGGAATATCCCTACACACAACCCCAAATGTATGATCATCTAATCTTTGATAAGGAGCAAGAGATGTGAAGTGGAGCAAGGAAAGTCTCTTTAACAAATGGTGCTGGCACAACTGGACAACCACATGCAAAAAAATGGGCTTAGACCTTGACCTGACACCATGCACAAAAGTCAGATCAAAATGGATTAAAGACCTCAACATCAGACCACAAACCATAAGGTACATTGAAGACAAGGTTGGTAAAACCCTCCACGATATTGAAGATAAAGGTATCTTCAAAGGTGACACGGAACTAAGCAATCTAGTAAAAACAGAGATCAACAAATGGGACTACATTAAACTAAAAAGCTTCTGCACCGCAAAAGATACAGTGACCAGAATACAAAGACTATCCACAGAATGGGAAAGGATATTTACACAATACCCATCAGATAAGGGGTTGATATCAAGGGTATATAAAGCACTGGTTGAACTCTACAAGAAGAAAACATCCAACCCCATCAAAAAATGGGGCGAAGAAATGAACAGAAACTTTACCAAGGAAGACATACGAATGGCCAAAAGGCACATGAAAAAGTGCTCTACATCGCTAATCATCAGAGAGATGCAGATCAAAACAACTACTAGATACCACCTCACACCACAGAGACTAGCACACATCCAAAAGAACAAAAGCAACTGCTGTTGGAGAGAATGTGGGGAGAAAGGGACCCTTCTACACTGCTGGTGGGAATGCCGACTGGTTCAGCCCTTCTGGAAAACAATATGGACGATTCTCAAAAAATTAGATATTGAGCTCCCATTTGACCCAGCAATACCACTGCTGGGAATATATCCCAGAGAGGCACAAAAGTATAATCGAAACGACATCTGCACATGTATGTTCATCGCAGCTCTGTTTACAATAGCCAGAATCTGGAAAAAAACCCGAATGCACTAGAACGGATGACTGGTTGAGGAAACTTTGGTACATATATACAATGGAATACTATGCAGCTGTTAGAAAAAAGGAGGTCATGAATTTTGTATTTAAGTGGATCGGCATGAAAAGTTTCATGCTGAGTGAAATGAGTCAAAAAGAGAGAGACAGACATAGAAAGATTGCACTCATCTATGTTATATAGAATAACAGAGTGGGAGACTAACACCCAAGAATTGTAGAAATAAGTATCAGGAGGTTGACTCCATGGCTTGGAGGCTGGCCTCACATTCTGGGGAAAGGGCAACTCAGAGAAGGGATCACCAACTATAATGTAGTCGAAGGCCATGTGGGGGAGGGGAGTTGCGGGCTGAATGAGGGCTAGAGACTGAGCACAGTGGCCACTCAACACCTTTATTGCAAACCACAACAGCTAATTAGAGAGAACAGAAGGGAATGCCCTGCCACAGTGGCAGGGTGGGGTGGGGGGAGATGGGATTGGGGAGGGTGGGAGGGATGCTGGGTTTACTGGTGGTGGAGAATGGGCACTGCTGAAGGGATGGGTTCTCGAACTTTGTATGAGGGAAGCATAAGCACAAAAGTGCATAAATCTGTAACTGTACCCTCACGGTGATTCACTAATTAAAAATAAATAAATTTTAAAAAATTTTAAAAAATTGTTATGTTGGGATGTTACTAGAGTCATTATCTCATGACTTCAGTAACATTCTGATATAACAAATGACTTTTAACAATCAAAGCTACTAGCCCTGTCTTCCAATCCCTCGTTCCTGTTGACTATTAGGAACTGTACTTGGAACTGTAGTTCACCCATCAAATTTCCAAACATAAACGTCCTATACCCTTTCCTGTGGGCCATACAATTGAGTTTGCCTCTAGATTTTCCAATTTTCATTGGTGCACTATCTTTCTCTCAACAGGTCTACAAATTTGTCCTAGAAATATTAATTTTGATACTTATCCATCAATCAGTTAATATGATGCTTTGTCCTTGAAGAGTGGTCGATTTTTTTGCATACCAAACTTTATTTTCATTTGCTAGTATAAATATAAGCTCATTGAATCAATCAATACCTTCCTAGGCTTGCTCTTTCAAGCCAATATTCTTCTTGAATATGTATCTCTCGCTTTCTATTTATTTCCACCCTGGAAAAGCTCACATTTGCTCTTGAACGTGTGTGTATTCCTCTCTTTTACCGTACATCATTCTAAGTAAATTTTTGTATAATGAAAACGGTTTTGCTTCACTAAAAAATTGAAAGTAGGGCCAGAGAGATAGTACAGCAACTAGGTGTTTGCCTTGCACTTGGCCCACCTGGGTTCCATTTCAGCTATCCCACAAGGTCCTGGACCTATCAGGAGGAATTCATGAGTTTAGAGTCAGGAGTAAACCCTGAGCTCACTAGGTTTCCTCCCAACCCAAAAATAAATTTTATTAGACAGATACTACTATTTCCCCTGGAGACAGGGAAGTGAACAAACCAAGCAAATCATGCCCTTCTAATTTCTTCTGTCCTATTTGCAACCTTGGAATTTGTCTCTTTCAGCTTGAGGGTTGTCAGGTCAATGTGTTCAGCTTGTACAGCTAAAATAATCTTTGGAGGTATCTGAGTGTCTCTAGGAACCTCAGGGCCTTTAAATAATTTTCGATGATATAAGATCAAACTGGTAAGAGAGAAAACATATAATCAGGAACTGTATTTAATTTTCCTGTAGAAAAGTGCCCACAGTATTAGTCAAGTTTATGCTCATTCTTCTTCCCAAATGCATACTTTCCAAATTCCTCAAAATTTCCCCTCCTGGAGTATTAGCTCCTAAGAGCCTATAAAGGACCCCCTTTTGGCAATCTTACCCAAAACTCCCAGTCAAAATGGACAATTGCTGTTCATGAATATGTCTTGACTCATTTTCACTCTATTACTCTAGGTTATTTTAATTTTACCTCTGTAATTTTTGCTTCTCAACTTCCTATGTGTGAAATTCCAAAGCTCTCTTCTGTAATTCTCCCCAGCTATTTCTACTAATAATCATCTGTTCCACTTCTGAATAGTTTTATCATATACACATCATAATTAATCATGGGTTACTATTGAGCATCTCTTAGTTTTCAAAGTGTTCCATAGAGATTACATGATATATCTTTAAATGTGTTTATTTCCAAAATTTTAAGCAGGCATGTCTTAGTTAACAAGAGCGCATGCAATTCATCTGATTGTAAAATTTTGAAATGACTCCTCTGAGAACTTATTAGCTCTGGTTGTTATGTTCTTTGTGTTTCTTTTAACCATCAACATAGTAATAAAAATAGAAGATGAGAGAACATTTGTTAAATCATTCTCTGGGGTCAAAATTACCCTAATATAAAATCTAGATTGAAAACTCTATAAGCAGACTAATGTCCAAAAATACTTATAACGACTGAAGTAAAATATATTTAACTTAACAATATACTAATAAGCTGAATTTGATAGCATATTAAAAGGTGTATTCAACATAACCAAGAGAGGTTTATGCATGTAATATAAGGATGGTTCAATATGAAAAGTAAGTCAATATATCATATTACATAATTGAATAGAGAAGGAAAATACACACAGCTATCTCAGTTGATAATTTTTTTTTTTTGCTTTTTGGGTCACAACTGTCTATGCATGGGGGTTACTCCTGGAGTTGGTCAGGTGACCATATGGGATGCCGGGAATCGAACCCAGGACAGCCACATGCAAGGTAAACACCCTACCCGCTGTGCTATTGCTCCAGCCCCATCAGTTGATAAAATTTTGACAAAATTTAACATTTATCATGGTTAATTTCATGTGTTAATTGGGTGTGATATGTCCAATTCAAGGTCAAAATCAATTTTGTTATATGTACATTTAGATAAAAATGCAAGTAATGGTTTACTATTATTTACAATGGTTTCGATTACAAATATAATGCTGTATTTCTGGGCTGGACACTACTGAGCTGGTGAGATTATCACTGCATCACTGTCATCCCGTTGCTCATCAATTTGCTCAAGCAGGAACTAGTAACGTCTCTATTGTGAGACTTGTTACTGTTTTGAGCATATCGAATATGCACAGGTAGCTTGCCAGGCTCTGCTGTGGGGGCGAGATACTCTCGTAGCTTACCTGGCTCTCCGAGAGGTGTGGAGGTATCAAAAGGGCATTTGCCTTACATGCAGGGAGTCGGCTGCATGCAAGGCAAATGCCCTACCAGCTGTGCTATCTCTTCAATCCTGTGAGATTATAGGTAATTTTTATCATGTATTTAAAATATGTTCTGATACTTTCAAGCATACTTTAGTGAACATGGTAACTATTTCAATGTGAAATAAAACTTTGAGAGTTGTTACATGAAAGCCACTGAGAGTAATGGGCAGTTGGATGTGGTGAGGCCTGAGGTGCTTCTTCAGCCTAGCAAACCTAACAACTCCGTATGGTTCTATCATTGGTGAGGGGTAGAGAAGTACGACACATCAAGTAATAAAAGTGCAAGGCATTTCTGGTGACTGCATGCACTTGCCCACCTTCGTGCATGCAATAAATTTCCACAGTCTCAGCTCCGATAAATTATAATAGGGTATTAGAGTAGGCCATGACATGAGTCTAATGGTCACTACCACTCAATAGAATTAGTTGTTTACTTCAGAGAATCTCTCCCTTTTCCACAAAGTCATCTCTATCTATCATTTACGGCAAGCACTGACGCCTCTTCTTAAGTGCTATCTCTTGACCAGCACAGATGCTAGGTAGCCCTCACTCAATGAATGAAGCAGTCTTGTTCTCTGCTTTGCCTTGGTGTGATTCCTTTGCACAGAATATTTCCTAAAATATTTGATTGCCTTGGACCTGGTCTACCTGTTTGCTCAGCCTTGATCTCTGAACCATGTTTCCTGTCATGTTTTGGAGACCACATGTATAGAAGTTGACTCTTGAAAGGAAGTGTTTACAAATGAAAGGAACTGAAGAACTATAGGTACTGCTGCTGGAAATGTTTCCTCTGATGGCAGGGCAGGGCTACTTCAGAGGCTGAAAGCAACCTCCACTGTGGGGAAGCCCTGTGGTGAAAGGCAAAGAAATATGTAGAAAATCCACATTCTATGGACACCCATCCTGTTTATGAGTGCTGGTGGAGCATGTGGTAACAGTCTAACTCCACCCTTTCATCCACAAGAGTATTCTCTTGGAGAGTTTTCCACAACCTTTGGCCTTAACATCTTTCCTTACTCATCTCTGAGTTGACTTTGTTAAGATGAAGAGATTGCTTTGCCATTATGAATAGTACTTCTCCCTTATCAATTAACTAAGAGTGCTAGAAAACAACCTCCTTTGGCTCACTGAAAAGGTTAGCTATTAATCTTTCAGCTGAAATGTCTCTTCTCTCTGGAAGAGCAGTTGTGTACTCCTTCTGCATCTGTAACTCACCTCGACAGACCAAACCTCCCAAGGGGAGCCGAAGGAAAAACGTGATGGTGGGCTATGGAGCCTCCTTCGGCTCTCAGTTACATCTTTAACAAAATTGTATTTTTATTAAACGTTGAAAACACTTCACAGTGGTGATTAAGTGACAGTGATCCGAACGGCAGGGAACCATGTGGATAGCCAAAGATCAGGAGAACTGAGGCAGGACAGAGTGGGAAAGACAGTCAGGTGTCCAGGAGAGGTAGGGCTGGGCAGGGTCAGAGAACTTAATCAGGGCCCTGCAGGGGGTGGAGCCAACCTAGAGGAGGGAGAGGGAAGTGATGGATGAGCAGAGATCAATCTGTCTGAGACTGGGTCGAAGAGGAGAAAAGAAGTTTCTGAAGGTAAGGCTGGGTTTGGGCATGGCCACTGGATTGAGTAGGTGGGAGCTATCTGTGAAGGAGGCGGGGCGAGGAAGCAGGACAGCTGTGCAGGAAGGGGTCAGGGGTAGGTTTTAGGTCTCAGAAGTGACCCTTGATGGTGATTTGATTGGCAGTTGGGAAGCTCAGCACTTGAGACCCAGAGATCATTTATGATTAGGTTATACCCAGCTCAGTAGAAAGCAGAAAACTTCGGCTACCCTAGGCCAAAGTGAGCATATGTCCCAGTGTGGTTACTCCATAAAGGAAGAGGCCTTAATTCAAGACCAGGCAAAAGGTAAGGGAAAGATGCCAGGAGCAATGAACAGTCATGGAGAGATATCCCAAAGGGACTGTCGAATCTGTAGGTATTTCTATGAAATCTGGTATTATCATAACTCCCATAAGCTCCTTCATAACTCAGAAACTGGATACAAAACATTGTATTCATGCTGAGTGACTAATGGCAATAAGGCATCCAGAAGGGAGGAAACCATTTCTGAAGGCAGAACTGGGGCCAGGTGATCTCAGCTGGGACAGATGGAGGGCCTCTGTGGATCTTTTCTTAGATGGAGTTCCTCTGACAATTATTGTGGAGAGAGTTTGTGGGTGCAAACATCTCACCAAGATTACTCTATCTGGCTAAACTCTTACTTAAACTCGAAGGAACCATACACTATTTCTCAGATAAACAATAACTCAAGAACTTCATAGACTCAAAATCAAACCTAAAAGAAGGTCTAAAAGGGCTGCTGTAAGACAAAGAAAAACCCTAACAAGAACAAAAAACCCTACAGAAAGATGGCACATAATCCCATGACAATAATCTCTCTCAATGTCAATGGGCTAAATGCACCAATCAAGAGACACAGAGTAGAAAAATGGATTCGGAAACTAAACCCAACTTTCTGCTGCCTACAAGAAACACACCTGGACAGTCAGAGCAAACACAGACGCAAAGTCAAAGGATGGAAAACAATCCTACAAGCAAACAGCTCCCTCAAAAAAGCTGGGGTGGCCATACTAGTATCTAACAACATAGATTTCAGGCTGAAAAAGATCAGAAGGGACAGGGACAGTCATTTTCTATTCATCAAGGGATATGAGAAACAGGAAGAAATCACACTCTTAAATGTATACGCACCTAATGAGCGACCAGCTAAATATTTAAAGCAACTCCTAACAAACTTTAAGGAGGACATCATTAGCACCACAATAGTAGCCAGGGACTTCAACACCGCCTTATCACCCCTGGATAGATCAACAAGAACAAAACTCAGCAAGGAAACAATGGCCCTGAAGGAAGAAATAGAAGAGAGAGGGCTTATAGACCTATACAGGGCTTTACACCCCCAAAAGAGAGAATATACATTTTTCTCCAGTGCACAAGGAACATTCTCCAAAATAGACCACATGCTGGGTCACAAAACATACCTCAACAGAATCAGAAAGATAGAAATTGTATCAACCATCTTCTCGGACCATGATGCACTGAAAATAGACGCTAAGCACACACAGACACGAAGCACCAAATCGAACACCTGGAAATTAAACAACTCCCTGTTGAACAACTAGTGGATCAAAAAGGAAATCAAGGAAGAGGTCAAAAGATACCTCAAAACAAATGAGAATGAAGACAAAAGCTACCAGAACCTATGGGACTCAGCTAAAGCTGTGTTAAGGGAAAAATTTATAGCCCTGCAAGCATTCCTCAGGAGGGAGGAAAAGGTCTACATAGAGAGCTTGACTTCACAGCTCAAGATCTTAGGAAAGGACCAGCAAAAGGAACCCAAGCCAGACCGAAGGAAAGAAATAAAACTTAGAGCAGAAATTAACAATAGGGAAACCAAAAAGACAATCTGAAAGATCAATAAAACAAAGAGCTGGTTCTTTGAGAAAATAAACAAGATTGATAAACCGCTAGCAAGACTCACAAAAAAAAAAAGAGAACCGTAATAAACTAAATCAGAAATGAAAAGGGCGATATCACAACAGAAACCAATGAAATTCAAAAGATCATCAGAGACTACTTTGAAAAACTCTATGCAATGAAACAAGAGAACCTAAAAGAAATGGACAAATTCCTTGATTCCTACAATCTCCCAAAACTGAATCAAGATGACTAGGAATATCTGAATAGACCCATTAATATCAAGGGAATTGAAACTGTTATCAAATGTCTTCCCCCAAACAAAAGCCCAGGCCCGGATGGATTCACTAATGAATTCTTGCAAATATTTAAAGAGGACCTGTTGCCAGTTCTCTTCAAATTATTCAAGGAAATTGAAGAAACAGGGACTCTATCAAACAGTTTCTATGAAGCTCATGTCTCCCTAATACCAAAAGCAAACAAAAGATACCACTAACAAAGAAAACTACAGGCCAATATCCCTGATGAACACGGATGCGAAGATTCTCAACAAAATACTAGCAAATAGAATCCAGCAACTCATAAAAAAAATCATACATCACGATCGAGTAGGATTTATCCTGGGGATGCAAGGATGGTTTAACATTCAGAAATCAATCAACATAAGCCATCATATCAACAAAAGTAAATATAAAAACCATATGATCATTTCAATAGATGCAGAGAAAGCATTTGACAAGATTCAACACCCATTTATGATGAAAACTCTCACCAAAATAGGCTTAGAAGGAACTTTCTTCAAGATAGTCGAAGCCATCTACCACAAACCCATGGCAAGCATTATCCTCAATGGAGAAACACTAAGGGCCTTCCCTCTAAGATCAGGGACAACAAGGATGCCCACTCTCACCACTTCTGTTAAACATAGTACTGGAAGTACTTGCAATAGCAATTAGGAAAGAAAAAGACATTAAGGGTATACAGATAGGAAAGGAAGAAATCAAGCTCTCACTATTTGCAGATGACATGATTCTATATCTAGAGAATCCTAAAACCTCCACTAAGAAACTCCTAGAAACAATAGACTTGTACAGCAAAGTTGCAGGCTATAAAATCAATACCCAAAAATCCATGGCCTTCCTATATGCAAACAATGAGACAGAGTAAAGTGACATTAAAAAAAATCCCATTCACAATTGTGCCTCAGAAGATCAAGTACCTAGGAATCAGCCTAACTAAGGAAGTAAAGGATCTCTACAAGGAAAACTACAAAACGCTACTCAATGAAATAAAAGAGGACATGAGGAAATGGAAACATATTCCCTGCTCATGGATAAGAAGACTTAACATTGTCAAAATGGCAATACTCCCCAAAGCACTATACAGATTCAATACAATCCCTATAAGGATACCTATGAAATTCTTCAAAGAAATTGATCAAACACTCCTGAAATTCATATGGAACAATAAACGCCCACGAATAGCTAAAGCAATTCTTGGGATAAAGACGATGGGAAGCATCACCCTCCCCAACTTCAAACTTTACTACAAAGCAGTAACAATTAAAACAGCATGGTACTGGAACAAAGGCAGAGCCGCTGATCAATGGAACAGGGTGGAATATCCCTACATGCAACCCCAAATATATGATCATCTGATCCTTGATAAAGGGGCAAGAAATGTGAAGTGAACAAGGAAAGCTTCTTCAACAAATGGTGCTGGCACAACTGGACAGCCACATGCAAAAAAATGGGCTTAGACATCGACCTAACACCATGCACAAACGTCAGATCAAAATGGATTAAAGACCTCAACATCAGACCACAAACCATAAGGTACATTGAAGACAAGGTTGGTAAAACCCTCCACGATATTGAAGATAAAGGTATCTTCAAAGATGACATGCCACTGACCAACCAAGTGGAAACAGAGATAAACAAGTGGGACTATATTAAACTAAGAAGCTTCTGCACTGCAATAGATACAGTGACCAGAATACAAAGGAAATCCACAGAATGGGAAAGGATATTCACCCAATACCCATCCAATAAGGAGTTGATATCAAGGGTATACAAGGCACTAGTTTACCTCTACAAAAAGAAAACATCCAACCCCATCAAAAAATGGGACAAAGAAATGAACAGAAACTTTCTCAAGGAAGAAATACGAATGGCTAAAAGGCACATGAAAAAATTCTCTTCATCACTAATCATCAGGGAGATGCAGATCAAAACAACTATGAGGTACCACCTCAGACCACAGAGACTGGCTCACATCCAAAAGAACAAAAACAACTGCTGTAGGCGTGGATGTGGGGAGAAAGGAACCCTCCTACACTGCTGTTGGGAATGTCCACTAGTTCAGCCCTTTTGGAAAACAATATGGTCGATTCTCAAAAAATTAGAAATTGAGCTCCCATTTGACCCAGCAATATCACTTCTGGGAATATACTCCAGAGAAGCAAAAAAGTATAGTCAAAATGACATCTGCACCTGTATGTTCATCGCAGCACAGTTTACAATAGCCAGAATCTGGAAAAAAACCAAATGCTCGAGAACAGATGACTGGCTAAAAAAACTTTGGTATATCTACACAATGGAATACTATGCAGATGCTAGAAAGCATGAAGCCATGACATTTGTATATAAGTGGATCAACATGGAAAGTTGAGTGAAATGAGTCAGAAAGAAAGAGACAGACACAGAAAGATTGCACTCATATGTGGAATATAAAGTAGCAGAGATGTACGAGCTAGCAATGATGCAACCTATGGCAGAAAGCCCTCTGGACTTAAATCACTAAAATACTAAAGTACAGAAATCTAGAACCTCGAGGCCGCTACTGTGGGCACACGACCTCATATCTCTTCATTCTCAGCAATGGAAAACAAATTGTCAAATGCTTCCTTTCCAGCAGGTCCAACTCTGGGGGGGGGGGAAGTCCAAACAATAATAGTGAGTTTTTTTGTTTGTATGTAATCAAAGTAAAGAGAAATTAAAGTGAAATTTATCAGCTTCACAGGCGGGATGGGGGGGTGGGGGGAGGTTCACCGTGGTTCTTGGTGGTGGGATATATGCACTGGTGAAGGGATGGGTGTTCAAGCATTATGTAACTGAGACTTAAGCCTGAAAGCTTTGTAACTTTCCACATGGTGATTCAATAAAGAATAAATTAGAAAAAAAATTCCCCCATTGTGATGCTCAGATAGGTATCATCAGACTGTTGTGTAAAATCTGGATGAGGCCAACTTTCTTGAATTAGGCTTTCACTATACCTTTCTCCACCGTCATTTCAGAGAACATGGCTAAACTCAACAGACAAAACAATTGGGAAAACAATTTAGAATGGACTGACTGAACAGAAAGGTTAAACGCACCCCAACACTGCTAAACTTTTCATTCCTGGAGCTGTGGAATGGTTGGCTAGAAGGCTGAGCTTTGTACTGCTAATGACCTTGGAGAACAGTTTCTCAGATTTTAGCTCTGGGCTGATCGTTTCACACTCCAACCTGAATTTTCTCCTTTGAAAATGTTGATAATATTCTCTGGAATAACTCATTACTGTGGTGGGGTTGGGTTGGTGTAAATGTGCTTTGCACAAAGAGCCTACACTTTGGATTTTCGTCCTAGGACTACTGACTTTTCTGGAAGCAATCTCATATAAGTTTCAAATCAACTCTTTGTGATGATTTGATACTTGGATGTTATTATATTCATATAATATACGGATACTTGGTGTTATTATATTCATTGTACGATGAAGAAACTGTACCTATTATGCCTCAGAGAGTTGCCCAAGTTCATAGGGTAGGCAGGAGCAAAAACAAGAGTTGAATTTATGCAATCTGACTCCAGAATATTTTTTTCCCTCAGCACTGAAACATCCAGTGTTTCTTTTGTTTTCAGTATATTACAGAACCAACTCCAAAATTCAGCAAAATAATGAATTTTATTTCTGCTAGATCCATCAATGTAGTTTTCTGATTCTAATAACCGTATCAGCATTTCATTACTTAATTTCTATTGCCTTTTAGCTATAAGAAAATTCTAATATTTAATATTTAAATATTACATGAGTTGGTCAAAATATTGAAATAAGGAACCCTGCTGAAAGTGCACTGATGAAAAACTTGTTCTAAATAAAAGAGCATATAGTTTTGTTTTCCTACATTAAAAGATCTGATTTTTAGTCTAAAATAAAATTCTATTTAATTTCAATGCAAAACAGTGTTCTCTTAGAACAATTTTAAGATGTGTATAGTTTTTCAGATTACCAGTACTATATAGTTTTTAAGATTATCATCAACTATTCACTTAATCATGTTTAAACTAAGAAACACACCGCAAATACATCAGAATTTTTGTTGTTTGTTTTTACCTTATATATTCCTTGGCAAAGCATGCTGCCACGTATGAAGCATAAAAATCATACAAGAATTCTGGAGGATACGTACAGAAAATAGGCATTTGCATGCAGCTGTGGTGACCCCACAAATGGATTGAACCCCTGTTACCACATATAATCCCCCAATAATCGGGATTATTCCTGAGCTCAGAACTAGGGATGGAGTATGAGCACAGTTGGATGTCCTCCCTCACTCTCCCCGCCCCACCCCCAAAGGAAAAAAAACATTCAAGAGGAGCTGGAGATGTTACAAGAGTTAATGTACTTGTCTTGCACATGACTAACCTCAGTTTTCACCCAAAGTCAGTCTAAATGGAGTGGGAGAGGTCTAATGATTATATACAACTGGTAATGAGAACACCTTCCAGTGACTTTGGCAGCACAAAGGCAGTGAGAGTCCTTCCCCTGCTCTGCTTGGCCCATCCTGACCCTGATGTGGATGATGGAAGGAGGATCTCAAGTTACCCTCTCAGGCAGAACATTGCTAACCTTAGTGCACTCTTGCAAGGAATAAATCACAGCACAGGAAGAACAGAGCTCCTAGAAAGACATGCATGTCCTATATCCTCAGCCCAAACTAGGACTCCAGGTGTCTAGAGCAGACTTATTTCTCTTGTTTGTTTTATACCTTATCTTTCAACACAGATATGGAATCTGAGGTCCCCAGAAACCAGTCACCTTGTGATGTTGAAATGGTGGATGCATGAAATCCTCTCATCAACATTATTATAAATTATGATACTTTAAATAAATAATCCTTAAAATTTATTAAAGAAATTGCACCTTTAGAATTTTATGGGATTTGGAGGTGAGACTTACTTTTATCTAATAGCATCTGCAGCTTTCATTTTGCTACAGTGTTCACAAGAATACTTGTGAAAAATACTCCACAGATGTACTTTTCCCTTTTATTTTTCCAGAAATTTTGGGTAGAATTACCTGCATTTAGATTTTTGTGACCTAATGCCAGAGGCTCTGAACCTGGCAAATCTAAGTTTCTTTGCTTTTCTTTTTTTCCCCAAAGCTTCTCAGTTTTTTATTTAAAAAAATGAAAAGAAGGAAGGAAGGAAAGAAGGGAGGAAGGCAGCCAGAGAACTAAGCCGCGACCCCATGCCCGCCCAGGAGGGGAAAGGTATTTCTCTCTCTCGCCTGTCCCTTCCCTGGGATGAAGGGCATGGGGACGCCATATTATGACGACCACAGATGGGATTTTACGACAAAAACTGCAGCAAAAGGGCGCGAGGGTGCTCTTGGGAAGGTGGGAGGCACCGGCCCCTCCCACAGCTGCCGAGATGTGACCCCGGGGGGCTGCATGTGCGTGCGGCTCCTCCGAAGCTGCACGAGCGTGAATCCAGACCCAGCTGAACCAACTTCAGCATGGGCAGCTCCTTGCAGATTGTCTCCAGCCAGAGAACTAAATCGCAACCCCATGCCCGCCCAGGAGGGGAAAGGTATTTCTCTCTCTCGCCTGTTCCTTCCCGGGGATGAAGGGCGTGGGGACGCCATATTATGACGACCACAGATGGGGTTTTCAAGCTTGCAATGATCCAATATCCGGAAGAAATCTCCCTGGACTTAGTTGTTAAAGTACAGAAATACAAAACCGCGTGGCCACAGTAGTGGCAGTAGCGGCCACGTGACCTCATTTCTCTTCACAACAGGTCTGACTCTAGTGGGGTGCTCCTAATAATAATGGTGAGGTTTGTGTTGAAATATTGAATGTAACCAAAATAAATAGAAAGTAAAGTGAAATTTATCAGTTACAAGGTGGGAGGGGGGTGTGGGGGTGGGCGGGATGGGAGGTGTACTGTGTTTTTTTTTTTTTTTTTTTGTCTTTTGTGGTGGGATATGGGCACTGGTGAAGGGATGGTTGTTTCAGCATTGTATGACTAAGACTTAAGCCTGAAAGCATTGTAATTTTCCACATGGTGATTCAATAAAATAAAATTTAAAAAAAAAAAGAAGGGAGGAAGGAAGGAAGGAAGGAAGGAAGGAAGGAAGGAAGGAAGGAAGGAAGGAAGGAAGGAAGGAAGGAAGGGAGGAAGGGAGGAAGGGAGGAAGGGAGGAAGGGAGGAAGGGAGGAAGGGAGGAAGGAAGGGAGGAAGGGAGGAAGGGAGGAAGGGAGGGAGGAAGGGAGGAAGGGAGGAAGGAAGGAAGGAAGGGAGGAAGGGAGGAAGGAAGGAAGGAAGGAAGGAAGGGAGGAAGGAAGGAAGGAAGGGAGGAAGGAAGGAAGGAAGGGAGGGAGGGAGGGAGGAAGGAAGAAAGGAAGGAAGGAAGGAAGGAGGTGGTTTCACAAAGCTTGGATAGTTATGGAAACTAAAATAAAAAGACAACAATGAAGTTTGCCATATCAATTTACTCTCTTTCAGGAAAGGCTTCTCTGTAACATGCAATGCTGTTTGAAAACATGTTACCCATCGAACAACTGTTTTTCAAAATTGGAGTTATTCCTCTCAAATCTTCATCTATTTTAACAGCTAAACTTATGTAATATTCTAATAATTTTGTGCTGCAGACTGAAGCAATAGCACAGTTGGCAGGGCATTTGCCTTGCACACAGCCGACCAGGGTTCAATTCCTCCATCCCTCTCAGAGAGCCCGGCAAGCTACCAAGAGTATCCTGCCAGCATGGCAGAGCCTGGCAAGTTACCCGTGGCATATCCGATATGCCAAAAACAGTAACAACAAGTCACACAATGAAGAGATTACTGGTGCCCACTTGAGCAAATCAATGGATAATGGGATGACAGTGCTACAGTGCAGTGCTACGTGGGGAATTGTATCAGAGACTCACATGTTTCTGAGCTACATCCTCTGTGTGTCTGTGTTAGAGAGAGAGAGAGAGAGTTTAATAACACTAGATTTCAAGTTAAGAAATGACTTCATTTTTGCTCATCCGTTAGAATTTTATCACAAAAATGTTCACATGTTTTTATTTCTCTTACAATTTCTACCACATCTGCCATAACTTCTGTCTTTTGTGTTCTTTCCCCCCCATAGCTTATTGAAGTACAGGGTTCATAGTATTAAGGGTGAGGGACTTGTGCTTAAGTACCAGGAGGCAGCACAGAACTGTAATCAGATTTTTCAAGCTCTAATGTGTAGAGTTTGAAAATATCCATCCAAGCCGGCAGCTTCCTTGTTTATTGCCAGGAAACCTGTATTCAGTTCAGAAAGCTGTGCATAAGCTTCTAGCCTGCATATGTCTAGAAGGGGTTTTCTTCCAAAATGTGTGCATGGCTTTCAGACTGAGTTCCTCATGGCCTCTCAGGACTCATTCCTCTCACTCAACAGTCACCATCAAGCCTGCCTGCATAATTGTTGCTTTGGGTTCATTACTCACTTACTGAGGCTTGAAAATGTCCTGCTGTTTCTGATACTCCCAGGGCACTGCCTTTATTGTCCTCCACTTCAATCCCTGAAACCTTTACTGAAGCCTGAGCACCTCAAAATTAGGGTTAGGGTTAGTATAGTGGCTAGTATAGTGGGCTGGGCACTTGCTTTGCATGTGGCCGACCTGGGTTTAATCCCCAGCACCCTGTATAGTCCCCCAGGGCCACCAGGAGTGAGCCCCTAGAGCAGAGGCAGGAGTTAGCCCAGAGCACAGCTTGCGTGTGTCCCCTAAGCAAACAAACAAACAAAACCAAAAAATCCCAAAAAACCCCACAGGTTAGTAATTGAATAAACTTAAAAAAAAAACCTGCTAATGTGCATATTTTGACTTCCTACTATGGTTCATGAATGCTTTTAATTCCATCAAAAATTGTGAAACCTTGCCGGGGTGTTCCATTTTCTCTGCGCAGATCCATCAGAGGAATCACTATCCAAGGCAGTTAAAGCCTTACAGAATGTGCGTCTTAAGTAATACTTGGAAAAGAAAACTACTCTTACGCCAGGGGCTGTCTAAGGGATATTGTGTTAGAAGGCATGAAAATACCGATTTACATGTATGTCTATGTCACAGGATCTGGGTGACCTAATTAAGTGAATGTTAATATTTTGAAACGGATAATTTTTCTCCTGAGCAATGGGTCTCAATTGTGGGCTTAAAATATCTAGTAAACATATTGTGAACAGATGTGTTACCATCAAGTCTTTATTGTTACATTTATAGAGCTCAGGCAGAAAATATTCAGCTTAATTCTGAAGGGCCCTAGAATTTTTATAATAATAATAGACATCAGCTTTAACTTCAAGTCACCAGCTGCCTTAGTCCCCACCAAGGGTCAGCCTGTCCTTTGAAGTTTCAGTGCCAGGCACTGACTTCTCCTCTCTGCCTATGAATATGCCTCAAGGATATCTGCTTCCAATTAAAAAGACCATTTTGCCTGAAGACACCTTTAATAACTTTAGTTACATCTTCTGGATAGCAAGCTGCAGCTTCTACATCAGCACCACTGTTTCACTGTCCACTTTTTAAAAATTTGTTTGTTTGGGGGCCACACCTAGTGATGCTCAGAGATTATTCCTGGCTCTGCAGTCAGGAATTACTTCTGGTAATTCCTGTGGGGCTCAGGGGACCATATGGGATGTCAGTGATTGAACCCTGGTTGGCCACATGCAAGGCAAGCATCTTACCCACTATACTATCACTCCGGCCTCATTTAAACCTTCTACTTTCCTATTATGGAGACACCTCTTTTCCTTAACTACACTGAGCCAATCTCAGCTACCTTCAAATTTCTGTAGCTTCCTCACTTCTTTCAGACTTCATAGGATTAGAGAGAGTTGCAGCCTTGCTCTAAATTAGATTTAGGTCTCCTCAACACTAACTTTGCCTTCAGAGTATGGTCAACTGCCATGAGCAACTGATCTTTTATCTCATCTTGGCTTTCTATACACCTTATTAAGGTTAACATTTTCTAGCTTTCTCTTTCAAGTAAGATATTTGTGATTCTTCCTTCAGCTTGAATGTATCAAAGTTACGAATTAACCTACCTGCAATATTTTGTATCTGGAGGACTAGGGAGATCCACAGGAGGGGAAGAGTAGGGGTGAGGTTCCTGGTGAGGCAGTCACAATACATACATTTAGCAAGTTCACTGCCTTAAGTCGGTGTGCATTATGATGCCCCAAACGACTGCAATAATAACATCAAAGCTTGTTGATTACAGACCATCATCATACAAAATACTGACAAAGTTAAAAATGCTGTGTGCATTATAAAAATGTGACACAAAAAGACATAAAGTGAGCTCATACTGTTGGAAAAAGGACACCAGTAGACTTGCTTGGATGAAGAGTTGTCATAAACTTGCAATTAGTAACAAAACAAGGCAGAGCCAAATCACCAGAGTGCATGTACCTCAGTCACAGCAGAACTGCCATAAACTTCCTGTTCTCTGGCTGAGGGAGCTTCTTACTCACATTGCATGATTTTACCCACAGACAAGTGTGGCGGTCCTGAAGTAACACGTTTCAGCACAGGCATGGTGTCAGGTCTGGGGATTGACCTGGGACTTCTGTTCTCTGTATGTACATCTTATTGACTTCAAGTCATTGTCAGGAGGTCAGTGACAGAGTACTCAGCACTGAGAAGCTTTGTGTGGCTGGCCCAGGCTGAAAGTTTCTATAGTCAATGATGTCCTGGAATCAGGCAGAGTTTAGGGAGTTCATTGGCTGCATTGGTGGGTTTTCCAGAAAGATTTTTGGGGCCTGTGAGCAGGTCATTTACTTATGATACTATTATGCTTCTGCATCTGGGGTGCTGGGCTGTACTGGGAGATGCTTTGGGGAGAGGGAAAGAGGAACAAAAGAAGTTTCTGAGATTGTTGTTTGACACATCTGCAAGTGAATCTGTCTTTTGCTGACTGGTTTTTGTCATTTTCTCTTGAGAAGGTGCTTACTACTGAAGAGACCCGGCAAAAGCGTCTCCTCAGTTGGCTTCACGAGGGAACCCTGTCAGAGAAGCCTGCTCAGGTGCGGCCGGCGTGAGGGCCACTGCAGGCGGCCTTGCTGCTGATACATGTGAGCACAGAGCTTTCCACTTTGCTTCCAGGGGCACCGACTGTGATCCTCACCAGCCTTTCATCACAGTGGTGTCACTCTTTACTGAAGGGGAAGCTCGGATCCTGTTAATAACTTTACGCGAAGTCAGCTAGAAAAGACAACAAAATAGGAACTCTTTCCTTTCCCTAAGGTTGGAATGTTTCATGTTTTAAAACTTTAACAGTGTTTTTTATTTTGATTTTGGGCCACACTGGGAATGCTCAGGGGTTCTTCCTGGTGGTAATTTGGCGGCCATATGGGAAACTGGCGACTGAAGTGGGTTGCTCGCTTGTGGGGCAAGCATTCTACCCTCTGTATTATCACCCTGGCTCAGAACATTGAAATGTTTTAAATAATACAAATATTTACTTTTGTCAGGAAAACATTTTAAAGAAATCTATGCTTCTGAGGTACTGAATACTACCAGGTTCCTGACAAGGTGCCTCTTTTGGGACCCCTTCTGGATGCCAGACACAATTTTCCATGGAACTTCGACTACACACTAAGTCACTGTTGAAGAAGATCATGCCTTTGCTCTTATTTTAAAATGGCGATATTATTTTTTTATTGCTGTGTATGTTATTTTCTAAGACCTATGTAATGTGACATTAACCACCCAGGAAAATATCTTAAGACTTGTAGTTATAGGGGTAATTAAAAGTGCCTGTAGCCATCAACTTGATCTTTAGCACCTCCAGTAGTTGCAGCTAAAATAAGGTTCTTTCCATATGAGAGAACATTACCACTTTGAACCAGTTCAGGCTGCCTCTGCAAATTCCTTCTGAAAGTAGGTGACAATTTCAGAACTGTGTGAAAGAACATCGACCAAGATCACCAGCTGGAATCCCAGGAAGACTGAAGTAAAACCCTCTTTTGATTTTTATGTTTTTCTGCTTCCACATTTTCTAACAAGCTATGTGACCAAGGAGTCTACAAACCTCCTAAGATCATTGCCATTGTTACTACAATCTTCACTGCAACCTGATACCTACAATCCCAACAACTGTAGCACCTTACCATGCAGAAACACCGTGAAGGTGACCTGCTTCCCTTTCACACAACTTTGAAGTCATTGGTTAGACAAGTCTTGAACAGCCAGGAAATACTATGGAAACACACAAAAACCTCTTTCCAAAAATTGTTCTCAGTGGAAACTCAGTTTGTACAGGAGGTGGTTTCGGTTTTGTTTTTTGTTTTTGAATCACAGTGGGATAGTTACAAAGTTGTTCATGATTGGGTTTCAGTCACTTAATGTTCCAACATTGGTCCCTTCACCAGTGTACATTTCCTACCACCAATGTCCCCATTTGCTCCTTCATTCCCCGCCTTCCTTGATGGAAGGCACCTTTCTTCTTACTCTCTCTTTCCGTCTCTTTCACACGGGAAGTGTTTTTGATGGTCCTTATTTCCCTGTGTTTTAAACACTTTCTGGTGTTAAAAAAAGTTCTTATTTGCTTTATTTTGGGGCTACATCTTGTGGTGCTCAGGGCCTAATCAGGGCTCTGCACTCAGGAATCACTCTGGCATGCTCCAGGGACTGCACTGGGTGCTGGGCACCAAACCCTGGTGGACAGCACACAATGCGAGTCCTTTACTGCACTCTGACCCCTCTGGGGTTCTTTTCTAAAATAATGGAAGTGGGCAAAGCATGATTGTCTCCCAGGGTCCATGTGGTACAGGAACCCAGGGCACCACCAGCACAGTTTGGTGCCCAAGTGAAGATCCTAGACTTATGTTTTCCCCCCACAGTTTCATTAAGGTATAATTGACATACAATAATTGTCAAATATTTGAAGCATAGTTTTGAGTTTTAGCACCTTATGCATTCCAACCCTGCAACTACCCAGCATTCAAGATGATCAGCATATTCTTTACTCCAAAAATTAGCTCATGCCTCTTTATGCTCCTTCCCTTCCAACATTCACTCAGCACACACACTGTCACTGTCTCATCCTGTTGCTCATGGATTTGCTCGACTGGGCACCAGTAAAGTCTCCATTGTGAGAATTGTTGTTACTGTTTTTGGCACATCGTATACGCCATGGGTAGTTTGCCAGGCTCTGCCATGCAGGTGGGATACTCTCAGTAGCTTGCTGGGCTCTCTGAGAGGGATGGAGCAATCGAACCCAGGTCAGCCGTGTGCAAGGTAGACGCCCTACCCACTGTGCTATCTCTCCAGCCCACACTCAGATATTAGAAAAAAACTCAGATATAGCAACATTGCTTTATTTACTCCTTTGTTGAAAATCTTGAATTCAGGACACTTGCCTTGCATGTGGCCAACTTGGGTTTGATCCCTGCTTCCCATATGGTTCCCTGAGCACTGTCAGGAGTAACTCCTGACTGCAGACCATGAGTAACCCTTGAGCATCATTGAGTGTGGCCCCGAAAATTAAAAAAAAATTCCCAAACACCTTAATTCTAAAACAAGGTGAGGAAATACTGACCAATTATAGACAGGTTTCCTTGGATCTAGGTGTGAAATGCTGATTAAATGAATCACCAATTATGAGATACTGATTAAATGAATTATCAATTATGGAAATTATCAATTATAATTAGGGGCGAGTGAGAGCCCTCCCCACCCCAAGGGACCCAGACCTGTCAGCCAACCTCCACTACCCAAACGCCGCCACATTATAAGACACTTCCTACCCATTTTCCATAATTACCACACCATATTTGATGGAGTTCAGACAGTAGGCAACAAATCATAGAGTTATATATATATATATATATATATATATATATATATATATATATATATATATGACAGCCTGGCAAACTACCGAGAGTATCCCACCCATACAGGCAGAGTCTGGCAAGCATCCCATGGTATGTTCGATATGCCAAAAACATAACGATAGGTCTCATTCCCCTGATCCAGAAAGAGCCTCCAATCGTTGGGAAAGACAAGTAAGGATAGGCTGCTAAAATCTCAGGGCTGGGAGGAATAAAGACATTACTGGTGCCCGCTCCAGTAAATCGACAAACAATGGGATGACAATGACACAGTGATACAGTGATCAACTATAATTTAACTCCATAGATGATGCCTTATCTTCTATGTATGTTTTTCATTTTCTATTTTTCTGTTCTTTTTCCCTTTCAATCTCTTTAGTTTTAACTTTAGTTGATATTTACAATTTATCCTAATATGAAAAAGCTACTTGGTTCTTTACACTAACTCTCCTAAAAGGAAGGTGTAGTAAATAAAGAGTGTATATTAGTGAGCATCACTCAAAGTGAAAGTGGTATAGCAATAAATAAATAAAGAAGTTATATTCAGTTGCAGTTTTCTTAGGCCTTTGTCTTGCTGGTCAGTCCCTTAACTAGGTTCAGAGAAATGCTTAACTGGGAGGCCAAGAATGAAATGTAATTTCATTCAGTCTCAAAGCACTTGAAAACAGATTACTTCTTTGACCTGGAGGATAAAGCCAAACAAATTGATCTTTAAAACTTCAGCACTAATTTCTCATTTATTTGGTCTATACAGATATATGTTTTTTTGCAATTTTTATGCATTTTATTTTCATAAAGTAGTTCACAATGGTTTATTACAGATAATATTCAAACATTCACCCACCAGTGAGCATCTTCCCATCACAATAAGAGGGAAATCCTTGAAAGTTGTTATATTTCATTCTGGAGCCATTTAAGCCTGTATATTAGAGAATACAGCAAGTATGTTAAAATGAAAGAACTGTGTGCTACTTTAGGTACATCAGTGGGCTAGAGCATTAGAGGATGCATGGATGCAAATGCATTTGTCTGCTCCAGGAAATACTGCATCACTCTCTTCTTGGAGCTTTATTTTGAAGTCTCTGGATCTTGGCCATTGATGAGATTACATGGCGCTGGAGGCAGTTTGTGGGTGTGACTGTCAAGCTACTGGAAAACGGGGGAGCTCGGTGGAGGAGGCCCAGTCCTCAACCAAATGAGCTTTGGAAATTTCAGTCATGGTTCCTCTGCCGATTCCTTCATGGGTGAGGCTCGTCCGAGCGTGTGGAGAGTGGCCTTGAGCATAGCTGCGGCTGGGTTCTGGAGGTTTTCAGCTGCCAAGGTTCTTCAAGACTCAATCTGCCCCCCTCTGAGGTGCCTCAGTGAAGACAGCCTGGTGTGGGGTCAGGAGATTCTGCCTATACAGCTATATCTTAATATATCTTAATGTGATTCAGAATATTTAGGAATGAAATGCTGGGCAGCTGTTTATCAACTTTCAGTGTTTACTAGAACTGAGTGTTGAAGCGAAAATGAAAAAAATATCCATTAAAATTGTTAGCATCTAAAGTCAGGTCATCTAAAGCCAGTATAAATCAAGGGCTAAGTTGTGATACATTGGACTAGTAAGGAAAGGGAAGGCTTTTAGAAGATACACTGTGCAGAATGTGTAATGATAACTTCTGTTGAATTTACAAATTTACAAAGCGTTTTCATGTGATGATGGAACTCATGCGGATGGGATGGGTGGTGTGAGATGATCTAAATTTCTCCACTGAGATAGAGGGACCCTGGTATAGAACAAGTATAAAGTAGTCAGCCTAATCCGGCAGGCCCAATCCTGTGTATTCCTGCTATAGGAAGCATCACTTTTTTTATATCTTGCCCCCATAATTTAGTTTTCCTTCTGTTGAGTAACATGGGAGTGGGATCATCTAATATATACTATTCTGCATATAACTTTCACACAAAACTTAGAAAATCCATTTGTGTGTACTTTAAATTCAGTTTTTATCAAGTGAGTAGTGCTCTATTGACTTAATCACATCTCATATATGCTTTCCCTATGAATAAAATAGCTATGAATATTTTTGTGCAAGAATTTGATATGATTAAGTTTCTCTTAGGTAAACACATAGAAGCTGAATGTATAGGTCATAGAGTATCTGATTCAGTTCATGCTTCATTTTGCAGTTTTCCAAAGTAATCCTCCCAGTTTTATATCCCCACCAGCCATGAAAGATAAAGCTAGTTGCTCCATGTCTGTGACAATATTTGATCATAGAGCTAAAATTTTTTTTAAAATTAGCTTTATTTTAGGTATTCTTATAATGCACTACCACCTTCCAGTTTAACTAGCATTTTCCTCATGACCGTGGTAACTATCTTTTTATGTGTATTGATCACAACTATATTTAGGTGTTCATCTTTCACCATCACTGTATCACTATCATCACATTGATCATCAATTTGCTAGAGCAGGTGCCAGTAAAGTCTCCATTCGTCCTAACCCTGAGATTTTAGCAGCCTCTCTTTACTCAGTCTTCCCAGTGGTGCCGCATTGGAGGCTCTTTCAGGGTAAGGAAAATGAGATCCATCATTGTTACTGTATTTAGAATATTGAACACTCCATGGAGAGATTGCCAGGCTCTGCTTTGTGGGCAGGATGCTCTTGGTACCTTGCCAGGTCCTCCAAGAGGGAGAACTAGGCTATAAGAGCTAGCACTGCTGCACTTCCAGGAGCTTTGTTTTATAGTCTCTGGATCTTGGTTGTTATTGGGATTACAGGGCGTCGGGGACAGTTTGTGAGTGTGGCTCCCAAGCTAATGGAAAATGGGGAATCTGGGTGGAGAAGGCCTAGTCCTGATCCCCCAATCTGAGCAGGCTTGGAGATCTCAGCCCTGGGTCCCACACACCTGGGCTCCTCTGCTGGTTTTTTCATGCGTGAGGTTCATCCAAACGTGTGGAGAGTGGCCTTGAGCATGGCTCTGGCTGGGTTCCGGAGGTCTTCAGCTGCCAGGGCTCTACTTGGGGAGAGAGGGCAACTCAACCTGCTCTCCTCCGAGGGATCCCGGTGAAGATAGCCAGGTGCGGGGGCAAGAGACTCTGCCAGGTGTTCATCTTTTTAAAATATTTATTTATTTATTTATTTTATTGAATCACCATGTGGAAAGTTACAAAGTTCTCAGGTTTATGTCTCAGTTATACAATGCTTGAACACCTGTCCCTTCACCAGTGCCCATATTCCACCACCAAAAACCTCAGTATACCTCCCACCCCCCCCATCACCCCACCCTTACCTGCGTAGCTGATAAATTTCACTTCATTTCTCTTTACTTTGATTACATCCCATACTTCAACACAAAACTCAGTATTGTTGTTGGAGTTTCCCCCCAAAAAAACAGCCTTACTGACAAGGAAGCATTTGATAATTAGTTTTCCATTGCTGAGAATGAAGAGATATGAAGTTTAGGATTAGGTTTAGGATTTCTGTATTTTAGTAATTAAGTCCAGGGAGATTTATGTTAGAAATTGCATAATTTCCTTTCCTGGGGCAGCATGGGGCAATGGCTTAGTTCACAGTTTAGAGACATGGCTGCAAGAAGTTGCTGGGACCAAAAGTAGTCTAGCTGGCCTCTGGATCGTGGCCAATCAGCAGCAGAGCGGCAGCACAAACGTGTCGCCACCCGGGTCGAATCTCGGTGGAGCGCGCGCCGATATCGCTCCCGGCCTCATCTTTACTTACATAAAAGTTTCAGGGCCAGGGGCTGGAGAGATAGCACAGCGGGTAGGGCGTTTGCCTTGCACGCGGCCGACCCGGGTTCAAATCCCAGCATCCCATATGGTCCCCTGAGCACGGCCAGGGGTAGTTCCTGAGTGCAGAGCCAGGAGTAACCCCTGTGCATCGCCAGGTGTGACCCAAAAAGCAAATAAATAAATAAATAAATAAAGTCGTCAATAATATAAAAAAAAAAAAGTTTCAGGGCCAGAGCGATAGCATAGTGGGTAGGGCGTTTGCCTTGCATGCGGCCAACCCAGGTTCGATCCCTGGCATCCCATATGGTCCCCCAAGCACCGCCAGGAGTAATTCCTGAGTGCAAAGCCAGGAGTAACCCCTGAGAATAGCTGGGTGTGACCCAAAAAGAAAAAAAAAATAAATAAATAAAAATTTCCTTTCATTCTTTGACTTTCCATTATATTAAATTAATTAATTAATTAATTAATTGCTTTTTTGGTCACACCTGGCTATGCACAGGGGTTACTTCTGGCTCTGCATTCAGGAATTACTCCTGGAAGTGCTCAGGGGACCATATGGGATGCTGGGAATTGAACCTGGGTTGGCCAATGAAAGGCAAATGCCCTACCCGCTGTGCTATTGCTCCAGTCCATTCCATTTATTTTAAAATGGCATGTTTGTTGGACAGAAATAGAAAATTTTGTATGTAATATAATCTCTCAATAATTTAGTAAATATTTCAGTGATTTCTTCTCAAGGTTGAGTTTTTGAAGTAGATGCTGTAAAGGCTACTGGGTAAAAAAAAAAAAAAGCCTGCTTTAATTTTTCCTCTCTAGGTAAGGCACAATAAAGACTGTTGTGCCGTGATAAAACTATTACACAAATGCAGAGTAACTACTGAGAGAACTGTTATAAAAGTTCTTAAGTGACTGTTTTTTTAAGTGCCCACATATGATTAATGATAAAACTCATATGAACTTGAAGAAATCTTTAAACATATCCCCTTGTCCCTTGTCAACTTTGACTCTGTCAGAAAAGGCACCATGTACTGCTGAAAGATAAGAGAAATTGGTCTGTTTCTTCCAGCATCCCTGGAACTCCTGAACCATTTCAGTTTGCTTGCACACTTTGCTGTCAAACCACATTTTGCAGAGATGTTTAGAATTTAGATAATGTGCTTGGTGCAGACAGCAGGATTCCAAGTCCATCTAATGGAAAAGACTGTAACTGCGCAAGTGGAGTGAAAACCTTCCATAAGGACCAGAATAGGACACTGAACTTCCTCAGCAGAAACCACCACAAACAGACAACCCAAATGACAAAATGCATGTTAACTCACTAAATTGAAATGCAAGGCTTTATGTTTTTGTTGAGTGCGTTCTGTACTTCTCATTTGTGTTCCTAAATCACAGTTCTGGGACCACTGCATTGCTAAGAGCAGTAGCACTGTAACACTGTAGCACTGTTCTCCCATTTTTCATCGATTTGCTCTAGCAGGCACCAGTAACGTTTCCATTGTGAGATTTGTTAGTTTTTGGCATATCGAATACCCACGGGTAGCTTGCCAGGCTCTACCATGCGGGCAGTATACTCTCGGTAGCTTGCTGGGCTCTCCAAGAGGGATGAAGGAATCAAACCCAGGTCGGCTGTGCATAAGGCTACCCTACCCACTGTGTTATCGCTTCAGTCCTTATGCTATCACTCCAGTCCTTAAAATAAAAGAGCAGTATGGTTAGAAATTATGTAACTGATAACACAATTTGGAACAAAAGAACAACAATTACTTAATATCAGAGGATTAAATCTCCCTAAGAAGTTACCTCTGTACATCAAGAAGTTCCAACATTGATTTTTGAAACCAGAATTTGGTATTAGATTTTGTCAAATGTCTTTTCTGATCTTAAAACTTAAAAAAACAATGTGATTTCGGGGCCACACCTTCAGTGCCCAGGGCTTACTCCTGGCCATGCTCAGACCATAAACTGGTTCCAGCGACTGAATTCAGGTTAGTGGTATGAAAGGCAAACACTGTAACCCTTTATAATCACTCTGGCTCTAAAGAGATCTTATTTTTTAAAGCATGTATTAAAAACTTGCTCAAACTGCCAACACAAACTTAGCATGTTTTTGATCATTCACTCTGTCTCCTACCCGCAATCATCCCCAAAATCATGGCACAAGCTGTGCATGAGACCACCATCTGGTTAGAAAGTGACAGAAACCCCACTCAGATAAAACTTTGATGTGGGTTCCCTGATAGCACAGCAGGGAAGGTGTTTGGCTTGGACCCAGCTGACTGGGTTTATAGCTCCAGTATCCCAGATGGTCCCTTGAGCATTGCCAGGTGTGTCCCCCAAACAAAAACAGAACAAAACTGATGTGGAAGCTTCTTTTATTTACCAACACCCATCTTGGTATCTTGGTCTTTTAGACTAGTTGTCACTGTCACTGTCATCCTGTTGCTCATCGATTTGTTCGAGTGGGCATCATTAACGTCTCTCATTGTGAGACTTACTGTTACTGTTTTTGGCATATCCAATACGCCACGGGTAGCTTCCAGGCTCTGCCGTGCAGGCACGATACTCTCAATAGCTTGCCGGGCTCTCCGAGAGAGGCAGAGGAATCGAACACAGATCGGCCACATGAAAGGCGAACACCCTACCGCTGTGCTATTGCTCCAGCCCTTTTAGACTAGTTACATATAAGAATTCCCATGACAATATTTTAGATTTTTACTCTTTATTTTTGTGAATAAAATACGACATACATACTATACTTAACAATGAAAGGTGATGAGACAAAACATTAAGTTTTGAGATGGGAGGCAGCATAAAATACTGGCATTTCTGGTGATATACGACTTTTCGATCAAATCACATAATTTCAGAATACAGTTCTAAAAATCCTAAAGAAATAATGTCATTTTAAAATTGAGTGAGTGTATGTATAACACTATTGGAAATACTTGAAACACACACTTCATCCATGTCATATTAGTCTTCCTCAAATGACATAAAAATGGTTGAAAATGTCTGTCGGAAAACTGAAACTATTCAATTTCATAAGACTTCCAACCCCGCCCCAAGCACGTAATGTGTTTGTGAAAAGTAGGTGAAATATGTTTGCTAGAATGAAGGGACATTTGATCTCGTCACTTTACAGAAAAGTGCATTATGGGAGAGCAGTTGAAAAATGGCTGAAAGAAAATTCATTCCTATGCTAGAAAACTGTTTCTCAGCACAACTAAAAAGACAAAGACTGAAGGACACAATTCTCTTAGAGTATTTCTGAAGGTACAGTTACAGAGTATTTTTGGTTTGAAAGCTTTTATATTATTAAAAGTGTATTATTAAATATACATTAAAAGCTAACTGAAGTGGCTTAATCATCTGACTCAGGGCAGTTTGTAACAAAAGATGGTTAAAGTCCATTGCTTTTTCCCAAAGTGGAAAGTGAGGTAGTTTATACTGTGTATATATTGTTAAAAAAAAAAGTGTTATTCCAGTTTGAAGATGATTGGAGAATTATACTACCAAGAGAGTTGCTTAACAAAGGGATCCTCTTTGCCGGATGGAGGAAGTGATGTAGGTCTAGGGATCTGTTTTGGGTAACTATTTCTAAACTTTATTTAACACTTTCCTGAATATATTTGGGGTAGGAGTGGCGGGGGAGAGTAGCTGGCCACACCTGGTGGTGCTCAGGGGTTACTCCTGGCTCTGTGCGCAGGGATCACTCTGAATTGTGCTCAGAGAACTATCTATAGTCCCTGGTATCAAAACTTAATCCCTATTATTATCTTTCTGGCCTTGGTCATTATTTTCTTTTTTTTTTTTTTTTGGCTTTCTGGGTCACACCTGGCGATGCACAGGGGTTACTCCTGGCTCTGCACTCAGGAATTACCCCTGGCTGTGCTCAGGGGACCATATGGGATGCTGGGATTTGAACCCGGGTCGGCCGCGTGCAAGGCAAACGCCCTACCCGCTGTGCTATCTCTCCAGCCCCCGGTCATTATTGTCTTAATGCCATACCAAAGCACTTGGGGAAAAATAGGGTAGAAGATTAATTGTATTTAAAAGCCCAATATATGATTTTCCTTTGCTGCAAATATACTATTTTGATAGCATTACTGTGACTATTTAAAAACAAGTTTTGGTAAAGCAAAGTTAGTTTTTTCAATAGTTATGATAGACATTAAAAAAATTAACTATAGGGATTTATTTATCCCTAAAAATGAATTTAGTAAAAAAGAACCTTTTTAATCACATAAAAATTATTCTATGCTTTTACTGAATATTCTTCTTTAATCCACTACTTAATCATATAACAGAATGAAAGTTGATATCCAATGATTCTGGTTATCTGCTTTGTTTGGTCACGCACGGCTGTGCTCAAGGCTTACTCATGGCTCTGCACTCAGGGATTACTCCTGGCAGTGCTCAGGAGACCATATGGGGTGCTGGGGATGGAACTGGGGTCGCCAGTTGCAAAGTCAGCATCATAACTGCTGTACTATCATTTCAGCCCCTGATTATGGTATTGAGATGCTTTGTCACGCAATATTGACAGTAAATTCAAGTACATCCTTGAATCCCTTATGGTGAGTAACAGAACTGATTTAGCTAAGATGTTGATATGCAAAATTATACAAAAAGGGTGACAAATCAGAAACTTATTGTCTGACCTGACACCTATTATTTATTCAAAATCAATGACCAGTGAAATTACTGCTGAAATCTTGAGAACAGAGGTGGAAGTCGTATTTTCAGTACAGAGTAAATAAATATTCCCAAGTAAAACTTTTAATGAATATATCTGTGAATTTTCTATATAAACACAACAGAAGTTAAGTATTCTAAAGATAGAAAATACAGTAAGAAAACATGTGTGTAGGCATAAATTCCTGCCATCTTATGCCATGAAACTTAGGAACTGCATAAAGTAAAACGTTTATTTCTGTTGCTTGAATTGCAAAAACAGGAAGAATAGTTTTAGACTCATAACTCATTATGTAATCTCATGTGCCATCAGTTTGCTAGAAATTAAAAACTGATGAAATGTAGGAATAAATATTAACCTGTAGAACACATGTTTATTTTTGAATCAATTTTCAGGCCAAGGGGGGTAAAATTCTCAAGCAAATAAAATGAATGGATACATAAGTTTTCTGGAAAAAGAATACTGAAGGCCAGAAATATAATTATCTACAGTATATTGGGTATAAAAAATGTTTTTATAAACATCAAAGTACAAGGCAGCATATATAACATTTATATAAAATTACTAACAGTATGGGGCTAAATGATCGCATTATGCTTTGAGATTTGGAATATAGATAAAACTATGTGTTATTTGAATTATGACAAAGTCACCTGGGAATTAAAACTGTTATTAGGGGCAGGAGAGACAGCACAGCCTATAAGGTCTTTTGCCTCGCATAGGGTTAATGTGGGTTTGGTTCCCGCCATCCCATATGGTTCCCTGACCACCACCAGGAGTGATTCCTGAGTGCAGAGCCAGGATTGAGCCCTAAGCATCTCTGGGTGTGGCCATTTTTCACCACAAAAAAAGAAGAAAAAAAGCTGATTTAAAAGTCCATCAAGATATCAGTGTGCGGGTTCTCTCTGAACACATGTGGAGGATAAATGAGCAATCTCTTCATATTTCTACCTAGCCCTAACACTGCATCTCTAATCTTAAGATGGGATGCAGCATTGTCCAACCCCTCAACACTTTTTTGATTTGCTTTCAGTTATAACTGTGGAGGACTGAGTGTTCTGGTCAATTGCAGGTCTGGAAAATGGATCCTCAGGATATTCATAGCAGACAGTTTTTATCTAACGGAATATGAATCTGATTTTATAGCCGGAAGCTAATCCACAAAGCATGGCCAAGTCTATGATTGATGAATGTAAGCAAAATCTGTTTTTTATAGCATATAAAATCTGGCTGCGACCCTATTTTTCAGCACTTCTGAATAAAGAACAATTGGATGAAGACAGTTTTGTATTTTTAAGCTGGACATGCAGAAGTGATGTTCTATAGTAATAAGAAATGATTCATCTGATCAGAAGAGGATATTATGCCTGGAACAGACGAAGCTATTCATTGAGCACCATAATCCTGAGAATAGAGGCTGCTGACCATAAAGCAGGTCATAAAAGCAGAAGAAAACCCTTTGTCAAACTAAGCTTTGTGATAGGGACCTCAGTTCAAAGAGAAAAAGACAGACATTACTTTTCTACAGTCTAAGATAGAAAAGTCTTCATTTGCACCAGAATGCTAATAGTCAAAATACAGTACAACATACATAACAATACAGTGTTCTTAAACAGAAGTTCTTCCTTCTCCAACTCAGGAGCAAGTCAGAGCATAAATATTGCATGTGTAATGTTAGAAACAGGTTCTCTTTGGAAAGTAGAACTGAATTATTTTGCAGAGCAAAAATGATTGGTATTTCCATCATTCTTGCTCAAAAAAGATGAATATATATATATTTAAAACACATAAGTAAAAAAAAGTCTCTTTCCACCTCTTTGGAAGCATTTGTCACATAAAGAATATGTCTTCTCCCTAGGTATAGTTCAAGTTCATTTCTGCAGGGAGTCAACCTATTAGAAATGCTCAGAGTTCCACCATATTCTAGACTGGCCTTTCTTCTGGAAAGATTGCACCATCTTTCCTTCTCTCGAATCAAGGCACCATCAAGAGAAAGCTTCAGCCCAAATGGTTAACCAGCTCCTCTTCCATAGTTCATGTTGGCAATGTCAGGAGACACCATTTGGACTGAAAACATCATAGGAACAAACATGTCAAAAGTAGTCTTGGTTTATCCCTACAAAATGTCGTATCTTCTTGGCGTATTATATACAACATCTGCCTTCTTGAGGAGTATTTCAAAAACGTGGCTGGGGTTTTATTACCCATTCTGCTTGAGGATTCATATGATACACATCCAATATATAAGCATCTGGATCCAAGCAATGCTGCCCTAAAATAAAGAGAAAAATCATAGAATACATTAAATAGTGAATACTTATATGTGTGCATATATGTCTGTTAGTGTATGTGTGCCTCTAAGCTCCAATATGACCAGCAAGTTCTCTAAGCCATAAGTAAGAAAACAAATTTCCTTCCTTCCTTCCTTCCTTCCTTCCTTCCTTCCTTCCTTCCTTCCTTCCTTCCTTCCTTCCTTCCTTCCTTCCTTCCTTCCTTCCTTCCTTCCTTCCTCCCTCTCTCTCCCTTCTTTCTTTCTTTCTTTCTTTCTTTCTTTCTTTCTTTCTTTCTTTCTTTCTTTCTTTCTTTCTTTCTTTCTTTCTTTCTTATCACCATGAGTTATAGTTACAAAAATTTCATGTTTGAGTTTAATGATTGAACACCCATCCCTCCACCAGTGCACATTTTCCACCACCAATGTCCCCAGTACCCCATCACCCTGCTCCCCCATCCCTCCCCTGCCCTTGCCTCTGTGGCAGACAATTTCCTCCATACTTTCTCTCTGCTTTTGGGCACTGTGGTTTGCAATATAGATACTGAGAGGCTATCACGTTTGGCTCTTTATCTTCTTTCACCACACATCTCCCATCCCAAACTATCCCTCCAACCATCAATGACTTAGTGATTCCTTTTATATTCCAGCTGCTTTCTCCCCCAGTTCATGAGGCAGGCTACCAGCCACGGAGCAATATTCCTGGCCCTGTCTCTACTGTCCTTGGGTGTTAGTCTCATATTATGCTATTTTATATTCCACATATGAGTGCAGTCATTCTATGTCTGTCCCTCTCTTTCTGTCTGACTCATTTCACTCAATATGATACTCTCCATGACCATCCACTTACAAGCAAATAAGAATACACATTTCAAAGTTTCTTGGTAGAAGTTTTCCATTCTTCTCTCCCTTATTCCCTTCCCTCATTTTATTCTGCACTCCTTTATTCCCTTCCTCTTCTATTCATTCACTTTCTGTGAAGAAATTCAAGTCCCAGGTGAAACTGGGAAAACCAGATATATCAACCACAGATAAACTGCTCTCCAGTCTTATCACATCAATTACAAAATATGGCAAGAACATACTTCAGGCAATAAACTGATAACATATGATAATACATGTCATGTAATGATTTTATAGATAATAACTTGATTCTGATAAGAGAAGACAAAAATGTTCATTTCTTTTGTGTGTATAAAGCAGTTTTATTGACTGAGAGTTGCTGAGAAAGATGTGAGAGGAGAGAGAGAGGGAAAATATGTTCAAGAGAGAGCACAGGCTTCTCCAGAGTGAAAATAAGCATGCAAAAAAACACAGATGCGAGCAAGCAAGATATGTGTTCAAGGGAGAACACAGGCTTGAAGACCAAGCCTCAATTCATTTCTTTCCTATGAATAAGGTGCCATGGGCAGGGAATTAGTAAATAGTGAAGACCAAATTAATCCATGGCAAACACAGTGGGAAAGTTTTATGTTCACTGTGATTAAAATGTATATAGAAGCCCAAACAAAAAAGAGATTTATTTGCTCTATTTATTAATTTATCAAGTATTTATGAGAATTGTTATGTGCTCTACTTTAGAGCACAGTGGCTACTACAATAATCATCAGATTGTCAAAATGACTTGCCTCCAGAATGTTTAGCATTCTGAAAATGACTCAAGGCAATAAGCAAATAAGTAAACAATAAAGTAATAGAAATCAAATGTGCTAGTGATAGCATCAGAGAATCACAAAGCAAAGATACGATATGAATCCAAGGAGCTGATACTGAGATGCTAACACAGTGACAAAGACCCGAAGGCGCTGAAAGATGAAAAATGAACAATCTAAAGGGCAAGAGTGACAGCAAATTCAAAGTCCCTAAGGCAAAATGTGCTTAATGACTGCATAAAAAAATGGTGATGTTTGCAGGGGAAGTCTGCATATAATTCTGAATGGGATTAGCATAAGGTGTTCAAAGCAAGATATGATCTCACCAACGAAGTTCCGTGTAGAGAAAGTTCGAAAAACAGCCCCACAGCGCTGCAATGTCAAGAGGTCGAGAAGATGAGAAATAATGGACAAAAAGAGTCAGAAGGAACAGCCAGTGAAGTGGTGGAAAGCCAGAAGCTTAGTTTGCCCTTGAAGCCAGATGAAGAAAGAAAGGAAAGATCAACTCAAGGCAATTATAAAGATAGGTGAAGGACAAGATTTTAAACCATGAGAGTTCTCTGGTGACTCCAACAACAAGAGAGCAATTTTAGTGAAGTGTAGAGGGCTAAAGCTTGACTGGAGTGCTTTCAAGAGAGAACACAAGGAAGAAAGTGAACAGAGAGAACCGATTCAAAGAATTTTTGCTGAAAGTGGAGCAGAGGACTGAAGGAAGTCAATAGAGACCTTGGAAAGAGGAGAGAAATTAAGTGTTTCTTTTTTTTCCCAGAGGATGTAGCTGAGTGGTCAAGCACTTGCCTTGCATGTGGTTAGGTTCTCAGTTTAATGCCCTCCCCCCCACACACTCTATTTTCTGTTTATTTGTTTTGGTTCGGGGGGCCATGTCCAGTGGTGCTCAGAATTTACTCCTAGTTCTGCACTCAGGGGTGGGGTTCGGGAACCAAATATGGTTTGTGGGATTGAATTCTGGTCAGCCATGTGTAAGGCAAGTGCCTTCCCTGCTGTACTAGCACTTAGGCCACACCAGGGCACACATACGTATTTCCATGATAGTATATATGCACATATATACCATATATAAGTATACATATACTTTAATGGAGCTAGAAATGATTGATGTGGTTATGAGAAAATATTCAGAAGGAATGGGGTGGCTGGAGTGTTGCTTTGGTTGGGTAGAAGGGAACACAGGAGAGGCACCAGTTTTGTTTTCTTTTTTTTTTTTTTTTTTTTTGCTTTTTGGGCCACACCTGGCGATGCACAGGGGTTTCTCCTGGCTCTGCACTCAGCAGTCACACCTGGTGGTGCTCAGGGGACCATATGGGATGCTGGGAATCGAACCTGGGTCGGCCACATACAAGGCAAACACCCTACCCGCTGTGCTATTGCTCCAGCCCCTGGGAGGCACTAGTTTTAATTCAGCAGGAGATCATATATTTCATGTGAACAGTGGGGAAGGCAAGTGAAAGGTCTGGCTGCTATAGCTACAGAAACAAGAGATGGAGCTTTCTTTTGATTCCTTTTTCACTTGCTCCCTCTGTCCTTCTCTCCCAGGAAGTAAAATGAATACAGGTGGCCCTTAGAGATGGCCTGATAGATCATGTGCATACTTTGCGTGCATAAGGCCTGGGTTCTATCCCTGGTACCTCATGGTCCCCTGAGCACCACCAAGAATAACGTCTCCTTACATCCCCACTCTCCCAAACAAAAATCCAGGAGTAGTCCCCGAGCACCACTTGGAGTGACACAAAAACGGAAACAAAAGAATAAAAGAGTGAAAGTAGGGAAGGGAAACTTTCTGAAAGTGGGTCTGAGCCATCGTACAGAGGGTATGGAGTTTGCCAGGTTCAATCCCTGGCATCCCATACGGTCCCCCAATCATCACCAGGAGTAACCACTGAGCTCACCAGGTGTGGCCACAAAAGCAAAGCAAACAAACAAACACACAAACAAAAAAACAAAGAAACTTTCTGAAAGTTCGCATGATGCTCTTCTCTGATGTTCTCCAGAAATAGACTTTTGAACTTTGAGTCACATTTATTTATTTGTGTTTTGGGCTAAATGCAAATAAATGTGGTGCTCAGGGGTAATTTCTGGTGCTGCACGGGGGACCATGAGATGCCACGGGCCAAACCCAGGTCAGACTTGAGCAAGCCTGGAACCTGACCTGCTGGGCTGCTGTCGTAATGCAAAGACCTCAAAGGCTAATCCGCATCAACTAAAATATTCACAATTCTACTTTGAAACAACTTTTAAAAATACAACTATTCTTTTTGTTTGTTTTTTGCTACACCTGGTGATGCTCTGAAGTTTTTCCTGTCTCTGCACTCAGGAATCACTCCTGATGGTGCTTGGGGGAATCATATGGGATATCAGCTGACCAAATGGGGTTGGCAGAGTGCAAGGCAAATGCCCTACCTGCTGTACTCTCCCTACGAGCCCACAACAAACTACTCTTACATGATACAGTTAAAAACAAGCAAAAACAGGGATGGGGGTTGGGGGTGGAGAGAATACTCAATGGCTGAGTACATGATTTGCATGTAGAATTCTGGCACTGCATGGTCCCTAAACACCACTTGGGATGGACTCCTAAGCAGAGAGCTAAGATTAGCCCCTGAGCACTGTCTGGTATAGCCCTTGAACAGAAACTTCACCCACCGCAAAAAAACAAAAAAAACCCAAAAAAACCCTGAAATACCACCAACAAAAACCCCAACAAAACCCAGAAACTAGGGTGGGGGAGAAAGGTGAAAGGGGTGGAATGTGTACTTTACTTGCAGGAACCCCAGGTTCAAGTCTTGGCAACAGGCTCCTCAAAACAGCACCAGGCCTGGTTTTGCCCCCAACAAAACCTATTTCATATCTAAGAAATCTACCATAAAATCCTTTATGATAGCAGCACAAACTTGGAGTAACCAGAATATTGAGAAGAACAAACCACTAAAGAATGCTTACCTATATTTCCTCCGATTTCATATAACCTTTGGTTCTGAATCTTAATGCATTCCGATGGACCATGACTGAGAAAAGAAGAGAGCAATATAATTTTAACCTTCTTTCATGACTGCATGTAAATCTGTAGATTCAATAACCATGGTAACTAATAATGCATTGGCAATTGGGTGAAATACATGCTGTAAATCATTACTATCACTGGCTATGATTTTCAAATATTCACGTTTTTCCTGTCAGAAAAGATCCAGCATCTGAGGCAGAGGATTGGACTATTCCAAACCCAAATAGATGATGGTGGACTCTCCAACAGGCCTGATTGTGCACTGGGTTCTAGCTAGGATCCTGTTACTGACTTCAAGCTGGCCAAGCAGAGGCTGCGGAGTTAATATTACCCTGTCTTACTACTCCCGGTTCAAATGAATTCAGATTCATTTGCTAGAAACTTACTGGGATTCTCGCCTCAGCCCAACTCTCATTTCTAAGCTTGCCAAAAACCTTTGCAAATGGTCTAATGTTGACTTCATTGCATGTCTCTGCTCTATAATAAAAGTAAGTTAGAGAAAATAATTGCCCAATTAAAAATTTCCACTTCAGGCTAAAATGCTGAGTAAAAGAATCTGGAAAAGACCATTGCTATTTCCATTACGCTCAGGATGACTTTCAGCGTGGCTACTTCAAAACTGTCTTCAGTGTTTTATTGTGAGGAAGAAGGATGTGTATCTTATTTTAGTTTGAGTAATTAGAAACTTTTTATATGTGATAATTATAAAGGTTACATGTTGTAAGGGGCTGGAGCAATAGCACAGTGGGTAAGGCACTTGTTTTGCATGCAGATTCCTCCATCCCTCTCAGAGAGTCTGGCAAGCTCCCCGTGGCGTATTTGATATGCCAAAAATAGTAACAAGTCTCACAATGGAGACGTTACTGGTGCCCACTCGAGCAAATTGATTATCAATGGGGGATGACAGTGACAGTGACAGTAACATGTTGTAGAAATTATACAGACAGATCTTGTGTATTCTTTTTTGGGGGGTGGGTGGGTGGGTGGGTAAGGATGTGCATCTGGTAGCACTTACTCCTGGCTTAGCACTGAGGGATCCATTCCTCTTGGCTGGCTCAGAGGACCATATGTGGTGCAGTTGATATAACTGGGGAAGCTGTATCTCACTCTTCTTTTATATCTTTTATTTTTTTATTTTTAAAAACTTTTAAATTGAATCACTGTGAGATTATCTCACCCACTCTTGATCCTACTTACTCTTTACCCAGCTCTGCCAGCAAATATTCCAACACTTATATATGGTCCTTATCAAGAAAAAAATTATTCAGTGTCCCCCTAGAAACCTACCTTCTTTAGCAAAACATTGACCCTGGCAAGGAAATTTGTGATAATTAAGCCACATTCAAGTGTGAGCCACTGGTGGTATAGACAGGCATTAACATGTTAAGGAACAGAAGGTTCACAAGCACCTGCCACACCCCCCCCGCCCCCGCCACCCCATTTGCACCTGAGGCTGCTATTAGCTTACTTTCCCATTTGTTCCGGTGGCCCCAAGGGGGAAGGATCACCCACTTTGGTGATCCTTCACAGGATCACAGCACTACACAGGACATCTTGCAAAACTCTAATGCAGTATTACAATTAGAATGCAGATATTTACATAGCTCATACACATAACATTTCCAAGGGCACAAGAACTCTTTCTTATCCCCACCCATTTTAAAAATATTTTCAAAACATTAGGCACTGTGATTTATTGTTAACGGGAGTGTTCCAGCACCACAGCCTCCACCAGAGTGCCCTCTGCCCTCCATCACTGTCCCAGCGTCCCCCACAATTCATCTCCACATACCTGTACCCCAACCGTGGTAAGCTTACTTGGATAGATCAATTCTCAAGTTATGGTGCCTTTAGGCATGTTATTCCCATACTTTTTTCTTTATATACCAGATACGAGAGAGACCATTTTGTATCTGTCCCTCTCCTGACTAATCACTCCTGGCTGACTGTGTAAAACACAAAAAGAATGGGTATTACCAAGATGCAAGGACTCACTCCCTCTGCTTGTTCCCCATCCCTTCTGCTACTCTTTATGCTTGTCAGTCATTATTCTACATTTCTACAATTTTAAAATGTTATAAAATTGAAAACATTCAGTAATTTATTTTTTCTGTAATAATTTTTTTTCTCAGCATAAGTCCCTAGAGATTCTTCTGAGTGGTAAAATACTGAGCAGTATACTATAATATGAATCACTGTATCATTGTCATCACTTTGCTCATCGATTTGCTTGAGCAGGCACCAGTAACGTCTCCATTTTTGAGACTTGTTGTTACTGTTTTTGGCATATTGAATACGTCACGGGTAGCTTGCCAGGCTCTGCCATGCAGGCGAGATACTCTCGGTAGCTTGCTGGGCTCTCTGAGACGGGCGGAGGAATCGAACCTGGGTCAGCCACGTCTAAGGCAAACACCCCACCGCTGTGCTATCACTCCATATTCTAGTTAATTTAGTCATTTACTGGTTGAAGAAAACTTGTTTTATTTGCACATTTTTGGCTATTATAAATAAAGCTGGTATCAGTGTTCTTGTATAGCTTTCATGTGAACAGTTTTGATTTCTTTGGGATAATTGTGAGGACTATATACACTGGAGCACAGGAAAGTTATATATGTGACTTTTGAAAGAAATTTAAAATCTTTGAGTGTCTACACCATTTTACATAAGAGTGATCCAGTTTCTCTCGATCTGGCAGGATTTGGAGTAGCTCCAATTTTTATTTTAGTCATTCCTTTAGGTGATGGAAGTATGTAATCTATACATCCTCTTCTGTGAAATGTCTGTTCATATCATTTGCACATCTTCAATCAGGATTATTAGTGGGTTTCATTTTACTTCTGAGTTTGCTGTTCTTGATACACTCTAGATATTAGTCCTTTATAATTTTTGTGGTTTTTAAAATTTTTTCTCTATTCTTTAGCTTGTATATTTATGCATTCACAGTCCTTCAGTTGTATACATTTTCATTTTTGGTGAAGTTCAACTTATCAGTTTTCATTTCTTATAGATAATATTTTTTATGTCAAGTTTAAGAACTCTTCACTATCCTTTTATCAAAAAGCCTTTCTCCTGTGTTTCTAGAAATTTTGAATTTTTAGTTCATTTATAATTAATCTGCATAAAATATGAGGCTTACATACTCTTTTTTTTTTGCCTATGACACTGATTAACCAATAACTTCTATATTTTTACTAACTAAAATTTTTTACTCATATTTTACTCAGAATAGTTTACTTTATTTCCCCCTAATTTGTGTTTTCTGTTCAGGGCTCAATCTGGAACATGGCTTTACATTAAGTAATTACAGCTGGTTGAACTAAACTCTTCCCAAAGGTCATATTCACCTGAATGTCAGATGAATGGACTTTATTGGGATATAAGAATCTTATAAGCTAAATCTAATTCTAAATCACCCTGAATTTAGGGGATGCCCTAAATCTGTGTTTCTCAAAGTGGGCAGTACTTCCTGTTCCAGAGCATTGCCTCCAACCCTCTGGAACAATTCAGAGGAACAGTGTAGCCTCAGATGCAATGTTCCTTTGTTTAAAGAAGGTAGATTTTGAGGCGGGCGCTGAGTAACTGCTTTTTCTTCCTGAAAAGGGAGTGTGTTGAGGCCAAATCAGTTGGGAACCTTTACTCTAAATCTAGTCACTGGCATTGTTGCATGAAAGGCAGCAGACTCGGAACAGCAGAAGAGGAACAGTCACAGGGCTAGAAGAGCTGCTCTCTCGCAGCTTCTTCCTAAGGGCTTTCAGAGGGAATCAACCTGGCTGATAGCCTCATCTCAGACTTCTGACCACTGTCCAGTGAGAATAATCTCCTGCTGCTGAAGTTATTTACTTTGTGATGATTTTTTTATGGAAATGCAAGGATATTAATGCAATAATCATGCTTTCCTAACATCTCCTTGGCTAGGACACTTTCTAACACTTGCCTTGTTCTTAATGGTAGTTTTGAGGACTGGTCAGGCATTTTGTAGAATTGCTTTTCAACCTGGATTTTTCTGATATTTTTCTCATGTTTAGAGTCACATGTGTGGCAGAAGTCACATGTCATTTTCATCACATCTTATCAAGGGTTCTGGTTATCAATGGGACATCACTGTTGCCAGTTGATCTGGCAGAGTGTAGAGGTCTTACTTGTAAAGTCATTCTTTTCCCTTTATCACATGTAGTGCTCTTAGAACATAAACCATGAGGGGTAGTGAACCTCTAGCCTTTCAAATATATTTTTCTCCAGATACTGAATCCTCATATTATATAGCATAAGTTCTGCTTCAACCATTAAATATGGGAAATGTACACTGGTGGAAGGATGGGTGTTGGAACACTGTATGATTGAAACCCGACAATGAACAGTTTTATAACTCTGCATCTTGCAGGGATTCAATAAAAATAAATAAATATGATTTAAGAAATGTACTTGCAGTAATATGGTCTATTACTATAAAAATAATCTTATTATAAAAATAAGATTATTTTTATCAATTCTGATTTTTTCTCTTCCCTTTTGATGTTTGACGATCTATTATCATTTCCTTTCTGTTTAGAAAACTTCCGTTAGTCATTATGCACAAGTTTGCTAGCTACAAAACAATCTTTGTTTTCCTTCAGTCAAGATTGTCTATTTCCCCATCACTCTAGAAGTAGTTTCATTTTACTAATACGATTCATGGTTGATAGTTATTTTCTTTTAGTATACAGAAAATGTCATGTCACTTTCATCTGGCCTCTATGGCTTCCAGTGATAATCTACTGTGACTTGAATTGACACTTACTATAAAAAATGCAGGGTTTCTCACTAGGTGATTTCACGATTTTTATTACCTTTATTTTTTAAAAAGGTTAATAATGATGTTTATAGCATTAATCCCTTTCATTTATTCTATTTAGTTATTTAGTTTCACTTGGGTTCTTGATATGGGTTCAGTATATGCTTTCTTGCTGATTTGGGGTGTTTTTGGTGATTATTTAGTCAAATAATTTTTTTTTAAATAATCCCACTGTTTTCTTTCCCTCTGGTACTTCAATGATACTCTTGTTATGTTTCCACGAACCTCTGCAGCTGTGTTCATTAGTTTGCTTGGTTTATTTTCTCTGTTGTACAGAATAAATTCTACCAATATTTCCTCCAGTTCACCAAGATTCTATTCTTGGTCATGTCCACGCTACTACTGACATCAGACAGCGTGAGTTTTACTTAAGTTATTGTATTTAGTTCTAGAATTTCAACACTTTTTTTCTTTTGTTTTTTGGGTCACATCTGGCGATGCTCAGGGGTTACTCCTGGCTCTCTACTCAGGAATTACTCCTGGCGGTGCTCAGGGGACCATATGGGGTGCTGGGATTTGAACCCGGGTCGGCCGCGTACAAGGCAAACGCCCTACCCGCTATGCTATCACTCCAGCCCCCAATTTCAACACTTTTTAAAGGGTAAAATAGTTTTGTTTGGGAAGGAGGGAGAGGGAGAAAGAGAGAAATAGTCTCAAAAAAAAATATATATATATATATATACTGTACGGTATGATGGAGAAGATTCTGGCGTGCAAAGACTCCACTTTTATAAATAGTAATATCTTTGGTGATATTTTCTATATATTTAACTTAGAAATTTCATGAGAATTTGCAACTGCTTTTTGAAGCATTTTCTTTTTTGTGGGGAGGGGGCTTGATGGCTACTATAAAAGCTTTTTCAGAACAGATTTTTAAAGAATTTTCACAAAGTAACCATATTGTATGGTTACTCCAATATCTAAAAAGAAATCTCTTAAGCCTCTTTTATTCCCTTTCATCACCTTTGTAACCATATTTATAGAAGAACTCGGATACTGGGGAGCAGAGTGATAGTAAAGTGGGTAAGGCACTTGCCTTGCACATGTCCAACATAGGTTCAATCCCTTAGCATCCCATATGGTTCCCCAAACCCTGACAGGAGTGATTCCTGAGTGTAGAGCCAGGAGTAAACCCTGAGCACTGCTGGGTGTGCCCTCCCTAGTACTCCCCTTCCCCCCAAAAAACAAACAAAAAAACCCCCAAAGACCACCTAACTTCTAACACCACAGATTACTTAACTGGTTAGATCAGTGGTGAGGATCCCTTTTTCCCTTTTTTTGCTCAAGGGTCATTTGGATATTTTATTTTATTTTTGTTTCTGCTTTTGGGGTCACACCTGGCAATGCACAGGGGTTATTCCTGGCTCTGCACTCAGGAATTACTCGTGGCGGTGCTCAGAGGACCATATGGGATGCTGGGACTCAAACCCGGGTCGGCCGCGTGCAAGGCGCTACCCGCTGTGCTCTCGCTCCAGCCCCACATTTGGATATTTTAAAGCATCATTCACAGGCCCAGCAATACAGATAGATGGATTATGGGAAGCATCTGAGAAGCAGACATGTCTGTCCCATCATGTACCTTGGCCAGACCACGATTCTGTGAGTCTTATAAGGCTCTGGAGCCAGATGTTTACCATCCCCGGGTTATACAATCATGTGTATTTTTAAGATACAATATTTGAGTTCTTTGGATTCTTTGCACAGTTCTTTTCAATGCTAACATTTAAAAAACACACTGTAATGTCACAATTAGGATGCTGACATGATTCAATCCACCATCCTATGCAGATTTCCCATTTTACATATCTATATGTGTATCTAGTTCTATGCAATTTCATAGAATGTTTTACACCACCACATCAAGGCACCAGCTAGTTCCTACCCACAATGTTATGGTCTTGCTTTTTTTAACCATATCCACTCTCCCCCTCTACCACCATGGTCACATCACCCAAATGTCTGGTAATCATTATCTATCCTCCATTTCTCAATGTTTTTCATTTAAAAATGTTATACATAAGTGATACTTTGTATTATTAAAAAGCTTTGCAATTAGCTTTTTTTTCTCTCCTGGCACTGATAGTCCTTTATAATTTGAGAGTTCTTATTTAAAGCATACGTCAGTGTTCACGAGAAACCATGAAGCTGAATGAGTTCTCAAATGAGCAGAATTAAATAGTTCTTTTCTTACCCTTCAAAACCACAGGGAAAATATTTATTCTTGAGGGAATATGCCCAAACAAGAATTATTATGATTCACTAGCTTTTAGGATGACTTTCAGAAA